>NW_027362762.1:975959450-976599299 GCF_046119375.1 Phyllobates terribilis | reverse complement strand
CACGTCCGCCTCTGCCGCCTGGAAACACAATGTACAGAAGTATTACCAGAGGAATCTCATCAGCGGGGGGCGGCAGTGATAGATGATCACATGTCATTATATCAGTGATGTCATCACCGGGGGCGGGGCTGACAACTCTCACTATATACAGGCTGGTTGTCAGCAGTGATAGATGATCACATGTCATTATATCAGTGATGTCATCACCGGGGGGCGGGGCTGACACCTCTCACTATATACAGGCTGGTTGTCAGCAGTGATAGATGATCACATGTCATTATATCAGTGATGTCATCACCGGGGGGCGGGGCTGACACCTCTCACTATATACAGGCTGGTTGTCAGCTGTGATAGATGATCACATGTCATTATATCAGTGATGTCATCACCGGGGGGCGGGGCTGACAACTCTCACTATATACAGGCTGGTTGTCAGCAATAATAGATGATCACATGTCATTATATCAGTGATGTCATCACCGGGGGCGGGGCTGACAACTCTCACTATATACAGGCTGGTTGTCAGCAGTGATAGATGATCACATGTCATTATATCAGTGATGTCATCACCGGGAGGCGGGGCTGACACCTCTCACTATATACAGGCTGGTTGTCAGCAGTGATAGATGATCATATGTCATTATATCAGTGATGTCATCACCGGGGGGAGGGGCTGACACCTCTCACTATATACAGGCTGGTTGTCAGCAGTGATAGATGATCACATGTCATTATATCAGTGATATCATCACCGGGGGGCGGGGCTGACACCTCTCACTATATACAGGCTGGTTGTCAGCAGTGATAGATGATCACATGTCATTATATCAGTGATGTCATCACCGGGGGGCGGGGCTGACACCACTCACTATATACAGGCTGGTTGTCAGCAATAATAGATGATCACATGTCATTATATCAGTGATGTCATCACCGGGGGGCGGGGCTGACACCTCTCACTATATACAGGCTGGTTGTCAGCAGTGATAGATGATCACATGTCATTATATCAGTGATGTCATCACCGGGGGGGCGGGGCTGACACCTCTCACTATATACAGGCTGGTTGTCAGCAGTGATAGATGATCACATGTCATTATATCAGTGATGTCATCACCGGGGGGCGGAGCTGACACCTCTCACTATATACAGGCTGGTTGTCAGCAGTGATAGATGATCATATGTCATTATATCAGTGATGTCATCACCGGGGGCGGGGCTGACACCTCTCACTATATACAGGCTGGTTGTCAGCAGTGATAGATGATCATATGTCATTATATCAGTGATGTCATCACCGGGGGCAGGGCTGACACCTCTCACTATATACAGGCTGGTTGTCAGCAGTGATAGATGATCATATGTCATTATATCAGTGATGTCATCACCGGGGGCAGGGCTGACACCTCTCACTATATACAGGCTGGTTGTCAGCAGTGATAGATGATCACATGTCATTATATCAGTGATGTCATCACCGGGGGGCGGAGCTGACACCTCTCACTATATACAGGCTGGTTGTCAGCAGTGATAGATGATCACATGTCATTATATCAGTGATGTCATCACCGGGGGCGGGGCTGACACCTCTCACTATATACAGGCTGGTTGTCAGCAGTGATAGGTGATCACATGTCATTATATCAGTGATGTCATCACCGGGGGGCGGGGCTGACACCTCTCACTATATACAGGCTGGTTGTCAGCAGTGATAGATGATCACATGTCATTATATCAGTGATGTCATCACCGGGCGGCGGGGCTGACACCTCTCACTATATACAGGCTGGTTGTCAGCAGCGATAGATGATCACATGTCATTATATCAGTGATGTCATCACCGGGGGGCGGGGCTGACACCTCTCACTATATACATGCTGGTTGTCAGCAGCGATAGATGATCACATGTCATTATATCAGTGATGTCATCACCGGGGGCGGGGCTGACTCCTCTCACTATATACAGGCTGGTTGTCAGCAGTGATAGATGATCACATGTCATTATATCAGTGATGTCATCACCAGGGGGCGGGGCTGACACCTCTCACTATATACATGCTGGTTGTCAGCAGTGATAGATGATCACATGTCATTATATCAGTGATGTCATCACCGGGGGGCGGAGCTGACACCTCTCACTATATACATGCTGGTTGTCAGCAGTGATAGATGATCACATGTCATTATATCAGTGATGTCATCACCGGGGGGCGGGGCTGACACCTCTCACTATATACAGGCTGGTTGTCAGCAGTGATAGGTGATCACATGTCATTATATCAGTGATGTCATCACCGGGGGGCGGGGCTGACACCTCTCACTATATACAGGCTGGTTATCAGCAGTGATAGATGATCACATGTCATTATATCAGTGATGTCATCACCAGGGGGCGGGGCTGACACCTCTCACTATATACAGGCTGGTTGTCAGCAGTGATAGATGATCACATGTCATTATATCAGTGATGTCATCACCGGGGGGCGGGGCTGACACCTCTCACTATATACAGGCTGGTTATCAGCAGTGATAGATGATCACATGTCATTATATCAGTGATGTCATCACCAGGGGGCGGGGCTGACACCTCTCACTATATACAGGCTGGTTGTCAGCAGTGATAGATGATCACATGTCATTATATCAGTGATGTCATCACCGGGGGCGGGGCTGACACCTCTCACTATATACAGGCTGGTTGTCAGCAGTGATAGATGATCACATGTCATTATATCAGTGATGTCATCAGTGGGGGGCGGGGCTGACACCTCTCACTATATACAGGCTGGTTGTCAGCAGTGATAGATGATCACATGTCATTATATCAGTGATGTCATCACCGGGGGGCGGGGCTGACACCTCTCACTATATACAGACTGGTTGTCAGCAGTGATAGATGATCACATGTCATTATATCAGTGATGTCATCACCGGGGGGCGGGGCTGACACCTCTCACTATATACAGGCTGGTTGTCAGCAGTGATAGGTGATCACATGTCATTATATCAGTGATGTCATCACCGGGGGGCGGGGCTGACACCTCTCACTATATACAGGCTGGTTGTCAGCAGTGATAGATGATCACATGTCATTATATCAGTGATGTCATCACCGGGGGGCGGGGCTGACACCTCTCACTATATACAGGCTGGTTGTCAGCAGTGATAGATGATCACATGTCATTATATCAGTGATGTCATCACCGGGGGCGGGGCTGACACCTCTCACTATATACAGGCTGGTTGTCAGCAGTGATAGATGATCACATGTCATTATATCAGTGATGTCATCACCGGGGGGCGGGGCTGACACCTCTCACTACATACAGGCTGGTTGTCAGCAGTGATAGATGATCACATATCATTATATCAGTGATGTCATCACCGGGGGGCGGAGCTGACACCTCTCACTACATACAGGCTGGTTGTCAGCAGTGATAGATGATCACATATCATTATATCAGTGATGTCATCACCGGGGGCGGGGCTGACACCTCTCAATATATACAGGCTGGTTGTCAGCAGTGATAGATGAACACATGTCATTATATCAGTGATGTCATCACCGGGGGGCGGGGCTGACACCTCTCACTATATACAGGCTGGTTGTCAGCAGTGATAGGTGATCACATGTCATTATATCAGTGATGTCATCACCGGGGGGCGGGGCTGACACCTCTCACTATATACAGGCTGGTTGTCAGCAGTGATAGATGATCACATGTCATTATATCAGTGATGTCATCACCGGGAGGCGGGGCTGACACCTCTCACTATATACAGGCTGGTTGTCAGCAGTGATAGGTGATCACATGTCATTATATCAGTGATGTCATCACCGGGGGGCGGGGCTGACACCTCTCACTATATACAGGCTGGTTGTCAGCAGTGATAGGTGATCACATGTCATTATATCAGTGATGTCATCACCGGGGGGCGGGGCTGACACCTCTCACTATATACAGGCTGGTTGTCAGCAGTGATAGATGATCACATGTCATTATATCAGTGATGTCATCACCGGGGGGCGGAGCTGACACCTCTCACTATATACAGGCTGGTTGTCAGCAGCGATAGATGATCACATGTCATTATATCAGTGATGTCATCACCGGGGGGCGGAGCTGACACCTCTCACTATATACAGGCTGGTTGTCAGCAGTGATAGATGATCACATGTCATTATATCAGTGATGTCATCACCGGGTGGCGGGGCTGACACCTCTCACTATATACCGGCTGGTTGTCAGCAGTGATAGATGATCACATGTCATTATATCAGTGATGTCATCACCGGGGGGCGGGGCTGACACCTCTCACTATATACAGGCTGGTTGTCAGCAGTGATAGATGAACACATGTCATTATATCAGTGATGTCATCACCGGGGGGCGGGGCTGACACCTCTCACTATATACCGGCTGGTTGTCAGCAGTGATAGATGATCACATGTCATTATATCAGTGATGTCATCACCGGGGGGCGGGGCTGACACCTCTCACTATATACAGGCTGGTTGTCAGCAGTGATAGATGATCACATGTCATTATATCAGTGATATCATCACCGGGGGGCGGAGCTGACACCTCTCACTATATACAGGCTGGGTGTCAGCAGTGATAGATGATCACATGTCATTATATCAGTGATGTCATCACCGGGGGGCGGGGCTGACACCTCTCACTATATACAGACTGGTTGTCAGCAGTGATAGATGATCACATGTCATTATATCAGTGATGTCATCACCGGGGGGCGGGGCTGACACCTCTCACTATATACAGGCTGGTTGTCAGCAGTGATAGATGATCACATGTCATTATATCAGTGATGTCATCACCGGGGGCGGGGCTGACACCTCTCACTATATACAGGCTGGTTGTCAGCAGTGATAGATGATCACATGTCATTATATCAGTGATGTCATCACCGGGGGCGGGGCTGACACCTCTCACTATATACAGGCTGGTTGTCAGCAGTGATAGATGATCACATGTCATTATATCAGTGATGTCATCACCGGGGGGCGGGGCTGACACCTCTCACTATATACAGGCTGGTTGTCAGCAGTGATAGATGATCACATGTCATTATATCAGTGATGTCATCACCGGGGCGGGACTGACACCTCTCACTATATACAGGCTGGTTGTCAGGAGTGATAGATGGTCACATGTCATTACATCAGTGATGTCATCACCGGGGGGCGGGGCTGACACCTCTCACTATATACAGGCTGGTTGTCAGCAGTGATAGATGATCACATGTCATTATATCAGTGATGTCATCACCGGGGGCGGGGCTGACACCTCTCACTATATACAGGCTGGTTGTCAGCGGTGATAGACGATCACATGTCATTATATCAGTGATGTCATCACAGGGGGGCGGGGCTGACACCTCTCACTATATACAGACTGGTTGTCAGCAGTGATAGATGATCACATGTCATATCAGTGATGTCATCACCGGGGGCGGGGCTGACACCTCTCACTATATACAGGCTGGTTGTCAGCGGTGATAGACGATCACATGTCATTATATCAGTGATGTCATCACCGGGGGGCGGGGCTGACACCTCTCACTATATACAGGCTGGTTGTCAGCAGTGATAGGTGATCACATGTCATTATATCAGTGATGTCATCACCGGGGGGCGGGGCTGACACCTCTCACTATATACAGGCTGGTTGTCAGCAGTGATAGGTGATCACATGTCATTATATCAGTGATGTCATCACCGGGGGGCGGGGCTGACACCTCTCACTATATACAGGCTGGTTGTCAGCAGTGATAGATGATCACATGTCATTATATCAGTGATGTCATCACCGGGGGGCGGGGCTGACACCTCTCACTATATACAGGCTGGTTGTCAGCAGTGATAGATGATCACATGTCATTATATCAGTGATGTCATCACCGGGGGGCGGGGCTGACACCTCTCACTATATACAGGCTGGTTGTCAGCAGTGATAGATGATCACATGTCATTATATCAGTGATGTCATCACCGGGGGGCGGGGCTGACACCTCTCACTATATACCGGCTGGTTGTCAGCAGTGATAGATGATCACATGTCATTATATCAGTGATGTCATCACCGGGGGGCGGGGCTGACACCTCTCACTATATACCGGCTGGTTGTCAGCAGTGATAGATGATCACATGTCATTATATCAGTGATGTCATCACCGGGGGCGGGGCTGACACCTCTCACTATATACAGGCTGGTTGTCAGCAGTGATAGATGATCACATGTCATTATATCAGTGATGTCATCACCGGGGGGCGGGGCTGACACCTCTCACTATATACAGGCTGGTTGTCAGCAGTGATAGATGAACACATGTCATTATATCAGTGATGTCATCACCGGGGGGCAGGGCTGACACCTCTCACTATATACAGGCTGGTTGTCAGCAGTGATAGATGATCACATGTCATTATATCAGTGATGTCATCACCGGGGGCGGGGCTGACACCTCTCACTATATACAGGCTGGTTGTCAGCAGTGATAGATGATCACATGTCATTATATCAGTGATGTCATCACCGGGGGGCGGGGCTGACACCTCTCACTATATACAGGCTGGTTGTCAGCAGTGATAGATGATCACATGTCATTATATCAGTGATGTCATCACCGGGGGGCGGGGCTGACACCTCTCACTATATACAGGCTGGTTGTCAGCAGCGATAGATGATCACATGTCATTATATCAGTGATGTCATCACCGGGGGAGGGGCTGACACCTCTCACTATATACAGGCTGGTTGTCAGCAGTGATAGATGATCACATGTCATTATATCAGTGATGTCATCACCGGGGGGCGGGGCTGACTCCTCTCACTATATACAGGCTGGTTGTCAGCAGTGATAGATGATCACATGTCATTATATCAGTGATGTCATCACCGGGGGGCGGAGCTGACACCTCTCACTATATACAGGCTGGTTGTCAGCAGTGATAGGTGATCACATGTCATTATATCAGTGATGTCATCACCGGGGGGCGGAGCTGACACCTCTCACTATATACAGGCTGGGTGTCAGCAGTGATAGATGATCACATGTCATTATATCAGTGATGTCATCACCGGGGGCGGGGCTGACACCTCTCACTATATACAGGCTGGTTGTCAGCAGTGATAGGTGATCACATGTCATTATATCAGTGATGTCATCACCGGGGGGCGGGGCTGACACCTCTCACTATATACAGACTGGTTGTCAGCAGTGATAGATGATCACATGTCATTATATCAGTGATGTCATCACCAGGGGGCGGGGCTGACACCTCTCACTATATACAGGCTGGTTGTCAGCAGCGATAGATGATCACATGTCATTATATCAGTGATGTCATCACCGGGGGCGGGGCTGACACCTCTCACTATATACAGACTGGTTGTCAGCAGTGATAGATGATCACATGTCATTATATCAGTGATGTCATCACCGGGGGCGGGGCTGACACCTCTCACTATATACCGGCTGGTTGTCAGCAGTGATAGATGATCACATGTCATTATATCAGTGATGTCATCACCGGGGGCGGAGCTGACACCTCACTATATACAGGCTGGTTGTCAGCAGTGATAGGTGATCACATGTCATTATATCAGTGATGTCATCACCGGGGGCGGGGCTGACATCTCTCACTATATACAGGCTGGTTGTCAGCAGTGATAGGTGATCACATGTCATTATATCAGTGATGTCATCACCGGGGGCGGGGCTGACACCTCTCACTATATACAGGCTGGTTGTCAGCAGTGATAGGTGATCACATGTCATTATATCAGTGATGTCATCACCGGGGGGCGGGGCTGACACCTCTCACTATATACCGGCTGGTTGTCAGCAGTAATAGATGATCACATGTCATTATATCAGTGATGTCATCACCGGGGGGCGGGGCTGACACCTCTCACTATATACAGGCTGGTTGTCAGCAGTGATAGGTGATCACATGTCATTATATCAGTGATGTCATCACCGGGGGCGGGGCTGACACCTCTCACTATATACAGACTGGTTGTCAGCAGTGATAGATGATCACATGTCATTATATCAGTGATGTCATCACCGGGGGCGGGGCTGACACCTCTCACTATATACAGGCTGGTTGTCAGCAGTGATAGATGATCATATGTCATTATATCAGTGATGTCATCACCGGGGGCGGAGCTGACACCTCTCACTATATACAGGCTGGTTGTCAGCAGTGATAGATGATCACATGTCATTATATCAGTGATGTCATCACCGGGGGGCGGGGCTGACACCTCTCACTATATACAGGCTGGCTGTCAGCAGTGATAGATGATCACATGTCATTATATCAGTGATGTCATCACCGGGGGGCGGGGCTGACACCTCTCACTATATACAGGCTGGTTGTCAGCAGTGATAGATGATCACATGTCATTATATCAGTGATGTCATCACCGGGGGCGGGGCTGACACCTCTCACTATATACAGGCTGGTTGTCAGCAGTGATAGATGATCACATGTCATTATATCAGTGATGTCATCACCGGGGGGCGGGGCTGACACCTCTCACTATATACAGGCTGGTTGTCAGCAGCGATAGATGATCACATGTCATTATATCAGTGATGTCATCACCGGGGGCGGGGCTGACACCTCTCACTATATACAGGCTGGTTGTCAGCAGTGATAGATGATCACATGTCATTATATCGGTGATGTCATCACCGGGGGGGGGGCTGACACCTCTCACTATATACAGGCTGGTTGTCAGCAGTGATAGATGATCACATGTCATTATATCAGTGATGTCATCACCGGGGGGCGGGGCTGACACCTCTCACTATATACAGGCTGGTTGTCAGCAGTGATAGATGATCACATGTCATTATATCAGTGATGTCATCACCAGGGGGTGGGGCTGACACCTCTCACTATATACAGGCTGGTTGTCAGCAGTGATAGATGATCACATGTCATTATATCAGTGATGTCATCACCAGGGGGTGGGGCTGACACCTCTCACTATATACAGGCTGGTTGTCAGCAGTGATAGATGATCACATGTCATTATATCAGTGATGTCATCACCGGGGGGCGGGGCTGACACCTCTCACTATATACAGGCTGGTTGTCAGCAGTGATAGATGATCACATGTCATTATATCAGTGATGTCATCACAGGGGGGCGGGGCTGACACCTCTCACTATATACAGGCTGGTTGTCAGCAGTGATAGATGATCACATGTCATTATATCAGTGATGTCATCACCGGGGGGCGGGGCTGACACCTCTCACTATATACAGGCTGGTTGTCAGCAGTGATAGATGATCACATGTCATTATATCAGTGATGTCATCACCGGGGGGCGGGGCTGACACCTCTCACTATATACAGGCTGGTTGTCAGCAGTGATAGATGATCACATGTCATTATATCAGTGATGTCATCACAGGGGGGCGGGGCTGACACCTCTCACTATATACAGGCTGGTTGTCAGCAGTGATAGATGATCACATGTCATTATATCAGTGATGTCATCACCGGGGGGCGGGGCTGACACCTCTCACTATATACAGGCTGGTTGTCAGCAGTGATAGATGATCACATGTCATTATATCAGTGATGTCATCACCGGGGGGCGGGGCTGACACCTCTCACTATATACAGGCTGGGTGTCAGCAGTGATAGATGATCACATGTCATTATATCAGTGATGTCATCACCAGGGGGTGGGGCTGACACCTCTCACTATATACAGGCTGGTTGTCAGCAGTGATAGATGATCACATGTCATTATATCAGTGATGTCATCACAGGGGGGCGGGGCTGACACCTCTCACTATATACAGGCTGGTTGTCAGCAGTGATAGATGATCACATGTCATTATATCAGTGATGTCATCACAGGGGGGCGGGGCTGACACCTCTCACTATATACAGGCTAGTTGTCAGCAGTGAAAGATGATCACATGTCATTATATCAGTGATGTCATCACCTGGGGGCGGGGCTGACACCTCTCACTATATACAGGCTGGTTGTCAGCAGCGATAGATGATCACATGTCATTATATCAGTGATGTCATCACCTGGGGGCGGGGCTGACACCTCTCACTATATACAGGCTGGTTGTCAGCAGCGATAGATGATCACATGTCATTATATCAGTGATGTCATCACCTGGGGGCGGGGCTGACACCTCTCACTATATACAGGCTGGTTGTCAGCAGCGATAGATGATCACATGTCATTATATCAGTGATGTCATCACCGGGGGGCGGAGCTGACACCTCTCACTATATACAGGCTGGTTGTCAGCAGTGATAGATGATCACATGTCATTATATCAGTGATGTCATCACCGGGGGCGGGGCTGACACCTCTCACTATATACAGGCTGGTTGTCAGCAGTGATAGATGATCACATGTCATTATATCAGTGATGTCATCACCGGGGGGCGGAGCTGACACCTCTCACTATATACCGGCTGGTTGTCAGCAGTGATAGATGATCACATGTCATTATATCAGTGATGTCATCACCGGGGGGCGGAGCTGACACCTCTCACTACATACAGGCTGGTTGTCAGCAGTGATAGGTGATCACATGTCATTATATCAGTGATGTCATCACCGGGGGGCGGAGCTGACACCTCTCACTATATACCGGCTGGTTGTCAGCAGTGATAGATGATCACATGTCATTATATCAGTGATGTCATCACCGGGGGCGGAGCTGACACCTCACTATATACAGGCTGGTTGTCAGCAGTGATAGGTGATCACATGTCATTATATCAGTGATGTCATCACCGGGGGCGGGGCTGACATCTCTCACTATATACAGGCTGGTTGTCAGCAGTGATAGGTGATCACATGTCATTATATCAGTGATGTCATCACCGGGGGCGGGGCTGACACCTCTCACTATATACAGGCTGGTTGTCAGCAGTGATAGGTGATCACATGTCATTATATCAGTGATGTCATCACCGGGGGGCGGGGCTGACACCTCTCACTATATACCGGCTGGTTGTCAGCAGTAATAGATGATCACATGTCATTATATCAGTGATGTCATCACCGGGGGGCGGGGCTGACACCTCTCACTATATACAGGCTGGTTGTCAGCAGTGATAGGTGATCACATGTCATTATATCAGTGATGTCATCACCGGGGGCGGGGCTGACACCTCTCACTATATACAGACTGGTTGTCAGCAGTGATAGATGATCACATGTCATTATATCAGTGATGTCATCACCGGGGGCGGGGCTGACACCTCTCACTATATACAGGCTGGTTGTCAGCAGTGATAGATGATCATATGTCATTATATCAGTGATGTCATCACCGGGGGCGGAGCTGACACCTCTCACTATATACAGGCTGGTTGTCAGCAGTGATAGATGATCACATGTCATTATATCAGTGATGTCATCACCGGGGGGCGGGGCTGACACCTCTCACTATATACAGGCTGGCTGTCAGCAGTGATAGATGATCACATGTCATTATATCAGTGATGTCATCACCGGGGGGCGGGGCTGACACCTCTCACTATATACAGGCTGGTTGTCAGCAGTGATAGATGATCACATGTCATTATATCAGTGATGTCATCACCGGGGGCGGGGCTGACACCTCTCACTATATACAGGCTGGTTGTCAGCAGTGATAGATGATCACATGTCATTATATCAGTGATGTCATCACCGGGGGGCGGGGCTGACACCTCTCACTATATACAGGCTGGTTGTCAGCAGCGATAGATGATCACATGTCATTATATCAGTGATGTCATCACCGGGGGCGGGGCTGACACCTCTCACTATATACAGGCTGGTTGTCAGCAGTGATAGATGATCACATGTCATTATATCGGTGATGTCATCACCGGGGGGGGGGCTGACACCTCTCACTATATACAGGCTGGTTGTCAGCAGTGATAGATGATCACATGTCATTATATCAGTGATGTCATCACCGGGGGGCGGGGCTGACACCTCTCACTATATACAGGCTGGTTGTCAGCAGTGATAGATGATCACATGTCATTATATCAGTGATGTCATCACCAGGGGGTGGGGCTGACACCTCTCACTATATACAGGCTGGTTGTCAGCAGTGATAGATGATCACATGTCATTATATCAGTGATGTCATCACCAGGGGGTGGGGCTGACACCTCTCACTATATACAGGCTGGTTGTCAGCAGTGATAGATGATCACATGTCATTATATCAGTGATGTCATCACCGGGGGGCGGGGCTGACACCTCTCACTATATACAGGCTGGTTGTCAGCAGTGATAGATGATCACATGTCATTATATCAGTGATGTCATCACAGGGGGGCGGGGCTGACACCTCTCACTATATACAGGCTGGTTGTCAGCAGTGATAGATGATCACATGTCATTATATCAGTGATGTCATCACAGGGGGGCGGGGCTGACACCTCTCACTATATACAGGCTAGTTGTCAGCAGTGAAAGATGATCACATGTCATTATATCAGTGATGTCATCACCTGGGGGCGGGGCTGACACCTCTCACTATATACAGGCTGGTTGTCAGCAGCGATAGATGATCACATGTCATTATATCAGTGATGTCATCACCTGGGGGCGGGGCTGACACCTCTCACTATATACAGGCTGGTTGTCAGCAGCGATAGATGATCACATGTCATTATATCAGTGATGTCATCACCTGGGGGCGGGGCTGACACCTCTCACTATATACAGGCTGGTTGTCAGCAGCGATAGATGATCACATGTCATTATATCAGTGATGTCATCACCGGGGGGCGGAGCTGACACCTCTCACTATATACAGGCTGGTTGTCAGCAGTGATAGATGATCACATGTCATTATATCAGTGATGTCATCACCGGGGGCGGGGCTGACACCTCTCACTATATACAGGCTGGTTGTCAGCAGTGATAGATGATCACATGTCATTATATCAGTGATGTCATCACCGGGGGGCGGAGCTGACACCTCTCACTATATACCGGCTGGTTGTCAGCAGTGATAGATGATCACATGTCATTATATCAGTGATGTCATCACCGGGGGGCGGAGCTGACACCTCTCACTACATACAGGCTGGTTGTCAGCAGTGATAGGTGATCACATGTCATTATATCAGTGATGTCATCACCGGGGGGCGGAGCTGACACCTCTCACTATATACAGGCTGGTTGTCAGCAGTGATAGATGATCACATGTCATTATATCAGTGATGTCATCAACGGGGGCGGAGCTGACACCTCTCACTATATACAGGCTGGTTGTCAGCAGTGATAGATGATCACATGTCATTATATCAGTGATGTCATCACCGGGGGGCGGGGCTGACACCTCTCACTACATACAGGCTGGTTGTCAGCAGTGATAGGTGATCACATGTCATTATATCAGTGATGTCATCACCGGGGGGCGGAGCTGACACCTCTCACTATATACAGGCTGGTTGTCAGCAGTGATAGATGATCACATGTCATTATATCAGTGATGTCATCACCGGGGGCGGGGCTGACTCCTCTCACTATATACAGGTTGGTTGTCAGCAGTGATAGATGATCACATGTCATTATATCAGTGATGTCATCACCGGGGGGCAGGGCTGACACCTCTCACTATATACAGGCTGGTTGTCAGCAGTGATAGATGATCACATGTCATTATATCAGTGATGTCATCACCGGGGGGCGGGGCTGACACCTCTCACTATATACATGCTGGTTGTCAGCAGTGATAGATGATCACATGTCATTATATCAGTGATGTCATCACCGGGGGGCGGAGCTGACACCTCTCACTATATACAGGCTGGCTATCAGCAGTGATAGATGATCACATGTCATTACATCAGTGATGTCATCACCGGGGGGCGGAGCTGACACCTCTCACTATATACAGGCTGGTTGTCAGCAGTGATAGGTGATCACATGTCATTATATCAGTGATGTCATCACCGGGGGGCGGAGCTGACACCTCTCACTATATACAGGCTGGTTGTCAGCAGTGATAGGTGATCACATGTCATTATATCAGTGATGTCATCACCGGGGGGCGGAGCTGACACCTCTCACTATATACAGGCTGGTTGTCAGCAGTGATAGATGATCACATGTCATTATATCAGTGATGTCATCACCGGGGGGCGGAGCTGACACCTCTCACTATATACAGGCTGGTTGTCAGCAGTGATAGGTGATCACATGTCATTATATCAGTGATGTCATCACCGGGGGGCGGAGCTGACACCTCTCACTATATACAGGCTGGTTGTCAGCAGTGATAGATGATCACATGTCATTACATCAGTGATGTCATCACCGGGGGGGCGGGGCTGACACCTCTCACTATATACAGGCTGGTTGTCAGCAGTGATAGATGATCACATGTCATTATATCAGTGATGTCATCACCGGGGGGCAGGGCTGACACCTCTCACTATATACAGGCTGGTTGTCAGCAGCGATAGATGATCACATGTCATTATATCAGTGATGTCATCACCGGGGGGCGGAGCTGACACCTCTCACTATATACAGGCTGGTTGTCAGCAGTGATAGATGATCACATGTCATTATATCAGTGATGTCATCACCGGGGGCGGGGCTGACACCTCTCACTATATACAGGCTGGTTGTCAGCAGTGATAGATGATCACATGTCATTATATCAGTGATGTCATCACCGGGGGGCGGAGCTGACACCTCTCACTATATACAGGCTGGTTGTCAGCAGTGATAGATGATCACATGTCATTATATCAGTGATGTCATCACCGGGGGCGGGGCTGACACCTCTCACTATATACAGGCTGGTTGTCAGCAGTGATAGATGATCACATGTCATTATATCAGTGATGTCATCACCGGGGGGCGGGGCTGACACCTCTCACTATATACAGGCTGGTTGTCAGCAGTGATAGATGATCACATGTCATTATATCAGTGATGTCATCACCGGGGGCGGGGCTGACACCTCTCACTATATACAGGCTGGTTGTCAGCAGTGATAGATGATCACATGTCATTATATCAGTGATGTCATCACCGGGGGGCGGAGCTGACACCTCTCACTATATACAGGCTGGGTGTCAGCAGTGATAGATGATCACATGTCATTATATCAGTGATGTCATCACCGGGGGGCAGGGCTGACTCCTCTCACTATATACAGGCTGGTTGTCAGCAGTGATAGGTGATCACATGTCATTATATCAGTGATGTCATCACCGGGGGGCAGGGCTGACACCTCTCACTATATACAGGCTGGTTGTCAGCAGTGATAGGTGATCACATGTCATTATATCAGTGATGTCATCACCGGGGGGCGGGGCTGACACCTCTCACTATATACAGGCTGGTTGTCAGCAGTGATAGACGATCACATGTCATTATATCAGTGATGTCATCACCGGGGGCGGGGCTGACACCTCTCACTATATACAGGCTGGTTGTCAGCAGTGATAGATGATCACATGTCATTATATCAGTGATGTCATCACCGGGGGGCGGAGCTGACACCTCTCACTATATACAGGCTGGTTGTCAGCAGTGATAGGTGATCACATGTCATTATATCAGTGATGTCATCACCAGGGGGAGGGGCTGACACCTCTCACTATATACAGGCTGGTTGTCAGCAGTGATAGGTGATCACATGTCATTATATCAGTGATGTCATCACCGGGGGCGGGGCTGACACCTCTCACTATATACAGGCTGGTTGTCAGCAGTGATAGGTGATCACATGTCATTATATCAGTGATGTCATCACCGGGGGGGCGGGGCTGACTCCTCTCACTATATACAGGCTGGTAGTCAGCAGTGATAGATGATCACATGTCATTATATCAGTGATGTCATCACCGGGGGGCAGGGCTGACACCTCTCACTATATACAGGCTGGTTGTCAGCAGTGATAGGTGATCACATGTCATTATATCAGTGATGTCATCACCGGGGGGCGGGGCTGACACCTCTCACTATATACAGGCTGGTTGTCAGCAGTGATAGATGATCACATGTCATTATATCAGTGATGTCATCACCGGGGGCGGAGCTGACACCTCTCACTATATACAGGCTGGTTGTCAGCAGTGATAGATGATCACATGTCATTATATCAGTGATGTCATCACCGGGGGGCGGGGCTGACACCTCTCACTATATACAGGCTGGTTGTCAGCAGCGATAGATGATCACATGTCATTATATCAGTGATGTCATCACCGGGGGGCGGAGCTGACACCTCTCACTATATACAGGCTGGTTGTCAGCAGCGATAGATGATCACATGTCATTATATCAGTGATGTCATCACCGGGGGGCGGGGCTGACACCTCTCACTATATACAGGCTGGTTGTCAGCAGTGATAGATGATCACATGTCATTATATCAGTGACGTCATCACCGGGGGGCGGAGCTGACACCTCTCACTATATACAGGCTGGTTGTCAGCAGCGATAGATGATCACATGTCATTATATCAGTGATGTCATCACCGGGGGGCAGGGCTGACACCTCTCACTATATACAGGCTGGTTGTCAGCAGTGATAGGTGATCACATGTCATTATATCAGTGATGTCATCACCGGGGGGCGGGGCTGACACCTCTCACTATATACAGGCTGGTTGTCAGCAGTGATAGATGATCACATGTCATTATATCAGTGATGTCATCACCGGGGGCGGAGCTGACACCTCTCACTATATACAGGCTGGTTGTCAGCAGTGATAGATGATCACATGTCATTATATCAGTGATGTCATCACCGGGGGGCGGGGCTGACACCTCTCACTATATACAGGCTGGTTGTCAGCAGCGATAGATGATCACATGTCATTATATCAGTGATGTCATCACCGGGGGGCGGAGCTGACACCTCTCACTATATACAGGCTGGTTGTCAGCAGCGATAGATGATCACATGTCATTATATCAGTGATGTCATCACCGGGGGGCGGGGCTGACACCTCTCACTATATACAGGCTGGTTGTCAGCAGTGATAGACGATCACATGTCATTATATCAGTGATGTCATCACCGGGGGGCGGGGCTGACACCTCTCACTATATACAGGCTGGTTGTCAGCAGTGATAGATGATCATATGTCATTATATCAGTGATGTCATCACCGGGGGGCGGGGCTGACACCTCTCACTATATACATGCTGGTTGTCAGCAGTGATAGATGATCACATGTCATTATATCAGTGATGTCATCACCGGGGGGCAGGGCTGACACCTCTCACTATATACAGGCTGGTTGTCAGCAGTGATAGACGATCACATGTCATTATATCAGTGATGTCATCACCGGGGGGCGGGGCTGACTCCTCTCACTATATACAGGATGGTAGTCAGCAGTGATAGACGATCACATGTCATTATATCAGTGATGTCATCACCGGGGGGCGGGGCTGACACCTCTCACTATATACAGGCTGGTTGTCAGCAGTGATAGATGATCACATGTCATTATATCAGTGATGTCATCACCGGTGGGCGGGGCTGACACCTCTCACTATATACAGGCTGGTTGTCAGCAGTGATAGATGATCACATGTCATTATATCAGTGATGTCATCACCGGGGGCGGGGCTGACACCTCTCAATATATACAGGCTGGTTGTCAGCAGTGATAGATGATCACATGTCATTATATCAGTGATGTCATCACCGGGGGGCGGAGCTGACACCTCTCACTATATACAGGATGGTTGTCAGCAGTGATAGATGATCACATGTCATTATATCAGTGATGTCATCACCGGTGGGCGGGGCTGACACCTCTCACTATATACAGGATGGTAGTCAGCAGTGATAGATGATCACATGTCATTATATCAGTGATGTCATCACCGGTGGGCGGGGCTGACACCTCTCACTATATACAGTCTGGTTGTCAGCAGTGATAGATGATCACATGTCATTATATCAGTGATGTCATCACCGGTGGGCGGGGCTGACACCTCTCACTATATACAGGCTGGTTGTCAGCAGCGATAGATGATCACATGTCATTATATCAGTGATGTCATCACCGGGGGCGGGGCTGACACCTCTCACTATATACAGGCTGGTTGTAAGCAGTGATAGATGATCACATGTCATTATATCAGTGATGTCATCACCGGGGGCGGGGCTGACACCTCTCACTATATACAGGCTGGTTGTCAGCAGTGATAGATGATCACATGTCATTATATCAGTGATGTCATTACCGGGGGGCGGGGCTGACACCTCTCACTATATACAGGCTGGTTGTCAGCAGTGATAGATGATCACATGTCATTATATCAGTGATGTCATCACCGGTGGGCGGGGCTGACACCTCTCACTATATACAGGCTGGTTGTCAGCAGCGATAGACGATCACATGTCATTATATCAGTGATGTCATCACCGGGGGGCGGGGCTGACTCCTCTCACTATATACAGGCTGGTTGTCAGCAGTGATAGATGATCACATGTCATTATATCAGTGATGTCATCACCGGGGGGCAGGGCTGACACCTCTCACTATATACAGGCTGGTTGTCAGCAGTGATAGATGATCACATGTCATTATATCAGTGATGTCATCACCGGGGGGCGGGGCTGACACCTCTCACTATATACAGGCTGGTTGTCAGCAGTGATAGATGATCACATGTCATTATATCAGTGATGTCATCACCGGGGGGCGGGGCTGACACCTCTCACTATATACAGGCTGGTTGTCAGCAGTGATAGATGATCACATGTCATTATATCAGTGATGTCATCACCGGGGGGCGGGGCTGACTCCTCTCACTATATACAGGCTGGTTGTCAGCAGTGATAGATGATCACATGTCATTATATCAGTGATGTCATCACCGGGGGGCAGGGCTGACACCTCTCACTATATACAGGCTGGTTGTCAGCAGTGATAGATGATCACATGTCATTATATCAGTGATGTCATCACCGGGGGGCGGGGCTGACACCTCTCACTATATACAGGCTGGTTGACAGCAGTGATAGATGATCACATGTCATTATATCAGTGATGTCATCACCGGGGGGCGGGGCTGACACCTCTCACTATATACAGGCTGGTTGTCAGCAGTAATAGATGATCACATGTCATTATATCAGTGATGTCATCACCGGGGGCGGGGCTGACACCTCTCACTATATACAGGCTGGTTGTCAGCAGTGATAGATGATCACATGTCATTATATCAGTGATGTCATCACCGGGGGCGGGGCTGACACCTCTCACTATATACAGGCTGGTTGTCAGCAGTAATAGATGATCACATGTCATTAAATCAATGATGTCATCACCGGGGGGCAGGGCTGACACCTCTCACTATATACAGGCTGGTTGTCAGCAGTGATAGATGATCACATGTCATTATATCAGTGATGTCATCACCGGGGGCGGGGCTGACACCTCTCACTATATACAGGCTGGTTGTCAGCAGTGATAGATGATCACATGTCATTATATCAGTGATGTCATCACCGGGGGCGGGGCTGACACCTCACTATATACAGGCTGTAGTGATGGGCAGTCCGGCTCTTTTTGGCTCAATAAACGGCTCTTCTTACAAATAATAGTAATTTTCTCCCTGTTATAACTCCAGTCCTTTGACTGTAAAGCCAGAACCTCATTACACAGCTGTATCGGCATCTATTGCAGCAGTACAGATGGCTTTTTGCCCTGTCCTCGGTGTCAGCTCCTGTACAGACCGCTCACTCCTGGTTATTGCTGACCGGTGTTACTGTCTAGTATCTGATATTGCTGGTAAATGTCCTTTCTGCATCAGTCTGTGCTGTGACATCTGATGGCGCTGGAGAAGATTCAGATTCTTAAGATTAAGTCGGTCGGTATTGGCAGGGCTTTGAACACAGTATACTTTATGCTGCGTCCAAAGCGCTGCACGCAGGTGAATCCGCATGTGGTCATTGAATCATGCGGGTTCACCGCATCCTAAACATTACAGTGATATCATTTCTCTTGCAGAGTTGCTAGTCTCCGCAAGAGAAATTGACCTGCTGCGGTCTGTGAAGACGCGCCACATGTCCATGTCCACGGGTAATCCGCAGATGCATGGAGATGCATAGTGGGCATGGGATTTCTTGAAATCCCATCCACTATGCTCCAACATCTGGCCGCTGCGGTTTGCACTGCGTCCAATCCGCAGTGATTACTGATTGTGTGCACATATCCTTACAGGCTCTGATTATGATCTGTGCACCAGACGCGCAATGTTAGGCCAGTTTCACATGTCCTGATATTTCTGGTACTGGAAAAACCAGGACTGGAGATATCCATGTGCACCTGTGTGGCGCATCAGTTAGCGCTGTTCCCAAACGCCGGGTGCTGAATGCTGCCCTCATCATTGTCCCCTGCCGGTGCTGAGATCAGCACACGCAAGGGACAATGATGAGTAGTATTCTACTCCTGCTGTGTCCTGGTGTAAAAATAAAAAAACGTTCACGCCGAGGAGCCAGGGAGAATGACTTCTGCAGTAAGTGGGCCCCGATGCTGTGCTCAGCGAGCGGTGTCCTGTCACTCACTGAGCGCAGCGGAGGTTCGGGGCTTGCACGCTGGAGCGAGTCATTCTCTATAGCTCCTCGGCTTGAACGGTCAGATGGGTTACAGTGGGGGACATCTTCGGACAGGTGAGTATAATGATTTTTTTTATTTTATTCTTACACCAGGACACAGTGGTAGTAGAATACTACTCATCATTGTCCCTTGCTGGTGCCAATCACCGGCAAGGGACAATGATGAGGGCAGTGTTCAGCACCTGGCTCTTGGGAACAGTGCTAACTGTATACTGATTCCCAGGCACAGGTACGTGTCACACTGATGACACATAGATGTCATCCATGTGTCATCAGTACGGGATGTTTTGTGACCCGTGCACTGTGTAAAAACGGACATGTCAGCGTGTTTTGCCCATGGACACACTTTCTGTGGAAACACACAGTCATGTGCGCAGACCCATTCACTGGCAGGGGACTGGGGTTTACAGCGCCACTCTAGCAGCAAAATAAAAAACTGCAGGAGTGGAGCTTTAACTTCACTATCTAACAGCTTTTTTCTTTTTCTGCTTCCTTCTGATGATGCTTCATTTGAGAATCCCATTGTCTACTGGGTGCTCAAACGGTGATCATCAGATAAAAATTGGAATCATTCCCACCTTTACCATAGTGAACAATAAAGAAGTGTTCAAAAAAATAAAATCACATTTGGTATCAACGTGTCCACAAAAGTACGATCTCTAAAAACTACAAGGGCTCGCCGACACACGAGCGAATAAACCGGACAAGTGCAATACGATAAAAAAATAGGATTGTACTTCAGCAGTGCAACATTATGGGGCAGTGTACTCAGATGTCACCTGAGTGCAGTGTGATTCCCACGGGCACCGGCAATGAGGGAGATGGAGAAATGACTTTCTCCGTCTCCTCCGCAGCTGTGTTGCGATTCTGTCATGTGAGAGGATAAGAGCACAGAGCACTGACACTCGGATCACACTGGCAGCAGAGCAGGAGCCGAGTGTCATTAGATCGCATCCCATGCTTTATGCTCCTGTGTTTTTTGGTTTTTTTTATTGCACATTTTTTAGTAAACCGTATGAAATGGATGGTGTCAGTCACAAGTATCGCTGGTTCCGAGAAAAAAGGAAGGAGGGAAAGACGAAAGCGCAGAAATTAAAAGGAAAAAAAAAATAACATTATTATTGTAATAACATAGGCCAGTGCTTATGGGGTTAAATGCTCGGCCATGTCAGGTAGGGCTGCTTATTATACTCTCTATCTACCTCCATGTATTCCCCTGAGCTGCGGCCCCCTCTCCTGCCGCACATCCGCCCCCTGTGTCCCCCTGCTGTCAGTGACTCCAGGCTCCTGTACTTTATATATGATGCCAGGCATTGCCAGCGATTTCCGCAAACTTACTTCAGGACCTTAATGACGTCACTGACCATGTGTGCAGTCAGCAGCCAATCACAATCAGAGTAAGCGTTCATGAGGGAGGAGCCCAGTCACATGTATTGTCAATCATCCCGCATGGCCACGCCCCCTGCTCTCCTGCGTCTCCTCCCAGCCCCCAGTCAGGTCTGAATACGCAGCAGCTGAGCTCTCAGTGACAGCGACCCCCATCATTCACATCACAGAGCCGCGAAGGACACGACGTCACTAACAGGCTGGGTGTCAGCAGTGATAGATGACCGCTCCTGATATTTCTGGGGTCTCCTGACTGTCGGGGTCTCGGCTCTGTCTGACGCTCGGTGGTCGTGTCCCCTCCCCCTCCTGTGGGGTCTGAGTGGATGATGGGGGTTGTAGTTCTGGACGATTCTGGTGAATTTATCAATTCATAAAGTGAAGAGAAAAAGACACAAAAAGGACGACTGAGACCCGGAGCCGATAACGACCAGAAAGCGCCGAGTCCTAGTGACCGCAGCCAGGGGGCAGAAGAGAGCCAGCTGAGGGTATCACACAGGAGAGGATTAGATACACGGCTCAGCAGACAGTATCACACAGGAGAGGATTAGATACACGGCTCAGCAGAGAGTATCACACAGGAGAGGATTAGATACACGGCTCAGCAGACAGTATCACACAGGAGAGGATTAGATACACGGCTCAGCAGACAGTATCACACAGGAGAGGATTAGATACACGGCTCAGCAGACAGTATCACACAGGATAGGATTAGATACACAGCTCAGCAGTCAGTATCACACAGGAGAGGATTAGATACACGGCTCAGCAGACAGTATCACACAGGAGAGGATTAGATACACGGCTCAGCAGACAGTATCACACAGGAGAGGATTAGATACACGGCTCAGCAGACAGTATCACACAGGATAGGATTAGATACACGGCTCAGCAGACAGTATCACACAGGAGAGGATTAGATACACAGCTCAGCAGACAGTATCACACAGGAGAGGATTAGATACACGGCTCAGCACACAGTATCACACAGGAGAGGATTAGATACACGGCTCAGCAGACAGTATCACACAGGAGAGGATTAGATACACGGCTCAGCAGACAGTATCACACAGGGGAGGATTAGATACACGGCTCAGCACACAGTATCACACAGGAGAGGATTAGATACACGGCTCAGCAGACAGTATCACACAGGATAGGATTAGATACACGGCTCAGCAGACAGTATCACACAGGATAGGATTAGATACACGGCTCAGCAGACAGTATCACACAGGAGAGGATTAGATACACAGCTCAGCAGACAGTATCACACAGGAGAGGATTAGATACACGGCTCAGCAGACAGTATCACACAGGATAGGATTAGATACACGGCTCAGCAGACAGTATCACACAGGAGAGGATTAGATACACAGCTCAGCAGACAGTATCACACAGGAGAGGATTAGATACACGGCTCAGCAGACAGTATCACACAGGAGAGGATTAGATACACGGCTCAGCAGTCAGTATCACACAGGAGAGGATTAGATACACGGCTCAGCAGACAGTATCACACAGGAGAGGATTAGATACACGGCTCAGCAGACAGTATCACACAGGAGAGGATTAGATACACGGCTCAGCAGACAGTATCACACAGGAGAGGATTAGATACACGGCTCAGCAGACAGTATCACACAGGATAGGATTAGATACACGGCTCAGCAGACAGTATCACACAGGAGAGGATTAGATACACAGCTCAGCAGACAGTATCACACAGGAGAGGATTAGATACACGGCTCAGCACACAGTATCACACAGGAGAGGATTAGATACACGGCTCAGCAGACAGTATCACACAGGAGAGGATTAGATACACGGCTCAGCAGACAGTATCACACAGGGGAGGATTAGATACACGGCTCAGCACACAGTATCACACAGGAGAGGATTAGATACACGGCTCAGCAGACAGTATCACACAGGATAGGATTAGATACACGGCTCAGCAGACAGTATCACACAGGATAGGATTAGATACACGGCTCAGCAGACAGTATCACACAGGAGAGGATTAGATACACAGCTCAGCAGACAGTATCACACAGGAGAGGATTAGATACACGGCTCAGCAGACAGTATCACACAGGATAGGATTAGATACACGGCTCAGCAGACAGTATCACACAGGAGAGGATTAGATACACAGCTCAGCAGACAGTATCACACAGGAGAGGATTAGATACACGGCTCAGCAGACAGTATCACACAGGATAGGATTAGATACACAGCTCAGCAGACGGTATCACTCAGGAGAGGATTAGATACACAGCTCAGCAGACAGTATCACTCAGGAGAGGATTAGATACACAGCTCAGCAGACAGTATCACACAGGAGAGGATTAGATACACGGCTCAGCAGACAGTATCACACAGGAGAGGATTAGATACACGGCTCAGCAGACAGTATCACACAGGAGAGGATTAGATACACAGCTCAGCAGACAGTATCACACAGGAGAGGATTAGATACACTGCTCAGCAGATAGTATCACACAGGAGAGGATTAGATACACGGCTCAGCAGACAGTATCACAGGAGAGGATTGGATACACGGCTCAGCAGACAGTATCACACAGGAGAGGATTAGATACACGGCTCAGCAGACAGTATCACACAGGAGAGGATTAGATACACGGCTCAGCAGACAGCATCACACAGGAGAGGATTAGATACACAGCTCAGCAGACAGTATCACACAGGATAGGATTAGATACACAGCTCAGCAGTCAGTATCACACAGGAGAGGATTAGATACACGGCTCAGCAGACAGTATCACACAGGATAGGATTAGATACACGGCTCAGCAGACAGTATCACACAGGATAGGATTAGATACACGGCTCAGCAGTCAGTATCACACAGGATAGGATTAGATACACGGCTCAGCAGACAGTATCACACAGGAGAGGATTAGATACACGGCTCAGCAGTCAGTATCACACAGGATAGGATTAGATACACGGCTCAGCAGACAGTATCACACAGGAGAGGATTAGATACACGGCTCAGCAGACAGTATCACACAGGATAGGATTAGATACATGGCTCAGCAGACAGTATCACACAGGATAGGATTAGATACACGGCTCAGCAGACAGTATCACACAGGAGAGGATTAGATACATGGCTCAGCAGACGGTATCACACAGGATAGGATTAGATACACGGCTCAGCCAAAGGTATCACACAGGAGAGGATTAGATACACGGCTCAGCAGACAGTATCACACAGGAGAGGATTAGATACACGGCTCAGCAGACAGTATCACACAGGAGAGGATTAGATACACGGCTCAGCAGACAGTATCACACAGGAGAGGATTAGATACACGGCTCAGCAGGCAGTATCACACAGGAGAGGATTAGATACACGGCTCAGCAGACAGCATCACACAGGAGAGGATTAGATACACGGCTCAGCAGACAGTATCACACAGGATAGGATTAGATACATGGCTCAGCAGACAGTATCACACAGGATAGGATTAGATACACGGCTCAGCAGACAGTATCACACAGGATAGGATTAGATACATGGCTCAGCAGACAGTATCACACAGGATAGGATTAGATACACGGCTCAGCAGACAGTATCACACAGGAGAGGATTAGATACACGGCTCAGCAGACGATATCACACAGGATAGGATTAGATACACGGCTCAGCCAAAGGTATCACACAGGAGAGGATTAGATACACGGCTCAGCAGTCAGTATCACACAGGATAGGATTAGATACACGGCTCAGCAGACGGTATCACACAGGAGAGGATTAGATACACGGCTCAGCAGACAGTATCACACAGGATAGGATTAGATACACGGATCAGCAGACAGGATCACACAGGAGAGGATTAGATACACGGCTCAGCAGACAGTATCACACAGGATAGGATTAGATACACGGCTCAGCAGGCAGTATCACACAGGAGAGGATTAGATACACGGCTCAGCAGACAGTATCACACAGGATAGGATTAGATACACGGCTCAGCCAAGGGTATCACACAGGATAGGATTAGATACACGGCTCAGCAGACAGTATCACACAGGATAGGATTAGATACACGGCTCTGCAGACAGTATCACACAGGGTAGGATTAGATACACAGCTCAGCAGACAGTATCACACAGGAGAGGGTTAGATACACGGCTCAGCCAAAGGTATCACACAGGAGAGGATTAGATACACGGCTCAGCAGACAGTATCACACAGGATAGGATTAGATACACGGCTCAGCCAAAGGTATCACACAGGAGAGGATTAGATACACGGCTCAGCAGACAGTATCACACAGGATAGGATTAGATACACAGCTCAGCAGACAGTATCACACAGGAGAGGGTTAGATACACGGCTCAGCAGACAGTATCACACAGGGTAGGATTAGATACACGGCTCAGCAGACAGTATCACACAGGAGAGGATTAGATACACGGCTCAGCAGACAGTATCACACAGGAGAGGATTAGATACACGGCTCAGCAGACAGTATCACACAGGAGAGGATTAGATACACAGCTCAGCAGACAGTATCACACAGGAGAGGATTAGATACACGGCTCAGCAGAGAGTATCACACAGGAGGGGATTAGATACACGGCTCAGCAGACAGTATTACACAGGAGAGGATTAGATACACGGCTCAGCAGAGAGTATCACACAGGAGGGGATTAGATACACGGCTCAGCAGACAGTATCACACAGGAGAGGATTAGATACACGGCTCAGCAGACAGTATCACACAGGAGAGGATTAGATACACGGCTCAGCAGACAGTATCACACAGGAGAGGATTAGATACACGGCTCAGCAGACAGTATCACACAGGAGAGGATTAGATACACGGCTCAGCAGATAGTATCACACAGGAGAGGATTAGATACACGGCTCAGCCAAAGGTATCACACAGGAGAGGATTAGATACACGGCTCAGCCAAGGGTATCACACAGGAGAGGATTAGATACACGGCTCAGCAGACAGTATCACACAGGAGAGTATTAGATACACGGCTCAGCAGACAGTATCACACAGGAGAGGATTAGATACACGGCTCAGCCAAAGGTATCACACAGGAGAGGATTAGATACACGGCTCAGCCAAGGGTATCACACAGGAGAGGATTAGATACACAGCTCAGCAGACAGTATCACACAGGAGAGGATTAGATACACGGCTCAGCAGACAGTATCACACAGGAGAGGATTAGATACACGGCTCAGCAGACAGTATCACACAGGAGAGGATTAGATACACGGCTCAGCAGACAGTATCACACAGGATAGGATTAGATACACGGCTCAGCAGACAGTATCACACAGGAGAGGATTAGATACACGGCTTAGCAGACAGTATCACACAGGAGAGGATTAGATACACGGCTCAGCCAAGGGTATCACACAGGAGAGGATTAGATACACGGCTCAGCAGACAGTATCACACAGGATAGGATTAGATACACGGCTCAGCCAAAGGTATCACACAGGATAGGATTAGATACACGGCTCAGCAGACAGTATCACACAGGATAGGATTAGATACACGGCTCAGCAGACAGTATCACACAGGATAGGATTAGATACACGGCTCAGCAGACAGTATCACACAGGAGAGGATTAGATACACGGCTCAGCAGACGGTATCACACAGGAGAGGATTAGATACACGGCTCAGCAGACGGTATCACACAGGAGAGGATTAGATACACAGCTCAGCAGACAGTATCACACAGGAGAGGAATAGATACACGGCTCAGCAGACTGTATCACACAGGATAGGATTAGATACACAGCTCAGCAGACAGTATCACACAGGAGAGGATTAGATACACGGCTCAGCAGTCAGTATCACACAGGAGAGGATTAGATACACGGCTCAGCAGACAGTATCACACAGGAGAGGATTAGATACACGGCTCAGCAGACAGTATCACACAGGAGAGGATTAGATACACGGCTCAGCAGACAGTATCACACAGGAGAGGATTAGATACACGGCTCAGCAGACAGTATCACACAGGATAGGATTAGATACACAGCTCAGCAGACAGTATCACACAGGATAGGATTAGATACACAGCTCAGCAGACAGTATCACACAGGAGAGGATTAGATACACGGCTCAGCAGACAGTATCACACAGGAGAGGATTAGATACAGCCCAGCAGACAGTATCACACAGGATAGGATTAGATACACGGCTCAGCAGACAGTATCACACAGGAGAGGATTAGATACACGGCTCAGCAGACAGTATCACACAGGATAGGATTAGATACACAGCTCAGCAGACAGTATCACACAGGAGAGGATTAGATACACGGCTCAGCAGTCAGTATCACACAGGAGAGGATTAGATACACGGCTCAGCAGACAGTATCACACAGGAGAGGATTAGATACACGGCTCAGCAGACAGTATCACACAGGAGAGGATTAGATACACGGCTCAGCAGACAGTATCACACAGGAGAGGATTAGATACACGGCTCAGCAGACAGTATCACACAGGAGAGGATTAGATACACAGCTCAGCAGACAGTATCACACAGGATAGGATTAGATACACGGCTCAGCAGACAGTATCACACAGGAGAGGATTAGATACACAGCTCAGCAGACAGTATCACACAGGAGAGGATTAGATACACGGCTCAGCAGTCAGTATCACACAGGAGAGGATTAGATACACGGCTCAGCAGACAGTATCACACAGGAGAGGATTAGATACACGGCTCAGCAGACAGTATCACACAGGAGAGGATTAGATACACGGCTCAGCAGACAGTATCACACAGGAGAGGATTAGATACACGGCTCAGCAGACAGTATCACACAGGAGAGGATTAGATACACAGCTCAGCAGACAGTATCACACAGGATAGGATTAGATACACGGCTCAGCAGACAGTATCACACAGGAGAGGATTAGATACACGGCTCAGCAGACAGTATCACACAGGAGAGGATTAGATACACGGCTCAGCAGACAGTATCACACAGGATAGGATTAGATACACGGCTCAGCAGACTGTATCACACAGGATAGGATTAGATACACAGCTCAGCAGACAGTATCACACAGGAGAGGATTAGATACACAGCTCAGCAGACAGTATCACACAGGAGAGGATTAGATACACAGCTCAGCAGACAGTATCACACAGGAGAGGATTAGATACACGGCTCAGCAGACAGTATCACACAGGAGAGGAATAGATACACGGTCAGCAGACAGTATCACACAGGAGAGGATTAGATACACGGCTCAGCAGACAGTATCACACAGGAGAGGATTAGATACACAGCTCAGCAGACAGTATCACACAGGATAGGATTAGATACACGGCTCAGCAGACAGTATCACACAGGAGAGGATTAGATACACGGCTCAGCAGACAGTATCACACAGGAGAGGATTAGATACACGGCTCAGCAGACAGTATCACACAGGAGAGGATTAGATACACGGCTCAGCAGACAGTATCACACAGGAGAGGATTAGATACACAGCTCAGCAGACAGTATCACACAGGATAGGATTAGATACACGGCTCAGCAGACAGTATCACACAGGAGAGGATTAGATACACGGCTCAGCAGACAGTATCACACAGGAGAGGATTAGATACACGGCTCAGCAGTCAGTATCACACAGGATAGGATTAGATACACGGCTCAGCAGACAGTATCACACAGGATAGGATTAGATACACGGCTCAGCAGACAGTATCACACAGGAGAGGATTAGATACACGGCTCAGCAGACAGTATCACACAGGAGAGGGTTAGATACATGGCTCAGCAGAGAGTATCACACAGGATGGGATTAGATACACGGCTCAGCAGACGGTATCACACAGGAGAGGATTAGATACACGGCTCAGCCAAAGGTATCACACAGGAGAGGATTAGATACACGGCTCAGCAGACAGTATCACACAGGATAGGATTAGATACACGGCTCTGCAGAGAGTATCACACAGGATAGGATTAGATACACAGCTCAGCAGACAGTATCACACAGGATAGGATTAGATACACGGCTCAGCAGACAGTATCACACAGGATAGGATTAGATACACGGCTCAGCAGACAGTATCACACAGGATAGGATTAGATACACGGCTCAGCAGACAGTATCACACAGGAGAGGATTAGATACACGGCTCAGCAGTCAGTATCACACAGGATAGGATTAGATACACGGCTCAGCAGACAGTATCACACAGGATAGGATTAGATACACGGCTCAGCAGACAGTATCACACAGGAGAGGATTAGATACACGGCTCAGCAGACAGTATCACACAGGAGAGGGTTAGATACATGGCTCAGCAGAGAGTATCACACAGGATGGGATTAGATACACAGCTCAGCAGACAGTATCACACAGGAGAGGATTAGATACACGGCTCAGCAGACGGTATCACACAGGAGAGGATTAGATACACGGCTCAGCCAAAGGTATCACACAGGAGAGGATTAGATACACGGCTCAGCAGACAGTATCACACAGGATAGGATTAGATACACGGCTCTGCAGAGAGTATCACACAGGATAGGATTAGATACACAGCTCAGCAGACAGTATCACACAGGATAGGATTAGATACACGGCTCAGCAGACAGTATCACACAGGATAGGATTAGATACACGGCTCAGCAGACAGTATCACACAGGATAGGATTAGATACACGGCTCAGCAGACAGTATCACACAGGATAGGATTAGATACACGGCTCTGCAGACAGTATCACACAGGGTAGGATTAGATACACAGCTCAGCAGACAGTATCACACAGGAGAGGGTTAGATACACGGCTCAGCCAAAGGTATCACACAGGAGAGGATTAGATACACGGCTCAGCAGACAGTATCACACAGGATAGGATTAGATACACGGCTCAGCCAAAGGTATCACACAGGAGAGGATTAGATACACGGCTCAGCAGACAGTATCACACAGGATAGGATTAGATACACGGCTCAGCAGACAGTATCACACAGGAGAGGATTAGATACACGGCTCAGCCAAGGGTATCACACAGGATAGGATTAGATACACGGCTCAGCAGACAGTATCACACAGGATAGGATTAGATACACGGCTCTGCAGACAGTATCACACAGGAGAGGATTAGATACACGGCTCAGCAGACAGTATCACACAGGAGAGGATTAGATACACGGCTCAGCAGACAGTATCACACAGGAGAGGATTAGATACACAGCTCAGCAGACAGTATCACACAGGAGAGGATTAGATACACAGCTCAGCAGACAGTATCACACAGGAGAGGATTAGATACACAGCTCAGCAGACAGTATCACACAGGATAGGATTAGATACACGGCTCAGCAGGCAGTATCACACAGGAGAGGATTAGATACACGGCTCAGCAGACAGTATCACACAGGAGAGGATTAGATACACGGCTCAGCAGACAGTATCACACAGGATAGGATTAGATACACGGCTCAGCAGACAGTATCACACAGGAGAGGATTAGATACACGGCCCAGCAGGCAGTATCACACAGGAGAGGATTAGATACACAGCTCAGCAGACAGTATCACACAGGATAGGATTAGATACACGGCTCAGCAGACAGTATCACACAGGATAGGATTAGATACACGGCTCAGCAGACAGTATCATACAGGATAGGATTAGATACACAGCACAGCAGACAGTATCACACAGGAGAGGATTAGATACACGGCTCAGCAGACAGTATCACACAGGAGAGGATTAGATACACGGCCCAGCAGGCAGTATCACACAGGAGAGGATTAGATACACGGCTCAGCAGACAGTATCACACAGGAGAGGATTAGATACACAGCTCAGCAGACAGTATCACACAGGAGAGGATTAGATACACGGCCCAGCAGGCAGTATCACACAGGAGAGGATTAGATACATGGCTCAGCAGACAGTATCACACAGGAGAGGATTAGATACACGGCTCAGCAAACAGTATCACACAGGAGAGGATTAGATACACAGCTCAGCAGACAGTATCACACAGGAGGGGATTAGATACACGGCTCAGCAGACAGTATCACACAGGAGGGGATTAGATACATGGCTCAGCAGACAGTATCACACAGGAGAGGATTAGATACACGGCTCAGCAGACGGTATCACACAGGAGAGGATTAGATACATGGCTCAGCAGACAGTATCACACAGGAGAGGATTAGATACACGGATCAGCAGACAGTATCACACAGGAGAGGATTAGATACACGGCTCAGCAGACAGTATCACACAGGATAGGATTAGATACACGGCTCAGCAGACAGTATCACACAGGAGAGGATTAGATACACGGCTCAGCAGACGGTATCACACAGGAGAGGATTAGATACACGGCTCAGCAGACAGTATCACACAGGAGGGGATTAGATACACGGCTCAGCAGACAGTATCACACAGAAGAGGATTAGATACACGGCTCAGCAGACAGTATCACACAGAAGAGGATTAGATACACGGCTCAGCCAAGGGTATCACACAGGAGGGGATTAGATACACGGCCCAGCCAAGGGTATCACACAGGAGGGGATTAGATACACGGCTCAGCCAAGGGTATCACACAGGAGAGGATTAGATACACGGCTCAGCCAAGGGTATCACACAGGATAGGATTAGATACACGGCCCAGCCAAGGGTATCACACAAGAGGGGATTAGATACACGGCCCAGCCAAGGGTATCACACAGGATGGGATTAGATACACGGCTCACCCAAGGGTACCACACAGGAGGGGATTAGATACACGGCTCAGCCAAGGGTATCACACAGGAGGGGATTAGATACACGGCTCAGCCAAGGGTATCACACAGGAGGGGATTAGATACACAGATCAGCAGACAGTATCACACAGGAGGGGATTAGATACATGGCTCAGCCAAGGGTATCACACAGGAGGGGATTAGATACACTGCTCAGCAGACAGTATCACACAGGAGAGGATTAGATACACGGCTCAGCAGACAGTATCACACAGGAGAGGATTAGATACACGGCTCAGCCAAGGGTATCACACAGGAGGGGATTAGATACACAGATCAGCAGACAGTATCACACAGGAGGGGATTAGATACACGGCTCAGCCAAGGGTATCACACAGGAGGGGATTAGATACACAGATCAGCAGACAGTATCACACAGGAGGGGATTAGATACACGGCTCAGCCAAGGGTATCACACAGGAGGGGATTAGATACACAGATCAGCAGACAGTATCACACAGGAGGGGATTAGATACATGGCTCAGCCAAGGGTATCACACAGGAGGGGATTAGATACACGGCTCACCAGACGGTATCACACAGAAGAGGATTAGATACACGGCTCCTATCCCCCGCACACTGAGATGTATGAGAATGTGCAGCCACCACTAGGGGGCGCTCTGGGTGGGCTGCAGGTGATATCGGAGGTTTCTGCCACTTACAGGGATTTTCCACTAGATGCATGTTGACTATTTCCAGGCTGGTAATACATGTTTTACCTTTGGGACCCTCCGCGATCCTGATTACGGGGGTCCCAGGATGAATGGATCAGTAGTGAACTTCAATGACCACCACTCCGTTCACTTCTATGGGGCTTGAAGCTCGGCTGGACCCGGAGTGGTCTATGAGCTGGAATCACAAGTCGCCTTTGCTATAAACCGATCTCGGCCCCCATAAAGATGTGTCATGAAAAGACTCAGTGGAGGAGATTGAGCCCCTGATGGAGGGACCCCAAAACTCTGGACGCTGCCATTATCAGTGATCAGGATCCCCCCGGCCCCCGACCATCGGCTGCGAGTGGAGGTCCACGCTAAGACGTATGTGAAAGGGAAATGTACATGAAAAAGCAGAAATGAAAGAAGAGAAAAGTATCGAGAAGATTGAGAAATGTGGGGAGTGAAGTCATCGGGAGGGGAGCGCCCTGCGGGGAGCGCGCTGCGGGGATCACCGGGAAACTCCCCAAAATTACACATCCTAATAATAATCGTAAAATTCCCCGAGCGCTCGAGGACGGAGCAGTCAGCGACACCGCCGGAGATCGAGAAGACAGGGGTGGGGATCGTGTGGGCAGGGTTCCCCAACTCCAGTCCTCAAGGCACCAACAGGTCATGTCAGGATTCCTTAGTATTACACAGGTGATAGGGAACCCTGGTATGGAGGGATCAAGCAGGGATCGTGTGGGGATCGAGCAGGGATTATGCAGAGATGGAGGCTGCCGTGCCCTGCTCTGGCAGTTATATGGTTACAGCGACCCTCTCAAGAAGCAGAGGGGCTGCACCAAATACCTGTTTTATCACCCCACGCTCAGTGACTGCTGACACCCCACGCTCAGTGACTGCTGACACCCCACACCCCACGCTCAGTGACTGCTGACACCCCACACCCCACGCTCAGTGACTGCTGACACCTCACACCCCACATTCAGTGACTGCTGACCCCTCACACCCCGTGCAACAGTGACTGCTGACACCCCACACCCCACGCTCAGTGACTGTTGACACCTCACACCCCACGCTCAGTGACTGCTGACACCTCACACCCCACGCTCAGTGACTGCTGACACCTCACACCCCACGCTCAGTGACTGCTGACACCTCACACCCCACGCTCAGTGACTGCTGACACCCCACACCCTGAGCTCAGTGACTGCTGACACCTCACACCCCACGCTCAGTGACTGCTGACACCTCACACCCCACGCTCAGTGACTGCTGACACCTCACACCCCACGCTCAGTGACTGCTGACACCTCACACCCCACGCTCAGTGACTGCTGACACCCCACACCCCACGCTCAGTGACTGCTGACACCTCACACCCCACGCTCAGTGACTGCTGACACCCCACACCTCACGCTCAGTGACTGCTGACACCCCACACCCCACGCTCAGTGACTGCTGACACCCCACACCCCACGCTCAGTGACTGCTGACACCTCACACCCCACGCTCAGTGACTGCTGACACCTCACACCCCACGCTCATTGACTGCTGACACCTCACACCCCACGCTCAGTGACTGCTGACACCTCACACCCCACGCTCAGTGACTGCTGACACCTCACAACCCACGCTCAGTGACTGCTGACACCCCACACCCCACGCTCAGTGACTGCTGACACCTCACACCCCACGCTCAGTGACTGCTGACACCTCACACCCCACGCTCAGTGACTGCTGACACCTCACACCCCACGCTCAGTGACTGCTGACACCTCACACCCCACGCTCAGTGACTGCTGACACCCCACACCCCACGCTCAGTGACTGCTGACACCTCACACCCCACGCTCAGTGACTGCTGACACCTCACACCCCACGCTCAGTGACTGCTGACACCTCACACCCCACGCTCAGTGACTGCTGACACCTCACACCCCACGCTCAGTGACTGCTGACACCTCACACCCCACACTCAGTGACTGCTGACCCTTCACACCCCACGCTCAGTGATTGCTGACACCTCACACTCCGTGCTCAGTGACTGCTAATGTGGCACCCTGCTATTACAGGTACCACAGGACCCAAAAGGGTGCATGGACGGACTTCTCCACAAGAGGCCCTTACTACACACAGACACCTCCACCCTTCCACCTCAGACCACCAGAGGGAGCCCTGTTAGGGATATATATACTGGAGGGTGGAGTTAGGTAGGCAGTGTGTGTGCTGGCACAGAGATCAGTGAAGAAGCAGCATGTGAGCTGCTGTGCTGAGGGCCAGCCAGGGCCTAAAGCACGTGCTGAAGCCTTGGGGCCTAGAGCGGGGCCGGAGGCAAGGAGAAGAGTGAGAGGAGTTATGGGGGCAGAGGAGCATCTTAGGCTCACCCCAGAACACAAGCTGGACACCAGGTCCGCGCCTATGGGGTTCTCTACGCCTAGTAGGAATAAACGGTATACAAGGAGGATTCTAAACCCCTGGTCAACCTGAAGCTACAATCATTTCAAGAACTAGGAACCATGAAGGCCCCAGCGTCCAGGGATAGTGGTAGCCAGAAGAAAGTTCTTACCACCAAGCATGCAGGTGAGGAGAGGGAAAGAGTACAGAAGCTAGGCCTAGTTCCAGGCTGGTCAGAAGCTTCAGAGTGAGAGGAAGAAACGGATCAGGAGGCCTTATACCCGCTCACTGGAGAGAGTCCAGAAGTGCACCCTTCCTATCAAGTACCCTGGACCGTACCTGCCGTCTACACCAGTAAAGGTACTGAAGCGAACCCCCTGTGTGCGTGTCTGTTATTCTCCCCTGGCCCGGCTGGACCACCTCTCACCTGCATCCCTTCTATCAACCCTGCCCCGGGGGCTCGCTCCACCTGTGGGGAGCAGAAACATCCCAGCTGCCATCCCATCACCCCCGGAGGTCTGCAGCAGCGCCGGTAACCATTACCGGAAACCACAGGTGGCGTCACGAGACAAACTGTACACTAAAACCCCTTTTTAAAGAGAGACCCAGAGTACGGGCCCGGGAGCCGACTGCCGTGACATCCCAAGAAGGTAAAGGCCCAGGTATCAAGTCCCCCATATCCCCTGGGCACTCACACCCCACGATCAGTGACTGCTGACACCCGACACCCCGCGCTCAGTGACTGCTGATACACCACATCCTGCGCTCAGTGACTGCTGACACCCCACACCCTGCGCTTAGTGACTGCTGACACCCCACACCCTGCGCTCAGTGACTGCTGACACCCCACACCCCGCGCAACAGTGACTGCTGACCCCTCACACCCCGCGCAACAGTGACTGCTGACACCCCACGCTCAGTGACTGCTGACACCTCACACCCCACACTCAGTGACTGCTGACACCTCACGCTCAGTGACTGCTGACACCTCACACCCCACGCTCCGTGACTGCTGACACCTCACGCTCAGTGACTGCTGACACCCCGTGCTCAGTGACTGCTGACACCCCACACCCCGTGCTCAGTGACTGCCGACACCTCACACCCCGTGCTCAGTGACTGCTGACACCTCACACCCTGTGCTCAGTGACTGCTGACACCTCACACCCCAAGCTCAGTTTGTTAATATGCTAATGACATATTGTACTAAACCATCTAGATGTTTATTTAAAGAGCAGGATGGGTACAAACTATGCAAGTTGATTAAATGCTCAAACAATGAGACCTGAGCGCTGCCCTTTCCTCCAACCTGTGACTGATGACCTTACACAGATGTAAATGTAAACAGGGATGTCTGTAGTGCTGCCAGCAGAATCAAGGAGCATCAGGAAGACTTTACAAGGAGAATGAGACACAACCTTCAGGACAATAGATGGATAGCATGGCGGCTCCATCCAAAGAGACTTTACAGGGAGAGTCAAGGTTCAGACTCTCTTAGACCATCAGCTTGGTATCATGGCTTTAACCAAAGAGACACAGATTTGGATTCTACATAATTCCGGCCTAAGGGTATATGGCCCTGACTGGAAAGATACATATCTGCTCAAATGACTATCAGAGAGCCCATGGATACATTTGGGGAGACCAGGTTGGGACGATGAAGTCACCTGGCCCCATGGATATGTTGTTTGGTGTTGCCAGGTGGGATCCTCCGGTCGCCTGGAACCCATGGAGACATTCCGAGAAGCCAGATTGGGACCAGACGGTCATCTGGCCCTATGGAAACTCTTGGAGAGGTCAAGGTGAGACCCTCGGGTCTCCTGGCCTTGTACCTCGATGGACTGCTAGCTTCCTAAGCTTGCTGTTACCTTCTCTCTGTGGGGGCCCGTCAGAAGGGGGGGGGCACTGGTTGAGGTAGTCGGCCCTGGAAGTCCTGAAGTCGCAGCTGTTCTATCCTAGGCAGGTGGAGCGGAAGGGTGAGACTGTGTAATGTTGTACCATCTTGGGTATTTGCTGGGACTGTTCTGTGTATTGTCCACTTTGTGGTTCCATAAAGTATTGCCACGCTGGTACCCTCACCCTGTGTTGTCTGAGTAATATTACACCCACGGAAGACACTGTGACTTCACACTAGCTCTAACCTGTCACGCTGTCTCTGTGTACTGGAGGTAGGGGGCCTAAGCTGACCCTAAGCTGGGGCCCTGACTAATCCCTCTACCTGGAGGTACTGTTAAAGGTACAGAGGTCCAGGCCGCCAGCGTAACCCCTACCTCCTGAGGATCCCTGCACCTCAGTAATCTAGTCCTGAGAAGGACCCTGATCACAACAAAAGGGGACAGGTAATAATATGCCAACACTCAGTACTTAGACGAACGAGACAGTACAAGGGTAAAACCAAAACCACCTTGCATACAAAAACTACACAACTACAACAGAGGGAACACCAATGGGAAAGGAGATAAATGATAAAGCGAGGAAGGGAAAAAACACTCCAAATACACTTAGCTCTGAAACTCCAAATACCACGATCCGCTCTGTTAGTCTGCATGAAATGCTTTCACCGACACTTCCCTAACAGACCAGCAGGTATGAAGGAATCTCACTACAGCAGCATTGATTGCAGCTGGGCGAGGCTGGACCTCCTCTAGCACAGAGAGAGAGAGAGAGTTAACTCCCTCACTGCCAAAAAGCACAAAACACCAAAAACTCAGCTGCGAGAAGTCAGGCTGTGCAATCGTGACGATCTTCGTGGAGACACAACCATGACAGTACCCCCCCTTCTACGAGGGGCCTCCGGACCCTCAGGGTCAGGTTTATCCGGGTGAGTTGTGTGGAAGGCCTGAATTAACCGGTCTGCATTAATATCTGACGCAGGAACCCACATCCTCTCCTCAGGACCATACCCTTTCCAATGAACCAGGTACTGAAGGGACCGACGATTACAGCGTGAATCGATGACCTTCGATACCTGGAACTCCAAGTTACCATTGACCACCACTGGAGGGGGAGGTAAAGGTGACGGTACCACCGGCGCCACATACCTCTTAAGCAACGATCTGTGGAACACGTTGTGAATTTAAACGTAGGGGGGAGGTCAAGACGGAATGCCACCGGATTAATAATAGAACTGATCCTGTACGGCCCGATGAACCTGGGACCCAGTTTCCAGGAAGGAACCTTAAGTTTTATATTCTTAGTAGACAACCATACCAGATCGTTCACACTTAGGTCCGGACCAGACACTCTCCTCCTGTCAGCCATACGTTTGTATCGGTTCCCCATAGTATTCAGATTCTTCAGTACCCCTCTCCATACAGAAGCGAGTGATGAGGAAAATCGTTCCTCCTCAGGAACCCCCGAAGAGCCCCCCCTACTGAAAGTACAAAACTGGGGGTGAAAACCATATGCCCCAAAAAACGGGGACTTACCAGTGGACTCGCTCCGCCTATTATTAAGAGCAAACTCCGCCAGAGGTAAGAAAGAAGCCCAGTCCTCCTGGTTCTCTGACACAAAACACCGGAGATATGTCTCCAAGCTCTGGTTCATACGTTCCGTCTGACCATTGGTCTGAGGATGAAAAGCCGATGAGAACGACAAATGCATCCCCCGCCGAGTACAAAATGCCTTCCAGAACTTGGACACAAACTGAGACCCCCGATCTGACACCACATCGGAGGGTACCCCGTGAAGCCTCACAATTTCCCCAATGAACACCTGCGCAAGAGTTTTAGCATTAGGAAGAGCAGGAAGAGCGATAAAATGTGCCATCTTGCTGAACCTGTCTACTACAACGAGAATGACAGTTTTACCCGAAGACGGCGGTAGGTCCGTAATAAAGTCCATAGACAGATGAGTCCAAGGACGCTCCGGGATCTTCAAAGGTAAGAGGGCCCCAGACGGACGGGTATGTGGGGTCTTAGAGCGCGCACAAACCCCACAGGACGCAACAAAAGTTACCACCTCCTTATGTAAGTTAGGCCACCAAAACCGACGCGAGAGGAGATCCACAGTTGCTTTACTCCCCGGGTGTCCTGCCAAAGCTGAGTTATGGTGTGCCTCGATCACCTTTTGTCGTAGCTGATCTGGAACAAACAGTCTCCCTGGAGGTCCAACAGGGACGTCCCCCTGAGCCTCCAATACCTCCTCCTCAAGCTCAGAGCATACTGCCGACACCACCACCCCCTCTTGAAGGATAGGAACCGGGTCATCCGTATTCCCGGCCCCAGGGAAACTATGAGATAAGGCATCCGCCTTCACATTTTTTGACCCAGGACGAAACGTAACGACAAAATTAAACCTGGTAAAAAACAACGACCACCTAGCTTGTCTGGGATTCAGACGTTTTGCGGACTCCAGATATAGCAGGTTCTTGTGATCGGTGATGACGGTGACCGGATGGACTGCCCCCTCCAAAAAATGGCGCCACTCCTCAAAAGCTAACTTAATGGCCAAGAGTTCCCTATTGCCGACATCGTAATTCCTCTCGGAGGACGACAATTTTTTAGAGAAAAAGGCGCACGGATGCCACTTACCAGGGGACGAACCTTGTGACAACACTGCTCCCACCCCTACCTTGGAAGCGTCTACCTCTACAATGAATGGCTGTGACGCATCAGGTTGAATGAGTATGGGTGCCGAGGCAAAACATTTTTTCAAGGAGGAGAATGCTTGACAAGCCTTGTCAGACCACCTAGAAAAATCCGTCCCCTTTTTTGTCATGTCTGTGAGAGGTTTAACCATGGACGAGAAATTACGAATGAACTTCCGGTAATAATTAGCAAACCCCAGGAAACGTTGTAGTGCCTTAAGATTCTCTGGCCGATCCCACTCAAGAACTGCCCGCACTTTCCCAGGGTCCATACGAAAACCGGACCCTGACACCAGGAAACCTAAAAACTGGAGTTCCTGTACGGCGAACACACACTTTTCCCATTTAGCATACAGTTTATTATCCCGCGATCTTCGTGGCGACACAACCATGACATAACCTCAGTCCTATCCCTAACCCTGGTAGTAACCTTAGTCCTAACCCTGGCCTTAATCTTAGTCCTATACCTAACCCTGGTCCTAACCTTAGTCATATCCCTAACCCTGGTCCTAACTTGAAACCTAGTCTTAAACCAAACCCTAGTTCTAACCTGAACCCCAGACCTAACCCTGGAAATAACCCTAACTCTAGCGTAAACTGAACCCCTGCGCAGTGTATCGCGCAAGTGTGTCAGACAAGTGTGATGCATGAATTAGACCTGAATTTAATGCTATGTATTGTCACAAAGTCACTGGCAGAGTGCTGGAGGGGAGATATGTTTCACTGAGGCTATTAGCTTCAGTGATGTGAAACCGGGAAGTCTTCTCCAGCATGTTATGTGCTGAGAGGGTTAAACCGCCATTTTCAAAGGGCTGTTTTTTTTGTGAATGACCATAGTGCGGGTGGGAGGCCATTCACCATATCTCCACCCCAGGGGGTGGTTCTGGGCTATAAATAGCCAGCCTTTTCACTCAGGAGCGGTTCAGTATCTGGAGGCCAGCTCCAGAGAGAGGAGCTTGTGTTTTGGTGCTAATCTGAACCGTGTGTTTTGCTAACCCTGAGTGGCCGGACCCGGGCAGGTACAAGGACTATGCTGGACATTTTTTTTTGTTTTGCTATTATGCCAGAAGGGCCGTGTTTATTTTTATGATCTCTATATTGGTTTATGCCATTTAATAAACGAACAAGACATTTAAAGAGAGAGTGTTCCATATCTACTTCCGTGCGCAGCCGAGTGAGCCGATCTACCACAGGCAGAAGTGCGGGCAGCATTCCCAATGAACACGTGTGACTGTTACCGGAGGGGCAGCATGTCCTGGGTGAAGGCGGCATTGAGCCAGGAGGTGGAGCCAGACAGCATGGAGGACCTGATTAAGCACCTTGTGAAGGCCCAACTGCAGCAACAACTGGTACATCAGGAGATGAGTAAGCTGCTGATGCTACTGATCCAACAACAGCAGCAGCAACAAGACCAGTATAGTCAACAGCAGCAACAGAGTTGAGTTGCTCACAGAGGCGGTTCGTGGGAGGCCAGCAGCCCCTCCCCCAAGTCCAGGTGATGACAACACATGTGTCCAGAAGGCGGTAAGACGAGCGATGCAAAAAATGACCCCGGAGATGATGTGGAAGCATTTTTGACTGTGTTTGAAAGGGTGGCAGAGCGGCAGAAGCTGCTACAGGAGCAGTGGGCGGAGGTGCTGGCCCCCTATATGACTGGCGAGCCCCAGAAGGCTTATTATGACCTGGCCTTACAGGATGCCCAGGAGTATTCCAAACGAAAAACTGAGATACTTGCACGCTCAGGCGTGACATCTGTCTGTCCGAGCTCAAAGGGTCCACCACTGGACGTATTGCGGTGATAAACCCCCTCACTCCCAAATGTTCGATCTGCTGCATCTGGTACAGAAGTGGTTGCAGCCGGAGTCTTCAACCCCAGCCCAGATGGTGGAGTGGGTCGTAATGGACAGATTTATCCACTCCCTTCCCAGACCAATGCAGACCTGGGTTGCCCAGGGGGACCCCCGAAATGCAGATGATCTAGTGGGTCTAGTAGAAAGGTACCAGGTGGTCCAGAGGTCCCTGAGGAATACGAGCGATGTTGCATCCCTGAACTGGGGTACCCAGAAGGAGCCCGAATCTCAAAAGAGGGGTAGTGGAGCCACCACTGGGGGGAGTTTGAGGTCCCAAGGGGTTGCTGAGGGGTTGCCAAAACCGCTGGTAAGGACTTGACCCTGTCACGGTCCTGTACACATAGCCCGCCGTTGTTGTCCTATGTCCTCCAAACAGATGGACTGCAGCAAGGGGGGGTGCTGTTCATATTATTCCTATCCTGCCTGATGGTGGACTGTCAGCCCGGTGAGGGGCCACAGGCATGTCCCTTAACAATAAATGGGATACTGGTGACGGGACTCTTGGACTCGGGGAGTTTCGCGACCCTGATAAGGGCCACACTCCCTCACCACTTGATCCCCGGGAAAAACTTGGGAGCCTGCTGTATTTACGGGGACGCCAAAGACTACCCTGTTACCAGAGTGCCTATAAAAACGAACTGCGGCGCCGAGTCCCATGTGGTAAGAGTAGTTAAGGACCTGCTACACCCAGTAATAATAGGGTGGGACTTTAGCCGGTTCTGGGACTTATGGCGGAAAGCAGGCGCACCATGTGACTCAGGAAGGAGCCGGTTCCACCATGTTGAATCCCCAACACAGTCAGAGACGGATGAATTCCCCCTGTGTGTCCTTGCCGGTGATGAGGACGAGACGCTGACCCAAGAGGCCGAGATTCCTGATTTGGTGGTTTGGGGGGAATTTTGGTTCTGCACAGATGGAAGATCTCACAGTGAAAAATGCATTTGATAAAATGTCTGTAATAAATGAGGTTGCTCAAGATTCGGGGGCTGACACCAGGTTCCCATATTTAACACTAAATGAGGAACTGCTTTATCGGGTCACTAAACCAAGAGGGGAAGTGATAGAGCAGTTGGTGGTGCCGGGTCCCTATAGGCGTAGGGTCTTAGACCTGGCCCATTCTCATATCTTGGGTGGGCATCTGGTAATAGAGAAAACCCAAGAGTGGGTCCTGCAGGGGTTCTACTGGCCTGGATGTCACAGAGAGATTGTTAATAACTGCCGGTCCTGCCCCACCTGTCAGCTGACTGCTCCCGTGTCCCACTTCCGAAGCCCTCTAGTGCTATTTCCTATTATACAGATCCCATTTGACCGGATTGCAAAGGACCACAGTCTTCATCCCAACCCTAACCCACCTCTTCAACCTGTCACTAACAACTGGTGTCTTCTCCTAATGCTTCAAACATGCCTCGATCACACCCATCCTCAAAAAACCCTCCCTTGACCCATACTCTGTGTCTAGCTATCGCCCCATATCACTTCTCCCCTATGCCTCCAAACTACTGGAACAACATGTCCATTCTGAGCTGTCCTCCCACCTCTCCTCCTGCTCCCTCTTTGACCGCCTCCAATCTGGTTTCCGACCGCACCATTCTACTGAAACTGCACTGACTGAAGTCACCAACGACCTACTAACCACCAAATCCAAGCAACACTACTCTGTCCTCCTCCTCCTGGACCTGCCCTCCTCCTCCTCCTAGACCTGTCATCTGCCTTCGACACAGTGGACCATTCCCTCTTACTACAGACTCTCATCTCTCGGCATCACAGACTTGGCCCTATCTTGGATCTCCTCATACATAACAGACCGGACATTCAGTGTCTCCCACTCACACACCACCTTCTCATCTCGCCCCCTATCTGTCGGTGTCCCCCAAGGTTCAGTCCTAGGACCCCTGCTCTTCTCCATCTACACCTTCGGCCTCGGACAGCTCATAGAGTCCCATGGCTTTCATTATCACCTCTATGCTGATGACACACAGATCTACCTCTCTGGACCCGATATCTCCTCCCTACTAACCAAAATCCCACAATGTCTGTCCGCCATCTCATCCTTCTTCTCTGATAGATTTATAAAGCTTAACATGGACAAAACTGAATTCATCATCTTTCCACCGTCTCATTCATCCCCCATCTGACCTATCTATCAACGTCAATGGCTGTCCACTCTCCTCAGTCCCTCAAGCTCGCTGCCTTGGAGTAACCCTGGACTCTGATCTCTCCGTCACACCTCATATCCAAGCCCTTTCCACTTCCTGCCGACTCCAACTCAAAAAATATCTCCCGGATCCGCACATTCCTCAGCCACGAATCTGCAAAAACACTAGTGCACGCCCTCATCATCTCCCGCCTCGACTACTGCAACCTCCTGCTCTGTGGCCTCCCCTCTAACACTCTCGCACCCCTCTAATCTATCCTAAACTCTGCTGCCCGACTAATCCACCTGTCCCCCCGCTATTCCCCGGCCTCTCCTCTCTGTCAATCCCTTCACTGGCTCCCCATTACCCAGAGACTCCAGTTCAAAACCCTAACCATGACATATAAAGCCATCCACAACCTGTCTCCTCCATACATCTGTGACCTAGTCTCCCGGTACTTACCTGCACGCAACCTCCGATCCTCACAAGATCTCCTGCTCTACTCCCCTCTTATCTCCTCTTCTCACAATCGCATACAAGATTTCTCCCGTGCTTCCCTCCTACTCTGGAACTCTCTACCCCAACACATCAGACTCTCGCCTACCGTGGAAACCTTCAAAAGGAACCTGAAGACCCAGCTCTTCCGACAAGCCTACAACCTTCAAAGAAACCTAGGCCATATGCACCTTGGTTTAAATGGAAGAAAAATAGAAAGACACATAAAATTAATTATTATTTATTTCAACAGTTTAAAATAGAAACAGGATTAAAAAACAAGTGCCCTCAGAATACATAACAAACATATTCCCTTAGCTAAACAAATACAGTGGTGGGGGGCCCTATGTCAAAAAGGGTCAAAAGGTATATTACAACTGTAATAAATATTGTGCACAATTCCTAAAAAAAGGGGGCCAATAATGATATAATAATTTGATAATTTAATATTGGTAAATAGTACAACCTGCAGATAAGTGAAGTGCAAATTTGCCTGAAACAGTATCAAAATATGTAAATTAATATATATATATACATACACCCTAAGTCAAATTATAAATAAATATATAAAGTGAAAAAGTACATAAAGAGATTAGTGCATACAAAAATACACTTGCAGGTGTACCAGAAGAACAAAGGTAGTGCAATAATTGTAATTACTTCTTATGCATCCCATTTAGCAAGTGCTAACAACAAGACCTGTCAGGTGGATGCATAGAAATAAAAGCACAGAAGTAATGTGTACACCTCAAAAGAGATTACTTACATAATGACCACCAAGGGAATAGCAAGGGGAGATATGCCGTCCTAAACCCCAACGACGCCGTTTCGCCTGTAGCTTTTTCAAAGGGGCAGCCTACAACCTGCAGTAACCACCGCTCCACCACACCGCTGCACGACCAACTGTACCCTCACCTACTGTATCCTCACCCATCCCCTGTAGATTGTGAGCCCTCGCGGGCAGGGTCCTCACTCCACCATACCGCTCCACGACCAGCTCTACCCTCACCTACTGTATCCTCACCCATCCCCTGTAGACTGTGAGCCCTCGCGGGCAGGGTCCTCGCTCCACCATACCGCTGCACGACCAGCTCTACCCTCACCTACTGTATCCTCACCCATCCCCTGTAGATTGTGAGCCCTCGCGGGCAGGGTCCTCGCTCCACCATACCACTGCACGACCAGCTCTACCCTCACCTACTGTATCCTCACCCATCCCCTGTAGACTGTGAGCCCTCGCGGACAGGATCATCTCTCCACCATACCGCTGCACAACCAGCTCTACCCTCACCTACTGTATCCTCACCCATCCCCTGTAGACTGTGAGCCCTCGCGGACAGGATCATCTCTCCACCATACCGCTCCACGACCAGCTCTACCCTCACCTACTGTATCCTCATCCATCTCGTGTAGACTGTGAGCCCTCGCGGGCAGGGTCCTCGCTCCACCATACCGCTACACAACCAGCTCTACCCTCATCTACTGTATCCTCACCCATCCCCTGTAGACTGTGAGCCCTCGCGGGCAGGGTCCTCGCTCCACCATACCGCTGCACAACAAGCTCTACCCTCACCTACTGTATCCTCACCCATCCCTTGTAGATTGTGAGCCCTCGCGGGCAGGGTCCTCGCTCCACCATATCGCTGCACAACCAGCTCTACCCCCACCTACTGTATCCTCACCCATCCCTTGTAGACTGTGAGCCCTCGCGGGCACGGTCCTCTCTCCACCATACCGCTGCACGACCAGCTCTACCCTCACATACTGTATCCTCACCCATCCCCTGTAGACTGTGAGCCCTCGCGGGCAGGGTCCTCTCTCCACCATACCGCTCCACGACCAGCTCTACCCTCACCTACTGTATCCTCACCCATCCCCTGTAGACTGTGAGCCCTCACGGGCAGGGTCCTCGCTCCACCATACCGCTACACGACCAGCTCTACCCTCATCTACTGTATCCTCACCCATCCCCTGTAGACTGTGAGCCCTCGCGGGCAGGGTCCTCGCTCCACCACACCGCTGCACGACCAACTGTACCCTCACCTACTGTATCCTCACCCATCCCCTGTAGATTGTGAGCCCTCGCGGGCAGGGTCCTCACTCCACCATACCGCTCCACGACCAGCTCTACCCTCACCTACTGTATCCTCACCCATCCCCTGTAGACTGTGAGCCCTCGCGGGCAGGGTCCTCGCTCCACCATACCGCTGCACGACCAGCTCTACCCTCACCTACTGTATCCTCACCCATCCCCTGTAGATTGTGAGCCCTCGCGGGCAGGGTCCTCGCTCCACCATACCGCTCCACGACCAGCTCTACCCTCACCTACTGTATCCTCATCCATCTCGTGTAGACTGTGAGCCCTCGCGGGCAGGGTCCTCGCTCCACCATACCGCTACACGACCAGCTCTACCCTCATCTACTGTATCCTCACCCATCCCCTGTAGACTGTGAGCCCTCGCGGGCAGGGTCCTCGCTCCACCATACCGCTGCACAACAAGCTCTACCCTCACCTACTGTATCCTCACCCATCCCTTGTAGATTGTGAGCCCTCGCGGGCAGGGTCCTCGCTCCACCATATCGCTGCACAACCAGCTCTACCCCCACCTACTGTATCCTCACCCATCCCTTGTAGACTGTGAGCCCTCGCGGGCACGGTCCTCTCTCCACCATACCGCTGCACGACCAGCTCTACCCTCACATACTGTATCCTCACCCATCCCCTGTAGACTGTGAGCCCTCGCGGGCAGGGTCCTCTCTCCACCATACCGCTCCACGACCAGCTCTACCCTCACCTACTGTATCCTCACCCATCCCCTGTAGACTGTGAGCCCTCACGGGCAGGGTCCTCGCTCCACCATACCGCTACACGACCAGCTCTACCCTCATCTACTGTATCCTCACCCATCCCCTGTAGACTGTGAGCCCTCGCGGGCAGGGTCCTCGCTCCACCATACCGCTGCACAACAAGCTCTACCCTCACCTACTGTATCCTCACCCATCCCCTGTAGATTGTGAGCCCTCGCGGGCAGGGTCCTCGCTCCACCATACCGCTGCATGTCCAGCTCTACCCTCACCTACTATATCCTCACCCATCCCATGTAGACTGTGAGCCCTCGCGGGCAGGGTCCTCGCTCCACCATACCGCTGCACAACAAGCTCTACCCTCACCTACTGTATCGTCACCCATCCCCTGTAGATTGTGAGCCCTCGCGGGTAGGGTCCTCGCTCCACCATACCGCTGCACGACCAGCTCTACCCTCACCTCCTGTATCCTCACCCATCCCCTGTAGATTGTGAGCCCTCGCGGGCGGGGTCCTCACTCCACCATACCGCTGCACGACCAGCTCTACCCTCCCCTACTGTATCCTCACCCATCCCTTGTAGACTGTGAGCCCTCACGGGCAGGGTCCTCTCTCCACCATACCGCTGCACGATCAGCTCTACCCTCACCTACTGTATCCTCACCCATCCCCTGTAGACTGTGAGCCCTCGCGGGCAGGGTCCTCGCTCCACCATACCACTGCATGACCAGCTCTACCCTCACCTACTGTATCCTCACCCATCCCCTGTAGATTGTGAGCCCTCGCGGGCAGGGTCCTCGCTCCACCATCCCGCTGCATGACCAGCTCTACCCTCACCTACTGTATCCTCACCCATCCCCTGTAGACTGTGAGCCCTCGCGGACAGGATCATCTCTCCACCATACCGCTGCACAACCAGCTCTACCCTCACCTACTGTATCCTCACCCATCCCTTGTAGACTGTGAGCCCTCGCGGGCAGGGTCCTCGCTCCACCATACCGCTGCACGATCAGCTCTACCCTCACCTCCTGTATCCTCACCCATCCCCTGTAGACTGTGAGCCCTCGCGGGCAGGGTCCTCGCTCCTCCATACCGCTGCACGACCAGCTCTACCCTCACCTACTGTATCCTCACCCATCCCCTGTAGACTGTGAGCCCTCGCGGGCAGGGTCCTCGCTCCTCCATACCGCTGCACAACCAGCTCTACCCTCACCTACTGTATCCTCACCCATCCCCTGTAGACTGTGAGCCCTCGCGGGCAGGGTCCTCGCTCCACCATACCACTGCATTACCAGCTCTACCCTCACCTACTGTATCCTCACCCATCCCTTGTAGATTGTGAGCCCTCGCGGGCAGGGTCCTCGCTCCACCATACCACTGCACGACCAGCTCTACCCTCACCTACTGTATCCTCACCCATCCCCTGTAGACTGTGAGCCCTCGCGGACAGGATCATCTCTCCACCATACCGCTGCACAACCAGCTCTACCCTCACCTACTGTATCCTCACCCATCCCTTGTAGACTGTGAGCCCTCGCGGGCAGGGTCCTCGCTCCACCATACCGCTGCACGATCAGCTCTACCCTCACCTCCTGTATCCTCACCCATCCCCTGTAGACTGTGAGCCCTCGCGGGCAGGGTCCTCGCTCCTCCATACCGCTGCACAACCAGCTCTACCCTCACCTACTGTATCCTCACCCATCCCCTGTAGACTGTGAGCCCTCGCGGGCAGGGTCCTCGCTCCACCATACCACTGCATTACCAGCTCTACCCTCACCTACTGTATCCTCACCCATCCCCTGTAGACTGTGAGCCCTCGCGGGCAGAGTCCTCTCCTCCTGGACCAGTCGTGACTCATTTTTGTTCAGGATTATTGTAATTGTTTTTGCTATGCTTACTTCTTTTTCACATGTAAGGGGCTATAATAATAAAAATTAACACTTGCACTATCCCTAGTCTTAGCATTATCACTAGTCCTAACCTTTACTCTCGTTCTGATTTGAAAAAGTGTGGAAAAACTTATGGCTGGATTCATCAAGATGACGGCTTTGTACTCCCGCCTTAATGAATGAGATGTTGGAGGGCACCCTGTAGATTTTGTTGCATGCAGTCTTTGCTGCCTATGCAGAGGGCAGCAGTTGAGAGGAGCTTGTCATCAGCTGCTATGTTCAATATAATCAGTGACTCAGGTGACAAAGCTCACTTCATTATCCCAGTTGCTGCCTATGCAGAGTGCATCTGCTAATGACAAACTTATCTTGACTGTTGTGCTCTGCATAGGAACCTGTTTCACTGACTTCTGGCTGCTTCAATCATAGAACATCAGGCATGAATTCAAGAAGAAGAGGCAGCGGGGGGGGGTGAAATGTGGCCCCCTTTAGAGTATGGCCCCTGTGGCTCTCCCACACTACGCCCCCGCTGACAGTCCCTTAAGTCCTCTGCTATTTACAGGAGTAACCTAAGATTGACAGCTGCTTATATCGCGGCAGCTCACTCCGCAGCATTGGAGAGAGGGAGGAAACCGGAGAACCCAGAGGAAAGTGACACAAAGACGGGGAGAAGATGCAAAGTGCCTGGTCAGATACGAGGCCAGCGCTCAGTGCCAGCCTCTGCAGCTCAGAGCATGCCCAAACCTCAGGGGGTCCTCAGCACATACAAGCCCATGATTACAACTCCCATGGGAGCCATCACCCAGGAATCGTATGCGAGGTGGACTACGAGAGTCAGTGTTTTTAGCCAAGGTTCTGTCTTTTAATGGCCACAGTGTGAACGTGCACCTGCACATTGCAATTATGTCAACAGATGTTTCTTTGGTCTTGCTAAGAATTGTATGAGGAGAATTTTTAACACGAGATAAGACTTGTGTTCCTCCTCCCCTATCCTGTGCTCCTCCTCTAACCACATGCTCCTCCCCTATCCTGTGCTCCTCCTCTAACCACATGCTCCTCCCCATCCTGTGCTCCTCCTCTAACCACATGCTCCTCCCCTATCCTGTGCGCCTCCTCTAACCACATGCTCCTCCCCTATCCTGTGCGCCTCTTCTAACCACATGCTCCTCCCCTATCCTGTGCTCCTCCTCTAACCACATGCCCCTCCCCTATCCTGTGCTCCTCCTCTAACCACATGCTCCTCCCCTATCCTGTGCTCCTCCTCTAACCACATGCTCCTCCCCATCCTGTGCTCCTCCTCTAACCACATGCTCCTCTCCTATCCTGTGCGCCTCCTCTAACCACATGCTCCTCCCCTATCCTGTGCTCCTCCTCTAACCACATGCTCCTCCCCTATCCTGTGCTCCTCCTCTAATGACATGCTCCTCCCCTATCCTGTGCTCCTCCTCTAACCACATGCCCCTCCCCTATCCTGTGCTCCTCCTCTAACCACATGCTCCTCCCCTATCCTGTGCTCCTCCTCTAACCACATGCTCTTCCCCATCCTGTGCTCCTCCTCTAACCACATGCTCCTCCCCTATCCTGTGCGCCTCCTCTAACCACATGCTCCTCTCCTATCCTGTGCTCCTCCTCTAACCACATGCTCCTCTCCTATCCTGTGCTCCTCCTCCTCTAACCACATGCTTCCTCTGCCTCAAACCACATGCCCCTCCCCTATCCTGTGCTCCTCCTCTAACCACATGCCTCTGCCCTATCCTGTGCTCCTCCTCTAACCACATGCTCCTCCCCTATCCTGTGCGCCTCCTCTAACCACATGCTCCTCTCCTATCCTGTGCTCCTCCTCTAACCACATGCTCCTCTCCTATCCTGTGCTCCTCCTCCTCTAACCACATGCTTCCTCTGCCTCAAACCACATGCCCCTCCCCTATCCTGTGCTCCTCCTCTAACCACATGCCTCTGCCCTATCCTGTGCTCCTCCTCTAACCACATGCTCCTCTCCTATCCTGTGCTCCTCCTCTAACCACATGCTCCTCTCCTATCCTGTGCTCCTCCTCTAACCACATGCTCCTCTCCTATCCTGTGCTCCTCCTCTAACCACATGCTCCTCTCCTATCCTGTGCTCCTCCTCTAACCACATGCCTCTCCCCTATCCTGTGCTCCTCCTCCTCTAACCACATGCTTCCTCTGCCTCAAACCACATGCCCCTCCCCTATGCTGTGCTCCTCCTTTAACCACATGCCTCTCCCCTATCCTGTGCTCCTCCTCTAACCACATGCCCCTCCCCTATCCTGTGCTCCTCCTCTAACCACATGCCCCTCCCCTATCCTGTGCTCCTCCTCTAACCACATGCCTCTCCCCTATCCTGTGCTCCTCCTCTAACCACATGCTCCTCCCCATCCTGTGCTCCTCCTCTAACCACATGCCTCTCCCCTATCCTGTGCTCCTCCTCTAACCACATGCCTCTCCCCTATCCTGTGCTCCTCCTCTAACCACATGCCTCTCCCCTATCCTGTGCTCCTCCTCTAACCACATGCTCCTCCCCTATCTTGTGCTCCTCCTCCTCTAACCACATGCCCCTCCCCTATCCTGTGCTCCTCCTCTAACCACATGCCCCTCCCCTATCCTGTGCTCCTCCTCTAACCACATGCTCCTCCCCTATCCTGTGCTCCTCCTCTAACCACATGCCCCTCCCCTATCCTGTGCTCCTCCTCTAACCACATGCCTCTCCCCTATCCTGTGCTCCTCCTCTAACCACATGCCCCTCCCCTATCCTGTGCTCCTCCTCTAACCACATGCCCCTCCCCTATCCTGTGCTCCTCCTCTAACCACATGCCCCTCCCCTATCCTGTGCTCCTCCTCTAACCACATGCCTCTCCCCTATCCTGTGCTCCTCCTCTAACCACATGCCCCTCCCCTATCCTGTGCTCCTCCTCTAACCACATGCCTCTCCCCTATCCTGTGCTCCTCCTCTAACCACATGCCTCTCCCCTATCCTGTGCTCCTCCTCTAACCACATGCTCCTCCCCTATCTTGTGCTCCTCCTCCTCTAACCACATGCCCCTCCCCTATCCTGTGCTCCTCCTCTAACCACATGCCCCTCCCCTATCCTGTGCTCCTCCTCCAAACCATGGGCTGATCCTGTGTTCTGTGCTCCTCCCCTGCCCTATATTCTTCACTTTGTGCCTCTCAGCTATTCTCTGCACTGTAACACTGGTGGGTGTGGACCTACTGCGCCACGGGCCGGGTTTACCCTGGAGGGGTGTGACTAGGTGTCTACTGGGTCTTCACTACGGCCTCTGATGGTGAGGATAGGCTTGGTCGCTGGTAGACACCAGGTACCACTCCAGGCCAGTCCCCGGGTCTGCATCAGCTGAGGTCAGAGACACTGGTACGAGGTACAGGTGGACACAGGCGAAGACCTGGTCAGAGAATCTGAGGTTGGGGCAGCATCACGGGTTCAATGTATGTAGGCAAGGTCAGGAGCAGAGGGGTCCGGATAAATGGGTAGGGAAGCTGGGTCAGAAAACAGGAGAGACAATACCAGAAAGCACAGGAATCTAGGCAGACTGAAGGAGAACCTCAGGTCAGGCGAGGAGCGGTGGAGGAGCCACCTAATAACCCCCGGCTACTTGAGGATAGGCCAGAGAATCTCACCTCTGCAGGACACCATGGTGCTGTAAACTTGCAGAAAGTGTCCGCACCTCCCTATAGCCATAGCCATGTTGGACGCGTCATCCGTATGAAGCAGGGAAGGAGGACAATGATTGTAAGAAGAGAGGAGGCGCCGGATCAAGACCAGGGACGTCCATCAGACCAGACCGCCGGCTGTGCCTTGTATAGGGGATTGCAGACATATATACAGCATTCTAGTATGCGGTATCAGAGGGCTTATAGGTGCTGGCAGCACTTTATATAGGGAAAACCTGGTGCACAGGTTCGCCGTTATTTTCAAATGTTAGGTCATAGCAGGGCACCAAGGCTTAGGCTGCACCGAGGGGGCACAGAAGTGTCTTCATGGGCGTATTAAATCAGCAAATATTACGCTAAACTGTATATGCCTGGTAATACTTTAGTAAATCTTTATGCAGTCTAATTGTCATTTTGGGATGACTGACTCCCTTTCAATAAGCCTAAAATTCATTTCACCCAACGAATGAACGTTTTTCTCGAGCATCGGGTGATTGACAGCTTGTTCAGATCGATAATCAGTTTCCCACTATCGGCTGCAGTGTTAAAGGGGTTGTCGGGTCTAAAACTACAAATCTGCAGTCAGTCTATGTGTCGCTCTATGTGACTGCAGACTTGCGACTCCTCACATCACGCACTGCTTGCTGTGAGGATTCTCCGGTGTCAGCGCCGGGAACGGCAGTCATGTGATTTGCATACTTCCGGCCACAATCCGACTATGCAAGTAAATTGAGCGAGGCCGCGTCCATCTAGTCGGATTGTGGCCGGAAGTATGCAAATCACATGACTGCCGTTCCCGGCGCTGACACCGGAGAATCCTCACAGCAAGCAGTGCGTGATGTGAGGAGTCGCAAGTCTGCAGTCACATAGAGCGACACATAGACTGACTGCAGATTTGTAGTTTTAGACCCGACAACCCCTTTAATGCTCCTTAAAGGGGTTGTTTCAAGCTGTGATGTTATCCTCTATCCGCAGGTGGTCTGACCCCCAGGGTTTCTGAGAACTGGAGCAGAGGTCGATCATCCGCACTACCGCTCCCTTCATTCTTATGGGAGTGCGGGGATTACTGAGCGCAGCGCTCTGCTGATCTGTGGCGTTCCCATTAGAATGAATGGAGCGATAGTGCGGATGATCGACCCCTGCTCCATTCAGCTGGGGCTCTTCAGATCCCTGTCTCCCAGGATTGGTGGGAACCACAGTGGTTGGACCCCCGTCGATAGGAAATAACTTTCAAACGTGAGATATCCGCTTTTAAGAGTATCTAAATTTTTGGGATATTTGTTATGTTTTACACCCATTCTGAAAAGAGATCGGTGGGTCACCAGTTCTGAGGCCCCCACCAGTCGCTAAACAAAGACCCCCCTAGAAAACCGCAGCTCAGGAGACAGGAGAGCATTCACACAGCGCAGAGTGGATCCAGTCAGAAAGTCACAGTCCTGTCTCCTGAGCTCTGCACTTCTAAGAGGTCATTTGAGCAATCAGTGGGGGTCTCAGATCCCACCCCAAGATGTCCCTTCTCCATACTGACCCAACTTCAGACTCGCACCAATCTGCTGAGAATAAATGCACCTAAAACATCTAAGAAATCTTCCAAAATGTAGTTACTGTATGGTCCGCAGTCTGATGGTGGCTGGGAACAACAACTCCCAGCATCTTCTTACCATTGTTAAGGGCATACTGGGAGTTGTAGGTTAATACCATAAAATTGTATTTGGGGCTGACCTGCTACTACAATTGATTGCTGTACTAAGCTTGGCCATGTATTCATGTATTGATGGACGTTCTGGTGATGTATTACTGTATTGACAGAGGTTCTGTATGCACATACCCTTAGTCTGACTGATCAGTAGGGGGCATGACCACTTAAAGTGCCTAGGACAGCATGAATGCCAAATACGGCCCTGCGTGCTCCTCTTCTCATTATGTGCTCCTCCTCTATCCTGTGCTCCTCTTCTCATTATGTGCTCCTCCTCTATCCTGTGCTCTTTTCTTTGCTCTGTGCCTCTGACATATCCTCTCTTCACTCTACTCTCCTCACCTATACTGAGCACCTCTCCCCATCCTCTGCTCTTCCCTGAACCTCTGTCCTTGCCTTAACCTATCCCCTGAACTTATCCTGTGCCCCGTCCCCTCCCTCTTTTCTCATGTGCTCCTCTTCCATCTTGTGCTCTTGTCATCATGAGCCCTTTCCCTGTAACCTGCTTCTTTCATCATGTGCTTCTGTTCTATGCTACTATGCTACTCCCTTTAGTCTGTGCTCCTCCCCTATCCTGTGCTCCTCCCCTATCCTGAGCTCCTCCCCTATCCTGTGCTCCTCCCCTATCCTGTGCTCCTCCCCTATCTTGTGCTCCTCCCCTATGCTATGCTCTTCGCTCTGTGCTTCTCACCTGTCCTCTTTTCATTCTATGCTCCTCCCCTATCCTGTGCTCCTCCCCTATCTTGTGCTCCTCCGCTATGCTATGCTCTTCACTCTGTGCTTCACACCTGTCCTCTTTTCATTCTATGCTCCTCCCCTATCCTGTGCTCCTCCCCTATCCTGTGCTCCTCCCCTATCCTGTGCTCCTCCCCTATCCTGTGCTCCTCCCCTATCCTGTGCTCCTCCCCTATCTTGTGCTCCTCCCCTATGCTATGCTCTTCGCTCTGTGCTTCTCACCTGTCCTCTTTTCATTCTATGCTCCTCCCCAATCCTGAGCTCTTCCCCTATCCTGTACTCCTCCGCTATGCTATGCTCTTCACTCTGTGCTTCACACCTGTCCTCTTTTCATTCTATGCTCCTCCCCTATCCTGAGCTCCTCCCCTATCCTGTGCTCCTCCCCTATCCTGTGCTCCTCCCCTATCTTGTGCTCCTCCCCTATGCTATGCTCTTCGCTCTGTGCTTCTCACCTGTCCTCTTTTCATTCTATGCTCCTCCCCTATCCTGAGCTCCTCTCCTATCCTGTGCTCCTCCCCTATGCTATGCTCTTCGCTCTGTGCTTCTCACCTGTCCTCTTTTCATTCTATGCTCCTCCCCTATCCTGTGCTCCTCCCCTATCCTGTGCTCCTCCCCTATCCTGTGCTCCTCCCCATCCTGTGCTCCTCCCCTATGCTATGTTCTTCGCTCTGTGCTTCTCACCTGTCCTCTTTTCATTCCATGCTCCTCCCCTATCCTGAGCACTTCCCCTATCCTGTGCTCCTCCCCTATCCTGTGCTCCTCCCCTATCCTGTGCTCCTCCCCTATCCTGTGCTCCTCCCCATCCTGTGCTCCTCCCCTATGCTATGTTCTTCGCTCTGTGCTTCTCACCTGTCCTCTTTTCATTCCATGCTCCTCCCCTATCCTGAGCACTTCCCCTATCCTGTGCTCCTCCCCTATCCTGTGCTCCTCCCCTATGCTATGCTGTTCGCTCTGTGCTTCTCACCTGTCCTCTTTTTATTCTATGCTCCTCCCCTATCCTGAGCTCCTCCCCTATCCTGTGCTCCTCCGCTATGCTATGCTCTTCGCTTCTCACCTGTCCTCTCTTCATTCTATGCTCCTCCCCTATCCTGTGCTCCTCCCCTATCCTGTGCTCCTCCCCTATGCTATGCTGTTCGCTCTGTGCTTCTCACCTGTCCTCTTTTTATTCTATGCTCCTCCCCTATCCTGAGCTCCTCCCCTATCCTGTGCTCCTCCGCTATGCTATGCTCTTCGCTTCTCACCTGTCCTCTCTTCATTCTATGCTCCTCCCCTATCCTGTGCTCCTCCCCTATCCTGTGCTCCTTCCCTATCCTGTTCTCCTCCCTTATCCTGTGCTCCTCCCCTATCCTGTGCTCCTCCCCTATCCTGTGCTCCTCCCCATCCTGTGCTCCTCCCCTATGCTATGTTCTTCGCTCTGTGCTTCTCACCTGTCCTCTTTTCATTCCATGCTCCTCCCCTATCCTGAGCACTTCCCCTATCCTGTGCTCCTCCCCTATCCTGTGCTCCTCCCCTATGCTATGCTGTTCGCTCTGTGCTTCTCACCTGTCCTCTTTTTATTCTATGCTCCTCCCCTATCCTGAGCTCCTCCCCTATCCTGTGCTCCTCCGCTATGCTATGCTCTTCGCTTCTCACCTGTCCTCTCTTCATTCTATGCTCCTCCCCTATCCTGTGCTCCTCCCCTATCCTGTGCTCCTTCCCTATCCTGTTCTCCTCCCTTATCCTGTGCTCCTCCCCTATCCTGTGCTCCTCCCTTATCCTGTGCTCCTCCCCTATGCTATGCTCTTGGCTCTGTGCTTCTCACCTGTCCTCTTTCCATTCTATGCTCCTCCTCTCATCCTGTGCTCTTTTTTATCTTGTCCTCCTCCCCTATCCTGTGCCCCTTCTCTAGTCTGTTCTTTTCCTCTCTCCTGTGGTTGTCTCATCATCTGCTCCTCCTCCATCTTATGCTCTTTGCCTCTCATCTTTCCTCTCCTCCCTTTATGCTCCTCTGCTATAACTGTGGTGCCCCTGAGGGTTCAGTCACCACAGAGGTATTGCATCTGACCCAGAGGGGTGGTATCTCACCCTCAGGTAAGGAAGGAGTACAGCTCAGGACCCTAATACCTGCATCCAACACATACCCGCAGTGGGGGCAGGGCAAGATTGCTCCTACGGGAGAGCACAGTCCCTAGTTCCCTAGCTGGCGGGAGGGGACATGTAGTGGATGTGGGTGGAGAAAGCAGCTTAAGGGAGCACATGACAGAGAGAGTATAAAAGAGGGAATCATCTTAGATCAGGTTCAGTCAGAGGAAGAGAAGTGACAGAAGCAGAGGCTCTGTATGAGCTCTGCTCCAGAGGCGGGCCTAGCCTGGGAGGCCCAGGACTGAAGGAAAAGGAAAAAGGAGAGGGAGCAGGAAGGCTCCAGGAGAAGAAGGGATCCCAGGGGTACAGGCAGTGCTGGAGGCCACCCGTACGCCCGAATCTGTCGGGAGGTGGAGGGGTCAAGCCATATACAGTAAACCGGATCCCTCAACTATTGAAAGATTGCAAGTCTTAGCTAGAAACCGGAGGCTGCAGTACTTTAAGCCCTGTAGCCACAAGTCCATGCCAGTCTCACCGAGAAGGTAGCCACATAGGACCCAGGGGACGGAACATACGTCGCCCGCCAAGGCCCGCGGGTACCGGATTGGAATCACTAGGTGTAAGGTGCAGAGAAGAGGCCAGAGAAAGGACATAGAAGGGGGTCCTGATAAGTACTCCGGAGCTATCTGGGGGTGGACTGAGCCCCTCACTGAGTACGCACAGCACAACGGGGGAAATTGCTCTGGTACCTGTAATCTGGACTGCAACAACTGTGAATAAAGATCCTGGGACTGCACTATACTGACTCTGTGGTTATTACTGACACCCTGCACAACCACCATCATCCACACACTGCCCTGAAGCTAACTCTTCCTGTGGGGAGTTATACCATCATTGCTGCAAAACCACCAGCTTCAGAGGACTGTTCCGCAGCGGCGGCCCCCTTTAGCCGCACTCCACAGGTGGCGTAGTCGGACATTAACACCTATACATATAAAGTTCCCCTTGGATTGACCGCCCTGGGTCACGGACCGGGTCACCGCCACAGTGACTACAACCCCCAGCATCTACCGGCCTGGCATCGGGTACCCCACGGCCCAGGGGGCGCGTCATAACGAGCTCCTCCTCTCATCCTGCGCGCCTGCTCTAACCTCTGTTCTTACTTATCCTGCACTCTTCTTCATCTTGTGCATACGTGCCTTGTATTTCATGTATTAAAAGAGTTGTGTGAGATATGTAAAAAGCTGCACACGAGCAGCAGTAGCGCTAAAATGATGAAATAATACTTAAAGTACTTTTTGGCGGGGAACAGGAACAGAGGGTGTTATCTTTAACACAATTCCTTTTTTAGCCACTTTTTTATGCCTCATGAAAAATGTGTGATTGTAAAATTCACCAATTTTTTTTTAATGGCGCGCACTCGTTTTTTTTGGGGGGGTAGATTAAAAAATATAGTCTAAAAATAACCCAAGAAGGGGTATGAGTATCTAAGAAATAGACTGGATGCAGGCGCTTCGGCGGTAAACCTGGCGCACATAAGACGGTCTAGTATAAGGTTGTGCTGTGTAAAATACAGGCAGGACTATAAATCTGTAGCCAGCTTCCATGCCTTTTTCCCATCATCCCTTTTTTCTCACCTGTGTGCCAGGCAGCAGAACTCGCACATGGTCGCCCTGCAGTCTTGGCACCGCTTCTCTCCCTTATCGTCTCCGCACAGATCACATGGCATCTCATCTCCACCGCACCGAAGACGCTCGAGCAGCACTTCTGTCTGAGCCAGCAGATCCGGTGTTAAATCTCTGATGCCTCCGGGTGGTAGGGTGACTTCGGAGTCGCACACCGGGCACAGGACGCTTTCTTGGGCCACTAGTTTCTGCCCTCGCTCCAACGTGCTGAAGGGTTCTAGGCTTCGGAGGCAGCGCATACACAGAGTGTGTAGACAAGGCAGGACTCGGGGGTCCGAGAACAGGTCGTGGCACTGTGGACATCGACACCGGCACTTATTGGTCGCCACGTCCTCCGGAGGGCAATGTACCTGCGCCATGTATCCCGCCGACAACTCCTGAAATGTCTGTGATTAGAAGTAGTGGAAAAGTGAAGAACGAATGGAGGGTTCTAGGTGCTCCTAGGTGCAGGGCACAGTTCTAGACTGCAGCGGGTGCAGAGCACAGGACACAAGCAGGGGATGAGCCCGTCTGCTGGGCCAGGCCTCAGTCACTGAGTGCACCACTCCCAGGAAGTGTAAGGAAAGTCAGTGCACCAGGCAGAGTCCGGACACCGGTCACACACTGATCCGGATCCTGCTGCAGCTGTGCAGAACGGCCAAATCCTGAGCACATTCCCGGAATTCCAGTCCTGTGGCTCTGAGCGCTCACCCTGCCCCCTTCCTGCTGCTGGAGGCCACCCAACTCCACGACTACCTGCAGCGCCCCCCACACGTCTCCGAGATAGGATAGCAACTGCAAACCCATATATACACACACTGTATACAGAACTATATACCTACATCACACTGTATACAGATCTACATAAACCCCATGTACAGAGCCTTGAAAAAGTCTTCATACCCCATGAACTTTTCCACACTTTTTCACATTACACCACAAACTTAAATGTATTTATTGGGATTTTATGTGATACAAAGTAACAAGTATTTGTGACGTGTAAAGGAAATGATACAAGGTCACTAATTATATTATACATATAAATCTGATCATTTTTCTGTGCATACAGTACAGACCTATAGTTTGGACACACCTTCTCATTTAAAGATTTTTCTGTATTTTCTTGACTATGAAAATTGTACATTCACACTGAAGGCATCAAAACTATGAATTACCACATGTGGAATTATATACTTAACAAAAAAGTGTGAAACAACTGAAAATATGTCTTATATTCTAGGGTCTTCACAGTAGCCACCTTTTGCTTTGATGACTGCTTTGCACACTCTTGGCATTCTCTTGATGAGCTTCTAGAGGTAGTCACCGGAAATGGTCTTCACTTCACAGGTGTGCCCTGTCAGGTTTAATAAGTGGGATTTCTTGCCTTATAAATGGGGTTGGGACCATCAGTTGTGTTGTGCAGAAGTCTGGTGGATACACAGCTGATAGTCCTACTGAATAGACTGTTAGCTGCTTTTTTCTTGCCATAATACAAATTCTAAGTAAAGAAAATGAGTGGCCATCATTACTTTAAGAAATGAAGGTCAGTCAGTCCGAAAAATTGGGCAAATTTTGAAAGTGTCCCCAAGTGCAGTTGTAAAAACCATCAAGAGCTACAAAGAAACTGGCTCACATGAGGACCACCCCAGGAAAGGAAGACCAAGAGTAACCTCTGCTTCTGAGGATAAGTTTATCCAAGTCACCAGCCTCAGAAATCGCAGGTTAACAGCAGCTCAGGTTAGAGACCAGGTCAATGCCACACAGAGTTCTAGCAGCAGACACATCTCTACAACAACTGTTAAGAGGAGACTTTGTGCAGCAGGCCTTCATGGTAAAATAGCTGCTAGGAAACCACTGCTAAGGACAGGCAACAAGCAGAAGAGACTTGTTTGGGCTAAAGAACACAAGGAATGGACATTAGACCAGTGGAAATCTGTGCTTTGGTCTGATGAGTCCAAATTTGAGATCTTTGGTTCCAACCACCGTGTCTTTGTGCGATGCAGAAAAGGTGAACGGGTGGACTCTACATGCCTGGTTCCCACCGTGAAGCATGGAGGAGGAGGTGTGATGGTGTGGGGGTGCTTTGCTGGTGACACTGTTGGGGATTTATTCAACATTGAAGGCATACTGAACCAGCATGGCTACCACAGCATCTTGCAGCGGCATGCTATTCCATCCGGTTTGCGTTTAGTTGGACCATCATTTATTTTTCAACAGGACAATGACCCCAAACACACCTCCAGGCTGTGTAAGGGCTATTTGGCCAAGAAGGAGAGTGATGGGGGGCTACGCCAGAGACCTGGCCTCCACAGTCACCAGACCTGAACCCAATCGAGATGGTTTGGGGTGAGCTGGAGCGCAGAGTGAAGACAAAAGGGCCAACAAGTGCTAAGCATCTCCGGGAACTCCTTCAAGATTGTTGGAAGACCATTTCCGGTGACTACCTCTTGAAGCTCATCAAGAGAATGCCAAGAGTGTGCAAAGCAGTCATCAAAGCAAAAGGTGGCTACTGTGAAGACCCTAGAATATAAGACATATTTTCAGTTGTTTCACACTTTTTTGTTCAGTATATAATTCCACATGTGGTAATTCATAGTTTTGATGCCTTCAGTGTGAATGTACAATTTTCAGAGTCATGAAAATACAGAAAAATCTTTAAATGAGAAGGTGTGTCCAAACTTTTGGTCTATACTGTATGTATTCAGCCCACCTGAGTCAGTACTTTGTAGGACCACCTTTCTCCGCAGTCACTGCTGCAGTCTACAGCGGTCTGTCTCTCCTAGCTTTCTCTGCTGCAGTCTTTTAGACATTTGTGATCAGCAATTTTTTCATCTTGCCACAGATTTTCTGGGATTTGGGTCTGGACTGTGACTGCGCCGTTCACACATAGGGATATGCTCTGATCTAAACCCTCCATTGTAGCTCTGGCCGGATGTTGAGGTTCATTGTCCTGCTGGAAGGTGAACCTACGCCCTGGTCTCAGGTCTCCTGCAGCCTCTAACAGGTTTTCCTCCAGGATTGTCCTGTATTTAGCTCCATCCATCTTCCCATCACTTCTGACCAGTTTCCCTGCCCTGCTGAAGAAAAGCCTCCCCACAGCAGGATGCTGCCACCACCATGTGTGACGGTGGGGATGGTGTTTTTAAGGTGATGTGCAGTGTTAGATTTCCATCACACATAGCATTTTGCATTTAGCCCAAAAACTTCTCCTTTGGTCTCATCTGACCAAGGCCCCTTCCTCCACATGCTCACTGTCCCCTATGTAGCGGTGTCCAAAGAACACCACAAGGCAGGATTCAAGAACGGCACAGCGGACGAGAAGGCGGAAACAAAACTCCGGCTTTATTATGTACAAAGGGATTATATGCCGGGCAGTGAGAATAACAGTATTTACAATGACGATATCAATAACATGAATACAGGAAGAAATAGCTGAAGCGTGTCACAAAGCTATGCTCCAGCTATGGCAATGAAAGCTCAATACAACAGTACACATCAAGTTTCACATACTACTCTACGCTAGTCCCCTATCTGGCTTTCCACTAATCGGGCCACACTGTTACAGTGTCCTATCTAAAGAAAACTACGCTAAACCCTAGCACAGTTCACCACCGGTGAGTCACTCACTGTTGTGCAGATCAGACAAGGATGGCAGCTGCCTTGTTCGTGGCATAACCAAGCAGTATCACGTCACTGGAGACCTTTCCTTTGTATATTGGATCTCCTTCTTCTGCAGGCAAGCAAACCTTGCTTGACTTTCACTGAGGTAAGATGGCTGGTATTCTGTGTTGTGTGTTACCTCAGGTCAGCAGTCTTCAGGGAAAACATTCTTCAAAAAGGGATGGATTTCTCTACTCTTGACCCAGTTCTGACAACAAATCTTGATAAAGTCTGCGCTCTTATCTTTCCAGAGATTTACAGTTTCTTTCTATAGTCTCTCTTTATCAGGAACAGGCAGGAGCCTCTCTGCTACCTCAGACACACAGACACACACACCCGAGGTTCCTCTGCTTCCTAATTCATTTCCCTCTCTCAGCACAGACCAAGAAGCGGGGGCGGGGGGGCGACCAGTCCACAAGCAGAAAACCCAGAGGGGAGCATGGTTACTTAAAGCCACAGTGTATTCAGCGTCTGGTAAGGGCTGATCCCCTACATGCCTCCCCACTTAAAGACGGCTGTCCTCGGCCTCGCTGTATAGCTCTGAAAGCAATAAAGGCTTTATGCAGTGGTATCCATCACAGGAACACTTTCATCACAATACATATGAGTGGACCAAATAATCTAATCAGCATTGTACCTGTCTGGTGGAACCCCTGCATTAGACCTACTGGATCTCCGGAGCTCTTGACTGTCACCCATTGACAGAGCAGCCATAGGACTATCCCCTTCACCTGGAGCCTTTGGTTCCTCCCCTCTGTGAGCTGGCAATGGATCCGTGTCGGGAATGTCAACTCCCTCGGACTAGGGACTTTCCGCGGACTCAAGAACGGTCCACCAGTCTTCAACACAGTCTCTGTCCAGGAAAACTAATCCTGATGAAGGAACAGGAGGAGCAACTCTTGGGACAGATGTAGGATCTTCAGAGTGGCATGGTCATAACATATTCCTATGTAGACTTCTCCGACTAGACTCCTCATTTTCAGCTTGCACTTTGTACACTGGACCATTGGTATACACTCTGTTGATCACTTTGTATGGTTGTACTTCCCAACGTCCGCTCAACTTCCCTTTGGGGCTTTTTCCCGTACCAGCACTCGTTCTACAGGCCAGAGCGGAGCTTCCTGAATTGGCGGTTGGTTGTTGTGCATCTTCTCTTTCAATTTCTGACCTGCTAGCCGGTGGATATACTGAAGTCGTCGCTGATGCTCTTTCACCCAAGAGGTGGTAGATCGTTCAAATAGATCCTTTGGTTGTTCCAGATTTAGCTCAATGATTTCTCAGCTGGGTCTACCAAACAGTAACGTGTATGGGGTATACCCCGTGGTGGTGTGGACCCGATTGTTATAGATCCAGACTAGTTCGGGTACGTAGTCAGGCCAATGCGTCTTCAAATTTTCTTCTAATGTCCTCAACATTTGAAACAGAATCCGGTTGAAGTGTTCACAGGCCCTGTTCCCTTGGGGGTGATATAGGGTTGTCTGGGAACTTTCGATGCCGTACAGTCGGTACAATTCCCCCATCACTTTGCCCTGAAAACACGCTCCTTAGTCTGAAAGAATCCACTTTAGACACCCATAAACCAGGATGAAATCCTGACAGACAGCTCGCGCAGCCAACTCAGCCACCTGGTCCCAAGTCGGGGTAACCACCTAAAACTTGGAGAAGTGGTCGGTTATGACAAGGCAGTACTGTAGACCTCTAGCCGACTTTACCACGAGGAGGTAATCGATGATCAACACTTCAAGTGGTTCTTTGGTCCACATGGTCAGCATGAGTGCCCTCTGTTCTATGCTTTTGGTGAGGTCACACATTCGGCACTGTCGGCACGCTTCTTCAACCGTCTCCTCCAGTCGAGAGCAATATATGTAACGCTGCAGCCACTTGTAAGTCTTCCCCGGGCCGAAGTGAGCCCCAAACTCATGAGCTTCCTTGGCAATTTCTCGTGCCACTCTTCCAGGGACTACTACTTGCCATCTCGCCTCTAAGTCAGCAGGCTGTTGCCACTTGCGATATAGAATGGCCTCTCGAACTTTCAATCTATCCCACTGGCTTATCACGGACTTCGTTTTGAGATCTAGGGCAGCTCTTTCTTCCTTGTCAGGCCATTTTCCTTGGGCTACCCAGATTTTCACTTGCTGCAACCCTGCTTCCTCATCTTGGACCTGAACCCATTCTTCGTTAGTCCTCCCCAGGGACTTGGGTAGAGGTCGAGCCTTCCCACTTGACTGTGCCGCTACTGCGATGGGTGTGAATTTGCAGAAATCTGGGATCTTCTCTTCTTCTAGGTGCTCATCACGGTCCTGACCCGGAGTCTCGAAGGTTACTCCTAACAATCCATCAGTGTTGGTATTCTCTGTGGCAGAACGGTAGCGAATCGAGAAGTCAAATTTTGAGAGATGGGCAACCCAGCGCTGCTCCATGGCCCCCAGTTCTCATTTATTATCCATTCGCACTTGGATCTTGGCTCCCGTCAGGTACTCTGTGAATTTCTCCATCATAGCCCATCTTAGCATGAGGATCTCTAGCCTGAAAGAGCTATAATTGTGAGGGTTATGCTGAGTATCCCTCAAGGCCCTACTGGCATAGGTGATGACTCTTTCATGCTCGTCTTGAATCTGTGAGAGGACTGCTCCTAGTCCATGAAGACTGCCATCCGTGTATAAGAGGAACGGCCGGTCGAAATCTGCGTAAGCCAAGATGGGGGCTGACATTAGGGCATCTTTCAGTGTCTGGAAGGTCTTCTCCTATTTCTGCTCCCGGGGTATGCCCTGGTTCCTTGGTCCCCCAACTCTCCCCCTCAACAGTTCGTGCAGAGGGCCCGCTATTTTTGCATAGTCTTTGATGAACCGCCTGTAGTACCCGGTCAATCCGAGGAAGGCCTTTAGGGCCTAGGTGATGGCCATTGTTGTATCGCAGCTACTTTAGCTTCGGAAGGCAAGACTCCATACTAAGACACGTTGTGGCCGAGGTACTCGATCTCTTTCTTGAAAAGATGACACTTCTCCGGCTTTATCTTCAGGCCATGGGCCTGTAATCGTCCGAGCATCTGCCCAAGTCTGTCTAGATGTTCCTGAAAAGTAGCAGAGTAAACAATGATGTCATCCAGGTAGATCAGAGTAGCTTCAAAGTTTAGGTCACCCAAACACTTCTCCATCAATGACTGGAACATCCCTGGCATGTTGGATAATCCAAACGGCATCCTATTAAATTCAAACAGTCCCATGGGGAGTAGGAACGCTGTCTTCGCCTTGTCCTTTTCCGCCACTGGTAATTGCTATTACCCTATAGCTAAATCCAGAGTAGAGAAGTATTTTGCTTTTCCCAGGGTCATCAAGGACTCTTCAATATGGGGCGAGGGGTATGAGTCTCACAGGGTCCACGCAGAACCGAAGGGTTCCGTCCTTCTTCTTGACAAGCACCACTGGGGCTGCCTATGGGCTTTGACTACTCTGCACCACTCCCGAATCCAACATCTGTTTCAGCAGGGACTTCACCTCTTGGTACAGCTCAGGGGGTATCTGTCGATATCTTTCTCGAATCGGAGGAGTGTCCCCCGTCGGTATCTCATGGGTGATGGCGTCCGTGCAGCAAAAGTCATCCTGATTCTCCCACAGCATTGTTTCTATTGCTTGTATCTGTTCCTAATTGAGAGCTTTCACATCCACCCCCATCTGGGTCAGGAGGGCTCGCCCATTCCATTCTGGAGCCAGTGTCCCCTTTTCTTCGGCCGTGATGGCCAGGGTCCAGACTGCATCATCTATTGGGGCCAGGATCATTTCTCTCGGACTCAACACTTCACTTCGATGTAAGTACACCCTAGCCAGTTCCACTCTTGGGGGTAAATAGACTTCTCTCTGTCCAATATTCATGACCCGGATGGGTCCTCTCCCTTTTTGGACCACTGCCAGTGTACTAGCCACCAGGACATTCTGGTCTATTCCACCTAGGCCCACCGGTTCAATAGCCACCTCCATACCTTCAATGTTGCCGAAAGTTCCCACGGGTAGTGGGAGAATGGTCTCCTAACTAGGAGGGAGGATGAGGGACGCCCTTCCCGGCACTCAGATTATTCCCACAGACTGGTGTATCGGGACGCTCTTCTGTGTCCCACAAACACGGAGCAGCCATTGAAACGCTTTCTGAGTGGGCTTATGCGGGGTAGCCTGTTTCCAATAGCCAGGCCCCCTTTTAGTGAACATTATCTGGTGTAACTACTGCAGGATATTCATTCCCATTATCACCGGTACATCTTCTTTAAATGTCTCAGGGACCAACACGATACCTTTTATTCCACATCTTTCCACATAACCGCAAGTTCATCCACACGACCCCCGTGACTGTGATCAGTTGCTGATTAGCCGTCATCACCCAAATTAGCGTCTCCCGCTCTGGCTTGGCCATCGCCTGAAAATAACGATTGCAACCTGGTATCCACCAAATAGTCCACTGGGATTCCTTTGAACTCGGCTCACAAGATGGGATAGCCTGCAACCAGATGTTCAGAGTTGTGCTGGGTGGTTTGTCCTTCTACCCGTCCTGCAGTATACCTCACTACTGCAGGGGCCGGAAGTTTAACGGCGGCTCTGTATACCCCTGCAAATCACTCCGACACTCTGTAACGAAGTGTTTTTCGCCTCCACATCGCCAGCACTTTGCAACCTGACGTCCCTCTCTTAATCCGCATGCGGGAGGTGCCCTTGATGTCCAACCGGCTGGTCGCAGAGAAGGACGCTAGGGCCTCGGGTAGAATAGCTCAGGCTGGGGAACTGCTGGCGGGTGATATTGAGAGTCTTGGTAACACGGTCAACCCACAGACGTTGTAGGCTGGGGACCGTAAGGGTTCAACAGACCAGCATAGGGAGGTCCAGGTTCAGGAGCTCGATGGTAGGTCTGATAAGGGTCTTCTTGGGCCGAGTATGTTATCTCAGCGGTGGAGCCAGCTCCCATCCTCTTTTCCATTTGTGTCAGTTTTTCTTGCATAATATTCAGGGAACTCTGCAGGTCTTGCACCACCCTGAACAGAATCTCTTCATTCCCTCCACCTCCGACAGTCGTGACGGCCTGAGTACGCACCACTCCGGAGGCACAGCTATCTTCCTTACTTCGGGCCACTGCTTCTGTTAATATTTGTCGGAAACTTAAGGCCGAATTCACTCTTACTCGCTCATGCAGAATCTGTCTCAGGGAAGTACTGCAGAGTCCCAGAATAAATTGTTCTCGTAATATCCGGTCTACAGATCCCATGCCGCCTACTCAGTCTGCCTCTTTGTTTTGTACCTCTGCAAGTAGTTCTTGTAACGATGTGGCGTACTGGGAGACTCCCTCCCCTTCTCGCTGCAACCGATAGAAGAATTTTGCCCGGAGATGCCCCTCACTAGCCGTTTCGCCATATATCTCTTCCAGAAACTTCACCATCTCTTCTAAGGTTGCAAGAAAACATTTCTGCATGCCTCACCCTCCAGGGCAGCCAGAGCGATTTCGGCTTGTAGTTCTGGGCTGACATTATAAATCTTGGCAGCGCTCTGTAACCTCTGTGACCCAGTCTGTTAGCATCATATTTCGACCGTCAAGTTTGGGCAGAACACTAAACAACGTGCTCATAGGGAGGGCCCTTGCAGGGGTTCCACCATTACCTGCGGTACTCACATTAGCCACATTGCTGTCGACCGACATCTCTGTAACTGTACCCTGCTCGCAGCACCACTTGTAGTTGTGTCCAAAGAACACCGCAAGGCAGGATTCAAGTACGGCACAGCAGACGAGAAGGCGGAAAAAAAACTCCGGCTTTATTATGTACAAAGGGATTATATGCCGGGCAGTGAGGATAACAGTATTTACATTGACGATATCAATAACATGAATACAGGAAGAAATAGCTGAAGCGTGTCACAAAGCTATGCTCCAGCTATGGCAATAAAAGCTCAATACTACAGTACACATCAAGTTTCACTTACTATTCTAGGCTAGTCCCCTATCTTGCTTTCCGCTAATCGGGCCACACTGTTACAGTGTCCTATCTAAAGAAAACTACACTAAACCCTAGCACAGTTCACCACCGGTGAGTCACTCACTGTTGTGCAGATCAGACACGGATGGCAGCTGCCTTGTTCGTGGCGTAACCAAGCAGTATCACGTCACTGGAGACCTTTCCTTTGTATAATGGATCTCCTTCTTCTGCAGGCAAGCAAACCTTGTTTGACTTTCACTGAGGTAAGATGGCTGGTATTCTGTGTTGTGTATTACCTCAGGTCAGCAGCCTTCAGGGAAAATGTTCTACAAAAAGGGATGGATTTCTCTACTCTTGACACAGTTCTGACAACAAATCTTGATAAAGTCTGCGCTCTTATCTTTCCAGAGATTTACAGTTTTATAGTCTCTCTCTCTCTTAAAGCCACAGGCTGATCCCCTACACTTACATGGGACTTCTTATGACTTTCAAAATGTCTTTCTTCTTGCCGCTCTTCCATAAAAGGCAGATTTGTGGAGTATACGACTAATAGTTGTCCTGTGGACAGATTCTCCCCCCTGAGCTGTGGATCTCTGCAGCTTCTCCAGTGATCACGGGCCTCTCGGCTGCTTCTCTCATTAGTGCTCTTTAGGTGGCCGGCCATGTCTTGTAGGTTTGCACTTGTGCCATACTCCTTCCATTTTTGAATGATGAATTGCACAGTGCACAGTGAGATGTTCAGAGCTTGGGCTATTTTTTTATGACCTAACCCTGCTTTCCTCTTTTCCACAGCTTTATCCCTGACCTGTCTGATGTGCTCCTTGGTTTCAGGATGCTGTTTGATCGCTAGTGTTCTCACACAAACCTCTGAGGCCTTCACAGAACAGCTGTAGTTACACTGAGAAGAATCACACCCAGGAGGACGCAGTGTACTAATTATGTGACTTCTGGGGGCGATTGGTCACTCAGGATGTTATTTAGGGGCATCAGACTACAGGGGGCTGAATACTAATGCACCTCACAATGTTCTGATTTATATTTATTCAATAATTAGTAAACCTCATATAATTTCCTTTACACATCACTAATACTTGTTACTTTATGATGTATCACAGAAAATCCCAATAAAATACATTTACATTTGTGTTGTAATGTGAAAAAATGTGGATAAGTTCACGGGGTGTGAAGACTTTTTCAAAGCACTGTATATAGCACTCAGCAGAAATGAGTACACTCTCTTTGAAAAGTCAGATTTTAATCAATGTCTCACTGAACACAAGAATAATTTCTAATATTTTGACAATTCTGAGTTTCATAGAGCATTTTTCCCCATGTCATGACAGTGAGGTTATAATATAACTCTCATTACAAAAGCTTCAGTTTTACTCGAATTAGTTATTGCAAAAATTAGTACACCCCCATCAATAACTCCTCCATCTAGTATTGTGTGTGACCTCCATAATGTGTAAGGACGGCGCCGAGTCTTCTCGACCTGGAAGGAACAAGGTGGCGACATATTACAGCGTCCATCTTTCTGCCTCTTCAGAATGAGCTCTAGAACCTGGAGGCCGGATGCAGAGTGGTGACATCTTGTCTCTTCACGACTCCCCACAGGTGTCTGGTTGTCAGGAGACACTTGGTCACTGAATCATTGTCACCTGTTTTTAGTCATAGTATCCTGAGAGAGTTGGAAGGTATTTCAAGATATTATAGTCAGATATTTATTTTGGTTCAGCACTACGTCACTTATTGTCTGCATATCCATGTTTGCTGCGTGCAGCACTTAGGGGGTCTCTATAGAGACAATATATTAGTTCTACTTAATAAAAGTTATGTTTTATGGGGTCTCTTTTGTTAGATGTGCTATTATCCCCATTAATGATGTGCTTTCTGTGATCTCTTTTATCTCATATGCAACCAGGCATTGACTCTCCCCACTCCCTCCACTCAGTGTTAGGGCTCACAGTCATCTGCGAGAAAAACGGACGAGTGCAGTCCGATAAGACATTGGATTGCACTCGGACCAATGTTAATCAATGAGTGACATCTCATCTGCGATTTTTTTTCTCGGCTGAAATTGGGTTGAGAAAAAAAATCGCAGCATGCTGCGTATTGCCGCGTATCTCGGACGAGACTCGCCAATGCAACAATGTATGCGTGAAAAAAATCGCATAGCAGTAGGAACACATCCGATTTTCACGCACTGTCTCTTTAAAAGCTGACAATTCATCAGCCCCATACAGTTAAAACACAGCGGTACCCGACAATTTATAATAGAAAGAATAGATCTACACACATAGAATAGATAGAAAGATGTCAGTCACATCTATCATTAGTACAATGACCCTGCTGATTACTGTACTTGTCATTTTTTGTTAAATTAAAGATTTTATTGAAAAAAAAAATTGGCGTGGGGTTCCCCGTAATTTTATTAACCAGCAAAGGGAAAGCGGATAGCAGGGGCAGATGTTTTTAGCCTGGGAAGGGGGTAATACACATGGAGCTTCCCAGGCTACTAATCTCAGCCCCCAGCTGTATACTTAGCTTTTACTGGCTATTATAATGGGGGACCCCCCCAAAAAAAGCATGTGGGGTCCCCTTATTTTAACAGCTAGCAAAGGCTATACAGACAGCTGGGAACTGTTATTAATACAAAAAGCAAAGCCACACTAAGAAGAATTAAAATTCCCCCAAAAATGCAAGAAAAAAAAATGGCAGGCTGCATAGTACCTGGACGTGACCATCCAGCCTGCCACCCTGCAGAGACACTGAGAAGCGCAGGCATGTTTGCACTCGTCAGTGACTCGCTGTGACGGCATCAACATGAGCTGAGTTCATGTCAAATGAACTCAGTTCAGCTGATTGACATCAGCGTGAGCGTGGGAAAATTCTCACTCTGCATACGCTGACGTCATTTGCCGGCAAGGCGAGCATGAGAACTTTCCCTCACTCGTGGTGACGTCAATGAGGTGAACTGAGTTCCTTTGACATGAACCCCGCTCATCTTGATGTCATCACAGCGAGTCACTGACGAGTGCAAGCATGTCTGTGCTCCTCAATGTCTCTGCTGGATGGCAGGCTGGATGGTCGCATCCAGCTACTATGCAGCCTGCTGTCTAGATGTAGCAGAGCTGGAGCCGTCGTGGGACACTTGGTTTCTGTTCTTCACTTCGGAAAGGTGAGGATGAGGTTGGTTTATTATTTAACTTTTATTACAGGTGACAATGGCTTCAGCTGTAATGGACGTGATGGTAAGTATGGTGTAATTTAGAAGATTAAAGCTGTCTGAATTTATTTCAAATAGAATATTTTATTCTGGGTGATGGTGTCTTTTTTTCACATTTCACTATCACTATGGGGTTAGTAATGGGGCCGTCTTATAGACGCCTCTCCATTACTAACCTGGGCTTGATGTCAGCTGGCATTATAAGCTGACATCAACCCCAACCCTATTACCCCACTGCCACCACTACAGGGCAGTGGGCAGAGCGAGGCTAAGTGCCAGAATTGGTGCATCTTATGAATGCGCCATTTCTGGGGGCGGCTGACGGCTGGTGTTTGTAGCCTCGGAGGGGGCCAATATTCATGGCACCCTTCCTGGGCTATTAATATCAGCCCCCAGCTGTCTGCATAGCCTCTGCTAGCTGTTAAAATAGGGGGACCCCACATGCTTTTTTTTGGGGGGGTCCCCCATTTTAATAGCCATTAAAGGCAAAGTATACAGCTGGGGGCTGATATTAGTAGCCTGGGAAGCTCCATGGGTATTACCCCCTTCCCTGGCTTAAAATGTCCGCCCCAGCAGTCTGCTTAACCTCTGCTAGACTATAAAATTACGGGGGACCCCACGCCAATTTTTTTTTAAATAAAATCTTTAATTTAACAAAAAATGACAAGTACAGTAACCAACAGGGTTACTGTACTAATGATATATGTGACTAACATCTTTCTAACTATTCTATGTGTAGATCTATTCTTTCTATTCTAAATTGTCGTGCACCGATGTATTGTAACTGTATGGTGCTGATGAATTGTCAGCTTTTTAAGAGACTGTAAGTGAAAATCGCATAGCACTCGCATGACACTCGCATAGCACTCGCATAGCACTTGCATAGCACTCGCATGACACTCACATAGCACTCGTATAGCACTCGCATGACACTTGCATGACACTCACATGACACTCGCATAGCACTCGCATGACAGTCGCATAGCACTCGCATGACACTCACATAGCACTTGTATAGCACTCACATAGCACTCGCATGACACTCGCATAGCACTCACATGACACTCACATAGCACTCGCATTACACTCGCATGACACTCACATGACACTCGCATGACACTCGCATGACACTTGCATGACACTCGCATAGCACTCGCATGACACTCACATAGCACTCGCATGACACTCGCATAGCACTCGCATGGCACTCGCAAAGCACTCGCATGACACTCGCATAGCACTTGCATGACACTCGCATAGCACTCGCATGGCACTCGCATGACACTTGCATGACACTCGCATAGCACTCACATAGCACTCGCATGACACTCGCATGACACTCGCATAGCACTCGCATAGAACTCGCATGGCACTCGCATGACACTTGCATGACACTCGCATAGCACTCACATAGCACTCGCTTGACACTCGCATAGCACTCGCATGACTCTCACATAGCACTCGCATGACACTCACATAGCACTCGCATGACACTCACATGACACTCGCATAGCATTCACGTGGCATTCGCATGACACTCACATGACACTCGCATGACACTCGGCCGTTTTTTCGGTCCAAAAAAAAAGAACGTTTTTTTTCAGACATATGGGTATGAGCCCCTACAGTCATCGTGGATTATTAGCTAGTGATGACAGACTTGGATGGATGACAAAGACTTGAAAACCTTGTCACACAAGTATAAACAATGGAGGACATTTGTGGACCCATGTTGTTTTCTCTATAGGTGTTCATCACACAGAGAGCTACAGAAGAGATGGTGAGTGAGGCCTCTGCCAGTGTTGCCGCCATCTGTGTCGTGAGGCTCGGGGGTGGAGGGGGCGCTGGGTGCTCTTATAAGAGCTTCGCTGTAAGGTTTGGTAGTTGTATCGGGACAGGAGGGATGAGAAGGGTGATGAGTGATTGTACGGTCTCCATAATCCACTGGGTGATAATGGTGACAAGATTTCCGCTTATGATATGTAGGGGAGTCCGGTGAAGGGAGGGAATTCTTCATAGTAAAGGAGGATGTGGTCGGAGACTGGGAGAAGAGTAAGGCCGTTTTCTTACATCCATGTTTAATGGTCCAAGTATGGACTGCAATGTATGGACTGCGATGTATGGACTGCGATGTATGGACTGCGATGTATGGACTGCGATGTATGGACTGCGATGTATGGACTGCGATGTATGGACTGCGATGTATGGACTACGATGTATGGACTGCGATGTATGGACAGGCCGCTGGTCTCCTGACCCCATCTCGATAGCCTCATAAGCATACATGAGGCTGTCAAGTTTGGGTTACGGACTTCTGTCCAGTTCATATATCGTACTCCATATTCAGACCATGAAACACGGGGGACGGGACATTTTCCAGCTAATGCTTGGCTAGTCTTCTTTGTTTGGTATAATACTTTTGATCTTGGTAATTGCTCTGTTCGGCTCCGGGACCAACAAAGAAAGGGAGGAAGGTGGGATGTCCCGATGTTTAGTCCCTTCTGCTCTATTGGACCCTTCCGGGGACTTCAGGATCACTGGTCAGTAAGGGGCAGCGAAGGGGGGTCATCAATCGCCACGGCCCGGGAAACGGCCACCACAGTCAGTGACTCCTTCTTTATTTAGTATGGAGTCTACCAATACTTTTGATCCTGGTAATTGTTCTGGTGTTGAACCTTCAGTGGCCCCCACATGTCCTAAGAGGCAAACCTCAGGCTCCAGAGGAATCTGTATATCGTAGCCCTGACCTATTAGATCATCTCAGTCCACAACTCTCTGGTGAGGACACGACCACAACACTTCATTCTACAGATCATCCCGCCACAAGTCCACTGTACACGGAAATAATTAAACAATTGGGGTCCTATATACCGTATGAATAGGGAAAAAGGGACCTTCTGTGTGTAAGGTTTATAGAAACCAAACCTGGAGACTCCAATATATCACCCCATTTATTGGAAGAGATATAGCCCACCACTTCCACGAGGACCACTAAAAATTGCTAACAATGACCGATACATCATAGAGCTCAGGCCATTGGAGTGAACCATATGTTCCAACACATCATTAGCACAAGTATTAAGATAAACGTCTCTCTCTTGGGCCTGAGCCCCATGTAAAACTCTAAAAACATCAGAATGTCGGCGGTCATACTCTTGCCCCCTTTGCTCAAAGGCATGAAAGTGACCCTCCAAGAGCAGCCGGAGCACATACTTCAATCTTTGCCTATCCCAATCTCCAGAATACTCTAGTAGATAGAACTCCCACAAGAAAAAAGACTTACTACAGATGGGAATATATTTGGAGTAGGCCAATATACCCAACCATCTTCCATAAATCCACCATTACTTTATTAAAAAGTAGTAGAGGGGTATCACCTGGATCTCAGTTAATCTATGTGCTTCCAACAATCCTAAAAGCTTTCCTCCAGCAGTGCTCCAGGTGTGCCGAATAGTTGTGGGGAAAATCCAATCTGGCCGAAGATTTCATCCATTATAAATTTATACTTAAAACATACAACTCTGCCCTTCATCTCTCCAAACAAACCTACTTTAACAACCTCATCATCTCACTGCCCAATAATCCTAAACGCCTCTTTGACACTTTTCACTCTCTCCTTAATCAAACAGCACAGGCCCCGACCACCGACCTCAGCGCTGACGATCTGGCCAAATATTTCAAAGAAAAAATGTACCATATCCGACAGGAAATTTTCTCCCAATCCCCTAATGTTATGCCTGCTCTCCCCCGTCACATTGTATCTTGCTCACTTTCTGACTTTGAACCAGTCACGGAAGATGAAGTGATCAGGCTCCTTGCATCTTCTCGCCCTACCACCTGCACCAGTGACCCTATTCCCTCACATCTCCTTCAGTCCCTTTCCCCTGCTGTCACCACTCACCTAACTAAAATATTTAATCTCTCCCTCTCATCTGTTTTTTTCCCTCCTCTTTTAAACACGCCAGCATACAACCATTACTTAAAAAAACATCTCTCAACCAGAACTGCACGGCCAACTACAGACCTGTTTCCAATCTTCCCTTTATCTCTAAACTCCTTGGTCCACTCCTGTCTAATCCGCTATCTCTCAGATAACTCTCTTCCTCTCTTCTTGACCCTTTACAATCTGGTTTCCGCTCTTTACACTCTACTGAAACTGCCCTCACTAAAGTCTCTAATGATTTACTAACAGCTAAATCCAGTGGTCCCTGCTCCCTGCTGATCTCCTGGATCTCTCTGCAGCATTCGACACTGTGGATCATCAGCTCCTCCTCACTATGCTCCGCTCTATCGGCCTCAAGGACACGGTTCTCTCCTGGTTCTCCTCTTATCTCTCTGACCGCTCCTTCTCTGTGTCTTTTGCCGGCTCCTCTTCCTCTCTCCTTCCCCTTACTCTCGGGGTTCCTCAAGGATCAGTCCTAGGCCCCCTTCTTTTCTCCTTATACACCGCTCCTATTGGACAAACAATCAGTAGATTCGGTTTTCAGTACCATCTCTATGCTGATGACACCAATTATACACCTCTGCTCCGGACATCATCCCTGCATTACTACAAAAGACCAGTGATTGTCTTTCTGCTGTGTCTAACACTATGTCCTCCCTCTACCTAAAACTGAATCTGTCAAAAACTGAACTACTCGTCTTTCCTCCCTCCATTAATCTACCTGTGCCCGATATTGCCATCTCCATTTGTGGCTCCACCATTACTCCCCAGCTACAAGCCCGCTGTCTTGGGGTCATTTTTGATTCAGATCTTTCCTTCACTCCTCACATCAGATCACTCGCTCGTTCATGTCATCTACACCTCAAAAACATCTCAAGAATCAGGACTTTTCTCACCTTTGACTCGGCAAAAACTCTTACTGTCGCTCTTATTCATTCTCGTCTGGACTATTGCAACGCTCTACTAATCGGTCTCCCTCTTACTAAACTCTCCCCTCTCCAATCCGTCCTTAATGCAGCAGCCAGGATCATATTCCTCGCCAATAGATCCCTCTGTGTGTAATGACTCTATATAATAGATCGCTCTGTGTGTAATGACTCTATATAATAGATCACTCTGTGTGTAATGACTCTATATAATAGATCCCTCTGTGTGTAATGACTCTATACAATAGATCCCTCTGTGTGTAATGACTCTATATAATAGATCCCTCTGCGTGTAATGACTCTATATAATAGATCCCTCTGTGTGTAATGACTCTATATAATAGATCCCTCTGCGTGTAATGACTCTATATAATAGATCCCTCTGTGTGTAATGACTCTATATAATAGATCCCTCTGCGTGTAATGACTCTATATAATAGATCCCTCTGCGTGTAATGGCTCTATATAATAGATCGCTCTGTGTGTAATTGTAGCACCCTGAGGATTCGGCTGCTACAGGGGTATTGCACCTCACTCCAGAGGTGTGGTATTCCACTCCCGGGTAAGGATGGAGTGTGGGACTGAGCTCAGTAGGCTGCATGCACTACATACATCCCATTTCCGGGGGACAGAACTACGGTACTCCCACCAGTTAAATGTGCAGGTACGAAAGCGTCTGTCCCTGGCTGGAGTGGGAGGGGGGGTGGAGCATCCCAGTAGTGTAGGGGCAGATAGGGGGAGTACTCTGGGTAAAGCTAGGAGCCCATTGGGTGTTAGTCACCTGGGCTCACACATAGAGGGAGTATATAAGGTGGGCACCATCTAGAGACAGGGTCTTTTTAGTCAAGTTCAGCCTGAGGAGAAGCAGAGCAGAGGAGCTCAGCCAGGAGGGCTGACAGGGAGCTATGGCTCCGGCTGGGCCCAGCTCCAGGGCCAAGCATGAAGAAAGAGGAGGAAGAAGGACCCAGAGAGGCAGAGCCAGAGGGAACCCTAAGATCCCAGAATCAGACCAAAAAGGGTGAAGGGTTGGCAGAAAAGGGCACCGGATCCCAAGCTGGCGGAGGCAAAAGTAACCCTTAGCCAGGATCCGGAGGTCGTGGGCAAGCTTTGCCACGACCCTCACCACATCCACCAGGAAGGTACACCAAGAGTAGGGTCAGGAAAGCCAGAGAAGGTTTTGCCATCAGAAGGCCCAAGGGAACCGGACAAAGGTGGATCCCTGGTGGGGACGGCCAGCAGAAAGAGAGAGAGAGAGGGGAGCTCAGGACCACGCTCCGGAACTGCCTGGGGGTTAGCCGAGCCCCGCACCTGGTGGACGCAGCACGGCTCGGGTGGTCACTCAAGGCCAGAGTGACTAAAGCAACATCAGTGAGTAAAAACCCTGAAACTGCATCCCATGTCTCTGTGCCTCCTTACCGCACCATCACAACCTCCATCATCTACTCCTGCTGCCCTGAGGCCATACCCCTCCCGTTGGGGGTTATACCATCCCTGCTGCACCCATACCACCGGCCTCAGCGGACTGTTTTGCAGCGGCGGCCTTGTGACCGCAAATCAACGGGTGGCGTAGTCGACACACATTCTAACATCTACTGCTAATAGACTTGCCGCTTAGTTTGACTCCCTGGGCACGGACCGGGTCACCGCCACGAGACTACTACCCCCATCTGATCCGGCTCCGGGTAAGCCCCCATGCGCGCGATGCCGGACGACACAGAAGGGCCAGGGGCGCGTCATAATGACTCTATATAATAGATCCCTCTGTGTGTAATGACTCTATATTATAGATCCCTCTGTGTGTAATGACTCTATATAATAGATCCCTCTGCGTGTAATGACTTTATATAATAGATCCCTCTGTGTGTAATGACTCTATATAATAGATCCCTCTGTGTGTAATGACTCTATATAATAGATCACTGTGTGTAATGACTCTATATAATAGATCCCTCTGTGTGTAATGACTCTATATAATAGATCCCTCTGCGTGTAATGACTCTATATAATAGATCCCTCTGTGTGTAATGACTCTATATAATAGATCCCTCTGTGTGTAATGACTCTATATAAAAGATCCCTCTGTGTGTAATGACTCTATATAATAGATCGCTCTGTGTGTAATGACTCTATATAATAGATCCCTCTGCGTGTAATGACTCTATATAATAGATCCCTCTGTGTGTAATGACTCTATATTATAGATCCCTCTGTGTGTAATGACTCTATATAATAGATCCCTCTGCGTGTAATGACTTTATATAATAGATCCCTCTGTGTGTAATGACTCTATATAATAGATCCCTCTGTGTGTAATGACTCTATATAATAGATCACTGTGTGTAATGACTCTATATAATAGATCCCTCTGTGTGTAATGACTCTATATAATAGATCCCTCTGCGTGTAATGACTCTATATAATAGATCCCTCTGTGTGTAATGACTCTATATAATAGATCCCTCTGTGTGTAATGACTCTATATAATAGATCCCTCTGTGTGTAATGACTCTATATAATAGATCGCTCTGCGTGTAATGACTTTATATAATAGATCCCTCTGTGTGTAATGACTCTATATAATAGATCCCTCTGTGTGTAATGACTCTATATAATAGATCCCTCTGTGTGTAATGACTCTATATAATAGATCGCTCTGTGTGTAATGACTCTATATAATAGATCCCTCTGCGTGTAATGACTCTATATAATAGATCCCTCTGTGTGTAATGACTCTATATTATAGATCCCTCTGTGTGTAATGACTCTATATAATAGATCCCTCTGTGTGTAATGACTCTATATAATAGATCCCTCTGCGTGTAATGACTCTATATAATAGATCCCTCTGTGTGTAATGACTCTATATAATAGATCCCTCTGTGTGTAATGACTCTATATAATAGATCCCTCTGTGTGTAATGACTCTATATAATAGATCGCTCTGCGTGTAATGACTTTATATAATAGATCCCTCTGTGTGTAATGACTCTATATAATAGATCCCTCTGTGTGTAATGACTCTATATAATAGATCCCTCTGTGTGTAATGACTCTATATAATAGATCCCTCTGTGTGTAATGACTCTATATAATAGATCCCTCTGTGTGTAATGACTCTATATAATAGATCGCTCTGCGTGTAATGACTTTATATAATAGATCCCTCTGTGTGTAATGACTCTATATAATAGATCACTCTGCGTGTAATGACTATATAATAGATCCCTCTGTGTGTAATGACTCTATATTATAGATCCCTCTGTGTGTAATGACTCTATATAATAGATCCCTCTGCGTGTAATGACTCTATATATAATAGATCCCTCTGTGTGTAATGACTCTATATAATAGATCCCTCTGTGTGTAATGACTCTATATAATAGATCCCTCTGTGTGTAATGACTCTATATAATAGATCACTGTGTGTAATGACTCTATATAATAGATCCCTCTGTGTGTAATGACTCTATATAATAGATCGCTCTGCGTGTAATGACTTTATATAATAGATCCCTCTGTGTGTAATGACTCTATATAATAGATCGCTCTGTGTGTAATGACTCTATATAATAGATCCCTCTGTGTGTAATGACTCTATATAATAGATCCCTCTGTGTGTAATGGCTCTATATAATAGATCCCTCTGTGTGTAATGACTCTATATAATAGATCACTCTGCGTGTAATGACTCTATATAATAGATCCCTCTGTGTGTAATGACTCTATATAATAGATCCCTCTGTGTGTAATGACTCTATATAATAGATCCCTCTGTGTGTAATGACTCTATATAATAGATCCCTCTGTGTGTAATGACTCTATATAATATAGGAGTTTCACTATTTGTATTGAAGAACTGAAATAAATTCACTTTTTGATGATATTCTAATTTTCTGAGATGCGCCTTGTTCCTTGGGTAACTTAAACGGCTATTGCCATCTCCAAGATCCTATGCCAATAGGATTATGATTAGGTGTATTAGGTGTAATAATAATATTAGCAAATATCTCCAATTAGAATTGCAGTTATACTGATACTGATACTGTACAGTTCTTCTGATTAGCTATGTCGCTTACCTCATTTGCAGGGTATAGCCGGAGCTTAGGTATAAATCTAGTGACAGTTAGTTATTAGTGGTGTTAGTTCCTGTTGTAAACCGGAAACACCCCAAGACCCACCGTACATTGGGAACCCACTACAAGTCCCGCCGTACACAGGAAACACCCCCAAGTCCCGCTATATAGGGAACACCACGCAAGATTTGTTTATACTGCGAATTCACTACACGTCCCGCTGTACACAGATAAACCCCGCAAGACACACAGTATACTGGGAACCCACTGCAAGTCCTGGCAAGAATCGCCGTACACAGGTAACCCCACAAGACCTGTCGAATACAGTGAACACCCTACAAGACCAGCTGTATACAGAGAACACCCCACAAAACCCACCGTGTAGCAGGAACACCCCACAAGACCTGCTGTATACTGGCAACCCCTCAGAAGATCCGCGGTATTAATCTTACCTGCAATACCAAATTTTGGAATATGAAGTGATCTCAAGAATCATGTGGCAAGGCTCGTCAAAGGGACGATATTGACTTGTAGGATTGCTACTTACAATAGGTGGTGCTATAGTTCTAGTCCTATTTCCCTCTGGAAAGACAATTTGCATATTTAATTTCCCAAAGAAGCATTGCAAGGCTTAAAAGTCTCCTCACTTTGGCACGCCAAGTCTGGCTTGTTACTCTCCACAAACATTACCCCTTAGGTGTTATTTAAACACCAGCCTGAGGCAAAACTCTATTTTCCTAAATAAAAAAAAAAGTCAAATTTGTGACAAAATAATAATTTTTATTTCTCTAGTGCCAGCATATTCCGCAGCACTTTACATCATAGAGGGGATGTGTACAGACACTAAAGACATTGCAGAATAACACATTCAACAGATACAAAAGAAGTGAAGGCCTTGCTGCTCGCAAGCTACAACCTAAGAGAAAATAGGGGAAACACAAAAAGTGAATGATAAAATGTGCTTAAATTGTACACTCCGGCCATCAATAAAATAAATAGGGTATGTGTGACAACACAGCTTCAAATCTTAATCAGCCAGACGATTAGATTTGTTAAGCTTTGGTTGGTCAAGAAGGACAGACCAATATTTGTATAACTCTGAATGTTGTTTCTCTTGGTTCTGCAACAATGATGTTTATTTACAAGAGCCCCCCTGCTATCCCCAATATGTAAATTGATTAGCTCAAACAATGAGACCTGTACCTTTACGTCTGACCTGTGACTGATGACCTTAGCCACGTATATAAAAAAGGGTTTTTCTATCCTGCTGCAAACAGATTTGGATCAGAGAATTGAAAGAGACTTTACAAGCAGAATCAAAGATCAGACTCTCTTCAGACCATCAGAGAGCCCATGGATACATTTGGGGAGACCAGATTGGGACGATGAAGTCACCTGGCCCCATGGACATGTTGTTTGGTGTTGCCAGGTGGGACCTTCCGGTCGCCTGGAACCCATGGAGACATTCCGAGAAACCAGATTGGGACCAGCCGGTCATCTGGCCCCATGGAAACTCTCGGAGAGGCCAGGGTGGGACCCTCGGGTCTCCTGGCCTTGTACCTCGATGGACTGTCAGCTTCCTAAGCTTGCCACTACCTTCTCTCTGTGGGGGCCCGCTAAAAGCGGGGGGCCACTGGTTGAGGTAGTTGGCCCTGTAAGTCCCAAAGTCACAGCTGTTCTATCCCAGGCGAGTGGAGAAGGAAGGGTGAGACTGTGTAATGTTGCACCATCTTGGGTATTTGTTGGGACTGTTCTGTTTACTGCCTGTTTTGTGGTTCAATAAAGTATTACCACGCTGTTTTACCTTCACGCTGTGTTGTCTGACTAGTATTATGCCCACGGAAGACCCCGTATCTTCACAGTATGCACATAACGCTGCATAAACCGGTCACCAGCCAGTATCTGTACAGTTTAGACACAAAGGGCTATTAAGTGCACGGAAGATGTGAACAGATGCTACAAGGGTTCTGATTTTGAAGAAAATTTTGTAAGGGCAAAAAGGGGATAGCTAGATAAGTTAGGCAAGGCGATAGGCCAGTCTAAAGAAATTCATTTTTAGGCCACGCTTAAAATTGTGGGTATTGGGAATTAATATTTATCAAATTGTCCGGGGTAGTGCATTCCAAAGAATTGGCGCAGCACGCGAGAAGTCTTGGAGACGGGAATGGGAGGTTCGGATAATTGAGGATGTTAGTCTTGGGTCATTAGCAGAAAGGAGGGAACGGGTAGGGTGGTAGACAGAGATGAGATGTAGGATGGTGCAGCACTGTGGAGAGGACGGGTTGGTGGTAGACAGGTGGGGGTGGAGATGTAGGGCGGTACAGCACTGTGGAGAGGACAAGTAGGGTGGTAGACAGAGATGAGATGTAGGATGGTGCAGCACTGTGGAGAGGACGGGTAGGGTGGTAGACAGAGATGAGATGTAGGGTGGTGCAGCACTGTGGGGAGGCTGGGTAGGGTGGTAGACAGAGATGAGATGTAGGGTGGTGCAGCACTGTGGAGAGGACGGGTAGGGTGACAGACAGAAATGAGATGTAGGGTGGTGCAGCACTGTGGGGAGGACGGGTAGGGTGGTAGACAGAGATGAGATGTAGGGTGGTGCAGCACTGTGGAGAAGACAGGTAGGATGGTAGACAGGTGAGGGTGGAGATGTAGGGTGGTGTAGCACTGTGGAGAGGACGGGTAGGGTGATAGACAGAGATGAGATGTAGGATGGTGCAGCACTGTGGAGAGGACAGGTAGGGTGGTAGACAGGTGAGGGTGGAGATGTAGGGTGGTGTAGCACTGTGGAGAGGATGGGTAGGGTGATAGACAGAGATGAGATGTAGGATGGTGCAGCACTGTGGAAAGGATGGGTAGGGTGGTAGACAGATGAGATGTAGGATGGTGCAGCACTGTGGAGAGGATGGGTAGGGTGGTAGACAGATGAGATGTAGGATGGTGCAGCACTGTGGAGAGGACAGGTAGGGTGGTAGACAGGCGAGGGTGGAGATGTAGGGTGGTGCAGCACTGTGGAGAGGATGGGTAGGGTGGTAGACAGAGATGAGATGTAGGGTGGTGCAGCACTGTGGAGAGGACGGGTAGGGTGATAGACAGAGATGAGATGTAGGATGGAGCAGCACTGTGGACAGGACAGGTAGGGTGGTAGACAGGTGAGGGTGGAGATGTAGGGTGGTGCAGCACTGTGGAGAGGATGGGTAGGGTGATAGACAGAGATGAGATGCAGGATGGTGCAGCACTGTGGAAAGGATGGGTAGGGTGGTAGACAGAGATGAGATGTAGGGTGGTGCAGCACTGTGGAGAGGACGGGTAGGGTGATAGACAGAGATGAGATGTAGGATGGTGCAGCACTGTGGAGAGGACGGGTAGGGTGATAGACAGAGATGAGATGTAGGATGGTGCAGCACTGTGGAGCGCTTTGTGGGTGGAAGTGATAAGTTTATATTGAACTCTGTATTGGATGCGCAACCAGTGCAATGACTGGCACAGGGTGGAGGCATCGGTGTGTAGCGGTTGGAAAAGAATATGATCTTGGCTGCTGCATTCAGGACAGATTGGAGAGGGGAGAGTTTAGTAAGAGGGAGACCGATTAGTGGCAAATCGCAATAGTCCAGATGAGAATGAATCAGAGCGACAGTAAGAGTTTTTGCAGAGTCAAAGGTAAGAAAAGGTCGAATTCTAGAAATGTTTTTGAGGTGTAGGTGACATGAGCGAGTAATCAGATGTTTGGAGTGAAGGAAAGATCTGAGTCAAATATGACCCCAAAACAGCGAGTGTGCTGCTGGGGAGTAAAGATGGAACCACATACGGAAATGGCAATATCCGGCGTAGGTAGGTTAGTGGACGAGAAGTTAGCTTACAGATTCACGACACTAACACAAGGCGCAATACAGCCATTCTTGAGGAGGAGACTCTAGGGCTAGAGACCTTCACTGAACCAATAAATGTAAGCATGCAAAATGCATTTAATTTCTCAAAACCAAGTGGCTAATGAATATTTTAGAAGGTTTTCTCCTATACTTCCTGACAGAAATGTATTTATTTTTTCCCTAGCTAGTGCTCCAAGAAATGTCAGAGCAGCGGAATCACACGATCTCAGGAGATCGCCAATGAGAATTATCTTCAGAAATAGTTTGAAGATCAAGGTTAACATGGAAGCTGATCCTGCCTCCTATGGATGGAATACAAGGTTCTGATGGACCAGTGCAGAGGTTTGGCGAAGGTGAATTCTCTAAAGGGTCCAAAGTGAGGAAAACTACTTAAAGGGGAGATCTCAAAGAGGATGGGCTACCTTGTGTCTGATGACAATTCTCACCAGAGTGTCCTGAGGAAAGTGGATAATACAGAAATCTGCTCTCGGATGGGAGGACTAGGAACCTTCTCACAGCTTTCCTACAAGTGATGCAGCATTTTGAATCAGGCCTCCTAAAAATAGAAAAGAACGGGGAATTAACACAACATAAACTTCCTGAAGACGCTGATAAGTTTGGCTTCCGTAATTCAGAAGTTCTATCTGCATGAATATAACATAATACAGAACATGTGACGCGGCGGTACTTCATCTACAAGAGGACGTCACATCCAGAGAGACGACAGCTCTCCTTGCATATGTGTCACCCTACCTGGATGCCACAAGTGTAATAAAGCTGTGTCTGAGAGCAAGGGGGAGGTTCTCTGGTCAGGGGAACATTAGCATGCAATGCCTCCTGTCTCAGGCCAGTAGGGGGAGCAGTCTGCCCCTATAAAAGCTGGTACTGGGGGCAGGGTTAGGGAGAACTGGATTGCCTGTCTCAGCTTTGAGACGTGTCCCAGAGTGGAGCAGGGACAGAAAGTTGATTGCACCTAAGAGGAAGTGTGGCAGAAGGAGAGCCACAAGCCAGAGACAAGAGGCAAAGAGAGCCTGTCTTGGCAGAGAAAAGACTTAATTTTACCAGACTTTGGTGTCTGAGGCTGGGAGGATTCCACATCCCCCAGCAGAGAACCAGTCCGCAAGGGACTGTATATTCCTTGGCCTAAGAAGCCTGGAGGCCCTGCCACAACCGAAGGGACCAGTAAAGCCGTACAAGGCCGGGAGCAGAAAGGAACCCACGTCACAGGCCATACAGGCGAGAATACATGGAAAGCTCGGAAACGTGGGCTGTTACCCTATAACGAGGAGATAGCCAGAAGGAGCACAGAAAGCACGGTAGGCCTACACCATCACCCTGACCAGGGCCAATTTCCCCATTGCTCTCAGACATCCAGGTCCCCTCCTAGCTGGGACTGTTTATGGGTCAGTTTACCTGTTTCAGTAAAGACCCTGGACTGCAACCTGTTGTCTGTGTGCTCCTTGCTCCTCCAGCACTATCAGCACTGGGACTCTCACTACCATCACTCCCACCATCCACTACACTGCCCTGGGGCCGCACTGTTCCCGTGGGGAGTCACACTACCCTAGCTGCACACCTCATCAGCCCCAGCGGTCTGCATGCAGCAGCGGTTCCTAATAACCGCAATCCACGGGTGGCGTAGTCGGACATTATCAATAACACATAACGGACTACCACTGGCCTGACCACCCTGAGCCACGGAACCGGGTTGCCACTACTACTCCCATCGTTTCCCTAATTGCCCGGATCCGAGTGCCCCACGGCCCAGGGGGCGAGTCAGCTTTGGCGTAGTCGGCAGGATTTCGTGCCCGCAACCACCGGGTACTGCGTGCCTGAAAAAGACTTTTGTAACTTACCTGTGGCGAAGTTTCCTGCCGTCCGGAGTCGTTTCCCGCCATCCGGAGCTGATTCCCGCCATCAGACGCCATCTTGGACCGTTTCCCGCCGTCTTCTGCCGTCTTCCCGCCATCCGCAGCTGCTTCCCGCCATCGGACGCCATCTTCAGGACGCCGCGCGGGAAGAAGAGGGGCGTGGACGTCAAAACCGCGCGAGATCCGAAGCTCCGCCCCACGCACCGACGCTTCGCAAGGTCCTGGAAGGGAGAGACAGCGACGCTGACGTGATCAAGACGCGACGCAAGGTCCTCGTCCAGAGCAGCAGCAGCGGAGCCGCGGCCTACAGAAGAGGATCGTCGGAAGGTAGGCCACGCTTAACTAGGGGGGAGGAAGATGTCGGACACAGAGGAGCCCACTACCACCAACGCAGCTGCAGCAGCGGTGATGCCCTTTTCCCTGCCCTACATCCCTGGAGAGGCCTGGCTGCCCAAGTACTCAGGGGAGCCCCATGCCCTAACTGACTTCAAGGAAAGGCTGTACAGTTTGTTCCAGGTTTACCCCCTGACAGAGGAACAGAAGGTCAGCAAACTAACAGGGCAGTTAACTGGCGCTGCCCAAAGGGAGGTAAAGTCATGGCCCACTGAGGAGAAAAGGACTGTGAGGGTATTCTGGCCCGGCTGCGGGGTACCTTTGACACACGTACCTCCGCTGAGATTAAAATGAGGTTCTATGGATGTAAGCAGCGGGCACAGGACAGCATCAGAGACTATGCCCTAAATTTGCAGGAAGCCTTGAGGGCTATTCAACAAACTGACCCTGGCAGTGTGCAGGATACGGATAAGCTACTAACAGAACAATTCATAGAGGGTCTGCTGTCCAGCGCCCACAGGGCCCAGCTGCGCCTCATGTTCTTCCAGAACCCTGACCTGACCTTTGCCCAATTTAAGGACAGGGCCATAAGGGTGCTCCGTGAATCTGCAACCAGTGGCGCTATAAAACCCCGGCGCCCTGCTATCACCTACCACCAGGAGGCGGCGCCCTCCTCTATGGACTCCATGGAGGCTGATGCACAGGCCCTGAACCAAGCCCCGTCGAAAGGCCTGCACCACCAAGTCCAGGAGCTGACCAGGAGCGTCGCGGCGTTGACCAGGACCGTCCAGGCGTTGCAAGTTGACCCGTCAAGACCCATCGAGCTGACTTCAAGTCCGGAGGATGTCCCGTGGCGTCGACAGAGGAGGATCCCGTCGTTCCGAGGGAGGCCCACAGACCGCTACGCAGAGGATGGACAGCCCATTTGCCGTCGATGCAACCAGCCCGGACACATTTCCAGGTACTGTAATTTAAACGGGTCCAACCTGGGGCAGAGGGCCGACCCCCAGGCATAAGATCACCAGGCCCTTATAATTGGCGTGATAAGTACGTTGGGGGGCGCCCGGTTTTACCCGTGGTGCTGGACGGTATCCCCATGAGCGCCTTGCTGGATACTGGGTCACAAGTAACCACTATCCCTTATGTACTTTTTAAGCAGTATTGGACTGATGCTGATATCACACGGTATCCAGACAGTAACTTGAGCATCATCGCCAGTAATGGCTTACCCGTGCCGCAGATGGGGTTCAAGGAGATGACCATTAAAATTGGTAAAGTTGAACTGCCGGCACAGGGAGTGATTATTGTGGACATTGACCGTCATGAAAGTCACCCTAAAATAACTGTGGGTACTAACATAATTGAAAATTGTCTTTCAGAGGTAATTGTAATCTTACAACAGGTGGCGGTGAATGCTAGTTCCAGCCAACAGAGAGTCCTCAACAAGGAGATAAAAGCCCTGATGAGACGGCAGCAGGTAGAACTGTCTGGTGGTGAGATCGGTAGCGTAAGACTGAGTGACCCATTCCCCATTTCCATGCCTCCTAAAAGTGAAATGATGATCTGGTGTCGGACTGCAATCGGGTTGAGAGGTAGAGACTACCAAGCCATGGTAGAACCTGTGTACTCAGACAGCAGGCCCACCATTTTGACAGCCCGGGGGGTGGTTGATGTCCATCATGGGAGGGTGCCCGTCCGCATCCTCAACATTGGGGAGAGGGAAGTACACTTACCCAGGTACGCTACACTCGCCAAACTGTTTGTCGTCGAACACAAAGCTATCAGGGCCGTGGAACCCTTGCCTCCATCTCCTCAGGCGGAGGGTAATGAAACAAAAGGAGGACTGGTGCCAGAAACTCCATGTGGGTGCTGACTCCACTCCCCTGCACCAAAAACAAGGAGTCTACCGGGTGGTACAGGAGTACGAGAGAGTCTTTAGTAAGCACCCGCTAGACTTTGGCAGAGTAAAAGGGATAGAACACCACATCCCCACAGGGAGCCACCCACCAATAAAAGAGAGACACAGGCCTGTACCCTCTGCACATTATCAGAACGCAAAGGGCATGCTAAGAGAGATGAAAGAAGCTGGGGTCATTAGAGACAGCTGTAGCCCCTGGGCAGCCCCCTTGGTTCTGGTCAAAAAGAAAGACGGCACCATGAGAATGTGCGTGGACTATAGACAAATCAACCGTATCACTCACAAAGACGCATATCCGCTGCCTAGAATAGAGGAGTCTTTAGCCGCACTAAAATCAGCTAACTTCTTTTCTACTTTGGACCTTACTAGCGGGTACTGGCAGGTTCCTGTGGCAGAGGCTGACAAGGAGAAGACCGCCTTCACCACCCCGATGGGACTGAGTGAATTCAACTGTATGCCCTTCGGGCTCTGCAACGCACCAGGGACCTTCCAGCGGCTGATGGAATGCTGTCTAGGGCACCGAAACTTCGAGACGGTCCTCCTTTACCTGGACAACGTGATCGTCTATTCGAAGACCTACGAGGACCATCTCAAGCACCTGGCTGAGGTGTTCGAAGCCCTGGCAGGCTATGGCCTGAAGGTGAAACCATCGAAGTGCCACTTGCTGAAACCAAAGGTCCAGTACCTAGGGCACGTGGTAAGCGCGGAAGGAGTGGCCCCCGACCCTGACAAGGTCATGGCAATCAAGAGCTGGCCAAGCCCCTCGAACATCAAAGAGGTGAGACAGTTTCTCGGGTTGGTAGGCTACTACCGAAGGTTCATCCCCGGGTTCACTAAGATGGTAGCTCCTATGCAGGATCTCCTGATCGGACAGTCCAAGTCCAGAAGTCAAAAGCCACCCTTCAAGTGGGATAAACCGGAAGAGGAGTCCTTCCGCCAGCTAAAGTTGGCCCTCACTGGGGATGAGATCCTGGCCTACCCTGATTATGGCCAGCCTTTCATTCTCCACACAGATGCCAGTAATGTGGGACTGGGAGCCGTACTGTCCCAAAACCAACAGGGCAGAGAACGGGTGATCGCATATGCCAGCCGGAAGCTGAGGCCCACCGAAAGGAACCCGGAGAATTACAGCTCCTTCAAGCTAGAATTCTTGGCGGTGGTGTGGGCCGTGACGGAACGCTTCAAGCATTACCTGGCCTCCGCAAAGTTCACCGTGTACACGGACAACAACCCGTTGACACACCTGGACAATGCAAGACTGGGTGCCCTGGAACAGCGGTGGATGGCCCGTCTCTCCAACTATGACTTCGTGATCAATTACCGGGCAGGCAAAACCAACGCCAACGCGAACGCCCTATCAAGAATGCCTCACTTACCTGAAGGTGACGAAGACCCAGAAGAGCTGGAAGAGGTAGAACTCCCCGCGTTTCACCGGTATAGAGCCGCTCAACACTCTCACCGAGTGAAGGAGGAGGATCTAACAATCGTGATGATGAATCCCCTACCACACCACAGCTGGGCCGAAACCCAGGATAGTGACCCTGCTGTCCGCCTGGTGAAAGATCTGCTGACCCGGGAAGACGCCCGCCTAGATCCAGATGCCCCAGAGGAAGCCAAGCAGCTATGGAAGGAGAAGAGCAAGCTGTTCTTCTACGAAGGCAAGTTGTGCAGAAGGATTGTCAACCACCGGACGCACGAGCTGACCTGGCAAGTCGTGGTCCCAAGGCGAGATGCAGCTATGGTCCTGGGGGCTTACCATGACAGAGTGGGACACTTCAATTGGAAGAAACTGGAGTTCCTACTAAGAGGAAGGTTCTTTTGGGTCGGCATGAGAGGAGCTGTAGAAAAATGGTGCAGAGACTGTGGCCCTTGTCACCTAAGGAGGAAGGACCGTGCCAGCCAAAAGACACCCTTGAGGCCCATCGTCACCACGCAGCCTCTTGAGCTGGTAGCTCTGGACCATGTCAAATTGGCTCCCAGCCGGTCAGGATACATCTATGCCCTGACAATCGTGGACCACTATTCCCGTTTTCTAGTGGTGGTCCCGGTAAAGGACTTGACAGCCCAAACAGCGGCCAGAGCCTTCCAGCAATACTTCTGCCGTCCACACGGGTATCCGGAACAGGTCCTGACAGACCAGGGTCCAGCGTTCGAGGCTGAAATCTTCCAGGAGTTCTGCAACCTCTATGGCTGTAAGAAGATTCGTACAACACCTTACCACCCCCAAACCAACGGGATGTGTGAGAAGATGAACAATATAGTCATTGATCTCCTGAAGACGTTGCCCCTGGAGGAACGCAGCCTGTGGCCAGAAAAACTGCCGGACCTGGTAGACATGTACAACAATATCCCGGTGAACGCTACAAACTGCACCCCGGCTTACCTGATGCGAGCCAGACCAGGTAAGCTGCCCGTAGACCTGGAGATGGGAGTCCTAATACCTGAGGACACCTCCCCGGATGCGGACTGGGATACGGAAAGGCAACTGCAGTACAAGAAGGTACAGGAGAGTGTGGAGAAGAGCCTGGCCCAGGTGAGAGAGAAGCAAGAAAGACTCTTCAATCAACACGCCCCTGCTAGTCCCCTAGAACCTGGTGAGCAAGTCCTAAAGCGAAAAAGAAGGCTACATAAGTTGGACGACCAGTGGGAAAGGGAACCCTACACCGTACTGCAGTCTGACCACGACAACCCAAAGGTGTGCGTAATCACCAAGGACGGAGGAGAAACCACTAGTACCGTCTCCAGAGACCACCTCAAAAGGTGCCCCGAGCAACTCCGTAGTGCAGAAGAGGATCAGAGTGACCTTGAACCCACAGAGGACAAGGAAGAAATGATCAGCACCGTTCTCGGAGAGTTCCCTCAGTCCTGGACTCGCATAAATGATGCCATAGTGGTACCTGTCCTGCATTTCCTGCAACCGGCACAGCAACAACCAACACCAGAGCCGGAAGGTGAAGAGGAGCAAGCGGTTCCAGAGGCAGAAGAGCCTGTACCAGCAGCCCAAGAGAGTCAACCCTCTGCTGACAGTGAGCCTGCCATGCCTGCGGTAAGCCAAAGGACCCGCAGACAGCTGCCTGCCCTACCTGTACACCAAGCTGGTAGCTGTACCCCTAACGCTAGTGGGGAAAGCCAGGTTAGTCCACCACCAGACAGTGGGTTAAGGAGGTCAACCAGGAGCACAAAGGGGCAGATACCCGCTCGCTGGAGAATATAGAGTGTACTAAATTGTAAATAACCTTGTTGCCAAATGTTGAATTGTTTGCCAAGTTACATGCATGTTTGGTAATTCTGTGTTTCAGTTTCTTGCAGCTACCGTAAGGACTCACAGGTTATGGACTTTTTATAACCGGGACCTTGTATGGACTGCGTTCGGAGCCTAACCCAGGAATGAACTAAGACTGTGAAGGACTTGGGGTAGGACAGACCCCCACCTGGTTAAGGCTCCCCGTTGTTTTGGTGATATGGACACCCGGTCACAGACCACACTGTGACCTAAAGAACTCAATCTGTGCGTCGTCTGTCTATTAATGTGTTATTGTTGTGCATATTGTCTTTGTTTATTGTTTAATCCCGGAGTACTAAATTTCACTAGGGGGGAATGTGTCACCCTGGCCTGGATGCCACAAGTGTAATAAAGCTGTGTCTGAGAGCAAGGGGGAGGTTCTCTGGTCAGGGGAACATTAGCATGCAATGCCTTCTGTCTCAGGCCAGTAGGGGGAGCAGGCTGCCCCTATAAAAGCTGGTACTGGGGACAGGGTTAGGGAGAACTGGATTGCCTGTCTCAGCTTTGAGACGTGTCCCAGAGTGGAGCAGGGACAGAAAGTTGTATTGCACCTAAGAGGAAGTGTGGCAGTAGGAGAGCCACAAGCCAGAGACAAGAGGCGAAGAGAGCCTGTCTTGGCAGAGAAAAGACTTAATTTTACCAGACTTTGGTGTCTGAGGCTGGGAGGATTCCACATCCCCCAGCAGAGAACCAGCCCGCAAGGGACTGTACTTTCCTTGGCCTAAGAAGCCTGGAGGCCCTGCCACAACCGAAGGGACCAGTAAAGCTGTACAAGGCTGGGAGCAGAAAGGAACCCACGTCACAGGCCATACAGACGAGAATACACGGAAAGCTCGGAAACGTGGGCTGTTACCCTATAACGAGGAGATAGCCAGAAGGAGCACAGAAAGCACGGTAGGCCTACACCCTCACCCTGACCAGGGCCAATTTCCCCATTGCTCTCAGACATCCAGGTCCCCTCCTAGCTGGGACTGTTTATGGGTCAGTTTACCTGTTTCAGTAAAGACCCTGGACTGCAACCTGTTGTCTGTGTGCTCCTTGCTCCTCCAGCACTATCAGCACTGGGACTCTCACTACCATCACTCCCACCATCCACTACACTGCCCTGGGGCCGCACTCTTCCCGTGGGGAGTCACACTACCCTAGCTGCACACCTCATCAGCCCCAGCGGTCTGCATGCAGCAGCGGTTCCTAATAACCGCAATCCACGGGTGGCGTAGTCGGACATTATCAATAACACATAACGGACTACCACTGGCCTGACCACCCTGAGCCACGGAACCGGGTTGCCACTACTACTCCCATCGTTTCCCTAATTGCCCGGATCCGAGTGCCCCACGGCCCAGGGGGCGAGTCACATAGGGTGGAGAATACTGGAAAGTTGCCAGTCCAAATTTACAAGAATTCTTGGAGATATCCTGGTTTTGTGAATATACTCCAGAGTTAAGGGGGTTGTCTGGGCATAGGGATTTGATGGCTTATGTCCAGAGCATTGGTATTTATGTGTATACTTTTACAGGTGAATAAGTGGCTAAAGAGTTTGTGCAAGGCAGAAGGGTTTGGGTTCATGGAGAACTGGGCCGACTTCGCGGTCGACTACAGGCTCTACCGTAGGGACGGGCTGCACCTCAATGGGGAGGGTGCAGCGGTGCTGGGGAAGAAGATGGCTAATAGGTTGGAGGAGTTTTTAAACTAGAGACGGGGGGGGGGGGGGGGGAACCAAGGAAATAGGTGGGATGTGAGGCAAGCAAGGGGGAAGGGGAGAAGTGAATATAATGAGGGTGGAGAGGGGGGTGGGGATAGTACAGTTAGATCGTTAGAGAAGAATAGGATGCTAAATAACCCCAAAGTTTTATCTTGCATGCTGACCAACGCAAGAAGCCTGACCAATAAGGCGGATGAGCTGCGGGCGCTTATATCGGAGGAGAGGTATGACATCGTAGGTATAACAGAGACTTGGCTAGACGATAGCTACGAATGGGCAGTAAATTTATTAGATTATAGTTTATTTAGAAGGGACCGGAAACAGGGGAAGGGCGGAGGAGTCTGCTTATATGTAAAGTCACGTCTAAAGCCCAGACTAAGGGAAGATATAGCAGAGGGAGAAGAGGGGGTCGAGTCCATGTGGGTAGAGATAGAGGGGGCAAAAAATAATAATAAAATATTACTGGGGGTCTGCTATAAGCCACCCAATATAACAGAGGAGAATGAGAAACTGCTATTAGGACAAATAGACAAAGTAGCAAAACATAATGAGGTGATTGTAATGGGGGATTTCAACTACCCGGATATTGACTGGGAAACAGAAACCTGTAGATCGCAGAAAGGAAAAAGGTTCTTGACAAATATTAAGGATAATTATCTCTCCCAACTAGTGCAGGAACCAACGAGAGGGAAGGCCGTGTTGGACTTAATATTGACTAATAGGCCTGATAGAATAACTGAGGTACAGATAGGGGGGCACCTAGGTAATAGCGACCATAATATTATCGACTTCAAAATGCCCTTCAGTAGGGTTATCAATAAGGGAACAACTAAAACATTAAACTTTAGGAGGGCGAAGTTTGATCAGCTGATAGAAAACCTTCAACTTATAGACTGGGACAAAGTTCTTAAAGGAATACGAATAGTAAATGGGAAACCTTCAAAAGAATTCTGAATACTCAGTGCGAGAGGTATATACCGTATGGGAATAAAAGGGCCAGAAATAAGAGGAAACCAATATGGTTGAACAAGAACGTAAAAGGGGCGTTAAATAGCAAAAAAGAGGCATTCAAGAGATTAAAACAGGAAAACAGTAAGGAGGCACTAATGTGTTACAAGGAAAAAACGAGAACCTGTAAAAAACAAATAAAAATAGCGAAGGAGGAAACAGAGAGACGTATTGCTAGGGAAAGTAGATCAAATCCCAAACTGTTCTTTACCTATATAAATAGTAAAAGGATTAAATCGAATAATATTGGACCGATAAAAAGTGATGAAGGCAAAATCATAGAGAAAGATGAGGATAAAGCTAATCTATTAAATAAATTTTTTTTGGCAACTTTCACAAAGGAAAAAGAACTAACAGGAGAAATGAGAAGTGACAAGCTTAATCCTCCACTAAGTATGACAAATCTAACCCAAGCTGGGGTACAGAAACGCCTCAGTAACATTAAAATAACCAAATCACCAGGACCTGATGGCATACACCCACGGGTACTAAGGGAACTAAGTAATGTGATAGACAGACCGTTATATCTTATATTTAAGGACTCTGTTGAGACTGGGTCTGTGCCACTTGATTGGCGACAGGCGAATGTAGTGCCAATATTCAAAAAGGGAGCAAAAAGTGACGCCGGAAACTATCGGCCGGTGAGTCTGACGTCCGTTGTGGGCAAAATTTTTGAAAGCTTCATTAAAGAGGCAATCATGGAGCATCTTGATGCTAATAATCTATTAACCCCGAACCAACATGGATTCATGAGGAATCGCTCCTGCCAAACAAACCTGATTGACTTCTACGAGGAGGTTAGCTCTTGAGTAGATCAGGGGGAACCAGTGGATGTCGTGTATCTCGACTTCTCAAAAGCGTTCGATAGCGTGCCACATAATAGGTTGGTATACAAAATGAGAATGATGGGGCTGGGGGAAAATGTCTGCAAGTGGGTAGCTAACTGGCTAAAGGATAGAAGGCAGAGGGTGGTTATAAATGGAATATACTCAGATTGGGTAAGCGTCACTAGTGGGGTACCACAGGGGTCTGTACTAGGCCCAATGTTATTTAATATCTTTATTAACGACATAGTCAACGGGATAAATAGTAAAATATCAATATTTACAGATGACACAAAGTTATGTAAAACAATTAATACAAAAGAGGACAGTGCAGACCTACAGAGGGATTTGGATAAGCTGGGTAGGTGGAGCATTAAATGGCAAATGAGGTTTAACGAGGAGAAATGTAAGGTCAGACATATGGGAAGGAAAAATGGAAGTCACCAGTACTCACTGAATGGGAAATCATTGGGGCGTTCAGAGATGGAGAAGGACTTGGGCATCTTCATTGATAGCAAACTAAATTGGAGTGCCCAAAGTCAGGCGGCTGCTGTAAGGGCAAACAGGGTAATGGGATGTATCAGAAGAGGTATAGCTGCAAAGGAGGAGAACATTGTTCTTCCACTGTACAAAGCACTGGTCAGACCACACTTGGAATACTGTGCTCAGTTATGGGCCCCAATATATAGAAAGGATATAAATGAGCTTGAAAAGGTACAAAGGAGGGCAACAAAATTACTAAAGGGAATGGAGGGACTGCAATACCCAGAGAGGTTGGCAAAACTAGGACTATTCAGCCTGGAAAAGAGAAGGTTGAGGGGGGACATAATAAATGTGTACAAATATGTTAGGGGACAGTATAGAGACCTTGCCCGGGATTTGTTCAAAAGGAGGGATATTACGGTAACAAGAGGGCACTCACTAAGACTGGAAGAGAAAAGGTTTCAGCACCAGCATAGGAAGGGGTTCTTTACGGTAAGAGCAGTGAGAATATGGAATTCACTGAGTGAGGAGACGGTAATGTCGGATTCACTAAACCAGTTCAAGCGGGGACTGGATGCATTTCTAGATACCAGGCAGATTTCTGCATATACTTAAAAATAGAATAAAATAGTAGGTTGATACAGGGATTTATTCTGACTGCTGGTTTCAGAGTCGGGAGGGAATTTTTCCTCAGGTGAAGATTGGCCAAATCATTTGAGGTTTTTGCCTCCTCTGGATCAACTTTAGCAATTACAGAACTAACAGGTCGAACTTGATGGACGCAAGTCTTTATTCGGCTTTACAAACTATGTTACTATGTTACTATGTTAAGTTATGGGGCCTCTTTTATCACTTCCTCACAGTATTATACTTATTCACACACACACCGTGGCTTGCAAAACTATTTATCCCCCTTGGCATTTTTTGTGTTTTGCTACCTCACAATCTGGTTGTTTGGTCAGTGGTGCCTCTTGTTAATGGTGTTGTTTGGAGATCCCCTTGGTCTTCATGGTGTTGTTTGGAGATCTCCTTGGTCTTCATGGTGTTGTTTGGAGATCTCCTTGGTCTTCATGGTGTTGTTTGGAGATCTCTTTGGTCTTCATGGTGTTATTTGGAGATCTCCTTGGTGTTCATGGTGTTGTTTGGAGATCCCCTTGGTCTTCATGGTGTTGTTTGGAGATCTCTTTGGTCTTCATGGTGTTGTTTGGAGATCTCCTTGGTCTTCATGGTGTTGTTTGGAGATCTCCTTGGTCTTCATGGTGTTGTTTGGAGATCTCCTTGGTCTTCATGGTGTTGTTTGGAGATCTCTTTGGTCTTCATGGTGTTATTTGGAGATCTCCTTGGTGTTCATGGTGTTGTTTGGAGATCCCCTTGGTCTTCATGGTGTTGTTTGGAGATCTCCTTGGTCTTCATGGTGTTGTTTGGAGATCTCCTTGGTCTTCATGGTGTTGTTTGGAGATCTCCTTGGTCTTCATGGTGTTGTTTGGAGATCTCCTTGGTCTTTATGGTGTTGTTTGGAGATCTTCTTGGTCTTCATGGTGTTGTTTGGAGATCTCCTTGTTGTTCATGGTGTTGTTTGGAGATCTCCTTGGTTTTCATGGTGTTGTTTGGAGATCTCCTTGGTCTTCATGGTGTTGTTTGGAGATCTCTTTGGTCTTCATGGTGTTGTTTGGAGATCTCCTTGGTCTTCATGGTGTTGTTTGGAGATCTCCTTGGTCTTCATGGTGTTATTTGGAGATCTCCTTGGTGTTCATGGTGTTGTTTGGAGATCTCCTTGGTCTTCATGGTGTTGTTTGGAGATCTCTTTGGTCTTCATGGTGTTGTTTGGAGATCTCCTTGGTCTTCATGGTGTTGTTTGGAGATCTCCTTGGTCTTCATGGTGTTGTTTGGAGATCTCCTTGGTCTTCATGGTGTTGTTTGGAGATCTCTTTGGTCTTCATGGTGTTATTTGGAGATCTCCTTGGTGTTCATGGTGTTGTTTGGAGATCCCCTTGGTCTTCATGGTGTTGTTTGGAGATCTCCTTGGTCTTCATAGTGTTGTTTGGAGATCTCCTTGGTCTTCATGGTGTTGTTTGGAGATCTCTTTGGTCTTCATGGTGTTATTTGGAGATCTCCTTGGTGTTCATGGTGTTGTTTGGAGATCCCCTTGGTCTTCATGGTGTTGTTTGGAGATCTCCTTGGTCTTCATGGTGTTGTTTGGAGATCCCCTTGGTCTTCATGGTGTTGTTTGGAGATCTCCTTGGTCTTCATGGTGTTGTTTGGAGATCTCCTTGGTCTTCATGGTGTTGTTTGGAGATCTCTTTGGTCTTCATGGTGTTATTTGGAGATCTCCTTGGTGTTCATGGTGTTGTTTGGAGATCCCCTTGGTCTTCATGGTGTTGTTTGGAGATCTCCTTGGTCTTCATGGTGTTGTTTGGAGATCTCCTTGGTCTTCATGGTGTTGTTTGGAGATCTCCTTGGTCTTCATGGTGTTGTTTGGAGATCTCCTTGGTCTTTATGGTGTTGTTTGGAGATCTTCTTGGTCTTCATGGTGTTGTTTGGAGATCTCCTTGGTGTTCATGGTGTTGTTTGGAGATCTCCTTGGTTTTCATGGTGTTGTTTGGAGATCTCCTTGGTCTTCATGGTGTTGTTTGGAGATCTCTTTGGTCTTCATGGTGTTGTTTGGAGATCTCCTTGGTCTTCATGGTGTTGTTTGGAGATCTCCTTGGTCTTCATGGTGTTGTCTGGAGATCTCCTTGGTCTTCATGGTGTTGTTTGGAGATCTCTTTGGTCTTCATGGTGTTATTTGGAGATCTCCTTGGTCTTCATGGTGTTGTTTGGAGATCTCCTTGGTCTTCATGGTGTTGTTTGGAGATCTCCTTGGTCTTCATGGTGTTGTTTGGAGATCTCTTTGGTCTTCATGGTGTTATTTGGAAATCTCCTTGGTGTTCATGGTGTTCTTTGGAGATCCCTTTGGTCTTCATGGTGTTGTTTGGAGATCTCCTTGGTCTTCATGGTGTTGTTTGGAGATCTCCTTGGTCTTTATGGTGTTGTTTGGAGATCTTCTTGTTCTTCATGGTGTTGTTTGGAGATCTCCTTGGTCTTTATGGTGTTGTTTGGAGATCTTCTTGGTCTTCATGGTGTTGTTTGGAGATCTCCTTGGTGTTCATGGTGTTGTTTGGAGATCTCCTTGGTTTTCATTGTGTTGTTTGGAGATCTCCTTGGTCTTCATGGTGTTGTTTGGAGATCTCTTTGGTCTTCATGGTGTTGTTTGGAGATCTTCTTGGTCTTCATGGTGTTGTTTGGAGATCTCCTTGGTCTTCATGGTGTTGTTTGGAGATCTCCTTGGTCTTCATGGTGTTGTTTGGAGATCTCTTTGGTCTTCATGGTGTTATTTGGAGATCTCCTTGGTGTTCATGGTGTTGTTTGGAGATCCCCTTGGTCTTCATGGTGTTGTTTGGAGATCTCCTTGGTCTTCATGGTGTTGTTTGGAGATCTCCTTGGTCTTCATGGTGTTGTTTGGAGATCTCCTTGGTCTTTATGGTGTTGTTTGGAGATCTTCTTGGTCTTCATGGTGTTGTTTGGAGATCTCCTTGGTGTTCATGGTGTTGTTTGGAGATCTCCTTGGTTTTCATGGTGTTGTTTGGAGATCTCCTTGGTCTTCATGGTGTTGTTTGGAGATCTCTTTGGTCTTCATGGTGTTGTTTGGAGATCTCCTTGGTCTTCATGGTGTTGTTTGGAGATCTCCTTGGTCTTCATGGTGTTGTTTGGAGATCTCCTTGGTCTTCATGGTGTTGTTTGGAGATCTCTTTGGTCTTCATGGTGTTATTTGGAGATCTCCTTGGTGTTCATGGTGTTGTTTGGAGATCCCCTTGGTCTTCACGGTGTTGTTTGGAGATCTCCTTGGTCTTCATGGTGTTGTTTGGAGATCTCCTTGGTCTTCATGGTGTTGTTTGGAGATCTCCTTGGTCTTTATGGTGTTGTTTGGAGATCTTCTTGGTCTTCATGGTGTTGTTTGGAGATCTCCTTGGTGTTCATGGTGTTGTTTGGAGATCTCCTTGGTTTTCATGGTGTTGTTTGGAGATCTCCTTGGTCTTCATGGTGTTGTTTGGAGATCTCCTTGGTCTTCATGGTGTTGTTTGGAGATCTCCTTGGTCTTCATGGTGTTGTTTGGAGATCTCCTTGGTCTTCATGGTGTTGTTTGGAGATCTCTTTGGTCTTCATGGTGTTATTTGGAGAGCTCCTTGGTGTTCATGGTGTTGTTTGGAGATCCCCTTGGTCTTCATGGTATTGTTTGGAGATCTCTTTGGTCTTCATGGTGTTGTTTGGAGATCTCCTTGGTCTTCATGGTGTTGTTTGGAGATCTCCTTGGTCTTCATGGTGTTGTTTGGAGATCTCCTTGGTCTTCATGGTGTTGTTTGGAGATCTCTTTGGTCTTCATGGTGTTATTTGGAGATCTCCTTGGTGTTCATGGTGTTGTTTGGAGATCCCCTTGGTCTTCATGGTGTTGTTTGGAGATCTCCTTGGTCTTCATGGTGTTGTTTGGAGATCTCCTTGGTCTTCATGGTGTTGTTTGGAGATCTCCTTGGTCTTCATGGTGTTGTTTGGAGATCTCCTTGGTCTTTATGGTGTTGTTTGGAGATCTTCTTGGTCTTCATGGTGTTGTTTGGAGATCTCCTTGGTGTTCATGGTGTTGTTTGGAGATCTCCTTGGTCTTCATGGTGTTGTTTGGAGATCTCCTTGGTCTTCATGGTGTTGTTTGGAGATCTCTTTGGTCTTCATGGTGTTGTTTGGAGATCTTCTTGGTCTTCATGGTGTTGTTTGGAGATCTCCTTGGTCTTCATGGTGTTGTTTGGAGATCTCTTTGGTCTTCATGGTGTTATTTGGAGATCTCCTTGGTGTTCATGGTGTTGTTTGGAGATCCCCTTGGTCTTCATGGTGTTGTTTGGAGATCTCCTTGGTCTTCATGGTGTTGTTTGGAGATCTCCTTGGTCTTCATGGTGTTGTTTGGAGATCTCTTTGGTCTTCATGGTGTTATTTGGAGATCTCCTTGGTGTTCATGGTGTTGTTTGGAGATCCCCTTGGTCTTCATGGTGTTGTTTGGAGATCTCCTTGGTCTTCATGGTGTTGTTTGGAGATCTCCTTGGTCTTCATGGTGTTGTTTGGAGATCTCCTTGGTCTTTATGGTGTTGTTTGGAGATCTTCTTGGTCTTCATGGTGTTGTTTGGAGATCTCCTTGGTGTTCATGGTGTTGTTTGGAGATCTCCTTGGTTTTCATGGTGTTGTTTGGAGATCTCCTTGGTCTTCATGGTGTTGTTTGGAGATCTCTTTGGTCTTCATGGTGTTGTTTGGAGATCTCCTTGGTCTTCATGGTGTTGTTTGGAGATCTCCTTGGTCTTCATGGTGTTGTTTGGAGATCTCCTTGGTCTTTATGGTGTTGTTTGGAGATCTTCTTGGTCTTCATGGCGTTGTTTGGAGATCTCCTTGGTGTTCATGGTGTTGTTTGGAGATCTTCTTGGTCTTCATGGTGTTGTTTGGAGATCTCCTTGGTGTTGTTTGGAGATCTCCTTGGTTTTCATGGTGTTGTTTGGAGATCTCCTTGGTCTTCATGGTGTTGTTTGGAGATCTCTTTGGTCTTCATGGTGTTGTTTGGAGATCTCCTTGGTCTTCATGGTGTTGTTTGGAGATCTCCTTGGTCTTCATGGTGTTGTTTGGAGATCTCCTTGGTCTTCATGGTGTTGTTTGGAGATCTCTTTAGTCTTCATGGTGTTATTTGGAGATCTCCTTGGTGTTCATGGTGTTGTTTGGAGATCTCCTTGGTCTTCATGTTGTTATTTGGAGATCTCCTTGGTCTTCATGTTGTTATTTGAAGATCTCCTTTGTGTTCATGGTGTTGTTTGGAGATCTCCTTGGTCTTCATGGTGTTGTTTGGAGATCTCCTTGGTCTTCATGGTGTTGTTTGGAGATCTCCTTGGTCTTCATGGTGTTGTTTGGAGATCCCCTTGGTCTTCATGGTGTTGTTTGGAGATCTCCTTGGTCTTCATGGTGTTGTTTGGAGATCTCCTTGGTCTTTATGGTGTTGTTTGGAGATCTTCTTGGTCTTCATGGTGCTGTTTGGAGATCTCCTTGGTCTTTATGGTGTTGTTTGGAGATATTCTTGGTCTTCATGGTGTTGTTTGGAGATCTCCTTGGTGTTCATGGTGTTGTTTGGAGATCTCCTTGGTTTTCACTGTGTTGTTTGGAGATCTCCTTGGTTTTCACTGTGTTGTTTGGAGATCTCCTTGGTCTTCATGGTGTTGTTTGGAGATCTCTTTGGTCTTCATGGTGTTGTTTGGAGATCTCCTTGGTCTTCATGGTGTTGTTTGGAGATCTCCTTGGTCTTCATGGTGTTGTTTGGAGATCTCCTTGGTCTTCATGGTGTTGTTTGGAGATCTCTTTGGTCTTCATGGTGTTATTTGGAGATCTCCTTGGTGTTCATGGTGTTGTTTGGAGATCCCCTTGGTCTTCATGGTGTTGTTTGGAGATCTCTTTGGTCTTCATGGTGTTGTTTGGAGATCTCCTTGGTCTTCATGGTGTTGTTTGGAGATCTCCTTGGTCTTCATGGTGTTGTTTGGAGATCTCTTTGGTCTTCATGGTGTTATTTGGAGATCTCCTTGGTGTTCATGGTGTTGTTTGGAGATCCCCTTGGTCTTCATGGTGTTGTTTGGAGATCTCCTTGGTCTTCATGGTGTTGTTTGGAGATCTCCTTGGTCTTCATGGTGTTGTTTGGAGATCTCCTTGGTCTTCATGGTGTTGTTTGGAGATGTCCTTGGTCTTTATGGTGTTGTTTGGAGATCTTCTTGGTCTTCATGGTGTTGTTTGGAGATCTCCTTGGTGTTCATGGTGTTGTTTGGAGATCTCCTTGGTCTTCATGGTGTTGTTTGGAGATCTCCTTGGTCTTCATGGTGTTGTTTGGAGATCTCCTTGGTCTTTATGGTGTTGTTTGGAGATCTTCTTGGTCTTCATGGCGTTGTTTGGAGATCTCCTTGGTGTTCATGGTGTTGTTTGGAGATCTTCTTGGTCTTCATGGTGTTGTTTGGAGATCTCCTTGGTGTTGTTTGGAGATCTCCTTGGTTTTCATGGTGTTGTTTGGAGATCTCCTTGGTCTTCATGGTGTTGTTTGGAGATCTCTTTGGTCTTCATGGTGTTGTTTGGAGATCTCCTTGGTCTTCATGGTGTTGTTTGGAGATCTCCTTGGTCTTCATGGTGTTGTTTGGAGATCTCCTTGGTCTTCATGGTGTTGTTTGGAGATCTCTTTAGTCTTCATGGTGTTATTTGGAGATCTCCTTGGTGTTCATGGTGTTGTTTGGAGATCTCCTTGGTCTTCATGTTGTTATTTGGAGATCTCCTTGGTCTTCATGTTGTTATTTGAAGATCTCCTTTGTGTTCATGGTGTTGTTTGGAGATCTCCTTGGTCTTCATGGTGTTGTATGGAGATCTCCTTGGTCTTCATGGTGTTGTTTGGAGATCTCCTTGGTCTTCATGGTGTTGTTTGGAGATCCCCTTGGTCTTCATGGTGTTGTTTGGAGATCTCCTTGGTCTTCATGGTGTTGTTTGGAGATCTCCTTGGTCTTTATGGTGTTGTTTGGAGATCTTCTTGGTCTTCATGGTGCTGTTTGGAGATCTCCTTGGTCTTTATGGTGTTGTTTGGAGATATTCTTGGTCTTCATGGTGTTGTTTGGAGATCTCCTTGGTGTTCATGGTGTTGTTTGGAGATCTCCTTGGTTTTCACTGTGTTGTTTGGAGATCTCCTTGGTTTTCACTGTGTTGTTTGGAGATCTCCTTGGTCTTCATGGTGTTGTTTGGAGATCTCTTTGGTCTTCATGGTGTTGTTTGGAGATCTCCTTGGTCTTCATGGTGTTGTTTGGAGATCTCCTTGGTCTTCATGGTGTTGTTTGGAGATCTCCTTGGTCTTCATGGTGTTGTTTGGAGATCTCTTTGGTCTTCATGGTGTTATTTGGAGATCTCCTTGGTGTTCATGGTGTTGTTTGGAGATCCCCTTGGTCTTCATGGTGTTGTTTGGAGATCTCTTTGGTCTTCATGGTGTTGTTTGGAGATCTCCTTGGTCTTCATGGTGTTGTTTGGAGATCTCCTTGGTCTTCATGGTGTTGTTTGGAGATCTCTTTGGTCTTCATGGTGTTATTTGGAGATCTCCTTGGTGTTCATGGTGTTGTTTGGAGATCCCCTTGGTCTTCATGGTGTTGTTTGGAGATCTCCTTGGTCTTCATGGTGTTGTTTGGAGATCTCCTTGGTCTTCATGGTGTTGTTTGGAGATCTCCTTGGTCTTCATGGTGTTGTTTGGAGATCTCCTTGGTCTTTATGGTGTTGTTTGGAGATCTTCTTGGTCTTCATGGTGTTGTTTGGAGATCTCCTTGGTGTTCATGGTGTTGTTTGGAGATCTCCTTGGTTTTCATGGTGTTGTTTGGAGATCTCCTTAGTCTTCATGGTGTTGTTTGGAGATCTCTTTGGTCTTCATGGTGTTGTTTGGAGATCTCCTTGGTCTTCATGGTGTTGTTTGGAGATCTCCTTGGTCTTCATGGTGCTGTTTGGAGATCTCCTTGGTCTTCATGGTGTTGTTTGGAGATTTCTTTGGTCTTCATGGTGTTGTTTGGAGATCTCCTTGGTGTTCGTGGTGTTGTTTGGAGATCCCCTTGGTCTTCATGGTGTTGTTTGGAGATCTCCTTGGTCTTCATGGTGTTGTTTGGAGATCTCCTTGGTCTTTATGGTGTTGTTTGGAGATCTTCTTGTTCTTCATGGTGTTGTTTGGAGATCTCCTTGGTCTTCATGGTGTTGTTTGGAGATCTTCTTGGTCTTCATGGTGTTGTTTGGAGATCTCCTTGGTGTTCATGGTGTTGTTTGGAGATCTCCTTGGTTTTCATTGTGTTGTTTGGAGATCTCCTTGGTCTTCATGGTGTTGTTTGGAGATCTCTTTGGTCTTCATGGTGTTGTTTGGAGATCTCCTTGGTCTTCATGGTGTTGTTTGGAGATCTCCTTGGTCTTCATGGTGTTGTTTGGAGATCTCCTTGGTCTTCATGTTGTTGTTTGGAGATCTCTTTGGTCTTCATGGTGTTATTTGGAGATCTCCTTGGTGTTCATGGTGTTGTTTCGAGATCCCCTTGGTCTTCATGGTGTTGTTTGGAGATCTCCTTGGTCTTCATGGTGTTGTTTGGAGATCTCCTTGGTCTTCATGGTGTTGTTTGGAGATCTCCTTGGTCTTTATGGTGTTGTTTGGAGATCTTCTTGGTCTTCATGGTGTTGTTTGGAGATCTCCTTGGTGTTCATGGTGTTGTTTGGAGATCTCCTTGGTTTTCATGGTGTTGTTTGGAGATCTCCTTGGTCTTCATGGTGTTGTTTGGAGATCTCTTTGGTCTTCATGGTGTTGTTTGGAGATCTCCTTGGTCTTCATGGTGTTGTTTGGAGATCTCCTTGGTCTTCATGGTGTTGTTTGGAGATCTCCTTGGTCTTCATGGTGTTGTTTGGAGATCTCTTTGGTCTTCATGGTGTTATTTGGAGATCTCCTTGGTGTTCATGGTGTTGTTTGGAGATCCCCTTGGTCTTCATGGTGTTGTTTGGAGATCTCCTTGGTCTTCATGGTGTTGTTTGGAGATCTCCTTGGTCTTCATGGTGTTGTTTGGAGATCTCCTTGGTCTTCATGGTGTTGTTTGGAGATCTCTTTGGTCTTCATGGTGTTATTTGGAGATCTCCTTGGTGTTCATGGTGTTGTTTGGAGATCCCCTTGGTCTTCATGGTGTTGTTTGGAGATCTCCTTGGTCTTCATGGTGTTGTTTGGAGATCTCCTTGGTCTTCATGGTGTTGTTTGGAGATCTCCTTGGTCTTTATGGTGTTGTTTGGAGATCTTCTTGGTCTTCATGGTGTTGTTTGGAGATCTCCTTGGTGTTCATGGTGTTGTTTGGAGATCTCCTTGGTTTTCTTGGTGTTGTTTGGAGATCTCCTTGGTCTTCATGGTGTTGTTTGGAGATCTCTTTGGTCTTCATGGTGTTGTTTGGAGATCTCCTTGGTGTTCATGGTGTTGTTTGGAGATCCCCTTGGTCTTCATGGTGTTGTTTGGAGATCTCCTTGGTCTTCATGGTGTTGTTTGGAGATCTCCTTGGTCTTCATGGTGTTGTTTGGAGATCTCCTTGGTCTTCATGGTGTTGTTTGGAGATCTCTTTGGTCTTCATGGTGTTATTTGGAGATCTCCTTGGTGTTCATGGTGTTGTTTGGAGATCCCCTTGGTCTTCATGGTGTTGTTTGGAGATCTCCTTGGTCTTCATGGTGTTGTTTGCAGATCTCCTTGGTCTTCATGGTGTTGTTTGGAGATCTCCTTGGTCTTCATGGTGTTGTTTGGAGATCTCCTTGGTCTTTATGGTGTTGTTTGGAGATCTTCTTGGTCTTCATGGTGTTGTTTGGAGATCTCCTTGGTGTTCATGGTGTTGTTTGGAGATCTCCTTGGTGTTCATGGTGTTGTTTGGAGATCTCCTTGGTTTTCATGGTGTTGTTTGGAGATCTCCTTGGTCTTCATGGTGTTGTTTGGAGATCTCTTTGGTCTTCATGGTGTTGTTTGGAGATCTCCTTGGTCTTCATGGTGTTGTTTGGAGATCTCCTTGGTCTTCATGGTGTTGTTTGGAGATCTCCTTGGTCTTCATGGTGTTGTTTGGAGATCTCTTTGGTCTTCATGGTGTTATTTGGAGATCTCCTTGGTGTTCATGGTGTTGTTTGGAGATCCCCTTGGTCTTCATGGTGTTGTTTGGAGATCTCCTTGGTCTTCATGGTGTTGTTTGGAGATCTCCTTGGTCTTTATGGTGTTGTTTGGAGATCTTCTTGGTCTTCATGGTGTTGTTTGGAGATCTCCTTGGTCTTTATGGTGTTGTTTGGAGATCTTCTTGGTCTTCATGGTGTTGTTTGGAGATCTCCTTGGTGTTCATGGTGTTGTTTGGAGATCTCCTTGGTTTTCATGGTGTTGTTTGGAGATCTCCTTGGTCTTCATGGTGTTGTTTGGAGATCTCTTTGGTCTTCATGGTGTTGTTTGGAGATCTCCTTGGTCTTCATGGTGTTGTTTGGAGATCTCCTTGGTCTTCATGGTGTTGTTTGGAGATCTCCTTGGTCTTCATGGTGTTGTTTGGAGATCTCTTTAGTCTTCATGGTGTTATTTGGAGATCTCCTTGGTGTTCATGGTGTTGTTTGGAGATCTCCTTGGTCTTCATGTTGTTATTTGAAGATCTCCTTTGTGTTCATGGTGTTGTTTGGAGATCTCCTTGGTCTTCATGGTGTTGTTTGGAGATCTCCTTGGTCTTTGTGGTGTTTGGTTAGTGGTGCCTCTTGTTAATGGTGTTGCACCCTCTGTGGCTTTTCAGAGAAGGTAAAGTGTATATACTGACAGACATGTGACATTAGATTTCACACAGGGGGACGTCCTGTCACTAAGCGTGGGACTTATGAAGGGAATTGCTTGCACCAGAAATTGTTAAGCGCTTCATAGCAAAATCGGTGAATACATACAGTACAGACCAAAAGTTTGGACACACCTTCTCATTTAAAGTTTTTTTTCTGTATTTTCATGACTTTGAAAATTGTACATTCACACTGAAGGCATCAAAACTATGAATTACCACATGTGGAATTATATACTTACCAAAAAAGTGTGAAACAACTGAAAATATGTCTTATATTCTAGGTTCTCCACAGTAGCCACCTTTTGCTTTGATGACTGCTTTGCACACTCTTGGCATTCTCTTGAATGTCCACGTGGAGTGCACACTGTCGTCACATCCTTCTTGTATAGTGCGCTCCACTACCCGGCTGGGATGTGACCTCAGTGTTTTTTTTCCACGTTGATGGGTTAGCAGTAGTGATAAGCAAATGTGCTCGCCACTGCTCGGTACTCGCCTGAGCATCACTGTGCTCGACAAGCTCACCGAGTATTTCCGGGTTGCTCGGCGGGAGCTCGGGTCTCCTTCCTGCATGTTTGTCGCTCTTTAGGGCGCCAATGAACATGCAGGGATTGCCTGCGACTCACTGTAATGCCGCAGCCATGTTGGTTGTGGCATTACAGTGATTAGCTGGCCGTACAGCGTCATCAGGTCTATATCAGACCTGGCGCCGCCATGCTCGTCACAGTCACTCCGGAATCAGACAGTGTAGAGAGATTTGCTTCTTTATAGTTAGTGTAGGTGACGCGCCCCCTGGGCCGTGCGTGTAGGGGAATACCCGGAGCCGGGTCTCTGTGTAATGCTGGGGGTTGTAGTCTCCATGGCGGCGTCCCGGTCCCGTGGCTCAGGGTGGTCAAACCAGTGGCGGATCTGTCTCTTTGGTTCTTGTAATACTTAAATGTCCGACTACGCCACCCGTGGATTGCGGTCACTGAAAACCACCGCTGCGGGTAGACCGCTGAGGCTGGTGTTATGTGTGCAGCAGAGGGTAGTATAACTCCCCACGGGAAGAGTATAGCCTCAGGGCAGTGAGTGCAGATGGTGGGGGTGATGGTGCGCAGGAGCAGCAGTAATGACACAGAGTCCAGTGATGCAGTCCAGGGTCTTTACTCACAGTTTTACACTCCAAGCCACTTCTGCAGGTAATGGCTGCCCACGTCGTGCTGTGCTCACCAGGTGAGGGACTCGGCCAACTCCCAGGTACCTTTGGAGCGCTTTTCAGGACCCCCTTCGTGTGTCCTTTCTCTGGCCTGTCGTACCCCACAATTGACCACGTTTCTGTCCAGCTGCCTAGGGCCTTGGCGGGCAAATGTATGTTCCGTTTCTCTGGGTCCTATGTGGTGTCTTCCTAACGGGTGTAGTGAGGGGCCGTGCATGTACAATGCTAGGACCTCCGGTTTCTAGCTGAGGGTAGTTGCTCTCCTCCACTAGATGAGGGATCCGGTTCCCTTTTCTTGGCCTGACCCCCCTACTCTGGTAGCGGCGGGTGGGTGGTGGCGGCTGGCCGGTCCGCACCCCTGGGGTCCCTTCGGTCTTCTCCTAGAGCTTCCTCCATTCCTCTCCTCTCCTCCAGGACCAGGCCTTGAGATTTGGCCTGCCTGCGGAGCAGAGCCCATGCAGAGCCTCTGCTCCCAGCCTCCTTCTCTCTTCACTCTTCTCTTCTCTGCTACTCTAAGATGGTGCCCACCTTATATACTCCTCTATACAGTGCACCCGGGATCTACTCTCCCCACCCACACACTACTGGGTTCCCCCTTTCTAGGTGTTCCCTCCCCCAACTCCAGCCAGGGACAGGGACAGTTGTGCTCACTCTTGGGAGCATTGTCGCCCTGCTCCCCGGAAATGTGGTGTAGTGCATGTGGGTGTTAGGGTCCTGAGCCACACTCCATCCTTACCTGAGAGTGAGATACCACACCTCTGGGTGAGATGCAATACCTCTGTAGCAACCGAACCCTCGGGGCGCCACATAGGTATTCCACAACATACTGTATATATATATCCAACTGAACTAACAGTCCAGGAGTTAGGCAGGGAGGCAGTGTATGTGGCAGACTGCAGTGCATGATGCAGCACAAGAGGCTCCATTGAACGTCCTTTTAGTGTAGGTATTCCACAACACACATATATATATATCCATCTGAACTAACAGTCCCTCTGAGGACTAATCCAGCTGCATATAATCAGTGCTAGGCAGGCAGTGTATGTAGCAGACTGCAGTGTATGATACAGCACAAGAGGGTCCATTGAACGTCCTGTCTGCTGCAGCTGTAATAATTACAGATATTTCTAGACATAGACCCAGATATCAGGAGCTAGGGCAAATTTTATTTTGATCTTAATTCTGGTTATTTGCTTAAAAAGCAATCCAGAGTACACCATTTTTCTGCTCCATTTGCTTTTTCTCACTGCAGAATACAGCCAGAACATTTCCATATTTCCGATATAAAAATCCAGGAATTTGAACTGAACGTGGAAAATATTGGCCTCCTTTTCCATTCTGTTGCAGTGTGTCGGTCAAGCTATTCACACTAGGTCTCCGTGTAGAATAATATTAGTAAATTACAGGCCTGCTATTTAAAACCGTGGTTCTCTGTCAGGGGTATCACATACACTGTGTGCAGAATTATTAGGCAAGTTGTATTTTAGAGGATTATTTTTATTATTGCTCAACAACTATGTTCTCAATCAACCGAAAAGACTCATAAATATCCAAGCTTAATATTTTTGGAAGTTGGAATGTTTTTTTTTTAGATTTGGCTATCTTAAGAGGATATCTGTTTGTGCAGGTAACTATTACTGTGCAGAATTATTAGGCAACTTAATAAAAACCAAATATAATCCCATCTCACATGTTTATTTTCACCAGGTAAACCAATATCAGTGCACAAAATTTAGAAATAAACATTTCTGACATGCAAAAACAAAAACCAAATAAATGAGTGATGAGTATAGCCCCCTTTCTTTATGATGACCCTCAGCAGCCTCCATCCATAGATTCTGTCAGTTGCTTGATCTGTTTTCGATCAACATTGCGTGCAGCAGCCACCACATCCTCCCAGACACTGCTCCCAGAGGTGTACTGTTTTCCCTCCCTGTAGATCTCACCACAGCCTCCCAGACACTGCTCCCAGAGGTGTACTGTTTTCCCCCCCTGTAGCTTTCACATTTTATGATGGACCACAGGTTCTCTATGGGGTTCAGATCAGGTGAACAAGGGGGCCATGTCATTATTTTTTCTTCTTTTAGACCTTTACTGGCCAGCCACACTGTGAAGTAGTTGGATGCATGTGTTGGAGCATTGTCCTGCATGAAAATCATGTTTTTCTTGAACGATACTGACTTCTTCCTGTACCACTGCTTGAAGAAGTTGTCTTCCAGAAACTGGCAGTAGGTCTGGGAGTTGAGCTTCACTCCATCCTCAACCCGAAAAGGTCCCACAAGTTCATCTTTGATGATCCCAGCCCATACCAGTACCCCACCTCCACCTTGCTGGCGTCTGAGTCAGAGTGGAGCTCTCTGCCCTTTACTGATCCAGCTTCTGACCCATCCATCTGGCCCATCCAGAGTCACTCTCATTTCATCAGTCCATAAAACCTTTGAAAAATCAGTCTTAAGATATTTCTTGGCCCATTCTTGACGTTTTCTCTTATGTTTCTTGTTCACAGTTGGTGGTTTTTCAGCCTTCCTTACCTTGGCCATGTCCCTGAGTATCGCACACCTTGTGCTTTTTGATACTCCAGTAACGTTGCAGCTCTGAAATATGGCAAAACTGGTGGCGAATGGCATCTTGGCAGCTTCACGCTTGATTTTCCTCAATTCATGGGCAGTTATTTTGCGCCTTTTTTGGCCAACACGCTTCTTGCGACCCTGTTGGCTATTTGCCATGAAACGCTTGATTGTTCGGTGATCACGCTTCAAAAGTTTGGAAATTTCAAGACTGCTGAATCCCTCTGCAAGACAGCTCACAATACTGGACTTTTCAGAGCCCGTCAAATCTCTCTTCTGACCCATTTTGCCAAAGGAAAGGAAGTTGCCTAATAATTAAGCACACCTTATATAGGGTGTTGATGTCATTAGTCAACACCCCTCCTCATTACAGAGATGCACATCACCAGATTTACTTAATTGGTAGTTGGCTCTCAAGCCTATGCAGCTTGGAGTAGGACGACATGTATAAAAAATATCATGTGATCAAAATACGCATTTGCCTAATAATTCTGCACACAGTGTATAACTGCATTCCAAAATCAGCCATTTCTCGTGAACGTGGAAAATATTGTCCTCCATTTAAAATGGGCAAGGTGCGTGGCAAGGGACGGGGAACTGGACGTGATGGTGATGGTGCATGCAGAGGCCGAGGACGTGGCCAAGCTGAAATTGTGCCACAACAAACACCCACATCTTGTCGCTCGACCTTCCTGTCCCAATTACTAGGGGACCACAGAACACCACTATTGAACACAGAGCAGTGTGATAAGGTTATTGGTTGGATAGCAGATAATGCTCCAGTCACTTAGCCACCACCACCACCCTGTCTTCCACACGGTCAAGTCTCAGTAGCCGTGAGTCTGGACTGCATATTCCTCACCCTGATCCTCCTTCCTCCCACCATGCCGAGTGCCCGGAGACAACTGATCCCACACTTGGACACTCTGAAGAGCTGTTCACTTTTCCATTTGTAGATTCGGCCTCTCGTCCGGCCAGCTTCAAGTGAGTCAAGAGGAGATCGCGTGTAGCGATGCCCGATGCCACGGTCACACTGTCGCAAGAGGTGGATGATGATGATGAGACACAATTGCCAGAAAGTCATGAGGAGGACCAGGGTGCAGAAGTGGAAGATGAGGTGGTGGATGATATAGTAACTGACCCAACCTGGCAGGAGGACATACAGAGCGAGGACAGCAGCACACAGAGGGAGGGAGGTGTAGCACCACAACAGGCAGGAAGAAGCAGTGTGGTGGTCGCAGACACAAGGCGGGAAAGCATTCCTCGTAACGCCAACACAATAGAAGTTGCCAGTACAACTGTTAGATCTTCCCGAGTCTGGTTATTTTTTAAAGACTCTGCAGATAACCCCAAAAAGGCCATTTGCACCACCTGCCAGGCCAGCAACAGGGTCTGCAGGTGACACCACTGCTTCTTCTGCTGTTGTGCGTGCACGCCAATCCCTTGTCCATGGTGCATGCCAAGATGCCTCTTGCCCTGCACCTATCGTTGAACACTCTCAACTAGTACCATCAGCAAGCACGTCCACATTCTTGTCCCAGCGCAGCGTTCAGTTGTCCCTACCCCAGTCCTTGGAACAAAAGCGCAAATATGCAGCCAACGCCCCACAGGCCACACTACTAAATTCACACATTTTGAGAATGCTTGCGCTCGAAATCTTTTAACTTGATGGTGGCGGCCATCCCTCGGTACTCGGTCCCCAGCCGTCACTATTTCTCCCGGTGTGCCATCCCCGCATTACACGAGCATGTGTCCCACAACATTAGACCTGCCCTCAACAAAGCAGTTACTGGGATAGTCCACCTAACCACGGACACGTGGACAAGTGCTTGTGGGCAGGGATGGTACATCTCGCTGATGGCACACTGGGTTAATATAGTGGAAGCCGGGACCCAGTCAGACCTTGGGACGGAACATGTCCTCCCGACGCCGAGGATTGCAGGCCCTGGGTCAATAAGGGTTGCCCCAACATATGTACCATCCTCCAAAACTTTGAGGACTCCACCAGGATGGTGAGCGGAGATGACTCCACAATTAGCATCACCTTTCCACTTCTCTGTCTTCTGAAACGCTCTCTGCTCACAATCAAAGAGGATGCATTGCAAGCGAAGTACGATGAGATGGAGCAAGGAGCCATACAGGGTGATTACACACAGCCCAGCCTCATCTCATCCCAACGTGGATTGGGGGACAATAAGGAAGAGGAGGAGGAAGAACAGGAGCTAGTTTCATGCGCTATAGACGGTACTAACTGCACAGCTGTCATACCGTCTGTTCAGCGTGGATGGCCTGAGGACATGGAGGAGGAGGATGAGGAGGAGAGCATGGTCAGTCATCCTCTTGGGGGACACGGAAGTCTTGCCTCTTTGCAGTCTGGCACACATGGCTAAGTTTTGGTTACGCTGCCTTTCCCGTGACCCTTGTGTTGTCCAAATTTTGGGTGACAGTCATTATTGTTTGGTGACATTTCTAGACCCACGCTACAAGGAGAACTTTCTGTCTCTTATTCCTGCGCAGGACAGGCCTATTATAATGGGGCAGTATGAAAAGGCCCTTGTTGCAGAAAAAATTCCCATCTGAAAACGCTGGCGGCAGAGGTCACAGTTTGATGGACAACCAAGGCGTACAGGCGAGAGAGACACAATCCAATCCAGCAGAGGCAGAGGAACACTGTCAAAGTTCTGGGAGTTTTCTCAGACCCTCCCATCACACAGGCCCTGAGGCGCAGGGTATTCTCACAAGGAGGGAAAAGTTTCGGAAGATGCTGAGGGAGTACCTTGCCCACCGTACCAATGCCCTCCGTGATTCCTCTGTGCCTTCTAATTATTGGGTATCCAAGCTGGACACTTGGAATGAACTGTCTCTCTATGCCTTGGAGGTCCTGGCCTACCCTGCCGCCAGCGTTTTATCAGAGCGGGTTTTTAGTGCCACCGGGGGAATTATAACTGATCGGCGCATCCGCCTGTCAACTGAAAATGCTGACAGGCTGACTCTTATAAAAATGAACAAGGGCTGGATTGGGCCAGACTTCTCAACACCACCGAATGATAGCAGCGTAACATAAACTCAAATCCAGTGTCTTTTTTTTGGGAGGTGTAACTCTATTTCATACACCTCTGTCTTCACTCCCAGACATGGGTACACGCTTCCTGATTTTGTCTATTTGCTCTTGTCCTCCTCCTTCTCCGCATCCTCCACCACCATATGTACCATATCAACGTCTCTTGCAAGGGACATTGGAGTTGCACCAAATTTTTGGCAGCCGTTGCTTCACTGCATAGGCAAACAGTATGGGAGACCCTCTCCTTTCTAATGGGAACATGTCGTTACTGTGGCCCTGCTCTATGTGTCGTTAAATTGTTAGTGGGGTTTTTCCTAAATTTTGGCAGCTGTTGGACTCACTGCATACCCTATAACTGAATAGCAGACCCTCTCCTTTCTAATGGGAACATGTTGATACTGTGGCCCAGCTCTATGTGTCTTTAAATTGTTTGTGGGCTTCCTCCCATATTTTTGCAGCCCTTGCAGTCACAGCATGGGCATTACCACTATAGGGGACCAGCTCCTTTATAATGGGAACATTTTTTTTACTAAGGCCCTCCTCTATGTCTCTTCAAAGGGGTATTGGGTTGCGTCCAAATTTTTGGCAGCCCTTGCAGTCACTGCATACGCAATAACAGTATAGGAGACGCACTCGTTAATAATGGGAAAAACAAAGCATAGCCGACTGATGGCTCTCTAACAATAGCGAGGGCCGACTGCTGGCCTTTTAAGAATAGTAAGGGCCGCTTGATGGCCCTATAAAAATAGGCTTTGTGACTTTCAGTGTCCCTCCATCATAAATGAAACAGGCTGTGTCTGATGATGTGTCACACACCACATGGCCAGATAAGGTTGTAAAATGTTAAAATGACATTTCCCGGTGAGTGCATTTGTCACGGTTGAAAGCAATGCAAAAGTGCAAAAACGCATCAAAAACGTGCCGCCTGGGGAATCATATTGCCTGGTCACTTTTACCATTTAGTGAAGAAGGTTAAAAAAAAAAAACTATAAAGAAAATATATAGTGGAATAGCACTGTATTTGCAATTTTGATGCACTTGGATTTTTTTTCCCAGTTTCCAGTACGCTATGTGGTAGAATGGTGTCACTCAAAATACAACTCGTTCCAGAAAAAAAAAGTCCTCATATATCTATGGGGGCAGAATTTTTTTTAAAAAAAGTTATGGCTTTTGGAAGAAGGGGGGAATGAAAATGAAAAAAAAAATGGAAAATGATCCCATTGTGAAGGGGTTAATCAAGTTACCACATTTCTAGATTTATGGAGTCGGTTCAGTTGTTGGCTGCACTTTCAAGTCCCCTCTGAATAGGAGAACAAGGTGGCATGATGCGGTGGTCTGGTGATCTGATGATGCGGAGGTCAGGTGATCTGATGATGCGGTGGTCAGGTGATCTGATGATGTGGAGGTCAGATGATCTGATGATGCGGAGGTCAGGTGATCTGATGATGCGGTGGTCAGGTGATCTGATGATGTGGAGGTCAGGTGATCTGATGATGTGGAGGTCAGGTGATCTGATGATGCGGTGGTCAGGTGATCTGATGATGCGGAGGTCAGGTGATCTGATGATGCGGTGGTCAGGTGATCTGATGATGTGGAGGTCAGGTGATCTGATGATGCGGAGGTCAGGTGATCTGATGATGCGGTGGTCAGGTGATCTGATGATGTGGAGGTCAGGTGATCTGATGATGTGGAGGTCAGGTGATCTGATGATGCGGTGGTCAGGTGATCTGATGATGCGGTGGTCAGGTGATCTGATGATGCGGTGGTCACATGGCCCTATGGCACGATGGTTAGAACCTTCCACTAGTATCTGAAAGGACCTCATGATGCGGCGGTCAGGTGACCCTGGGACACGTTCGTGTTTTTTTACTATGCAGCACCTGTACTCGCCCCAGATATACGTATTTGATTGGCTTGATGCCCTTTATTACGGAGGGCTCGTTCCCTCACTAATCCTCCCTGATGAAGCTATTGTGAAATGCGCATTGGTTGTTGGTGAGTGAGCGGTGGCGATATTACTCTATATTCATGGATTGTTTATATGCTTAAAGCTGAGGGATAGCACCCAATTATGTATGTAGGTTTAATCCACAAATATACTGATTTATGATCATGTTGATTATATACTCACTTTGAGTGCACACATATATATTGTCTTTTCTTTATATATATATTTGATGTATTATCTATATGATCAGAGATGTATTGAGCACTATGTCACTTTGTATCTACAGAATTACAGTAGATACAGTATTGGGCGGTCTCTGTTGCTCGCTCACCTTTCTGTGCATCATTACACCTGTTGTTGGATTCTTATAATATTTGTTTTTGTCTTTTATTCAATAAAATTTACATCTTTTTAAACAATGTGGCTGTATTTTGGTCCTGGCATTTTTTTATTTGTTAGATGTAGTTATAGGTAATAATGCCCTCTAGGACACCTTATATATATCCGGGATTCGTTGCAGTTTTTGGTAAATAGTAATTTTGTATATTTTCCCAGTATCTGTAAACCCTGATGTTTACTATGGATTTCAAGTCAAGGGACCAATCCTGGATGTCTAAGCTGGATAATGTATTCAATTATTCCAATCCACAGACGTCTGATACAGTTGCCAGGAGGGCTCAGAGAGTCGCACTCAGGGGGCTTCTTTTGAAACGCACTCGTATATGGTGGAATAAAATGTCACTGTAATATTATGTCCCTGCTAAAATGATTCCACGTGGTTTTCGCATTCAGGTTTTCCCTGCATTCCCCGTGGAAGATAATGACTTTAAAATTAAATGGGAGGAGTTGTGTCCTACGTCATCCATGAAGTTTTTAGAACTTTTAATATCTTTGAATTGTCAGACCCTTGCCTCATTAGAATTGGGAGATATCTACTCTCCTAACAGAAACTGACATCTGAATTACCCACTGAGGAAATGAGTCATTTTCAAAAGGAATTAAATCCTAAACTAGACGAGTGGGATAAGGAGCTACAGGCATCTAAGAGTAAAAAATTTCAGAGAGATCTATCTGATTTCCTGACTAACTAGTTATACAGATGGAAGACGCCTACTATACAGGTGCGCCGTGCTTCATCCACTACTTCTTTAGCATCTACAAGTATGGAGTCTAGTGTTTTGGGCTACTAACACCAATGAGCATCCACTCAGAAATAGGAAACGTAAAACGAATATTCACTATACGGTTGTATAGCAGAAGACACTGGAACTCGAGGAATTTTAATAATCAGGGCTCTACGTCCCTGAAGGTAATCAATTTATCTGATGAGTCACTGAGTCAGGAACAAATCAATGTACTTAGCCTGGGTTTAACATTCTCTCCCGCTGCTAGGTTTAACTGATTTTCTGTTATCAAAGATCTTCCTTTATTTGGGAGAAAATTGGTCTACAAGAGGATCTTTGCAAAGGACAACAACGAGGAAATGTTTTCTACTTCAAACAAGCATTGAACATTTTGGAAGAACTACTGGAGGAACAGGAAGGTGGTAAGTACCCATGGGCACTATTCTCGAAATCTAAAAAGTTCCCCCAATTTTCTATCTGCCCTCCAGTGGACCTATTTATACAACAGGTAACACAAGACCTTCAAAAAATCCCTGAATCTCTCACTAGGGACAACCTCTCACAGAGAGTGGCACTGAAGGAACTCCAAGAAATGAAAAATGTGGTAATTAAACCCTCTGATAAGGGAGGTAATGTGGTTCTTTGGCCCGTGAAAATGTATGAGAGGGAAATGTATAGGCAGCTTCACAATGAAACCTGCTACAAAAAAATGACCTTTAACCCCCTGAATGCATATCAATCCCAGTTGAATGACTTGTTGGCTAGGGCAGTGAATAATAGGATTATTACAAAACATCAGATGGATTGACTTTTACTTAAAGATCCTACAATATCCACCATCTACTTACTTCCCAAGATTCACAAAGATCCACAGAACCCCCCCCCCCCCCGGACGCCCCATTGTTTCGAGTTTAAATAATTTTGTGAACCCCTTTGCAGGTTGATTGATTGCTTTCTGAAGCCAATTGTGGAAACCCTTCCTTCATATATCCGTGATACTGGAGATGTACTGGTCAAAATGGATGGATTGCACATTGATAAAGATATCAGCGACCTGTGACGTTGAGTCACTTTACACGTCAATCAGGCATCAGGATGGACTAGATGCGGTAAGAGTCTTTTTGATCATGAACGATTTTGAGGAATCAAAAAGAGAGTTTATTGTCGAGACCCTGTCATTTATCTTAAGTGGAACAGCTGGGAGGTCCGGCCGGACTCGTGCTGTGCACAAAATTAAGGATTTTTGTCAGTTGGAAGGCAGTAGTGATTAATCAATGTTTCCGTGGAGTAGAAAGAAAGTGTCTATCATGATCGGTCGAGAGGGGAAAAGATCATTTAAGAATGCACTGAAAGTGTTTAAGTTTAGAAAAGTTTCGGAAAGTTACAAATGAGATTTGTGAGGAAGGAAATATGTAGAAAAACCAAAAGAGTAATGTCATTGTGGGGGTTGTACGGTAGATTACAGTACAAGATGTTAAATGCAGCAAGGAAGATAATGGAATGTTGAAAAGTGAATGCATGTGAAAAAAAGGTTGCGCTGAGTTTGTCGAAAGAAGGAAAAAAGTATGTGGAGGAACTTAAACGGTTAACTGAAATATGCGAGCTACCAGATAAGTTACAGCTGCTAGAATAGCAAACAGCCTTGGCTTGATACGGAACAGCAGAGAATTTGTCAAAAAAAAAAAAAAGGGTGAATGGAGGAAGAAAATACAGACAATAAGGGAAAGCTGCCATGTTATATGTATTACAAAGATACTGCTCTCCAGCCACCGCCCGATAATGGCAGACGGGGGGGGGGGGGGGTGGACCTGTACAAATTCCATTCAGCAGATTATTGTGTTGCATGTCACGCGCCCCGTCCAAGAGGCCCACCCCTTGCTACTACCCAAGCCACTCCTAGTGCCCCATCCTCATCTGTTATACCTATGTCGGCCCAAACTTCCAACCCTTCCTGCAGCGGCCATGTTGCTACACCCATTGCATCACCTCCAGCCTCTGACCGCATGTCCCTTTGGTGGCGGCCATCTTGGCACACCCGGAATGTGTATGATGAAGATCATCATGTCAGTATGTTATACATGCAGTGGGACCAAAATATTATCCCCTGGATGTACCCAGGTAACAACACCTGCTCACAGAAACAATTCAAAACACCATAACATACGCATCACAGCTTCATGCGGTCCCAACCCTAGCCCTGCCATTTATTTCCACTGGTATCTTTGCCTAATCAGTTTGCAAAGAACATGTCTAGCTGTCTGCTGCTGTGGCAGCTGGACAACTCTGAGGTAGTACTATTTCAATACGTGGATGATCTTCTTTTGTGTGCCCCCACGGAGCAAGTGTCCATCAGGGCCAGTGTTAGCCTCCTCAAGCATCTAGCAAAACTGAATTGTTGAGTCTCAGCCTCGAAACTTCAGTTTTGCCTCGGTCAAGTGGTCTTCTTAGGCCACCGCCTTACTCAGGGTGCCAGACATCTCACAGAAGAAAGGAAGACAGCCATCTACGCACTACCATTCCCAAAAGATCCCATAGAGCTGCAACAGTTCCTCGGACTATGTACATATTGCAGACAATGGATCCCAGACGGCTCACGTCTGATGCAGCCCCTATATGATGATTAAAAGAAGACACTCTGGCTGGTTTCATACTGGATATGCTGTCACAACTGAAGATACATTGGTAGAGGCTGCAGCCTTACCTCCCAGTATGTCAGCACAGGAAGCTGAGCTCAAAGCTCTGACTGCAGGTTCTCCTGTGGAAAATGCTGAAAGCGTCAGACAATTGATGGAAGCGGTGCAACTACCAAGACAGTTGGCTGTCGTAAAGGTAAAAGCTCATACCCGGCCAGATGCCCCTGAAGCAAGAGGTAATGCACTTGCTGATCTCCATGCTAAGCGAGCAGCTCTTCTCCAGACATCCATGTCCATGGCTGTTACGCGGCAACAGACCAAACAGCTAAATTCCGTGCCAACCCAGGATCAACCTGCAGAAGAGCATCAACCGGTCCCTCCAATCACAAAGCTACGCTCCACACAGCAGAAAGTCTCTAAAGAAGAACGCCAGTCGTGGAAGGAGGCGGGTGGTGCTAAGTTGATAGATGGGCTATGGAAGAAGGAACAACTGTATTGTTTGCCTCGACTCCTATATCCAGCCGTTGCAGCCTGGGCCCATGGACTGGTACATCGAGGGATGAATCAAGCTTTGGTACTGGTACAGAAACTCTATTGGGCTCCAGGAATTTCCACCGTGTTGAGTGCACAGAACAAAGGTTGCACAATATGCCAAACCTGCAACCCAGGCAGATTACAGAATCTACCGACAAAACACCTTGCCAAACCAGAGTATCCGTTCCAACGATTGCAAGTTGATCACATCACGCTCAATAAAGCAGGACGATATGAATACTGCTTAGTGGTAGTGGATATGTTTTCCAGTTGGCCTGAAGCATTCGCTGTTCCAAACATGACTGCCAAAACTACCGCCAAGAAGCTGGTCTCTGAAGTTGTTTGCCGGTATGGAGTCCCAGAAGTTATCGAAAGTGATCAAGAACCAGCCTTTTCCTCATGCATGTATCAAGAAATACTTGTCATGATCGGATCAACAGTGGCGTTACATATTCCTTATCATCCACAGTCAAGTGGCAAGGTGGAGAGATTGAATGGCACACTGAAAAGGCAATTAACCAAAATGATGCAGGAGACTACGGCCCAGTGGCCTGAGCTCCTCCCCATTGCACTGTATCACATACGCACCACCCCCATAGGGAAACACAAACTGTCACCCTATGAGATACTATTTGGGTCACAACCAGCTATAGCTCGATTTACCCCACAACAATTATCAGAAGAAACAGATCATGTTGTGCAATATGTGATTCAGCTTGCCAAAGCCTTAACTAACACCCATGCGTTAGTATAATCTTCTATTCCAGATCCAGCTGATGCAGAAGGTTGTCATACCCCCAAGCCTGGAGATTATGTGTATGTGAAGAGGCATGTTCGGAAGCACGGACCACTGTATGACGGACCATACCAAGTGCTCCTGACAACCCCAATAGCAGTAAAACTTGAAGGGAAGTCAACATGGATCCATGCTTCACACTGCAAACGTCAACCATCCTGAGATGTTTTATGATAATATGTATGGTTAAACTAGGCAATACCTGGAATAGCCCACAACAGAGTACTGACCCTTTTAATAACAAGTTCATTACCATCAGATTTGGTACATAAATTAGTATTACAGCACTCTGCTTTATGGGATCCACCATCAGCCACATATTGGGTCTGTGGGAATAATGCGTACAAATGGCTCCCAGTCGGAGTAGGGGGACTTGTACGTTGGCCCGACTAACTCCAGACACTTATCTTATTCCCCATAGTAAAGTAGATATGAGAGCCATCCCTCTTCATGCCATCTATAAACGTGCCAAGGACAACACCCCACACCCATCAGGAAGACCTCATTTAGTACAAATGAGTATACCCAATAAGATAGCCAGTACTGTCTTCCTCTACCCTATGGTAACACAAATGTGGGACAAATTAGTGGAAGTCACTGACTACTTAGATGACCAGATTTGGAGTATATTGTCAACCCGCATGCGGAAATGCATGTGAAGAACGCTTCACATCCGCTTGTCCCTGGCAGGAAAAACGCATGTACAATTCGCATGTACAATCCGCACGTACAATCCGCATGCTTTTTTTCTGCCAGGGAGATGCAGAAACGCTCAAAAAAAATCCGGAGCATTTCTGCATCGTGGGCACATCGCCTTACATTAATTGTATGACTCAATATTGAGCACACGTAGCCATCTATACACAGCAGGAGGCCGCACATAGCCATCTATACACGGCGGGAGGCCGCACGAAGCCATCTATACACGTCAGGAGGCCGCACGTAGCCATCTATACACGGCAGGAGGCCGCACGTAGCCATCTATACACGGCAGGAGGCCGCACGGAGCCATCTATACACAGCAGGAGGCCGCACGGAGCCATCTATACAAAGCGGGAGGCCGCACGGAGCCATCTATACACAGCAGGGAGCCGCATGGTGCCATCTATACACAGCGGGAGGCTGCACGGTGCCATCTATACACAGCGGGAGGCCTCACGGCGCACCCCCAGAGACAGCGGGAGGCCGCACGTAGCCATCTATACACGGCAGGGAGCCGCACGGTGCCATCTATACACAGCGGGAGGCCGCACGGAGCCATCTATACACAGCAGGAGGCCGCACGGAGCCATCTATACACAGCAGGAGGCCGCACGGAGCCATCTATACACAGCGGGAGGCCGCACGGAGCCATCTATACACAGCGGGAGGCCACACGGAGCCATCTATACACAGCAGGAGGCCGCACGGAGCCATCTGTACACAGCAGGAGGCCGCACGGAGCCATCTATACACAGCGGGAGGCCGCAAGTAGCCATCTATACACAGCAGGGAGCCGCACGGTGCCATCTATACACAGCGGGAGGCCGCACGTAGCCATCTATACACAGCGAGAGGCCGCACGTAGCCATCTATACACAGCGGGAGGGCGCACGGAGCCATCTATACACAGAGGGAGGCCGCATGTAGCCAACTATACACAGCGGGAGGCCGCACGGAGCCATCTATACACAGCGGGAGGCCGCACGTAGCCATCTATACACAGCGGGAGGCCGCACGTAGCCATCTATACACAGCGGGAGGCCGCACGTAGCCATCTATACACAGCGGGAGGCCGCACGTAGCCATTTATACACAGCGGGAGGCCGCACGGCGCCATCTATACACAGCGGGAGGCCGCACGGAGCCATCTATACACAGCAGGAGGCCGCACGGAGCCATCTATACACAGCAGGGAGCCGCATGGTGCCATCTATACACAGCGGGAGGCCTCACGGCGCCATCTATACACAGCGGGAGGCCGCACGGAGCCATTTATACACGGCAGGGAGCCGCATGGTGCCATCTATACACAGCGGGAGGCCTCACGGCGCCCCCCCAGAGACAGCGGGAGGCCGCACGTAGCCATCTATACTCAGCAGGAGGCCGCACGCAGTCACGCACACAAACATATACAGACATATACATACACGCATAAACACATTTGAAACACAAAAATACATATAAACAGACATCACACAATGATATCTGCCTGCACACACATACATACATACATACACACACACACACACACACACACACACTCACTCTCATACATACACACTCTCACACACACTCGCCATCCCCCGGCTCGGCTCCAGTCCTTCTGGCTCCTGCTCCTCTCCGGTGGTAAGTAGCAGTGTAGGCCGGGCGCGCACTGCGTGACATCACAGCTAGGAGACACGGCCGCGCACAGGGCTGTGTCTCCTAACAGTGACGCGGCCGGGCCAGCACACAGGGAAGTTAACTGCTGCAGTGCTGGCCAGGCCGAAGAAGAAGCAGCGGCCGTGCACCGCTGCTGGGGGAGTGGTCCGGGCCCCCCCGCCACTGTCTGCCGGTATGTGCCGCGGGGCCACACATATGATGAGGGCAATCCTGCCATAGCCCCCCGGAGCCCCGGGCCCCCTGGAGACCTGAGGCCCAAGGCAGTAGCCCGGATTGCCCTCATTATAATCCGCCTATGATTGGAAGTAATTAATACTACTGTTGCGGTGCAGAATCAGCTTATCATAGTGGCCAATCAACATACTTTAGTGCTGAACTATTTGACAGCAGCTCCAGGAGGGATGTGTCAGGTTATAGGTCCAGCCTGTTGTCACTATATTGACCCCGACTCTACCATATGGTTAAAGACTAAAATGGAAGACATTAGGAAACTCAGAGAAGAGAATAACAAACATAATGAATTGACCAAAGACAGTTGGTGGTCTGATACGTTTTCCTTTTTAAATCCTGCTAATTGGTTTAAAGGGATTGGTGGATGGATTGCTGGAATATTACAAGGAGTGTTGCATATTGCTGCTTGCATCTTGTTAATATACGTCTTACTAAAACTAGTCTTTTATTGTATCCCATTTTGAATGAGGAAAACCTGCCAGTCATCAGAGAGCAAGGACACTGTCAACCAACATCCAGTGCTACTGTACACGGACCTCCCAGATGTAACCAGCATTGAGGACCTGGACGACAAGGGAATGATGACCTTCACCCGCATGCCGATCTCACTATAACTGGGTCAGAGCTGTCGCCGGGTCGGAGGCAGAGATCTACAGATTTGGCAACATGATTCTCAGCAATACATTTGCAAAGATTTTTTTTATTTTAGTGATGAAAAAACACTTTAGTTTATCTCCTTATGAAGTCTTTTATCCATCCTCTGATGGTGCAAAGATCTATATAATAAAATTATACTGGTGGGTCGAGAACAATGAAGTTGTGTCTTCCTTCATCTTCATGACTACGAAATGATGACTGTAGTCACATCCATGCCGGGGGCCAGTACCAGCCAGTCACATCACAGCTGAGACCCCTAGAGGCAGCAGCCTCTTTAGGCCGAGTCCTCCTACTCTGACCAGATTGCCCACCCCTGCTTAGCTTTTAACCCCTTCACAAAATCCACCGTAAATGTCCGGCACATCGAGGGTGGATGCATAGCGCGAGCTCAGAGGCAGAGTCTGCCTTATTCCTGGCATATAATGGTGGCAATACAGCCAGGATCTGCCTTTAGATGTCACGGATGTGACAGGCATATCGACTGGGGGGCACGGTTTCATGCGACCATCACCCCCCATGGCTTAATTTGGGGGGGTGCTGTTGGGATGCTATGGCAGACGTGGGTCAGCTGAATATTCCTTCTAAACAGACTGATTTTTACCGCAACATGCATGGCATAATGTATTATTGGAGATCCTAACAGATTCAAGTCTCTAAAGCAGGGGTAATAATAATAATAATAATAGTTTATTTTTATAGCGCCAACATATTCCGCAGCACTTTACAAATTTTAGGGGGGACTTATACAGACAATACAGAATAAGCATATCTCATATCGAATGGAGTGAGGGCCCTGCTCGCGAGCTTACAGTCTATGAGGAAGTGGGGGAGACACAAAAGGTAAAAAGTACATATATTGTATAATGCAGCCTTGATATACTGAATAGGATAAATAATAATACATGGACTGGTCGCCAGCCAGTATGTGTGCAGTCCTGACAGAGGCTTTTATGTGCATGGTTGGTTTGAACCCGAAGTTGAAGAAGATTTTAATATGGGGGAAAGCTGGGATGGACAGAGTGTGTTTAGGTGATACGCCAGTCTAAAGAAATGTGTTTTTAGGGTTCGCTTGAAACTGTGGGTATTGGGAATTAATCGAACTGTCCTGGGTAGTGCATTCCAGAGAATTGGCGCAGCACGCGAGAAATCTTGGAGACGGGAGTGGGAAGTTCGGATTATGGAGGATTTTAGTTTCAAGTCATTTGCAGAACGGAGGACACGTGTAGGGTGGTAGACTGAGACAAGGGAGGAGATGTAGGGGGGTACTGAAGCATGGAGCGCTTTGTGGGTAAGCGTGATAAGTTTAAAACGAACTCTATATTGGATGGGCAACCAATGCAATGACTGGCACAGGGAAGAGGCATCGGTGTAGCAGTTGGCGAGGAATATGATCCTGGCTGCTGCGTTCAGGACGGATTGGAGAGGGGAGAGTTTAGTAAGAGGGAGACCGATTAGTAGAGCGTTGCAATAGTCAAGACGAGAATGAATAAGAGCGACAGTAAGAGTTTTTGCCGAGTCAAAGGTGAGAAAAGTCCTGATTCTTGAGATGTTTTTGAGGTGTAGATGACATGAACGAGCGAGTGATTTGATGTGAGGAGTGAAAGAAAGATCTGAATCAAAAATGACCCCAAGACAGCGGGCTTGTAGCTGGGGAGTAATGGTTGAGCCACAAACGGAGATGGCAATATCGGGCACAGGTAGATTAATGGAGGGAGGAAAGACGAGTAGTTCAGTTTTTGACAGATTCAGTTTTAGGTAGAGGGAGGACATAATGTTAGACACAGCAGAAAGACAATCACTGGTCTTTTGTAGTAATGCAGGGGTGATGTCCGGAGCAGAGGTGTATAATTGGGTGTCATCAGCATAGAGATGGTACTGAAAACCGAATCTACTGATTGTTTGTCCAATAGGAGCGGTGTATAAGGAGAAAAGAAGGGGGCCTAGGACTGATCCTTGAGGAACCCCGACAGTAAGAGGAAGTAGGGAGGAGGAGGAGCCGGCAAAAGACACAGAAGGAGCGGTCAGAGAGATAAGAGGAGAACCAGGAGAGAACCGTGTCCTTGAGGCCAATAGTGCGGAGCATAGTGAGGAGGAGCTGATGATCCACAGTGTCGAATGCTGCAGAGAGATCCAGGAGAATCAGCAGGGAGTAGTGACCATTAGATTTAGCTGTTAGTAGATCATTAGAGACTTTAGTGAGGGCAGTTTCAGTAGAATGTAGAGCGGAAACCAGATTGTAAAGGGTCAAGAAGAGAGTTGTCTGAGAGATAGCGGATGAGACGGGAGTGGACCAGGCGTTCCAGTTTAGAGATAAAGGGAAGATTGGAAACAGGTCTGTAGTTGGCCGTGCAGTTCTGGTCGAGGGATGGTTTTTTAAGTAATGGTTGTATGCTGGCGTGTTTAAAAGAAGAGGGAAAGATACCAGATGAGAGGGAAAGGTTGAAAATTTTAGTTAGGTGAGAGGTGACAGCTGGAGCAAGGGACTGAAGGAGATGTGAGGGAATAGGGTCGCTGGTGCAGGTGGTAGGGCGAGAAGATGCAAGGAGCCTGATCACTTCATCTTCCGTGACTGGTTCGAAGTCAGAAAATGAGCAAGATGCAATGTGGCGGGGGGGAGCATGCATAACATTTGGGGATTGGGAGAAAATTTCCTGTCGGATATGGTCAATTTTTTCTTTGAAATAGTTAGCCAGATCGTCAGCGCTGAGGTCGGTGGTCGGGGCCTGTGCTGTTTGATTGAGGAGAGAATGAAACGTGTCAAAGAGTCGTTTAGGATTATTGGAAAGTGAGATGATGAGGTTGTTAAAGTAGGTTTGTTTGGAGAGGTGAAGGGCAGAGTTATATGTTTTCAGCATAAATTTATAGTGGAGGAAATCTTCGGGCAGATTTGATTTTCTCCACAGCCGTTCAGCGCACCTGGAGTACCTCTGGAGAAGACGTGTTTGAGGCGTGTGCCAGGGTTGTCGCCGTCTATGCCGAATTGTTCTTTGTGTAGGAGGTGCGGCTTCATCCAGGGCGCATAGTATTATTTTGTTATAATGCTTCAATGCAGAGTCGGGACATGAGAGGGAGGAGATTGGGGCCAATGATGATTGCAACCTTTTTATAAATTTCTGGGTGTTAATGGCGCGTAAATTTCTATAAGTGTGGACGGTGGGAGTGTCTTGAGTAGAGTCACAGTTCTTGACAGAGAATGAAAGAAGATTATGGTCAGAGAGTGGAAGGGGAGAGTTAGTAAAGTCATGTACTGAGCAAAGCCGGGAGAAGATCAGGTCCAATGTGTTCCCGTCCTCATGTGTAGGAGAATTAGCAAGCTGTGAAAGGCCGAAGGAGGAGGTTAGTGATAAAAGATGAGCGGCAGATGGGGAAAGAGGATCGCCAATTGGGATGTTAAAGTCTCCCATGATTATCGTGGGGATGTCGCAGGATAGAAAATTTGTAAGCCAGGCAGCAAAGTGATCCAGGAATTGACGGGGGGGACCTGGGGGGCGATAGACAACCGCCACTCGCAGGGAGAAGGGCCGGTAGAGTCTGACTGTGTGGGCCTCAAAGGACGGGAAGATAAGGGAGGGTACAGGGGGGATAACCTGAAAAGTACATTTTGTTGAAAGAAGCAGACCAACACCTCCACCTGATCTGTTGTCAGGTCGCGGGGTATGAGAGAAATGTAGGCCACCATAGGAGAGAGCTGCAGCGGCGGTGGTGTCCGACTGCTGGATCCAGGTTTCAGTGAGAGCCAGAAGGTTGAGGGAATTAGAGAGGAAAAAGTCATGGATGTAAGAGAGTTTATTACAAGCTGAGCGTGCATTCCAAAGGGCACAGTTGAATGAGACAGAAGATATGCAGGGAATATTAATGAGATTAGCAGGGTTTCTGAATGTAACAGGGAAAGAGTTAGTGTTATTATTACTGGAGGGTCCTGGGTTGGGAGAAATATCACCTGCGACTAATAGAAGGAAGATACAGAGAGTGAACAGATGATTGAGTGATTTGTGAGAGCGTTTCCTGCGTTGTATGGTGGGAATGAATGGATCTGCGTGGTATAACATTGTGAAGAGAGCATGACAACTGTACATAGGAGAAGAGAGGAGTGAGGGATTAATATGGATGAAGTGTGCCGCATTTGTGGGAGAACGGTGAATGTGGATGATTGTAGCAACCAGAAAATAAATGGCACAGATACAAATGGTGAATACTGTTTGCCAAAAAGATGACCTGTAAGCAAGTTTGTTGGTTTGTCTTGCATGTCTTACCTGTCTCCTGCCCTGTCCAACTGCCATTTTCTAACTGCCAGGGCACTTTGCTAAATTATGGCACTTCGATAAGGGGTGAGGAACTTCAGGCCCGAGGGCCATTTATGCTCCACAATGACCTTTTCATCGGCCCCGGGCAGATTTCTAGGGACCAAAGGGCTTGGGCCGGCAGCTTTATTTTGATGGCCACCGGCCTTTGAATTTCTCCTTGCTCTGTGAGCAAGTGCACGCAATGTCCACTACTGCATGATGAGGCGCGTACAATGAAAGAGTACGTCCTGACACCAGTGGCAGCGTCAGGACGGACTTGGCGGGCAGAGATAGCGTGCAATTTGTCCGGTCCCCGAAGGATGGCTTGAGTATCCAAATGGCCTTTGGCAGAAAGAAGGTTTCTCACCCCTGCTCTAAAGACTAGAAAAAGAAAAAAAATATATATATAGTTAAAAAAAAGAAAAAAAAAAAAGTTTGCATCATCCCCTTTCCTCCTATTAAAAATAATTAATAAAAACGTCAGCTCACCCTGCAAAAAACAAGCCCTCACACAGGTCCATCAGGGCAAAAAAAAGATTTACTGTTCTTGGAAAATGACACAAATGAAAAAAATTTTTTTTTATAGAAATTTCTACATTTTTTTAACTAAAATACTACCACTAAAATACTACAGAAACTGGACAAGTTTGGTCTCCCGTAGTAATACTGACCTACAATGTCATACAATGAACGCCATAAAAACAACCCCCACCCCCAAAAACATGTCAGAATTGCAATCTCACTGCTCTTTATAGCTAATGGTGACATAAAGTTATTGCCCTTGGAAGAATAGAGAAAAAAACCTGAGAACATAAAAATTGGCCAAGACTGGAGGGGTTAGGGACCCCTGACAAATATTCGTACGGTTCTACCCTTGCATGAACATTAACTGTTTGTTTCCATCGACCTTGCTGGATGCGTTCTTTTTTAATGAGACGATTCTATCATATAATGTAGTGAAAAATACCTATATATAAGAAAATACCCAAAAGGGACACCATTCTAAAAGCTGCACCCCTCAAAGTCCCCAAAACACATTCAATAAATTTATTAACCCTTCAGGCGCTACACAGGAATTAATGCAGAGTGGAATTAAAAAAAATAAAATTTAAATGTTACCTCTAACATCTTGCTTTAGTCCCAAATTTCTCACTTTTTCAAGATGTAACACCAAAAAGTGGCCACCACAGTTTGTTACCCACTTTCTTACGAGCGCGGTGATACCCCAACATGTAGTCAAAAAGTTAGAACAAACTGCAGGACTCGGAGCGGAAGGAGCAATATTTGATTTTAGGATCACAAATTTGGAATAGATTGTTGTATTTGCAAAGCCCGTGTGGTTTAAGAGCAACAGATATCCCCCATGAATGTAATTTTTGTAAATTATACCCAATGTATTTATCTAGGGAGTTGGTGAGTAGTTTGATTCCACCATTTTTTTTTTTACACAGTTGATGCAACACAAGTTTGAAAATTTACAATTTGCTATTTTTTCACTGTCTCTTTTATATGTTCTGAGGAACACACTTATCGATGTAAATACTTTTATGCCAAAAATGACAAAAGTATTCTCGCAGTGATACCTTTATTGGCTAACCAGAAAAAAGAAATATATGCAAACTTTCAGAGCACAGGGGCTCCTTCGTCATGCAAGATTACAACTGAATTCATAAGACAAAAGGCCCAGCATTTCAGAGATGTTACAAGACATTTGTTCACGAGGTGTAAGTTGTGATGCCTCCTACCTGATAAGTTAGGGAGATCAAATTAGTTTTTTTGCTGCAAAATGAGAGGCCTTGGGAACATTTAATTAACTGGAGATGTGAATTGTGTCCATGTTGTGAGTCATAAACCCAGGTGTTAGATTTAGCCCTGTTGTCAGTGAATTGAACATCCTTATGGCTGGGTGCCCACGTAGCGTTTTTCAAGCGTTTATGCTGCGGAATTTCCGCAGCGTAAACGCTTGTGAAACGCTAGGTAATCCGCACCCCATGGTCCCCAAGGGGATTCCGCATGTTCTATGCACATGCTGCGGATTTTTCCGCAGCGTTTATGCTGCGTACAAAAATCCGCAGCATGTCATTTAATTTTGCAGTAGCGCAGCGGAACTCCCGCCAATGACTTGCATTGAAACGCATAGAAACCGCGACTGTACATTTCTACAAGCGGCTTCTATGCGTTTCTATGTGCGGATGGTACCCAGTTCTGGAGGAGAGGAGACTCTCCTCCAGACCTGGGTACCATTGTACCTGTGAAAAAAGAATAAAATAACAAATAAAGTTATATTCACCTGTCCGGCGGCTTCTCTCTGAATGCCGGCATCGCTTGAGGACCTTCGGTGACCTCACAGTCATGTGACCGCAGGCCCTTCACCGCTCTGTCTCGCAATATGCCGGCAGCCGGGAACCAGACAGGAACGAGCGCTGCTGCACACACCGGGGCCTCGGGGGTGAGTATAGCTTTATTTGTTTTAATTTTTACGGTTCACACTGTATAAATCCATGCTGTTTGCATGGATTTATATAGTGTGACCTAGTTGTCAAGCACTTTTCAAGTGATGCTATCGCCTGGAAAGCGCTTGTCAATCTGCATGCGGAAAAGCATGTGAACCCGCATGTGGATCCGCATGTATTCTGCAGGAAAAACGCATGCACAATCTGCATGCGTTTTTTCTGCCAGGGAGATGCAGAAATGCTGCAGAAATTTTCTGCTTCATTTCTGCATCGTGGGCACATAGAAAAATTTGGGAATTCAAATTGATAGGCTTTCTCTGTTGCCCTTGAAGTGACCTTTTAGTATTAAAACTTTTAGCTCTTTCACACAGTGTCCCCGGCCAGAGAAATGTTTTCCCACAGGTGTGTCCAGTTCATTCTTAATTGTGTGTCTGTGTAAATTCAATCTCGTTTGCAGTTTTTGCATCGTTTCTCCAATATAAACTCCTTCCGGGCACCTTGTACATTGTATCATGTCACCACATTGGAGGATGTACATGAAAAGGCATCCATGATTTTGAATACTTTTGTCATAAAAGTATTTACATCGATTTTTCTGGCTAACACGGGACCACAATATAACTTTGCATTATATACATGACGAACACACCTCAAATTTTATTGCACTAGTTTTTCAGTGTTCAGAAATACATCCAATATGGCACCAATGTGAGCAACTGGACACACGGCTGTGCCTATATTAACCCCTTTAAAGCCCATGACGTACTAATACGCGTCAGTGCCCTGGGCTTTAAGAGCCTGACTCGTATTAGTACGTCATCGCGATCGCGCGCGCACACAGGCTGTGCGGACGCGATCGCCGCCAGGTGTCAGCTGATTGTCACAGCTGACACCAGGTACTATGTGCAGGGAGCGGTCACGCACCGCTCCCAGCACATTAACCCCCGCGATGCTGCGATCGAAGCCGATCGCAGCATTGCGGTGGCAAGGGGAGGTGATCGCAGATACTCACCTCCTCTTCCGGCTTCCAGCGCTGTCTGCCGCGGCTTCCCGGTTGTTGCCATGACAACATCCGGGTCACCAGACAGCAGGAAGATTGTTTGGACATGCGCAGTGCATCTCCACACTATCTTCTCCCTGTCCAGCGCTGACTGCCTGCATGGCACAGGGATGGTGCTGCATTCCTGTGCCATGCAGGCGATCAGAATAAAAAAAGTGAAAGTCCCATAGTGGGACAAAGTAAAAAAAAATCCCAAAAAGTGAAAAAAAAAAAAATAAAAAAAAAAAATTGTAAAAATATTTAAAAAAAAAAATAAAAAAAATAATCCACTAAAAATAAAAATATAATGTATCCATCAATAAATATTATTATGAAAAAAAAAACCCAAACAAACAATAAAAGTACACATATTTGGTATCGCCGCGTCCGTAACGACCTGGCCTATAAAACTGTTCCACTAGTTAACCCCTTCAGTGAACACAGTAAAAAAAAAACAAGCAAAAAACAATGCTTTATCATACCGCCAAACAAAAAATGGAATAACACACGATCAAAAAGACGAATATAAATAAAAATGGTACCGCTGAAAACGTCATCTCGTCCCTCAAAAAACAAGCCGCCATACAGCTCCATCATCCGAAAAATCAAAAAGTTAGAGCTCTCAGAATAAAGCGATGCAAAAATTTTTTTTCTATAAAATAGCTTTTACTGTGTGAAAGCGCCAAAACATAAAAAAACTATATAAATGTGGTACCGCTGTTAATGTACTGATCCAAAGAATAAAGCTGCCTTATCAATTTTACCACAAGCAGAGTAGAATAAAAAAATGTAAAAAAAAAAACACAATTCCTGAATTGTTGGTTTTTGTTTATTCTGCCTCGAAAAATCGGAAAAGAAAGCGATCAAAAAATGTCACGTGCCTGAAAATGGCACCAATAACAACGTCAACTCATCCCGCAAAAAACAAGCCGTCACATGACTCTGTCGGCCAAAATATGGCGATGCAAAAACTAGATTTTACAAAATATGTGTCTTTTAGTGCGTGACAGCTGTCAATCATAAAAACCCCATATGATTCTGGTATCGCTGTAATCACACCGACCCGAAGAATAAAGTAATCTCATCACTTATACCGCATGAGGAACGGCGTAAAAAATAAACGCTAGGGCTGGTGTTGGGGTTGTGCAAATGTTAGGGTTGGGGTTGTTTTTTTTTTCAAAAGTAAAAATAAATAAATAAAAAATGACAATATGGCGACTAGTGTTGAGCGCACGTGCTCGCTACTTGAGTTTGCATCGGGTGCTCGGGTATGCACGGAGTATCATGGGTATTTGAGTGCCATGCTCGAGTCTCTGCCCCATATGCTTCGCGGCCAAAAAGCCCCCGCGGGGATTGCCTGCCATGCACGAGCGATTCCCGCATGTTTTTTTTGGGGTGTCTAATAACCGTGAAACATGCGGGCGGGGACTCGAGCATTTCACTTGAGCACCCGTAATACATGGTGCATACCTGAGTACCCGATGCAAACTCAAATAGCGAGTACTTGCGCTCAAGAATAATGACAACTTATTCAATATGATGACCTAATGTTATCAAATTCTGTGTTGTACCTCTGGGTTCAAAATGTTCACTTTACTCCTTAATAAAATCCTTGAGGGGTATAGTTTCCAAAATGGGGTCACTTGTGGGGGAGCTCCACTGTTTAGGCACATCACGGGCTCTCCAAACGCGACATGGTGTCCGCTAACAAATTGCATGGAAAATCGGCTCAAATTGTTAGTGGACACCATGTTGCGTTTGGAGAGCCCCTGTGTGCCTAAACATTGGAGCTCCCCCACAAGTGACCCCATTTTGGAAACTAGACCACCCAAGGCACCTATCTAGATGCATAGTGAGCACTTGGAACCCCCAGGTGCTTCACAAATTGATTCGTAAAAATGAAAAAGTGTTTTTTTTTCCACTTTTTCATTTTTAAGAATCAATTTGTGAAGCACCTGGGGGATCCACGTTCTCACTATGCCTAGATAGGTGCCTTGGGGGGGGGGTCTAGTTTCCAAAATGGGGTCACCTGTGGGGGAGCTACACTGTTTAGGCACATCAGGGGCTCTCCAAAAGCAACATGGCGTCCGCTAATTATTCAAGCAAATTTTACAATCAAAAGTCAAATGGCGCTCCTTCCCTTCCGAGCCCTGCGCCCAAACAGTGGTTTTCCCCCACATATGGTGTATCTGCGTGCCCAGGGGAAATTGCACAACAAATTTTGTGGTCCATTTTTTCCTGTAACCCCTGCGAAAATAAAAAAAATTGGGTCTAAAGTAACATTTTTGTGAAAAAAGTTAAATGTTCATTTTTTTCTTCCACATTCCAAAAATTCCTGTGAAGCACCTGAAGGGTTAATAAAGTTCTTGAATGTGGTTTTGGGCACCTTGATGGGTGCAGTTTTTAGAATGGTGTCACTTTTGGGTATTTTCTGTCATATAGACCCCTCAAAGTGACTTCAAATGTGATGTGGTCACTAAAAAAATGGTTTTGTAAATTTTGTTGGAAAAATGAGAAATCGCTGGTCAACTTTTAACCCTTATAGCTCCCTAACCCAAAAAAATTTTGGTTCCAAAATTGTGCTGATGTAAAGTAGACATGTGGGAAATGTTATTTATTAACTATTTTGTGTGACATATCTCTTTGATTTAAGGGCATAAAATTTCAAATTTTGAAAATTGCAAACTTTTCGCCAAATTTCCATTTTTTTTTCACAAATAAACGCAAGTGATATCGAAGAAATTTTACCACAATCATGAAGTACAATATGTCACAAAAAAACAGTCTCAGAATCAGGGGGATCCTTTGAAGCGTTCCAGAGTAATTACCTCATAAAGTGACAGTGGTCAGAATTGTAAAAATTGGCCTGGTCATTAACGTGCAAAGCACCCTCGGGGGTAAAGGGGTTAATAGATGGTGCACCATTTGGTCTTTACGGTAAAATTGACAGATTTCCAGGACCCATTCAAGGGTTACAGAGACACTGACCGAACAAGAAAATTCTTCTAGGAATTATTGCTCACAGAGGTAGGCAAGCCATTAAAACACATTTGCTGATTATAACACTTGGTCTTGTAACAAAACCTTTGTCTTGCAATTGGGTATATTGTAGCAGGAAGAATAAACTGTACTGGAGTGAAGGGCAAAAAGTATCCAACTATGTAGAAAACCTTAGTTTGTTCCAAAGATGAAAGAACACCAGCAGGGCTGGAATGACAGGTTTATCTCTCAAAGCGTCTGGTCATAAGAAGTCTGTTTAGCTCCATTAATCGCTATATGAGGGAGGAGTGTGCCAATAGACACGGTACACTATAATAGGCTGCTGCCCGCCAAGGTAGGAACGGCTATGTGCACAAAACAACCAATCCCCTACAGAACTCTGAAAGTATTGTCCGGTACATGAGGTTCGTCAAGATCCAAGCAGTAAAGCCCATAGTGTATAAGTACAGAACAGCCTCATTATTAGAGATCTTCCAATAAAATGATCATGCTCATATAACCAATATAAATAATATAAATTTAAAAAAATTGTGTAGCAAGACACAGTCATAAAAACAGGCAAACTAAGATGGTCAAAAATGTTTATGTGAGTAATCAAGTCCTGAAATTGTCAGGTGACCTGACTTTTCAAGAACATTTGTGGGGTCCACTTTCTGGGGTATACCTACCTATGTGGGAGATTACTTGTCTGAATAATAGTTTGGTATGTGATTGATCAAGTCCTGGAATTGTGAAATGGTGTAAAATGTGATTTACCAATGAGAATATTCTCATCATTACTTGTTTCATTAAAATGCCTCTACTGGGACCCACTAAGCAGAAAATATGTTATTTTAAAAAAAAACACAAACCCCTAATAATTGTGAGATATGTGGTAGGTCTCAAAAAGAGGAAGGGGTGAGATGCAAACACGGCATCTTTTTTGGGGATATTTTTGGGTGGGAGTGGCAGGGACGGGGCAAAGAAAACGTTGCTCTCCAAGTCTCAGAACATCCTCAGAAGCGAAGGCTTCCTCCTGTGCCATCGAGTCAAAGATGAGACACTCAACAACTTTCTCCTGGAACTAGAGGAAAGGGAGCGCTCCTTGTACAGGACAAAACTGTTATATCTAACAATTTGGATTGATACTATACTATAACACCAGGCCTCAGTATAGATCAGGGATAGCCCCCTATAACCCCAGGCCTCAGTACAGGTCAGGGGCAGCCCCCCTATAACCCCAGGCCTCAGTACAGTTCAGCCCCCCTATTACCCCAGGCCTCAGTACAGGTCAGGGATAGCCCCCCTATAACCCCAGTCCTCAGTACAGGTCAGGGATAGCCCCCTATAACCCCAGGCCTCAGTACAGGTCAGCCCCCCTATAACCCCAGGCCTCAGTACAGGTCAGGGGCAGCCCCCCTATAACCCCAGGCCTCAGTACAGGTCAGGGGCAGCCCCCCTATTACCTCAGGCCTCAGTACAGGTCAGGGATAGCCCCCTATAACCCCAGGCCTCAGTACAGGTCAGGGGCAGCCCCCCTATAACCCCAGGCCTCAGTACAGGTCAGGGATAGCCCCCCTATAACCCCAGACCACAGCACAGGTCAGGGGCAGCCCCCCTATAACCCGGGGCCTCAGTACAGGTCAGGGATAGCCCCCTATAACCCCAGGCCTCAGTACAGGTCAGGGATAGCCCCCTATAACCCCAGGCCTCCGTACAGGTCAGGGGCAGCCCCCCTATAACCCGGGGCCTCAGTACAGGTCAGGGATAGCCCCCTATTACCCCAGGTCTCAGTACAGGTCAGGGGCAGCCCCCCTATAACCCGGGGCCTCAGTACAGGTCAGGGATAGCCCCCTATAACCCCAGACCACAGCACAGGTCAGGGGCAGCCCCCCTATAACCCGGGGCCTCAGTACAGGTCAGGGATAGCCCCCTATAACCCCAGGCCTCCGTACAGGTCAGGGGCAGCCCCCCTATAACCCGGGGCCTCAGTACAGGTCAGGGATAGCCCCCCTATAACCCCAGGCCTCAGTACAGGTCAGGGATAGCCCCCCTATAACCCGGGGCCTCAGTACAGGTCAGGGGCAGCCCCCCTATAACCCGGGGCCTCTGTACAGGTCAGGGATAGCCCCCTATAACCCGGGGCCTCAGTACAGGTCAGGGATAGCCCCCTATAACCCCAGGCCTCCGTACAGGTCAGGGGCAGCCCCCCTATAACTCGGGGCCTCAGTACAGGTCAGGGATAGCCCCCTATTACCCCAGGTCTCAGTACAGGTCAGGGATAGCCCCCTATAACCCCAGGCCTCCGTACAGGTCAGGGGCAGCCCCCCTATAACCCGGGGCCTCAGTACAGGTCAGGGATAGCCCCCTATAACCCGGGGCCTCAGTACAGGTCAGGGATAGCCCCCTATAACCCGGGGCCTCAGTACAGGTCAGGGATAGCCCCCTATAACCCGGGGCCTCAGTACAGGTCAGGGATAGCCCCCTATTACCCCAGGTCTCAGTACAGGTCAGGGATAGCCCCCCTATAACCCCAGGCCTCAGTACAGGTCAGGGGCAGCCCCCCTATAACTCGGGGCCTCAGTACAGGTCAGGGATAGCCCCCTATAACCCCAGGTCTCAGTACAGGTCAGGGATAGCCCCCCTATAACCCCAGGCCTCAGTACAGGTCAGGGGCAGCCCCCCTATAACTCTGGCCCTCAGTACAGGTCAGGGGCAGCCCCCCTATAACTCGGGGCCTCAGTACAGGTCAGCCCCCCTATAACCCCAGGCCTCAGTACAGGTCAGGGGCAGCCCCCCTATAACTCGGGGCCTCAGTACAGGTCAGCCCCCCTATAACCCCAGGTCTCAGTACAGGTCAGGGGCAGCCCCCCTATAACCCCAGGTCTCAGTACAGGTCAGGGGCAGCCCCCCTATAACCCCAGGCCTCAGTACAGGTCGGGTTGTGCATCCGGTAATGAGCTCCGCAGCTTTCAGTTTCGGTTTGCTCAACTTCCGGTGTCCTGCCCCGGGCGGTGCCGCCGTCCTGTAACGGAGCTAGGCCGCACGATGCGGGGAATGGAGACCGCGGCTGTGCTCCTGCTGCTGCTGAGCGTCTGCGCCCGGTGCCGGGGTGAGTGACGGACGAGACCGGGGGGAGGGGACAGCGGGACGGAACGGCGCCGCGCCCTGAGGTAGAGCCCGGTGTCCAGTATCCGCAGCGCCCCGGAGACGGCGGTCAGCGCGGGGGAGCTCCGTGTCTGTCACCTCAGGCGTGTCACCGGGATTTACCTCAGGCGCACACAGCTGGCCTCCCCCGATTCTCAATGTGGTATCTCCCGCACTGGCCCAAACCCCAGAGGCCTCTCCCATTCACACACACAGGGGGGGGGGGGGTGCATTGAGGTTCTGTCCACATATTGCCGTTAATTTACCCTACAAGTGTTCGGCCTCGTTACAACCCTGGGAAAAATGTAATGTGTGCTGGGACCACCGACTGTGCGGCTGATTAGTCCTGTGACTTGGATCATGATCGGACTGATTCGGACACGTTCTATCCGTGAACAGGACGTGTAATCAGGAGGACTCGGGTGGGTCTTGTCATACGACATTACTGTACCGGGTGGCATCTGCGCACAATGGGCGAGCTACCGGCACAGGCTGAAAAAAACACAATGTGGGCAAATCTGTGAGGATCCACGACCTGCGTCCTCCGTGACCAGATCACATCTCCTAATCACTTGTCAGATGGTGTGAACAGTCCCTTAAATAAGCACCAAATAATGTCATCTACTGGCGCCATTACCGGCCTCACATCAGCCTTAAGGCCGTGAGGTCTGCGGGCAAATCAACGGGGTGCGAGTCCATACAAGTCAACAAGGACCTTCAGACGTCTGCGCCCTCCTTCCCATCCGGTCCTGGCTCTGGTGGGAGCGCCCTCCTCCTTCCCATCCGGTCCTGGCTCCGGCGGGAGCGCCCTCGTCCTCCTTCTTCCCATCCGGTCCCGGCTCCGGCGGGATTGCCTCGTCCTCCTTCTTCCCATCCGGTCCTGGCTCCTGCGGGAGCGCCCTCCTCCTCCTCCTTCCCATCCGGTCCTGGCTCCGGCGGGAGCGCCCTCCTCCTTCCCATCCGGTCCCGGCTCCGGCGGGAGCGCCCTCGTCCTCCTTCTTCCCATCCGGTCCTGGCTCCTGCGGGAGCGCCCTCCTCCTCCTTCCCATCCGGTCCTGGCTCCGGCGGGAGCGCCCTCCTCCTCCTTCCCATCCGGTCCTGGCTCCTGCGGGAGCGCCCTCGTCCTCCTTCCCATCCGGTCCTGGCTCCGGCGGGAGCGCCCTCCTCCTCCTTCCCATCCGGTCCTGGCTCCGGCGGGAGCGCCCTCCTCCTTCTTCCCATCCGGTCCTGGCTCCGGCGGGAGCGTCCTCCTCCTTCTTCCCATCCGGTCCTGGCTCCGGCGGGAGCGTCCTCCTCCTCCTTCCCATCCGGTCCTGGCTCCGGCGGGAGCGCCCTCCTCCTCCTTCCCATCCGGTCCTGGCTCCGGCGGGAGCGCCCTCCTCCTCCTTCCCATCCGGTCCTGGCTCCGGCGGGAGCACCCTCCTCCTCCTTCCCATCCGGTCCTGGCTCTGGCGGGAGCACCCTCCTCCTCCTTCCCATCCGGTCCTGGCTCCGGCGGGAGCACCCTCCTCCTCCTTCCCATCCGGTCCTGGCTCCGGCGGGAGCGCCCTCCTCCTCCTTCCCATCCGGTCCTGGCTCCGGCGGGAGCGCCCTCCTCCTCCTTCCCATCCGGTCCTGGCTCCGGCGGGAGCGCCCTCCTCCTTCCCATCCGGTCCTGGCTCCGGCGGGAGCGCCCTCCTCCTTCCCATCCGGTCCTGGCTCCGGCGGGAGCGCCCTCCTCCTCCTTCCCATCCGGTCCTGGCTCCGGCGGGAGCGCCCTCCTCCTTCCCATCCGGTCCTGGCTCCGGCGGGAGCGCCCTCCTCCTCCTTCCCATCCGGTCCTGGCTCCGGCGGGAGCGCCCTCCTCCTTCCCATCCGGTCCTGGCTCCGGCGGGAGCGCCCTCCTCCTCCTTCCCATCCGGTCCTGGCTCCGGCGGGAGCGCCCTCCTCCTTCTTCCCATCCGGTCCTGGCTCCTGCGGGAGCGCCCTCCTCCTCCTTCCCATCCGGTCCTGGCTCCGGCGGGAGCGCCCTCCTTCTTCCCATCCGGTCCTGGCTCCGGCGGGAGCGCCCTCCTCCTTCTTCCCATCCGGTCCTGGCTCCGGCGGGACCGCCCTCCTTTCTCCTATCCGGCTCGTGACTTCTGTCACTCTTGGTCAGATCTTGTCTTACTGAGGACTTTAGAGGTTGTCCACTACTGTATAAAATGCCCCAATGTTTTTAAACGGTGGAGATAAGGGTTTTTTGTAAATACCTTGCGTGTTCTTTATTGCCTGTGAGCGGTGCTATTGCTGGCCGCTCACAGGCATCACGTGACTCAGTGGCGCGCTCCTCCCTGAGTGATGGGCTGTGGGCGAGGTTTCACCGCCGGTCACACCCAGCATCTACCGCGCGCTTGCCCCTCTCCTACATTCATTGGGAAAGCGCGCTCCCCCATCAACCAGCTGGAGCGCGTCACTGAGTAACGCCCGTCTGCAGCCGGGGTCACGTGATGCCTGGTGAGCGGTCAGCGATAGCGCCGCTCACAGGCAACAATAAAGAACAAGCCAGGTATTTACAAAAGCCCTTATCTCCACCGTTTAAATACATTGGGGCATTTTATATAGTAGTGGACAACCTCTTTAAGTGGAAACCTGTTGTGGCTCTTTTGTTCTTTTTGGTTGGTGAAATCTTCAGTGAGTGGGTGAGATTTGGGGTTAATCCGTGTGGATTCGGCTCAGATTCCTCCAGTGAGTAACATGCCGCTTATTGAAGCAGCTCCAGGAAAATGTGCGACTATGAACCATTGCATTAATTTCCCCTTTAAATGCCCCAGATGTTCCTGGCATTTTCTTCGCTCAAAACTTTACATGTACAGTGAGTACGGAAAGTGTTCAGACCCCTTTACATTTTTCACTCTTTGTTTCATTGCAGCCATTTGGTAAATTCTAAAAAGTTCATTTTTTTTCCTCAGTAAAGTCCACTCCGCGCCCCATCTGGACTGAAAAAAACACAAATGTAGAAATTTTTGCAAATTTATTAAAAAAGAAAAACTGAAATCTCACATGGTCATAAGTATTCAGACCCTTTGCTCAGTATTGAATAGAAGCCCCCTTTTGAGCTAGTACAGCCATGAGTCTTCTTGGGAATGATGCAACAAGTTTTTCACACCTGGATTTGGGGATCCTCTGCCATTCTTCCTGGCAGATCCTCTCCAGTTCTGTCAGTTTGGATGGTGAACGTTGGTGGACGGCCATTTTCAGGTCTCTCCAGAAATGCTCAATTGGGTTTAGGTTAAGAATGGTCACAGAGTTGTTCTGAAGCAATGACCCTAAGCACACAGCTAAAATAACAAAGGAGTGAAGCCACAGTGATCTTGGGGTTCTTCTTTACCTCTCTCACCAAGGCTCTTCTCCCATGATTGCTCAGTTTGGCTGGACGGCCAGGTCTAGGAAGACTTCTGGTGGTCCCAAACTTCTTCCATTTAAGGATTATGGAGGCCACTGTGCTCTTAGGAACCTTGAGTAATGCAGAAATTCTTTTGTAACCTTGGCCAGATCTGGGCCTTGCCACAATTCTGTCTCTGAGCTCCTTGGGCAGTTCCTTTGAGCTGATGATTCTCCTTTGGTCTGACATGCACTGTGAGCTGTGGGGTCTTATATAGACAGGTGTGTGCCTTTCCAAATCAAGTCCTATCAGTTTAATTAAACACAGCTGGACTCCAATGAAGGAGTAGAACCATCTCAAGGAGGATCACAAGGAAATGGACAGCATGTGACTTATATATGAGTGTCTGAGCAAAGGGTCTGAATACTTATGACCATGGGATATTTCAGTTTTTCTGTTTTAATAAATTTGCAAAAATTTCTACATTTGTTTTTTTCAGTGAAGATGGGGTGCAGAGTGCACTTTACTGAGAAAAAAATGAACTTTTTAGAATTTACGAAATGGCTGCAATGAAACATTTAAACGGGTCTGAATACTTTCCGTATCCACTGTATATTGGGCTTTTTCTGCACCAGAGTCCAGACAAGAAAAGCTCAGCGGGAATGAACCCAGACGGTATAGCTTTGTACTGATGAAGGGCTAACTCCCCAAAACACATCTCTGCAAATACGGTCTGCTTTGGCTTTAAAGGGAAGGTGCCATGAAAAAAAAAAATATGTTTTTCCAACTATTGAAAAAATCTAAAAAATAATGTTTTAATTTAAAAAAGATATATTTGTTTTTAATGAAGTAAATATGAAAAGTAGTTTTTAAAAGTTTGATATTTCTACTTTTAAACATTAGGGGGAGCAGCTACTGAAATATTTCATGAAAACCTAGTGCAACCTATAAAATACATCAACTGTAATGACTTCAGTCTCAAATTCACATATTGTTACCATCAGTCTTAAAATTAAAGTAAAATTAAAGAACATGGATATTCACTCCACTCCTATGGGCATGGAGGAGAGTGAATATTCATTTACTCTTCACAATGGTAGTGCTGAGACTTGTGTACGTACGGGAAGAGTTGATTTCCATCAAAACTGAACAATCAGGGCTATGTGTAACTTTTTATATTACAAAAAGCGATAATAAAAATGCAAAAACCCTTCCCCACGCAGCCCCCCAACATACAGCCCCACACAAGGAGCATCACCCTCCCTTCCTCCCAGCATTCAGCATTATCCCCTTTCTCGAATAGCCCCCAGCATGCAGCCCAGCTCAAGTAGCATCCCCCCCTTTACTGCACAGCCCCCCCAGCATTCCACGTCATTATCATCAGCCCCTTCCACACACCCCGAAAGCGTGCAGCCCCACACAAGGAAAATCAACTCTTTTCCTATGAAAGCCCCCTAATAACCAACCCCATACCGCAGCCCCTGTACATAATCCATGCTTCAACAGCAGCCCCTTCCCTGTGCAATCCTCCAACATGCAGCCCCCATATAGTAACATCATCCATGCTTCTTTGCCCCCCAAAATACATCCTCAGAGCACTCCTACTCAGTCTCCAGGCTCCATCATGCAGCCCCTCACGCCTCCCTCGTCCACACTTATGTCTTCAGCAGGCTGAGCATAAGGCGGCATCCAGGTGGGGGAGGAGGCCCCGCCCCCTGCTGTGACATCATCCCGGTAAGAGGGGGAAACTAGAGCTCACAGCACAGCTATGGGCTTCAAAAAGATGGCGCCGATCTCCTCCCATAGCTGTGACCTGGACAGCCCAGTGAGCGAGCTCAGGTCACAGCTAAGGCTGATTCAGTGCAGCATATGCGGTCAGAGAGCGACTGAAGAGTCCTATGCACAGGGGCAAATGCACCAGCAAATGGCAGACCCCAGTAGTTTGAATAAAATAATAATAATAAGAATAATAATAAAATGGTTAAAACAGTGAATTTAATTTTGTATTAAAAATAATCGATTATATAATCAATTAATATAAAAATCGCAGCACCTTCCCTTTAAGCGCAAGTCGTGTCACAAGGCTCGGTAAAGGGATGATACTGACTTTAAGGATAGCTGCTTCCAATCGGGGGCGCTAGAGATCTAGTCCTCCTCTTTGAAGAGACAGTTGGCATGAAGGAGAAGTGTATGTTTTTGGGACACATGTTACCTATTTAGTCGTCCCTACTTTTTCACAAGTTTTTATATATATTTTTTTTAATAAAACAGCATGCAGATGTGTGGGAGTCGGGACCGGAGACCCCCACTGATCGCTCTAAAGATGGATCAGAAGCGCCCACTTCAGCAGACATGTGCTCACAGCTTTTGCATGAGCGCACGGTGTTGTGAGGGCTGAATAGAAAGTTTCAGCGTGAGGACACCGCCATGCACGCTCTTCTGCCGGAGCTCGGTGCTTCTGTACGCTGCCGTGCTCGCTCTTCTGCCGGAGCTCGGTGCTTCTGTACGCCGCCGTGCTCGCTCTTCTGCCGGAGCTCGGTGCTTCTGTACGCTGCCGTGCTCGCTCTTCTGCCGGAGCTCGGTGCTTCTGTACGCTGCCGTGCTCGCTCTTCTGCCGGAGCTCGGTGCTTCTGTACGCCGCCGTGCTCGCTCTTCTGCCGGAGCTCGGTTCTTCTGTACGCCGCCGTGCACGCTCTTCTGCAGGAGCTCGGTGCTTCTGTACGCCGCCGTGCACGCTCTTCTGCAGGAGCTCGGTGCTTCTGTACGCTGCCGTGCTCGCTCTTCTGCAGGAGCTCGGTGCTTCTGTACGCTGCCGTGCTCGCTCTTCTGCCGGAGCTCGGTGCTTCTGTACGCCGCCGTGCACGCTCTTCTGCAGGAGCTCGGTGCTTCTGTATGCCGCTGTGCACGTTCTTCTGCAGGAGCTCGGTGCTTCTGTACGCTGCCGTGCTCGCTCTTCTGCCGGAGCTCGGTTCTTCTGTACGCCGCCGTGCACGCTCTTCTGCAGGAGCTCGGTGCTTCTGTACGCCGCCGTGCTCGCTCTTCTGCAGGAGCTCGGTGTTTCTGTACGCCGCCGTGCTCGCTCTTCTGTAGGAGCTCGGTGTTTCTGTACGCCACCGTGCACGCTCTTCTGCAGGAGCTCGGTGTTTCTGTACGCCACCGTGCACGCTCTTCTGCAGGAGCTCGGTGCTTCTGTATGCCGCCGTGCACGCTCTTCTGCAGGAGCTCAGTGCTTCTGTACGCCGCCGTGCACGCTCTTCTGCAGGAGCTCAGTGCTTCTGTACGCCGCCGTGCACGCTCTTCTGCAGGAGCTCGGTGCTTCTGTACGCCGCCGTGCACGCTCTTCTGCAGGAGCTCGGTGCTTCTGTACGCTGCCGTGCACGCTCTTCTGCAGGAGCTCGGTGCTTCTGTACGCTGCCGTGCACGCTCTTCTGCAGGAGCTCGGTGCTTCTGTACGCTGCCGTGCACGCTCTTCTGCAGGAGCTCGGTGCTTCTGTACGCCGCCATGCACGCTCTTCTGCAGGAGCTCGGTGCTTCTGTACGCTGCCGTGTTCGCTCTTCTGCAGGAGCTCGGTGCTTCTGTACGCTGCCGTGCTCGCTCTTCTGCAGGAGCTCGGTGCTTTTGTACGCCGCCGTGCACGCTCTTCTGCAGGAGCTCGGTGCTTCTGTACGCCGCCGTGCACGCTCTTCTGCAGGAGCTCGGTGCTTCTGTACGCTGCCGTGTTCGCTCTTCTGCAGGAGCTCGGTGCTTCTGTACGCTGCCGTGCTCGCTCTTCTGCAGGAGCTCGGTGCTTTTGTACTCTGCCGTGCACGCTCTTCTGCAGTGTGTACACAGTGACTGCTCCAGCAGAATAGTGAGTGCAGCTCTGGAGTATAATACAGGATGTAACTCAGGATCAGTAATATAATGTATGTACACAGTGACTGCACCAGCAGAATAGTGAGTGCAGCTCTGGAGTATAATACAGGATGTAACTCAGGATCAGTAATATAATGTATGTACACAGTGACTGCACCAGCAGAGTAGTGAGTGCAGCTCTGGGGTATAATACAGGATGTAACTCAGGATCAGTAATGTAATGTATGTACACAGTGACTGCACCAGCAGAATAGTGAGCGCAGCTCTGGGGTATAATACAGGATGTAGCTCGGGATCAGTAATGTCAGATCCGCACATACAGTCTGGGGTCATCCATGGTCGCTTGTCGATACATTTGTGATCTCTTGTATGTTCTTCTTTTAGGTGAGGAGCAGATTACAGGAGTCACCGGCAGCAATGTGACCTTCAGAGCGAGTGTAATTGTTCGTCCTTCGGAGATCAACTGGCTGAAGAATGAGATAAAGATCGTGGACCTGGAGGAGGGGAAGGAGCCGGACTTCTACAGGTTCTATAACATTAAGGAAAGGGTTATCGTAAATCTGGCGGAGAAGACCTTCACCCTCCTGGACGTGATTCCGGGGGACAGCGGGAGATACAAGGCCATGCTCCTGGTCGATGGCATATTTACGAACATCTTCTTCAGTCTACGGGTGCTCGGTGAGTGCGGGGCTGCGGTGAGTGCGGGTGCTCGGTGAGTGCGGGGCCGCGGTGATCCTTATTCAAGGGCCGACACTCACTGTATGGGGGAAACTAGCTGGTTATTGTCACCAGCACATTACCTGTTCACATGGGAATTTGTGCTGCCGAGGCACTTATGGGTCCTTGTATTTGATCCAATGAGCCGATGAATGAGTTGCTGTGTGTGTACAGGGGCCAATGATCGGGGTTTTAGCTGATTTTTGGCACTTGTGACATCTTTAACCCCTTTACCCCCGAAGGCTGTTTGCATTTTAATGACCAGGCCAATTTCTACAATTCTGACCACTGTCACTTTGAGGTAATAACTCTAGAACGCTTCAACGGATCCCCCTGATTGAGATTTTTTTTTTTTGTGACTTATTGTACTTGCATTTATTTGTGAAAAAATCGAAAATTTTGTCGAAAATTTTTGCAATTTTCTAACTTTGAATTTTCATGCCCTTTAATCAGAGAGATTTGTCACACAAAAGAGTTAATAAATAACATTTCCCACATGTCTACTTTACATCAGCACAATTTTGGAACCAAAGTTTTTTTTTGTTAGGAAGTTTATAAGGGTTAAAAGTTGACCAGCGATTTCTCATTTTTCCAACAAAATTTACAAAACCATTTTTTTAGGGACCACGTCACTTTGAAGGGCCTATATGACAGAAAATACCCAAAAGTGACACCATTCTAAAAACTGCACCCCTCAAGATGCTCAAAACCACATTCAAGAAGTTTATTAACCCTTCAAGTGCTTCACAGGAATGTGGAAGAAAACAATGAACATTTAACTTTTTTTCACAAAAATTTAACTTTAGACCCAATTTTTTTTTTATTTTTCCAAGGGTAACAGGAAAAAATGGACCCCAAAATGTATTGTGCAATTTCTCTTAAGCGCGCTGATACCCCATATATGAGGGAAAACCACTGTTTGGGCGCACGGCAGGGTTCGCAAGGGAAGGAGCGCCATTTGACTTTGTGAATATAAAATTTGCTTGAATAATTAGCGGACAGCATGTCGCGTTTGGAGAGTCCCTGATGTGCCTAAACAGTGGAAATCCTCCCACAAGTGACACCATTTTGGAAACTAGACCCCTTAAGGAACTTATCTAGATCTGTGGTGCGTACTTTGAACCCCCAAGTGTTTCACAAAAGTTTATAACGTAGAGCCGTGAAAATAAAAAATCACTTTTTTTTCCACAAAAATGATCTTTTAGCCCCAATTTTTTTTATTTTCACAAGAGAATTGGACTCCAAAAGTTGTTATGCAACTTCTCCTGAGTTCGATGATGCCCCATATGTGAGGGAAAACCATTGTTTGGGTGCACATCAGGGCTTGGAAGGGAGGAGCACGCAAAACTCGCTGTAATTGAGAGCGGACGCCATGTTTCTGTTGGCGAGCCCCTTATGTTGTCATAGGTGTGTCAGGTGTAATAGACAGTCGCTCTGGATCTGGCTGTAGAAGGTCATTGCGCTTGGCATTGCAGACACCTTAATCCTTCTTCCTTGTTGACCTCCCTCCTGCTGCTGATTAACTCCCATGCAAGGGTGTGTCAAAAACTCTATTTGCTCCACGCAATTGCCAGTGATACTTCTTTGTTCCTTTGGGCATTGTTGGATCACTAGCTGTTGGCTGGCTTCTTCTCTGGTGCCCTTGGAGGACAGTTGTCATTACTCCTCTGGTGTCTGTTCAATTTAAGTTAATCCCTTTTGCTTGTCTGCCTTGTTGTCTTTAGTTTGTAGTGGGGCCTGACCAGTGCTCACCCCTCCCTATCTAGGGCCAAGCTCTAGGGATATACAGGGTTTAGGGCTCTGCTCGGCGATAGGTGTGGAACCTATATGGGGACGGTAGGGTAGGCAGGGTGTTATTAGATCTGTCTAGGGGCCTCTACTCCCCCTTTCCCTAGTATTGGGGTTTCCTCTCCCTCTTCCCTTCGTGTTGCACTTAGTCTTTCCCATACCTTGCGTGACAGATGTGCCTAAACAGTGGAAACCCTCCACAAGTGACCCCATTTTGGAAACTAGACCCCTTAAGGAGCTTATCTAGATGTGTGGTGAGCACTCTGAGCCCCCAAGTGTTTCACTAAAGTTTTTAATGTAGAGCCGTGAAAATAAAAAAAATCACCTTTTTTCCACAAAAATGATCTTTAAGCCTCAATCTTTTTATTTTCACAAGGGTAACAGGAGAAATTGGACACCAAAAGTTGTTGTGCAATTTCTCCTAATTACGTTGATGCCTCTTATGTGGGAGAAAACTACTGTTTGGGTGCATGGCAGGGCTCGGAAGGGAAGGAGTGACGTTTTGGAACGCAGACTGTGATGGAATGGTCTGCGGGCGTCATGTCACGTTTGCAGAACCCCTGATGTGCGTAAAGAGTGGAAATGCCCACAAGTGCCCTCTTTTTGGAAACTAGACCCCCACCCCCAAGCTAGATGTGTGGTGAGCACCTTGAACCCCATGTGGCTTCACAGAAAATTATAATGTTGACTTGTGAAAATAAAAAACACACTTTTTCCACAAAAATTTTATTTTAGCCCCCCCCCAAAAAATATTTTAACAAGGGTAACAGGAGAAAGTGGACCCCAAAATTTGTTGTGCAATTCCTCCTGAGCGCGCAGATATTCCATATGTGGTCGAAAACTACTTTTGAGTCACAGAGCAAAGCTCAGAAGGGAAGAAGCGCCATATTGGAGTTCAGATTTTGCTGGGCTGGTGCTATGTCACATTGGCTGAGCCCCTGAGCTGAAACCCCCCCCCCCCCATCTCATAAGAGACCCCTTTTTACGAACTACACCTCTCAATTAATTAATCTTGAGGTGCAGTGAGCATGTTGACACCACATGTGCCTCACAGAATTTTACACCACTGGGCCGTGAAGAAAGAATAATTACATTTTTACCACCAAAGTTTCGTTTTAGCCCCAAATTCTACATTTTCACACTGGGAAATGGGTAAAAATGGTACCAAAATTTGTCACACAATTTTTGCTGAATGTAGAAATATCCCATATGGGGCTGTACAGTACTGCTTAGCCACACTTCGAGACTCGGGAGGGATGGAGCACTATATGGCTCCTGGAGAGCAGATTTTTCTAGAATAGTTTGCAGACTCCATATACAGAGCCCCTAAGTGCTAGAAGAGCAGTATCCCCCCTCAAGTGACTCAATTTTGGAAATGATACACCTTTGGGAATTTAGCTACAGGTGTGGTGAGGGTTTTAACTACAGAAACAAGCAGCAGTGGATGTTGCTGAGTAAAAATTGCAAACTGCCGTTGTAGTGGCCAGTACATTGTAGTGGCCAGTACATTGTAGTGGCCAGTAAGTTATGCCCAGCTCGTGCTTCTGGAGACATGCACCCGTAAATTAGGCAGCTCTCATTGCTACAGAAATGTCAAACATGTGGACGCTAACTGTGCTTTAGGCACACTGGAGCTCAAACTGGAGGTGGGCATTTGTATTTGGGAGCACAGAATTTACTGAATTTCTTTTGGGGGGCAAGGACCATTTCGCTTTTCCAGAGCCGTTGTGCAACAAGTAATGTGGAAGCCCCTATATTTTTGTTAATAGATGACGGACCTGAGTGGGGTCTTGCTTTTTTTTTGTGGATTGAGTTGAAGCTTTTATTGTGATACAAAATGTTATGTAAAATTTTCCCATTTATCCTGTGCTCTACACTGAGCACTTATTTCGGGGTTTCCATTTAAATCTCCGAGTGACGTAATTCAGATGAAACCCCGAGGGATCCATTCATTATAATGAGGCAGCAGAGTTTAGGCCTCTTTCACATGTCCGTATCTCCGGTATGTGTGGTGACCGTTTCCACACGTACCGGAGACACATACACACGTAGACCCATTCAAATGAATCGGTCTGTGTACATGTCAGTGTATTTTCATGGACCGTGTGTCCGTGGGCAGAACACAGACCCTTGCTCTGCGCTGAGCTCAGTGAGTGACAGGACACCGCTCGCTGAGCGCAGCTCCGGGGCCCGCTCGCTGGAGCGAGTCATTCTCCCTAGCTCCTCGGCGTGAGCGGTCAGGTGGGTTACAGCGGGGAACATGTTCGGACAGGAGAATATAAGGATTTTCTTATTTTTATTCTTATTTTTACACCAGGACACAGCGGGAGCAGAATACTACTCTCAACATTGTCCTTTGCTTGCCCTGATCGCAGCACCGGCAGGGGACAATGATGAGGGCAGCGTTCAGCACCCGGCACTTGGTAACAGCACTAACTGTACCACTAATTCCCAGGCGCCGGTACGTGTGCTCCTGATGCGGCACACGGTTGCCACAGGTATGCCATACAGGTGCACACGGACATGGATATTTCCGGTACTGTTTTTTCCGGTGCCCGAAATATCAGGATGTGTGAAACCGGTCTTATTCTGGACTCCGTTCAGCTATGTCCTTTTTTTTCCAGAGGTTCACAAAACTGTGGCCAACTGCACTTTTATGCACGCCTATTAAAAAGACGGACACCGCCGACACAGTCCAGGTGGCGTCCACGGTGCCTCCATCTGCCTAATTATAGGGAATTTTCCGCTGGGGTTTCCATCTGAATCACGCATTTCAGAGACTTACACGGAAACCCCGGTGTATGCGCTTAGTGCAGAGCGCAGGATAAATGCGCACCGAGCCATACTGCGATGTTTGGGAGGCAGAATGAACAAAGCAACAGCAGGTGAATAATTGGTTTTATTTTTTCCTCCGTTCCTCATGCGGTATAAGTGATTAGACGACTTTATTCTTCGGGTCGGTACGATTACAGTGATGCCGGATTTATATCGAGTTTTTATGATTGACAGCTGTCACACACTAAAAAACATTTTTTTTTTTTTTTGTTGCAAACACTAGTTTTTGCATCGCCATATTTTGAGAGCTATAATTTTTCCATATTTTGGCCGGCAGTCATGTAAGGGTTTGTTTTTTGCCGTTGATTTGGTTATTGGTGCCATTTTCAGGCACGTGACATTTTTTGATCGCTTTCTATTCACATTTTTGGGAGGCAGAATAAACAAAGATCAACAATTTAGGAATTGTTTTTTTTTATGCCTTTTCTTTGTGTGGTAAAATTGATAAGGCAGCTTTATTTTTCTTGTCAGTCCGTTTACAACGGTACCACAGTTATATCTTTTTTTATGTTTTGGCGCTTTTACACAATAAAAACTATTTTTTTAGAAAAATATATATTTTTTTGTATCGTTTTATTCTGGGAGCTATAACTTTTTTATTTTTTGGCTGATTACGCTGTATGGCGGCTTGTTTTTTGCGGGACGATCGCAGCATTTAGGTGGTTAAAGTGCCGGGAGCTGTATGGGCACCGCTCCTGGCACTGAGTGCCGGGTGTCAGCTGTCAGAACCAGGTGACACACAGCGGCGGTCGCCCGTGAGACGTAATAATACGTACCTAGTCATTAAAGCCCGGGGCACAGGGACGTATTATTACAGCTCACGTCAGAAAGGGATTAACCCTGTCCTGACATTGGACGTACCAGGACATCCCGATAATTTTGTGGACAGTGGAGCTGCCGAGCTGATAGCCGGGCTCCTAACATTGTGAGAGGGGGAGGACTCCTCTCTCAGCTCATTGGCACCCCCACAACGCAATCGCGGGGAGCCAATGATAGTAATTGCAAACGGAGGTGAAATATTGTTGTTGTGGGCTGCCAAGTACGGTGGCCTGTTAGGCAGGATAACACGCGTTCTGTTCTCCTGTATTGCCATGTGCATACTGCAACGTGTTAAACCTGTGATCAGACAAAAGGCAAGTAAAAAACAAAAGGATAAGTTTTAAAAATTTTTTTTTTTAAAATATAGAAAAAACCCGCAAAAAAAAGACACCAGTAAATACATATATTTTTGTAAAAACAAAAGTAGACTGAAAAAAAAAGTCCAAAAAAAGTTTTATCGCTGCATCCAGAATGACCTGACCTGTGAAACTGTCACACTATGTAACCCCTGCAGAGAACACCGTAAAAAAAAGAAAAACTGCGGCAAAACTTATCTATTTCATCATTCTGCTCCAGGAAAAGTGGAATAAAACACGAATCAAAAACTCGTATGTAAATAGAAATGGTATCTATGAAAGTGTCACGTCCTCCCGCAAAAAACAAGCCGCCTCCGTCAGCCGAAAAATAAGAGCTACCGTTCAGAATGGGGTGATGGCACCCCTAGATGAATTCACTGAGGGGTGTAGTTTTTGAAAGGGGTCACTTATGGGGGAGCTCTGGCCATGTGACTTGGGACCCGCAAACCATATCAGCAAAATGTGCCCTACAATATGGCGCTCCTTCCCTTTGCATTGTGGTGGAAAAGTAGTTTCTGACCACATATGATGTATTGGCGCACTCGGGGGGGAAATTGTGTAATAGATTTTGGGGTCAATTTTCTCCGGTTATCCCTTTCCTGTAGTCTGTAAGAGACACTGAGATCCCGACGACTGGATATGACGCTCGTCTCTTTCCTCCTCGTGCTCATGTTCCTGATATTGGCTTCTTTTCTGTCGTGAGTATATAAATAAAGAAATATCCATCCATAAGGTATTGAGGGGGGAGACCGTCCAATCCTATGTGAAGCGCTGTCCCCACTCTTGCGTTTTGGCACCAGACAAGAAGATTCTCGAGATGGTACAGTTGGGACGAGGGCCATTGGGTGGGACGAGGGCCATTGGGTGGGACGAGGGCCATTGGGTGGGGCTGGAGAAATATCTTTTTCCCATCCTCGTCTCGGATTGGGAGTCCACCCATGAATTCCCATTTGTTGCCATAGGTCGGGGTGGGGAGTCCATGGACGCCTCCAGACGTATTCTATATGAACGGGAGCGTGTGGGGGAAGGAGCTCGGGGCTGAAGAGGCGCAGAGTCAGTTTCTGGGTTTTGGGTTTGGTGGAGTTTACATAAGAGCAGAGTGGGGTCTAGGTTCGCCATGACAGGCACATCCCCGGAGAAGATAGAATATGGTGGAACCTGTAAGCCATTAGTAAGCCTTTTTCACCAAGTCTGACACCATCAGGTCAGGCAGCTGGGTTGTTGAATAGTGGGGGCTAGGGCCTGTTCTGGATGAGGTTTTGTAAGAACCACCATGTCCCACACTGCCTGGCAGTGTCAGGAGGGGAAAAGGGAGAACTTTCATGGTGGTAAGGGTGTGTTTATCCAGGGTAGCGAGTGCCGTGATGAGGGTATCCTTAAGGATGCCAATCCGCCAGTCTGGATGGCGTAGGGCCACATCTGGGAGACCTGCCCCTCCTCTGTGTTTGGGGGAGGTAACACTTTTATGGCGGTGCTGAGCCGTGTGACGTGTGTCTCGGGGACAGATGTTGGAATTGTCTGGAGCCGGTACAAGGATCGCGTTCAAAAGATGATTAAGGACCGTTGTGTTCTTATCCTCTTCCTGACAGATTGTATCAGTGTGCCCACCCCACAATGCCTTGCCCTCCCCACCCCTATTATCGGCAGATGCTGGCTGTGTATCACAGATGGCATGTGCCCTTTATGGAGCGGGCTGAGCTCCAGAGTCTGCTCCATACATGCCCACCCTGACAGGGGCATCCATGTACTCCAGGGGGTGGTCCCCATGGCTGCCACCTATAGGGACCTCCAGTTATACTGTATACTGCTGTTCTGTAGTGTATGAAACAACCGGAGGGTAAGGCAAACAATGATGAGAAGAAGATCTAAACCTCAAACAAGCCCTGTTTATCCCATTAAAGCCGCCCTCAGCAGTGTTACCCTCTTACACCTTCTTACACCGGCCGCATTAAGGAGTCGTGGGCGCAGAGCTGAGAGATTCACATGTAAAACGTCGGTGATAATTAATATAAAGTTCAAGAGGCCGTTACGCAGAAGATGTGGATGGGGGGGATGCAGGAACTGGGTCAGAACACGACCACATGATTGGAATATTCCAGTCTCATCTTCATCTTCAGCTAGGGTCTCTGTTTCTTAGGCCTGGTCCAGTGAGGCTCGGAGGCTGGGCTCTCCCGGGGGGGGGCTCTGAGGCTGGGCTCTCCCGGGGGGGGAGGGGTGTCTCTGAGGCTGGGCTCTCCCGGGGGGGGGAGGGGTGTCTCTGGGGCTGGGCTCTCCCGGGGGGGGGGGCTCTGAGGCTGGGCTCTCCCGGGGGGAGGGGGAGGGGGGGCTCTGAGGCTGGGCTCTCCCGGGGGGGGGAGGGGTGTCTCTGAGGCTGGGCTCTCCCGGGGGGAGGGGAGGGGTGTCTCTGAGGCTGGGCTCTCCCGGGGGGAGGGGGGGGGGTCTCTGAGGCTGGGCTCTCCCGGGGAGAGGGGGGGGGGGGGGCTCTGAGGCTGGGCTCTCCCGGGGGGAGGGGGGGGGGGGCTCTGAGGCTGGGCTCTCCCGGGGGGAGGGGGAGGGGGGGCTCTGAGGCTGGGCTCTCGTGGGGGGGAGGGGGAGGGGGGGCTCTGAGGCTGGGCTCTCGCGGGGGAGGGGTGGCTCTGAGGCTGGGCTCTCCCGGGGGGAGGGGGAGGGGTGGCTCTGAGGCTGGGCTCTCGCGGGGAGGGGTGGCTCTGAGGCTGGGCTCTCCCGGGGGGGGAGGGGTGTCTCTGAGGCTGGGCTCTCCCGGGGGGGAGGGGTGTCTCTGAGGCTGGGCTCTCCCGGGGGGGAGGGGTGTCTCTGAGGCTGGGCTCTCCCGGGGGGGAGGGGTGTCTCTGAGGCTGGGCTCTCCCGGGGGGGGGGAGGGGTGTCTCTGAGGCTGGGCTCTCCCGGGGGGGGGGGAGGGGTGGCTCTGAGGCTGGGCTCTCCCGGGGGGGGAGGGGTGTCTCTGAGGCTGGGCTCTCCCGGGGGGGGAGGGGTGTCTCTGAGGCTGGGCTCTCCCGGGGGGAGGGGGAGGGGTGGCTCTGAGGCTGGGCTCTCCCGGGGGGAGGGGGAGGGGTGGCTCTGAGGCTGGGCTCTCCCGGGGGGAGGGGGAGGGGGGGCTCTGAGGCTGGGCTCTCCCGGGGGGAGGGGGAGGGGGGGCTCTGAGGCTGGGCTCTCCCGGGGGGGGAGGGGGGGCTCTGAGGCTGGGCTCTCCCGGGGGGGAGGGGTGTCTCTGAGGCTGGGCTCTCCCGGGGGGGGAGGGGTGTCTCTGAGGCTGGGCTCTCCCGGGGGGAGGGGGAGGGGTGGCTCTGAGGCTGGGCTCTCCCGGGGGGAGGGGGAGGGGTGGCTCTGAGGCTGGGCTCTCCCGGGGGGAGGGGGAGGGGGGGCTCTGAGGCTGGGCTCTCCCGGGGGGAGGGGGAGGGGGGCTCTGAGGCTGGGCTCTCGCGGGGAGGTGGGACTTTGAGGTTGGGCTCTCGCAGGGAGGGGGGCTCTGAGGCTGGGCTCTCGCGGGGAGGGGGGGCTCTGAGGCTGGGCTCTCCCGGGGGGGGGGGGGGGTGTCTCTGAGGCTGGGCTCTCCCGGGGGGGGGGGGGGGGGGCTCTGAGGCTGGGCTCTCCCGGGGGGGGGGGGGGGCTCTGAGGCTGGGCTCTCCCGGGGGGGGGGAGGGGTGGCTCTGAGGCTGGGCTCTCCCGGGGGGGGGGAGGGGTGGCTCTGAGGCTGGGCTCTCCCGGGGGGGGAGGGGTGTCTCTGAGGCTGGGCTCTCCCGGGGGGGAGGGGTGTCTCTGAGGCTGGGCTCTCCCGGGGGGAGGGGGAGGGGTGGCTCTGAGGCTGGGCTCTCCCGGGGGGAGGGGGAGGGGGGGCTCTGAGGCTGGGCTCTCCCGGGGGGAGGGGGAGGGGGGGCTCTGAGGCTGGGCTCTCCCGGGGGGAGGGGGAGGGGGGCTCTGAGGCTGGGCTCTCGCGGGGAGGTGGGACTTTGAGGTTGGGCTCTCGCAGGGAGGGGGGCTCTGAGGCTGGGCTCTCGCGGGGAGGGGGGGCTCTGAGGCTGGGCTCTCCCGGGGGGGGGGGGGTGTCTCTGAGGCTGGGCTCTCCCGGGGGGGCTCTGAGGCTGGGCTCTCCCGGGGGGGGGGGGGGCTCTGAGGTCGGGCTCTCGCAGGGAGGGGGGCTCTGAGGCTGGGCTCTCGCGGGGAGGTGGGGCTCTGAGGTTGGGCTCTCGCAGGGAGGGGGGCTCTGAGGCTGGGCTCTCGCGGGGAGGGGGGGCTCTGAGGCTGGGCTCTCCCGGGGGGAGGGGGAGGGGTGGCTCTGAGGCTGGGCTCTCGCGGGGAGGTGGGGCTCTGAGGTTGGGCTCTCGCGGGGAGGGGCGGCTCTGAGGCTGGGCTCTCGCGGGTAGGGGGGGTTCTGAGGCTGGGCTCTCCCGGGGGGAGGGGGAGGGGTGGCTCTGAGGTTGGGCTCTCGCGGGGAGGGGGGCTCTGAGGCTGGGCTCTCGCGGGGAGGGGCGGCTCTGAGGCTGGGCTCTCGCGGGTAGGGGGGGTTCTGAGGCTGGGCTCTCGCGGGTAGGGGGGGCTCTGAGGCTGGGCTCTCGCGGGGGGGCTCTGAGGCTGGGCTCTCGCGGGGGGGGCTCTGAGGCTGGGCTCTCGCGGGGGGGCTCTGAGGCTGGGCTCTCGCGGGGGGGCTCTGAGGCTGGGCTCTCGCGGGGGGGCTCTGAGGCTGGGCTCTCGCGGGGGGGCTCTGAGGGTGGGCTCTCGTGCAGGGGAGGGGGAGGGGGGGCTCTGAGGCTGGGCTCTCGCGGGGGGGCTCTGAGGCTGGGCTCTCGCGGGGGGGCTCTGAGGCTGGGCTCTCGCGGGGGGGCTCTGAGGCTGGGCTCTCGCGGGGGGGCTCTGAGGGTGGGCTCTCGTGCAGGGGAGGGGGAGGGGGGGCTCTGAGGGTGGGCTCTCGCGGGGGGAGGGAGGGGGCTCGGAGGCTGGGCTGTTGCGGGGGGAGGGAGGGGGCTCGGAGGCTGGGCTGTTGCGGGGGGAGGGAGGGGGCTTGGAGACTGTGTCTGCTCAGCCCAACCTCAGGCACTAAGTGACCACAGTCGGTTGCAGATGAGCGGAGCCATCATCGGCCATTTCATGACCTGTTAGCCCATCAGCCCACAATCGATAGTTGCTTGTGTACACCGAGAATATCACAATTCTCGGCAGCACATACACTTGACCGCGTGCTGCCGAGAACGAGGAATTGTAAGCGAGCTGATTGAGGACCCCCTGGTGACACGATAGGGGGTGGGGGGTACATGGATACAGGATGACATGCCCTTGTTAGACGCGTCCTAGCCTCCACGGTCACCTCCAGTGTGTTAGAGGGCGGCCTCCATTCTGTGGACAGGAGCCGTGGCGCGTGGCTTCACCGCACTGTCTGACGACGGCTCCTCAGTTGCGGCTCCTCCGCTGGGCGCGGTACTTGTGGTTAGCGGGAGCTGATCCCTTTCTTTCCTTGTCTTCTCCAGATCCGGTGTGTAACGTCTCTGTACTGAACACGACTGTGGGGAACAACGTTACGCTGCGGTGCTCCTGCTCCTCGGATGGTGCTGAACCCGCGCAGTATGAATGGCGAAACGTCAGTCACCGCCTGTCTGTCCAGCAGAACCTCACCGTGTCCATGGGGGAAAAGCCGCAGACTCTGTGGTGTATCGCCAGTAATGAGGTCTCCAGCAGTAATGCCACCATCATTGTGCCCCCCCGAACACCAGGTGAGTGTGTATGGCGGTCTACAGGCGCCAGCGCTGCACCGAGCTTCTGGTGGTGCAATGTGTGAAATACAGGGAAAATAAAGCTCCAATCGCTGTTACTACCCCGTCCCCATTGGGGAAAAATGTATAAAAATGATTTTCCAGAGAAGGGAACACATTATACAACGTATTCTACTGCTCCAGTGTAGTCAGAAGAAAGATGAGAAGAAAAACCCACATTTCTTTCTATTATTTTTGCATTGATCTCATCCGATATTGGTAAAAAGAAGACAATAAGAATAATGTAAAGATGCGGCTCCTGCAGCGAGAGCCAAACATGGTCTGAATGTGTCCTAGAAAGGTCTGCGACTGTGATACATGAGTCATCTGTCACCGCGAGAACCATCCTCCATTGTTAGGCTGTGTGCCCACTATGTTTTTTTGCCGTGGAATTTCCGCAGCGAAAACGTTTAAAAAACATCTTGGTAACACGTGCCCCATGGTCCCCAATGATAATCCGCTGTGCTGTGCACATGCTGCGGAAGTTTCCGCTGCGGATTATCATTGCGGAACAATCCTCAGCATGTCCATTAATTTTGCGGACACACAGCGCAATCGCCGCCATTGACTTACATTGGACCTCGTGACATCCGCATCACTACATCTGCACAAATGGATATCACACGTTTCAATGTGCGGATGGTACCCGGGTGTGGAGGACAGGAGACTCTCATCCAGACCCGGGTACCATAGAACCTGTAAAAAAAGAATAAAATAAAAAATAAATATTATACTCACCTACCGATGTCCTCCCGGAGTTTTCTCTCCTCCGTCTGGTTTGCTGTATGGGTCGCGGTGGTGTGAAGGACCTGCCATGACATCATTGAGTCATGTGACCTGTCACATGACATCACCGCAGCTCCTTCACAACACCGCGAGCCGCCCAAGACACCGGACGCAACAGAGAAAACACCGGGAGGACATCGGAAGGTAAGTATAATCCTTTTTTTTTATTTTTCACCATTCTTACTCTTTTTTTTTTTTTTTTTTTTTTTTAACTATTACTTGGTCACACTATATATGCCGGTTGCCGGTTGCTGGTTACATGGATTTATATAGTGTGACCAAGTTGTCAAGCACTTTTCCAAGTGATGCTAAAATCGCTTGGAAAAGTCCTTGATAACCCGCATGCAGAAATGCTGCAAAAAACGCTCGACAAACGCTTCTACCTGGCTGGAAAAACGCTTGTAAAAACCGCATGCGTATTTTCTGCCAGGGAGAAGCGGAAAAAATCTGCAGCATTTCTGCATCGTGGGCACATAGCCTTACATAATGGGAAGAATCAACACTGCTCACAGCTGAGGGTTCGCTACAGTCGTATCCAGCCCAGACAGTCTCCTGTGATCTAGAGGCAGTGAATGGTGTATACACGATATATGTGTTTAACACCCGGGGGGGGGGGTCTCTGCGCTCTGATTAGGGGTCAGCCATTTACCAAGCTAATCTGCCACTGCAATATCGCACTGTTGTGACTTTTATCACAATCATGGACAGAGCTAATGTCCGGGCAAAGGGGAGACTTCAGCAGTGCTGGCAGCCTGGTGCGGAAGTGGCCGAGGGGGCTCAGGATCACAGCAAGGTGTGGAGGTGGCCGAGGGGGCTCAGGATCACAGCAAGGTGTGGAGGTGGCCGAGGGGGCTCAGGATCACAGCAAGGTGTGGAGGTGGCCGAGGGGGCTCAGGATCACAGCAAGGTGCGGAGGTGGCCGAGGGGGCTCAGGATCACAGCAAGGTGCGGAGATGGCTGCAGGAGCTCAGGATCACAACAAGGTGTGGAGGGGACCGCGGGGGCTCAGGATCACAGCAAGGTGTGGAAGGGGCCGCGGGGGCTCAGGATCCCAGCAAGGTGCGGAGATGGCTGCAGGGGCTCAGGATCACAGCAAGATGCAGAGGTGGCTGAGGGGGCTCAGGATCACAGCAAGGTGCGGAGATGGCTGCAGGGGCTCAGGATCACAGCAAGGTGTGGAGGTGGCTGAGGGGGCTCAGGATCACAGCAAGGTGTGGAGGGGGCCGCGGGGGCTCAGGATCACAGCAAGGTGCGGAGATGGCTGCAGGGGCTCAGGATCACAGCAAGGTGCGGTGGTGGCCGCAGGGGCTCAGGATCACAGCAAGGTGCGGAGGTGGCCGAGGGGGCTCAGGATCACAGTAATGTGTGGAGGTGGCTGAGGGGGCTCAGGATCACAGCAAGGTGCGGAGATGGCTGCAGGGGCTCAGGATCACAGCAAGGTGTGGAGGTGGCTGAGGGGGCTCAGGATCCCAGCAAGGTGTGGAGGTGGCCGCAGGGGCTCAGGATCACAGCAAGGTGCGGAGGTGGCCGAGGGGGCTCAGGATCACAGCAAGGTGCGGAGATGGCTGCAGGGGCTCAGGATCACAGCAAGGTGTGGAGGTGGCTGAGGGGGCTCAGGATCCCAGCAAGGTGCGGAGGTGGCCGCAGGGGCTCAGGATCACAGTAATGTGCGGAGGTGGCTGCAGGGGCTCAGGATCACAGCAAGGTGTGGAGGTGGCCGAGGGGGCTCAGGATCACAGCAAGGTGTGGAGGTGGCTGAGGGGGCTCAGGATCCCAGCAAGGTGTGGAGGTGGCTGAGGGGGCTCAGGATCATAGCGAGGTGTGGAGGTGGCTGAGGGGGCTCAGGATCACAGCAAGGTGCGGAGGTGGCCGAGGGGGCTCAGGATCACAGCAAGGTGCGGAGGTGGCCGAGGGGGCTCAGGATCACAGTAAGGTGCGGAGGTGGCCGAGGGGGCTCAGGATCACAGCAAGGTGCGGAGATGGCTGCAGGCGCTCAGGATCACAGCAAGGTGTGGAGGTGGCCGAGGGGGCTCAGGATCACAGCAAGATGCGGAGATGGCTGCAGGGGCTCAGGATCACAACAAGGTGCGGAGATGGCTGCAGGGGCTCAGGATCACAGCAAGGTGCGGAGATGGCTGCAGGGGCTCAGGATCACAGCAAGGTGCGGAGGTGGCTGAGGGGGCTCAGGATCACAGCAAGGTGTGGAGGTGGCCGCAGGGGCTCAGGATCACAGCAAGGTGCGGAGGTGGCCGTGGGCGCTCAGGATCCCAGCAAGGTGCGGAGGTGGCTGAGGGGGCTCAGGATCCCAGCAAGGTGCGGAGGTGGCCGCAGGGACTCAGGATCCCAGCAAGGTGTGGAGGTGGCCGCAGGGGCTCAGGATCACAGCAAGGTGCGGAGGTGGCCGAGGGGGCTCAGGATCCCAGCAAGGTGCGGAGGTGGCCGCAGGGACTCAGGATCCCAGCAAGGTGCAGAGGTGGCCGAGGAGGCTCAGGATCACAGCAAGGTGTGGAGGTGGCTGCAGGGGCTCAGGATCACAGCAAGGTGCGGAGGTGGCTGAGGGGGCTCAGGATCCCAGCAAGGTGTGGAGGTGGCTGAGGGGGCTCAGGATCCCAGCAAGGTGTGGAGGTGGCTGAGGGGGCTCAGGATCCTAGCAAGGTGTGGAGGTGGCCGAGGGGGCTCAGAATCACAGCAAGGTGTGGAGGTGGCCGCAGGGGCTCAGGGTCCCAGCAAGGTGTGGAGGTTGCCGAGTGGGCTCAGGATCACAGCAAGGTGCGGAGGTGGCCGCAGGGGCTCAAGGTCCCAGCAAGGTGCGGAGGTGGCTGCAGGGGCTCAGGATCTCAGCAAGGTGCGGAGGTGGCCGCGGGGGCTCAGGATCACAACAAGGTGCGGAGGTGGCCGCGGGGGCTCAGGATCACAGCAAGGTGCGGAGGTGGCCGCAGGGGCTCAGGGTCCCAGCAAGGTGCGGAGGGGGCTCAGGATCACAGCAAGGTGCGGAGGTGGCCGCAGGGGCTCAGGATCACAGCAAGGTGTGGAGGTGGCTGAGGGGGCTCAGGATCCCAGCAAGGTGTGGAGGTGGCTGAGGGGGCTCAGGATCCCAGCAAGGTGTGGAGGTGGCTGAGGGGGCTCAGGATCACAGCAAGGTGTGGAGGTGGCTGAGGGGGCTCAGGATCCCAGCAAGTTGTGGAGGTGGCTGAGAGGGCTCAGGATCCCAGCAAGTTGTGGAGGTGGCTGAGAGGGCTCAGGATCACAGTAATGTGTGGAGGTGGCTGAGGGGGCTCAGGATCCCAGCAAGGTGTGGAGGTTGCTGAGGGGGCTCAGGATCCCAGCAAGTTGTGGAGGTGGCTGAGGGGGCTCAGGATCCCAGCAAGGTGTGGAGGTGGCCGAGGGGGCTCAGGATCAGAGCAAGGTGCGGAGGTGGCCGCAGGGGCTCAAGGTCCCAGCAAGGTGCGGAGGTGGCCGCAGGGGCTCAGGATCCCAGCAAGGTGCGGAGGTGGCCGCGGGGGCTCAGGATCCCAGCAAGGTGCGGAGGTGGCTGAGGGGGCTCAGGATCCCAGAAAGGTGCGGAGGTGGCTGAGGGAGCTCAGGATCCCAGCAAGGTGTGGAGGTGGCCGAGGGGGCTCAGGGTCCCAGCAAGGTGTGGAGGTGGCTGAGGGGGCTCAGGATCCCAGCAAGGTGTGGAGGTGGCTGAGGGGGCTCAGGATCCTAGCAAGGTGTGGAGGTGGCCGAGTTGGCTGAGTTGGCTCAGGATCACAGCAAGGTGTGGAGGTGGCCGCAGGGTCTCAGGGTCCTAGCAAGGTGCGGAGGTGGCTGCAGGGGCTCAGGATCTCAGCAAGATCCGGAGGTGGCTGCGGGGGCTCAGGATCTCAGCAAGGTGCGGAGGTGGCTGAGGGGGCTCAGGATCCCAGCAAGGTGTAGAGGTGACTGAGGGGGCTCAGGATCCCAGCAAGGTGTGGAGGTGGCTGAGGGGGCTCAGGATCCCAGCAAGGTGTGGAGGTGGCTGAGGGGGCTCAGGATCCCAGCAAGGTGTGGAGGTGGCTGAGGGGGCTCAGGATCCCAGCAAGGTGTGGAGGTGGCTGAGGGGGCTCAGGATCCCAGCAAGGTGTGGAGGTGGCCGAGGGGGCTCAGGGTCCCAGCAAGGTGTAGAGGTGGCCGAGGGGGCTCAGGGTCCCAGGGTCCCAGCAAGGTGTGGACGTGGCCGAGGGGGCTCAGGATCCCAGCAAGGTGTGGAGGGGGCTCAGGATCCCAGCAAGGTGTAGAGGTGGCCGAGGGGGCTCAGGGTCCCAGCAAGGTGTGGAGGTGGCTGAGGGGGCTCAGGGTCCCAGCAAGGTGTAGAGGTGGCCGAGTGGGCTCAGGGTCCCAGGGTCCCAGCAAGGTGTGGAGGTGGCCGAGGGGGCTCAGGATCCCAGCAAGGTGTGGAGGTGGCTGAGGGGGCTCAGGGTCCCAGCAAGGTGTGGAGGTGGCCGAGGGGGCTCAGGGTCCCAGCAAGGTGTGGAGGTGGCTGAGGGGGCTCAGGATTCGAGCAAGGTGTGGAGGTGGCCGAGGGGGCTCAGGATCCTAGCAAGGTGTGGAGGTGGCCGAGTTGGCTCAGGATCACAGCAAGGTGTGGAGGTGGCCGCAGGGGCTCAGGGTCCCAGCAAGGTGTGGAGGTGGCCGAGGGGGCTCAGGATCACAGCAAGGTGCGGAGGTGGCTGCAGGGGCTCAGGATCTCAGCAAGGTGCGGAGGTGGCTGCGGGGGCTCAGGATCTCAGCAAGGTGCGGAGGTGGCTGAGGGGGCTCAGGATCCCAGCAAGGTGTAGAGGTGGCTGAGGGGGCTCAGGATCCCAGCAAGGTGTGGAGGTGGCTGAAGGGGCTCAGGATCCCAGCAAGGTGTGGAGGTGACTGAGGGGGCTCAGGATCCCAGCAAGGTGTGGAGGTGGTTGAGGGGTCTCAGGATCCCAGCAAGGTGTGGAGGTGGCTGAGGGGGCTCAGGATCCCAGCAAGGTGTGGAGGTGGCTGATGGGGCTCAGGATCCCAGCAAGGTGTGGAGGTGGCTGAGGGGGCTCAGGATCCCAGCAAGGTGTGGAGGTGGCTGAGGGGGCTCAGGATCCCAGCAAGGTGTGGAGGTGGCTGAGGGGGCTCAGGATCCCAGCAAGGTGTGGAGGTGGCTGAGGGGGCTCAGGATCCCAGCACGGTGTGGAGGTGGCTGAGGGGGCTCCGGATCACAGTAATGTGTGGAGGTGGCTGAGGGGGCTCAGGATCCCAGCAAGGTGTGGAGGTGGCTGAGGGGGCTCAGGTTCCCAGCAAGGTGTGGAGGTGGCTGAGGGGGCTCAGGATCCCAGCAAGGTGTGGAGGCGGCTGAGGTGGGGCTCAGGATCCCAGCAAGGTGTGGAGGCGGCTGAGGTGGGGCTCAGAATCCCAGCAAGGTGTGGAGGTGGCTGAGGGGGCTCAGAATCCCAGCAAGGTGTGGAGGTGGCCGAGGGGGCTCTGGATCCCAGCAAGGTGTGTAGGTGGCTGAGGGTGCTCAGGATCACACTAATGTGTGGAGGTGGCTGAGGGGGCTCAGAATCCCAGCAAGGTGTGGAGGTGGCTGAGGGGGCTCAGAATCCCAGCAAGGTGTGGAGGTGGCTGAGGGGGCTCAGAATCCCAGCAAGGTGTGGAGGTGGCTGAGGGGGCTCAGAATCCCAGCAAGGTGTGGAGGTGGCTGAGGGGGCTCAGAATCCCAGCAAGGTGTGGAGGTGGCTGAGGGGGCTCAGGATCCCAGCAAGGTGTGGAGGTGGCTGAGGGGGCTCAGGATCCCAGCAAGGTGTGGAGGTGGCTGAGGGGGCTCAGGATCCCAGCAAGGTGTGGAGGTGGCTGATGGGGCTCAGGATCACAGTAATGTGTGGAGGTGGCTGAGGGGGCTCAGGATCCCAGCAAGGTGTGGAGGTGGCTGAGGGGGCTCAGGATCCCAGCAAGGTGTGGAGGTGGCTGATGGGGCTCAGGATCACAGTAATGTGTGGTGGTGGCTGAGGGGGCTCAGGTTCCCAGCAAGGTGTGGAGGTGGCTGAGGGGGCTCAGGATCACAGTAATGTGTGGAGGTGGCTGAGGGGGCTCAGGATCACAGTAATGTGTGGAGGTGGCTGAGGGGGCTCAGGGTCCCAGGGTCCCAGCAAGGTGTGGAGGCGGCTGAGGGGGGGGGCTCAGGTTCCCAGCAAGGTGTGTAGGTGGCTGAGGGTGCTCAGGATCACACTAATGTGTGGAGGTGGCTGAGGGGGCTCAGGATCACAGCAAGGTGTGGAGGTGGTTGAGGGGGCTCAGAATCCCAGCAAGGTGTGGAGGTGGCTGAGGGGGCTCAGAATCCCAGCAAGGTGTGGAGGTGGCTGAGGGGGCTCAGAATCCCAGCAAGGTGTGGAGGTGGCTGAGGGGGCTCAGGATCCTAGCAAGGTGTGGAGGTGGCCGAGTTGGCTGAGTTGGCTCAGGATCCCAGCAAGGTGTAGAGGTGACTGAGGGGGCTCAGGATCCCAGCAAGGTGTGGAGGTGGCTGAGGGGGCTCAGGATCCCAGCAAGGTGTGGAGGTGGCTGAGGGGGCTCAGGATCCCAGCAAGGTGTGGAGGTGGCTGAGGGGGCTCAGGATCCCAGCAAGGTGTGGAGGTGGCTGAGGGGGCTCAGGATCCCAGCAAGGTGTGGAGGTGGCCGAGGGGGCTCAGGGTCCCAGCAAGGTGTAGAGGTGGCCGAGGGGGCTCAGGGTCCCAGGGTCCCAGCAAGGTGTGGACGTGGCCGAGGGGGCTCAGGATCCCAGCAAGGTGTGGAGGGGGCTCAGGATCCCAGCAAGGTGTAGAGGTGGCCGAGGGGGCTCAGGGTCCCAGCAAGGTGTGGAGGTGGCTGAGGGGGCTCAGGGTCCCAGCAAGGTGTAGAGGTGGCCGAGTGGGCTCAGGGTCCCAGGGTCCCAGCAAGGTGTGGAGGTGGCCGAGGGGGCTCAGGATCCCAGCAAGGTGTGGAGGTGGCTGAGGGGGCTCAGGGTCCCAGCAAGGTGTGGAGGTGGCCGAGGGGGCTCAGGGTCCCAGCAAGGTGTGGAGGTGGCTGAGGGGGCTCAGGATTCGAGCAAGGTGTGGAGGTGGCCGAGGGGGCTCAGGATCCTAGCAAGGTGTGGAGGTGGCCGAGTTGGCTCAGGATCACAGCAAGGTGTGGAGGTGGCCGCAGGGGCTCAGGGTCCCAGCAAGGTGTGGAGGTGGCCGAGGGGGCTCAGGATCACAGCAAGGTGCGGAGGTGGCTGCAGGGGCTCAGGATCTCAGCAAGGTGCGGAGGTGGCTGCGGGGGCTCAGGATCTCAGCAAGGTGCGGAGGTGGCTGAGGGGGCTCAGGATCCCAGCAAGGTGTAGAGGTGGCTGAGGGGGCTCAGGATCCCAGCAAGGTGTGGAGGTGGCTGAAGGGGCTCAGGATCCCAGCAAGGTGTGGAGGTGACTGAGGGGGCTCAGGATCCCAGCAAGGTGTGGAGGTGGTTGAGGGGTCTCAGGATCCCAGCAAGGTGTGGAGGTGGCTGAGGGGGCTCAGGATCCCAGCAAGGTGTGGAGGTGGCTGATGGGGCTCAGGATCCCAGCAAGGTGTGGAGGTGGCTGATGGGGCTCAGGATCCCAGCAAGGTGTGGAGGTGGCTGAGGGGGCTCAGGATCCCAGCAAGGTGTGGAGGTGGCTGAGGGGGCTCAGGATCCCAGCAAGGTGTGGAGGTGGCTGAGGGGGCTCAGGATCCCAGCAAGGTGTGGAGGTGGCTGAGGGGGCTCAGGATCCCAGCACGGTGTGGAGGTGGCTGAGGGGGCTCCGGATCACAGTAATGTGTGGAGGTGGCTGAGGGGGCTCAGGATCCCAGCAAGGTGTGGAGGTGGCTGAGGGGGCTCAGGTTCCCAGCAAGGTGTGGAGGTGGCTGAGGGGGCTCAGGATCCCAGCAAGGTGTGGAGGCGGCTGAGGTGGGGCTCAGGATCCCAGCAAGGTGTGGAGGCGGCTGAGGTGGGGCTCAGAATCCCAGCAAGGTGTGGAGGTGGCTGAGGGGGCTCAGGATCCCAGCAAGGTGTGGAGGTGGCTGATGGGGCTCAGGATCACAGTAATGTGTGGAGGTGGCTGAGGGGGCTCAGGATCCCAGCAAGGTGTGGAGGTGGCTGAGGGGGCTCAGGATCCCAGCAAGGTGTGGAGGTGGCTGATGGGGCTCAGGATCACAGTAATGTGTGGTGGTGGCTGAGGGGGCTCAGGTTCCCAGCAAGGTGTGGAGGTGGCTGAGGGGGCTCAGGATCACAGTAATGTGTGGAGGTGGCTGAGGGGGCTCAGGATCACAGTAATGTGTGGAGGTGGCTGAGGGGGCTCAGGGTCCCAGGGTCCCAGCAAGGTGTGGAGGCGGCTGAGGGGGGGGGCTCAGGTTCCCAGCAAGGTGTGGAGGTGGCTGAGGGTGCTCAGGATCACACTAATGTGTGGAGGTGGCTGAGGGGGCTCAGGATCACAGCAAGGTGTGGAGGTGGCTGAGGGGGCTCAGAATCCCAGCAAGGTGTGGAGGTGGCTGAGGGGGCTCAGAATCCCAGCAAGGTGTGGAGGTGGCTGAGGGGGCTCAGAATCCCAGCAAGGTGTGGAGGTGGCTGAGGGGGCTCAGGATCCCAGCAAAGTGTGGAGGTGGCTGAGGGGGCTCAGGATCCCAGCAAGGTGTGGAGGTGGCTGAGAGGGCTCAGGATCCCAGCAAGGTGTGGAGGTGGCTGATGGGGCTCAGGATCACAGTAATGTGTGGAGGGGGCTCAGGATCCCAGCAAGGTGTTGAGGTGGCCTAGGGGGCTCAGGTTCCCAGCAAGGTGTGGAGGTGGCTGAGGGGGCTCAGGATCACAGTAATGTGTGGAGGTGGCCGAAGGGGCTCAGGATCCCAGCAAGGTGTGGTGGTGGCTGAGGGGGCTCAGGTTCCCAGCAAGGTGTGGACGTGGCTGATGGGGCTCAGGATCACAGTAATGTGTGGAGGTGGCTGAGGGGGCTCAGGATCCCAGCAAGGTGTGGAGGTGGCTGAGGGGGCTCAGGATCACAGTAATGTGTGGAGGTGGCTGAGGGGGCTCAGGATCACAGTAATGTGTGGAGGTGGCTGAGGGGGCTCAGGGTCCCAGGGTCCCAGCAAGGTGTGGAGGTGGCCGACGGGGCTCAGGATCCCAGCAAGGTGTGGAGGTGACTGAGGGGGGGGCTCAGGATCACAGCGAGGTGTGGAGGTGGCTGAGGGGGCTCAGGATCCCAGCAAGGTGTGGAGGTGGCTGAGGGGGCTCAGGATCACAGCGAGGTGTGGAGGTGGCTGAAGGGGCTCAGGATCCCAGCAAGGTGTGGAGGTGGCTGAGGGGGCTCAGGTTCCCAGCAAGGTGTGGAGGTGGCTGAGGGGGCTCAGGATCACAGCAAGGTGTGGAGGTGGCTGAGGGGGCTCAGAATCCCAGCAAGGTGTGGAGGTGGCTGAGGGGGCTCAGAATCCCAGCAAGGTGTGGAGGTGGCTGAGGGGGCTCAGAATCCCAGCAAGGTGTGGAGGTGGCTGAGGGGGCTCAGGATCCCAGCAAAGTGTGGAGGTGGCTGAGGGGGCTCAGGATCCCAGCAAGGTGTGGAGGTGGCTGAGAGGGCTCAGGATCCCAGCAAGGTGTGGAGGTGGCTGATGGGGCTCAGGATCACAGTAATGTGTGGAGGGGGCTCAGGATCCCAGCAAGGTGTTGAGGTGGCCTAGGGGGCTCAGGTTCCCAGCAAGGTGTGGAGGTGGCTGAGGGGGCTCAGGATCACAGTAATGTGTGGAGGTGGCCGAAGGGGCTCAGGATCCCAGCAAGGTGTGGTGGTGGCTGAGGGGGCTCAGGTTCCCAGCAAGGTGTGGACGTGGCTGATGGGGCTCAGGATCACAGTAATGTGTGGAGGTGGCTGAGGGGGCTCAGGATCCCAGCAAGGTGTGGAGGTGGCTGAGGGGGCTCAGGATCACAGTAATGTGTGGAGGTGGCTGAGGGGGCTCAGGATCACAGTAATGTGTGGAGGTGGCTGAGGGGGCTCAGGGTCCCAGGGTCCCAGCAAGGTGTGGAGGTGGCCGACGGGGCTCAGGATCCCAGCAAGGTGTGGAGGTGACTGAGGGGGGGGCTCAGGATCACAGCGAGGTGTGGAGGTGGCTGAGGGGGCTCAGGATCCCAGCAAGGTGTGGAGGTGGCTGAGGGGGCTCAGGATCACAGCGAGGTGTGGAGGTGGCTGAAGGGGCTCAGGATCCCAGCAAGGTGTGGAGGTGGCTGAGGGGGCTCAGGTTCCCAGCAAGGTGTGGAGGTGGCTGAGGGGGCTCAGGATCCCAGCAAGGTGTGGAGGGGGCTGATTGGGCTCAGGATCCCAGCAAGGTGTGGAGGTGGCTGAGGGGGCTCAGGATCCCAGCAAGGTGTGGAGGTGGCTGAGGGGGCTCAGGATCCCAGCAAGGTGTGGAGGTGGCTGATGGGGCTCAGGTTCCCAGCAAGGTGTGGAGGTGGCTGAGGGGGCTCAGGATCCCAGCAAGGTGTGGAGGTGGCATAGGGGGCTCAGGATCCCAGCAAGGTGTGGAGGTGGCTGAGGGGGCTCAGGTTCCCAGCAAGGTGTGGAGGTGGCTGAGGGGGCTCAGGATCCCAGCAAGGTGTGGAGGGGGCTGATTGGGCTCAGGATCCCAGCAAGGTGTGGAGGTGGCTGATGGGGCTCAGGTTCCCAGCAAGGTGTGGAGGTGGCTGATGGGGCTCAGGTTCCCAGCAAGGTGTGGAGGTGGCTGAGGGGGCTCAGGATCCCAGCAAGGTGTGGAGGTGGCTGAGGGGGCTCAGGATCACAGTAATGTGTGGAGGTGGCTGAGGGGGCTCAGGATCATAGTAATGTGTGGAGGTGGCTGAGGGGGCTCAGGGTCCCAGCAAGGTGTGGAGGTGACTGAGGGGGCTCAGGATCACAGCGAGGTGTGGAGGTGGCTGAGGGGGCTTAGGATCCCAGCAAGATGTGGAGGTGGCTGAGGGGGCTCAGGATCACAGCGAGGTGTGGAGGTGGCTGAGGGGGCTCAGGATCCCAGCAAAGTGCGGAGGTGGCTGAGGGGGCTCAGGTTCCCAGCAAGGTGTGGAGGTGGCTGAGGGGGCTCAGGATCCCAGCAAGGTGTGGAGGTGGCTGATGGGGCTCAGGTTCCCAGCAAGGTGTGGAGGTGGCTGAGGGGGCTCAGGATCCCAGCAAGGTGTGGAGGTGGCTGAGGGGGCTCAGGTTCCCAGCAAGGTGTGGAGGTGGCTGAGGGGGCTCAGGATCCCAGCAAGGTGTGGAGGGGGCTGATTGGGCTCAGGATCCCAGCAAGGTGTTTAGGTGGCTGAGGGGGCTCAAGTTCCCAGCAAGGTGTGGAGGTGGCTGAGGGGGCTCAGGATCACAGTAATGTGTGGAGGTGGCTGAGGGGGCTCAGGATCCCAGCAAGGTGTGGAGGTGGCTGAGGGGGCTCAGGATCACAGTAATGTGTGAAGGTGGCTGAGGGGGCTCAGGATCACAGTAATGTGTGGAGGTGGCTGAGGGGGCTCAGGGTCCCAGCAAGGTGTGGAGGTGGCCGACGGGGCTCAGGATCCCAGCAAGGTGTGGAGGTGACTGAGGGGGCTCAGGATCACAGCGAGGTGTGGAGGTGGTTGAGGGGGCTCAGGATCCCAGCAAGATGTGGAGGTGGCTGAGGGGGCTCAGGATCACAGCGAGGTGTGGAGGTGGCTGAGGGGGCTCAGGATCCCAGCAAGGTGCGGAGGTGGCTGAGGGGGCTCAGGTTCCCAGCAAGGTGTGGAGGTGGCTGAGGGGGCTCAGGATCCCAGCAAGGTGTGGAGGCGGCTGAGGGGGGGCTCAGGATCCCAGCAAGGTGTGGATGTGGCTGAGGGGGCTCAGGTTCCCAGCAAGGTGTGGAGGTGGCGGAGGGGGCTCAGGATCCCAGCAAGGTGTGGAGGTGGCCGACGGGGCTCAGGATCCCAGCAAGGTGTGGAGGTGGCCGAGGGGGCTCAGGATCACAGCAAGGTGTGGAGGTGGCCGAGGGGGCTCAGGATCACAGCAAGGTGTGGAGGTGGCCGAGGGGGCTCAGGATCCCAGCAAGGTGTGGAGGTGGCTGAGGGGGCTCAGGATCCCAGCAAGGTGTGGAGGTGGCTGAGGGGGCTCAGGATCCCAGCAAGGTGCGGAGGTGGCCGAGGGGGCTCAGGATCCCAGCAAGGTGTGGAGGTGGCTGAGGGGGCTCAGGATCACAGCAAGGTGTGGAGGTGGCTGAGGGGGCTCAGGATCACAGCAAGGTGTGGAGGTGGCTGAGGGGGCTCAGGATCACAGCAAGGTGTGGATTTGGCTGAGGGGGCTCAGGATCACAGCAAGGTGTGGAGGCGGCTGAGGGGGTTCAGGATCACAGCAAGGTGCGGAGGTGGCCGAGGGGGCTCAGGATCCCAGCAAGGTGTGGAGGTGGCTGAGGGGGCTCAGGATCCCAGCAAGGTGTGGAGGTGGCTGAGGGGGCTCAGGATCCCAGCAAGGTGTGGAGGTGGCTGAGGGGGCTCAGGATCCCAGCAAGGTGTGGAGGGGGCTGATTGGGCTCAGGATCCCAGCAAGGTGTTTAGGTGGCTGAGGGGGCTCAAGTTCCCAGCAAGGTGTGGAGGTGGCTGAGGGGGCTCAGGATCACAGTAATGTGTGGAGGTGGCTGAGGGGGCTCAGGATCCCAGCAAGGTGTGGAGGTGGCTGAGGGGGCTCAGGATCACAGTAATGTGTGAAGGTGGCTGAGGGGGCTCAGGATCACAGTAATGTGTGGAGGTGGCTGAGGGGGCTCAGGGTCCCAGCAAGGTGTGGAGGTGGCATAGGGGGCTCAGGATCCCAGCAAGGTGTGGAGGTGGCTGAGGGGGCTCAGGTTCCCAGCAAGGTGTGGAGGTGGCTGAGGGGGCTCAGGATCCCAGCAAGGTGTGGAGGGGGCTGATTGGGCTCAGGATCCCAGCAAGGTGTGGAGGTGGCTGATGGGGCTCAGGTTCCCAGCAAGGTGTGGAGGTGGCTGATGGGGCTCAGGTTCCCAGCAAGGTGTGGAGGTGGCTGAGGGGGCTCAGGATCCCAGCAAGGTGTGGAGGTGGCTGAGGGGGCTCAGGATCACAGTAATGTGTGGAGGTGGCTGAGGGGGCTCAGGATCATAGTAATGTGTGGAGGTGGCTGAGGGGGCTCAGGGTCCCAGCAAGGTGTGGAGGTGACTGAGGGGGCTCAGGATCACAGCGAGGTGTGGAGGTGGCTGAGGGGGCTTAGGATCCCAGCAAGATGTGGAGGTGGCTGAGGGGGCTCAGGATCACAGCGAGGTGTGGAGGTGGCTGAGGGGGCTCAGGATCACAGCGAGGTGTGGAGGTGGCTGAGGGGGCTCAGGATCCCAGCAAAGTGCGGAGGTGGCTGAGGGGGCTCAGGTTCCCAGCAAGGTGTGGAGGTGGCTGAGGGGGCTCAGGATCCCAGCAAGGTGTGGAGGTGGCTGATGGGGCTCAGGTTCCCAGCAAGGTGTGGAGGTGGCTGAGGGGGCTCAGGATCCCAGCAAGGTGTGGAGGTGGCTGAGGGGGCTCAGGTTCCCAGCAAGGTGTGGAGGTGGCTGAGGGGGCTCAGGATCCCAGCAAGGTGTGGAGGGGGCTGATTGGGCTCAGGATCATCCCAGCAAGGTGTTTAGGTGGCTGAGGGGGCTCAAGTTCCCAGCAAGGTGTGGAGGTGGCTGAGGGGGCTCAGGATCACAGTAATGTGTGGAGGTGGCTGAGGGGGCTCAGGATCCCAGCAAGGTGTGGAGGTGGCTGAGGGGGCTCAGGATCACAGTAATGTGTGAAGGTGGCTGAGGGGGCTCAGGATCACAGTAATGTGTGGAGGTGGCTGAGGGGGCTCAGGGTCCCAGCAAGGTGTGGAGGTGGCCGACGGGGCTCAGGATCCCAGCAAGGTGTGGAGGTGACTGAGGGGGCTCAGGATCACAGCGAGGTGTGGAGGTGGTTGAGGGGGCTCAGGATCCCAGCAAGATGTGGAGGTGGCTGAGGGGGCTCAGGATCACAGCGAGGTGTGGAGGTGGCTGAGGGGGCTCAGGATCCCAGCAAGGTGTGGAGGTGGCTGAGGGGGCTCAGGATCACAGCGAGGTGTGGAGGTGGCTGAGGGGGCTCAGGATCACAGCGAGGTGTGGAGGTGGCTGAGGGGGCTCAGGATCCCAGCAAAGTGCGGAGGTGGCTGAGGGGGCTCAGGTTCCCAGCAAGGTGTGGAGGTGGCTGAGGGGGCTCAGGATCCCAGCAAGGTGTGGAGGTGGCTGATGGGGCTCAGGTTCCCAGCAAGGTGTGGAGGTGGCTGAGGGGGCTCAGGATCCCAGCAAGGTGTGGAGGTGGCTGAGGGGGCTCAGGTTCCCAGCAAGGTGTGGAGGTGGCTGAGGGGGCTCAGGATCCCAGCAAGGTGTGGAGGGGGCTGATTGGGCTCAGGATCCCAGCAAGGTGTTTAGGTGGCTGAGGGGGCTCAAGTTCCCAGCAAGGTGTGGAGGTGGCTGAGGGGGCTCAGGATCACAGTAATGTGTGGAGGTGGCTGAGGGGGCTCAGGATCCCAGCAAGGTGTGGAGGTGGCTGAGGGGGCTCAGGATCACAGTAATGTGTGAAGGTGGCTGAGGGGGCTCAGGATCACAGTAATGTGTGGAGGTGGCTGAGGGGGCTCAGGGTCCCAGCAAGGTGTGGAGGTGGCCGACGGGGCTCAGGATCCCAGCAAGGTGTGGAGGTGACTGAGGGGGCTCAGGATCACAGCGAGGTGTGGAGGTGGTTGAGGGGGCTCAGGATCCCAGCAAGATGTGGAGGTGGCTGAGGGGGCTCAGGATCACAGCGAGGTGTGGAGGTGGCTGAGGGGGCTCAGGATCCCAGCAAGGTGCGGAGGTGGCTGAGGGGGCTCAGGTTCCCAGCAAGGTGTGGAGGTGGCTGAGGGGGCTCAGGATCCCAGCAAGGTGTGGAGGCGGCTGAGGGGGGGCTCAGGATCCCAGCAAGGTGTGGAAGTGGCTGAGGGGGCTCAGGTTCCCAGCAAGGTGTGGAGGTGGCGGAGGGGGCTCAGGATCCCAGCAAGGTGTGGAGGTGGCCGACGGGGCTCAGGATCCCAGCAAGGTGTGGAGGTGGCCGAGGGGGCTCAGGATCACAGCAAGGTGTGGAGGTGGCCGAGGGGGCTCAGGATCACAGCAAGGTGTGGAGGTGGCCGAGGGGGCTCAGGATCCCAGCAAGGTGTGGAGGTGGCTGAGGGGGCTCAGGATCCCAGCAAGGTGTGGAGGTGGCTGAGGGGGCTCAGGATCCCAGCAAGGTGCGGAGGTGGCCGAGGGGGCTCAGGATCACAGCAAGGTGTGGAGGTGGCTGAGGGGGCTCAGGATCACAGCAAGGTGTGGAGGTGGCTGAGGGGGCTCAGGATCACAGCAAGGTGTGGATTTGGCTGAGGGGGCTCAGGATCACAGCAAGGTGTGGAGGCGGCTGAGGGGGTTCAGGATCACAGCAAGGTGCGGAGGTGGCCGAGGGGGCTCAGGATCCCAGCAAGGTGTGGAGGTGGCTGAGGGGGCTCAGGATCCCAGCAAGGTGTGGAGGTGGCTGAGGGGGCTCAGGATCCCAGCAAGGTGTGGAGGTGGCTGAGGGGGTTCAGGATCCCAGCAAGGTGTGGAGGTGGCCGAGGGGGTTCAGGATCCCAGCAAGGTGTGGAGGTGGCTGAGGGGGCTCAGGATCCCAGCAAGGTGTGGAGGTGGCTGAGGGGGCTCAGGATCCCAGCAAGGTGTGGAGGTGGCTGAGGGGGCTCAGGATCCCAGCAAGGTGTGGAGGTGGCCGAGGGGGTTCAGGATCCCAGCAAGGTGTGGAGGTGGCTGAGGGGGCTCAGGATCACAGTAATGTGTGGAGGTGGCTGAGGGGGCTCAGGATCCCAGCAAGGTGTGGAGGTGGCTGAGGGGGCTCAGGATCACAGTAATGTGTGAAGGTGGCTGAGGGGGCTCAGGATCACAGTAATGTGTGGAGGTGGCTGAGGGGGCTCAGGGTCCCAGCAAGGTGTGGAGGTGGCCGACGGGGCTCAGGATCCCAGCAAGGTGTGGAGGTGACTGAGGGGGCTCAGGATCACAGCGAGGTGTGGAGGTGGCTGAGGGGGCTCAGGATCCCAGCAAGATGTGGAGGTGGCTGAGGGGGCTCAGGATCACAGCGAGGTGTGGAGGTGGCTGAGGGGGCTCAGGTTCCCAGCAAGGTGTGGAGGTGGCTGAGGGGGCTCAGGATCCCAGCAAGGTGTGGAGGCGGCTGAGAGAGCTCAGGATTCTAGCAAGGTGTGGAGGTGGCTGAGGGGCTCAGGTTCCCAGCAAGGTGTGGAGGTGGCGGAGGGGGCTCAGGATCCCAGCAAGGTGTGGAGGTGGCCGACGGGGCTCAGGATCCCAGCAAGGTGTGGAGGTGGCCGAGGGGGCTCAGGATCACAGTAAGGTGTGGAGGTGGCTGAGGGGGCTCAGGATCCCAGCAAGGTGCGGAGGTGGCCGAGGGGGCTCAGGATCACAGCAAGGTGTGGAGGTGGCTGAGGGGGCTCAGGATCCCAGCAAGGTGTGGAGGTGGCTGAGGGGGCTCAGGATCCCAGCAAGGTGTGGAGGCGGCTGAGGTGGGGCTCAGGATCCCAGCAAGGTGTGGAGGCGGCTGAGGTGGGGCTCAGAATCCCAGCAAGGTGTGGAGGTGGCTGAGGGGGCTCAGAATCCCAGCAAGGTGTGGAGGTGGCCGAGGGGGTTCAGGATCACAGCAGGGTGCGGAGGTGGTCGAGGGGGCTCAGGATCACAGCAAGGTGCGGAGGTGGCCGAGGGGGCTCAGGATCACAGCGAGGTGTGGAGGTGGCTGAGGGGGCTCAGGATCCCAGCAAGGTGTGGAGGTGGCTGAGGGGGCTCCGGATCACAGCAAGGTGCGGAGGTGGCCGAGGGGGCTCAGGATCACAGCAACCATTAATGAGGTGTTAGTCCAGGCTTCCACTGTGAGGGTAATGAGCCCAGTGGTTGTGTAGCGCACCACTTCATCAGCTGCTCATCTTCAGGCCCCCGTGCATCGGATTATAATTGACGCCACTTTCTGGGGTAGATTGTAGTTGATTTGTTGGGCGGTTGATGGCCACACCCCTTCTATTAAGCTCCACCCACAAATTAAAATTTAGGTTTAAATAGAAAAGTTTGAACAAGATCAATATTTCTGGGTCCCTTCATTGGGCGTACAGGAGCCATGGGTTATATGCTGCCACCTGGAGGCTGACACTAAGAATACATCTGAGAAATAAAAAACAGCTGCGTCCTCCCGGGCAGCCGACACCCGGGTATACAGTTTACTTGGAGTGATTCGGAAACAGACATGGGTGTGAGGAGCGGACCTCTCTTAGCCTTGATTACACAGGCTAAAGCCTACTTCCTTCTTTCCCCTGTAGGTGACAGGTCAGAGGTCAGGTCGGAGGTCAGGACTCTTGGTCGTTCCCTATCAGGACAGGAGTCTCCTCTAGTTTAGACTGACGATGTTGATGTCTGCTGATCTCAGGATTCTTCAGACTGAGTCCAGAGCTCCTGCTCTCCATTGCATGGGCCCGGGGCACCACCCATAGCATCCAGATAAACCTTTCCCAATGGTCTCCTCTTCTACCCAACTTTAATTTAGCGGCAGCACCGCTGGGTCCGCAGTTCTGAAAGCTCCAGGCCTCATGGATTAGGATTAAGGAACAAGGACCTCCTTCTGGTCTTGGAGATCCTTCAGTCTTCTCCTTTGGTCCTGGTCAGTGATGTCTCTCCATCCGGACTCTCTCGCAGGGTGATTTTTACCACTCTAGGGGGCTCTCGCCTGTCTCTCTCCTCCTCCAGGACAGACTGGCCTTGTGTTCAGCTTCATCCTTTCACCTTAGGGTGGTTCTCTCCTTAATGAGGAGATTGGGCTTCTCCCTACTTCTTCCTTTAGGTACTTAGTCTCCTCTTCCGGAGAGATTCTTACACAATTTGACATAGCTGAAGTGGTGCACCTCTGCCGTGGCTCGCAGGTCCGTTAGGACGTCCGGTTGCCTTGTGGGTCTTCCCATTATGCTCCGGCAGAGGTCAGACCTCCTCTAGGGCTACACTTGTTCTCTGGTTTCCATCTGCCGATGTGGAAGATCTGGCTCGGTTTGAGCGATCCTCCTCCAGGCTTCTTCCGTTCTTCTCTCCCATACGGCCACCACTTAGTCTTCTGTCCATCTCTTTGTGGAGCTCTTTCCTTTACGTCTAGGGATGAAAGCCTTAGAAGGGGACGGCAGCTGCTTGGGTAGTAACCTGAGGGATGGCAGGGACCGCTTTACGTCCTCCCATGGCTGCTGCACTAACTGAATAGCGGGGCGTCTGCTGCCCGGGGTGTCAGCTGGTGGGGGAGTCTGCTCTCTAAGATGTATTCTCAGTGTCAGCCTCCAGGTGGCAGCATATAACCCATGGTTCCTGCGTCCCCCAATGTCGGCAACGAACAATAGATTTTACTGCGATTCCAAAAAATCTCCGCGCCCGATCGCCTGTATCACTATTATATGTGAATGTCATGAAATTCAAGGATGAAGGAGCAGCGTGACCTGCAGGATATCATTATACCCCCGAATAAAGGTAATAACCCAAAAAGGGGGTCTCATCTCATCGCTAATCACTAATCTGTTCTATCCCACAGACTATCACTGGAGATTACGCATCTTCATTGCCGTCTTGGTGACGCTGATCCTCATCATCATTGTGCTGTTTGTGTTATATAAAAGTGAGTATACAGCTCCCGTATCTGCCCTGCACTGTATATACCATCTGTACAAGAGCCAGTCATAGTGCCCCTATAATGAGGGGCAACAGGACCCCCATGGTAGCTTGACAGTGCCCCTCAAAAATATCCTGCCATAGTATCCCCAAAATAGTGGTAATGCCCCTATAATAGAGCGGCCCCATTAACCCCGTAATAGACTGGTTGTGCCCCTGTAGTAGAGCTGCCGTAGTGAACAGCCCTAGGACCCCATTAATAGCCTGATAGTGCCCCTATAATAAAACGTCCGTCTTCATTGGCTGCAGGCGTGTCTCGCTGCCCCGGTGTCCCGCTGTCTCGCTGTCCCGGTGTCTCTCTGTCTCGGTGTCCCGCTGTCTCGCTGTCCCGCTGTCCTGCTGTCCTGCTGTCCCGCTGTCCCGCTGTCTCGCTGTCCCGGTGTCTCGGTGTCCCGGTGTCTCGGTGTCTCGCTGCCCCGGTGTCCCGGTGTCGCCCCTCCGGCTCTGAGATCACGTCCAGATTTTCTGATTTCTTTCTCCTTTGTTGGTTTCTAGAGAAGCTTCTTCAGGGACTTTGCGGTCAGGATGGACAGCGCGTGCCGACTACAGGTGAGTAATGGAGGTGGCTGACACAAGTCGCTATTCAGGCTGCGCGGGGGGGTCTCGTCAGTCGCTGGGGGGGGGTCTCATCAGTTGCTGGGGGGGTCTCGTCATTCGCTGGGGGGGGTCTCGTCAGTGGTTGGAGGGGGATCTCTTCAGTCGCTGGGGGGGTGTCTTGTCAGTCGCTGGGGGGGGTCTCGTCAGTGGTTGGAGGGGGATCTCTTCAGTCGCTGGGGGGGATCTCGTCAGTCGCTAGGAGGGGCCTAGTCAGTCGCTGGAGGGGTCTCATTTGTCGTCCGGTTTAATACGCCCCCCTGCTGTGGGTGATCGCTTGTTACAACAGTAACATCCTTTGACCAGTCCGGCGGCCCATAGACTTTACATGTCCGGGTGGTCCGCACTTCTTTGTGCACTGATGTTTTGCCAGTCACATTAAGCTCCATGCCTGTGATGGTGGAGCTGCAGGGGGTTGGCTGCAAGGGAAGGTTGCTGTGGGTTCGGCTGCGGTGGGTTCGGCTGCGGGGGGGTTGGCTGCGAGCGATGGTCACGGGGGGTCGGCTGCGGTAGCTTTGGCTGCGGGGGGGTCGGCTGCAGGGCCGGCTGTCAGACAGAAGGCAGACATGTTTATCACCACCTCTGCCTTCCTGATGGCTGTATACACAGCGCTGAGCAGCACATATCTGTACAGTGCATAGAAGGTGCTGGCAGTGCCTCTCCCTCCGGACCCAGCAGTCATGTGATCACTGGGTGATGGAGCGAGCAGGAGCTGCTGGGTCCTAATGACCGGCTCGGCTCTGCAGTGCTGGCAGGAGGCTGAATTTCCATTGTAACTGGGGCGAATATACCAGTTACAGGAGAAATCGGCAATGAAAGGATATGTTCAAACACCTCCAGGGATGTGAGGGCGGGGCTATACGGACAGCTGCCAGTCTGGGGTGTGGGCAGGGCTATACAGAGCTCTGCAGTCAGTGGTGTGGGCGGGGCTATACAGAGCTCTGCAGTCAGTGGTGTGGGCGGGGCTATACAGAGCTCTGCAGTCAGTGTTGTGGGCGGAGCTATACAGAGCTCTGCAGTCGGTGTGGATGGGGTTATACAGAGCTCTGCAGTCAGTGGTGTGGGCGGGGCTATACAGAGCCCTGCAGTCAGGGGTGTGGACGGGGTTATACAGAGCTCTGCAGTCAGTGTTGTGGGCGGGGCTCTACAGAGCTCTGCAGTCAGTGTTGTGGGCGGGGCTCTACAGAGCTCTGCTGTCAGTGGTGTGGGCGGGGCTATACAGAGCTCTGCAGTCAGTGGTGTGGACGGGGCTCTACAGAGCTCTGCAGTCAGTGTTGTGGCGGGGCTCTACAGAGCTCTGCAGTCAGTGGTGTGGGCGGGGCTATACAGAGCTCTACAGTCAGGGGTGTGGGCAGGGCTATACAGAGCTCTGCAGTCAGTGTTGTGGACGGGGTTCTACAGAGCTCTGCAGTCAGTGTTGTGGGCGGGGCTCTACAGAGCTCTGCAGTCAGTGTTGTGGACGGGGCTCTACAGAGCTCTGCAGTCAGTGTTGTGGGCGGGGCTCTACAGAGCTCTGCAGTCAGTGTTGTGGGCGGGGCTCTACAGAGCTCTGCTGTCAGTGTTGTGGGCGGGGCTCTACAGAGCTCTGCTGTCAGTGGTGTGGGCGGGGCTCTACAGAGCTCTGCAGTCAGTGGTGTGGGCGGGGCTCTACAGAGCTCTGCAGTCAGTGTTGTGGGCGGGGCTCTACAGAGCTCTGCAGTCAGTGTTGTGGGCGGGGCTCTACAGAGCTCTGCAGTCAGTGGTGTGGGCGGTGCTATACAGAGCTCTGCAGTCAGGGGTGTGGGCGGGGCTATACAGAGCTCTGCAGTCAGGGGTGTGGGCGGGGCTATACAGAGCTCTGCAGTCAGTGTTGTGGGCGGGGCTCTTCAGAGCTCTGCAGTCAGTGTTGTGGGCGGGGCTCTTCAGAGCTCTGCAGTCAGTGTTGTGGGCGGGGCTCTACAGAGCTCTGCAGTCAGTGGTGTGGGCGGGGCTATACAGAGCTCTGCAGTCAGGGGTGTGGGCAGGGCTATACAGAGCTCTGCAGTCAGTGTTGTGGGCGGGGCTATACGGAGCTCTGCACTCAGAGACTTGGTCCCATGATGGAAGCTCCACCCCCTGCCTGCAGAGTCACTGGAGAGCGTTTCCTGTGTCAGTACGTGACCCCAGATGCCTGTGGAGGGGGCTGGCCGGCATTATATTGGCTAAGCCAGGTCCCTTCTGCGATGGTGGGCTTGCGATGGCCTGTGCCTCCGCCCGTCTCCCGTGCTGTGGATGGTGCTGGATCCTGCAGTAACTTAACTAATAATTATCTCTGTTTGTCGCCTCCTAGACCCTGAGGATCCTGAGAATGACGGACAGGACCGGAAGGTAGAAAAAGGAGCAGGTGAGCGTCTGATAGACCGGACCACTCCGCAGTGCGGTGACCAGAAGCCCCCTGTAACTGTATGTCAGATAATGCAGAACCCAGTCCTCACACCCCTGACCAGACCCTCAATACAGACCCCTGAGACTGTGTGACCCCGGCCCATCACCACTCTCACTGCCTCTGTGACCTGCACACATCCGAGCCTGCCCGTCCCCTTCACAGCCAAGACTGCTAGAAATGGCCAACATGAAAGGGGAGAAAGCTGAAAATAGGGGAATGGAGTGATAAAAATACATATATGTGTACCCAGCGGAGCCCCGGGGGTGGTGTGCGGCGCGGAGCCCCGGGGGTGGTGTGCGGTGCGGAGCCCCGGGGGTGGTGTGCGGTGCGGAGCCCCGGGGGTGGTGTGCGGTGCGGAGCCCCGGGGGTGGTGTGCGGCGCGGAGCCCCGGGGGTGGTGTGCGGCGCGGAGCCCTGGGGGTGGTCTGCAGCTGCCCTCAAAGACTCAGGATGTATGGCTCTGTGATCCCCGGGGGAGGGAGGTGGGAGCTGCCCCTTTTTATGCGCTGTACGGCCGGACCCTGACCCTTTGGAGGAGCCGCTGTCCGGGGGTGTAACGCTCTTGTTCCTGGGGTCCCCAGCGGCTCTGCACAGCAGGACAGTGTGAGGCGCTCTCCATATTGGATCTCCCATATCCAGTCGCTCTTCTGCAGATTTCTATAAAGTGTTTCATAGATCCTAATCCTCCTTGAGACGGCAGAGAATCCACTTCCCATAAATTCGTCCTCTGGGGTAAATGCTGAACACGTTTAACCGTTTCACGCCCCCCTGACGTAACCGTACGTCGCAGCCGGGGAGCACGCGGCGCGCTCAGGAGCGGTGTCATACGCCCGATCTCTGCAGCTCAGCGCCATTTATGAGTGTGATTGCTAATGAGCTCATGCATCGGCTCCCACACCCCCCCATAATGGTCGTACTGGGTTACCATGGCAGCCAGACCACCGCAGCACAGGGCTGGGCCCATGGCACAACGTCCATCACACTGTATACTGCAGCTCCGCGCGGACAAAGCAAGCCGGGCCCCCCGCATCCACGGCAGAGGTCAAAGACCCGGCTCTGCGAGAACAGCAACAACAGCTAGAAGGTGTTAAAGCACTGAAATGTGTAAAAACCCTCGAAGTTTGGTCTCGCTGTAATCGCACTGAGCTGGAGAATCTGCGGGGGCGTCAGTTACCCCACAATAAGGGCCGTGAGAAAGAAACCTGCAATTGCCCTTCTCTCACCGCACTCTGAATTTCTTGCCATTTTTTTCAGTACGAATGACGATAACCACAACTTGTCCTGCAAAAAACAAGGGACAAGGGGACGGAAAATGAAAGTCATAGAGGAAGAAACAATATATACTATCATACACACATATGTTATAATAAGCACACACCCCCCTTCCGTCCATCAGACCGTATAATATACAGTATATATATACACTGCTCAAAAATAAAGGGAACACTTAAACAACAGAATATAACTCCAAGTAAATGAAACTTCTGTGAAATCAAACTGTCACTTAGGAAGCAACACTGATTGACAATCAATGTCACCTGCTGTTGTGCAAATGGAACAGACAATAGATGGAAATTATTGGCAATTATCAAGACCCCCTCAATAAAGGAGTGGTTCTGTCCAGAGGCTGGAGGCGCTACCAGGAGACAGGCCAGTACACCAGGAGACGTGGAGGGGGCCGTAGGAGAACAACAACCCCGCAGCAGGACCGCTACCTCCGCCTTTGTGCAAGGAGGAACAGGAAGAGCACTGCCAGAGCCCTGCAAAATGACCTCCAGCAGGCCACAAATGTGCAGTGTCTGCACAAACGGTTAGAAACCGACTCCATGAGGGTGGTATGAGGGCCCGACGTCCACAGATGGGGGTTGTGCTCACAGCCACAGCCCAACACCTTGCAGGACGCTTGGCATTTGCCACAGAACACCAGGATTGGCAAAGTCACCACTGATGCCCTGTGCTCTTCACAGATGAAAGCAGGTTCACACTGAGCACATGTGACAGACGTGACAGAGTCTGGAGACGCCGTGGAGAGCGATCTGCTGCCTGCAACATCCTTCAGCATGACCGGTTTGGCAGTGGGTCAGTAATGGTGTGGGGTGGCATTTCTTTGGAGGGCCGCACAGCCCTCCATGTGCTCGCCAGAGGTAGCCTGACTGCCATTAGGTACCGAGATGAGCTCCTCAGACCCTTTGTGAGACCATATGCTGGTGCGGTTGGCCCTGGGTTCCTCCTAATGCAGGACAATGCCAGACCTCATGTGGCTGGAGTGTGTCAGCAGGTCCTGCAAGATGAAGGCATTGAAGCTATGGACTGGCCGCCCGTTCCCCAGACCTGAATCCGATTGAGCACATCTGGGACATCATGTCTCCCTCCATCCACCAACATCACGTTGCACCACAGACTGTCCAGGAGTTGGCGGATGCTTTAGTCCAGGTCTGGGAGGAGATCCCACAGGAGACCATCCGCAACCTCATCAGGAGCATGCCCAGGCGTTGTAGGGAGGTCATACAGACATGTGGAGGCCACACACAATACTCAGCCTCATCAGCGGCATGCCCAGGCGTTGTAGGGAGGTCATACAGGCACGTGGAGGCCACACACAATACTCAGCCTCATCAGGAGCATGCCCAGGCGTTGTAGGGAGGTCATACAGGCACGTGGAGGCCACACACAATACTCAGCCTCATCAGGAGCATGCCCAGGCGTTGTAGGGAGGTCATACAGGCACGTGGAGGCCACACACAATACTCAGCCTCATCAGGAGCATGCCCAGGCGTTGTAGGGAGATCATACAGGCACGTGGAGGCCACACACAATACTCAGCCTCATCAGGAGCATGCCCAGGCGTTGTAGGGAGGTCATACAGGCACGTGGAGGCCACACACAATACTCAGCCTCATCAGAAGCATGCCCAGGCGTTGTAGGGAGGTCATACAGGCACGTGGAGGCCACACACAATACTCAGCCTCATCAGGAGCATTCCCAGGCGTTGTAGGGAGGTCATACAGGCACGTGGAGGCCACACACAATACTCAGCCTCATCAGGAGCATTCCCAGGCGTTGTAGGGAGGTCATACAGGCATGTGGAGGCCACACACAATACTCAGCCTCATCAGGAGCATGCCCAGGCGTTGTAGGGAGGTCATACAGGCACGTGGAGGCCACACACAATACTCAGCCTCATCAGGAGCATGCCCAGGCGTTGTAGGGAGGTCATACAGGCACGTGGAGGCCACACACAATGCTCAGCCTCATCAGGAGCATGCCCAGGCGTTGTAGGGAGGTCATACAGGCACGTGGAGGCCACACACAATACTCAGCCTCATCAGGAGCAAGCCCAGGCGTTGTAGGGAGGTCATACAGGCACGTGGAGGCCACACACAATACTCAGCCTCATCAGGAGCATGCCCAGGCGTTGTAGGGAGGTCATACAGGCACGTGGAGGCCACACACAATACTCAGCCTCACCAGGAGCATTCCCAGGCGTTGTAGGGAGGTCATACAGGCATGTGGAGGCCACACACAATAGTCAGCCTCATCAGGAGCATGCCCAGGCGTTGTAGGGAGGTCATACAGGCACGTGGAGGCCACACACAATACTCAGCCTCATCAGGAGCATGCCCAGGCGTTGTAGGGAGGTCATACAGGCACGTGGAGGCCACACACAATACTCAGCCTCATCAGGAGCAAGCCCAGGCGTTGTAGGGAGGTCATACAGGCACGTGGAGGCCACACACAATACTCAGCCTCACCAGGAGCATTCCCAGGCGTTGTAGGGAGGTCATACAGGCATGTGGAGGCCACACACAATAGTCAGCCTCATCAGGAGCATTCCCAGGCTTTGTAGGGAGGTCATACAGGCACGTGTAGGCCACACACAATACTCAGCCTCATCAGGAGCATGCCCAGGCGTTGTAGGGAGGTCATACAGGCACGTGGAGGCCACACACAATACTCAGCCTCATCAGGAGGATGCCCAGGCGTTGTAGGGAGGTCATACAGGCACGTGGAGGCCACACACAATACTCAGCCTCATCAGGAGCAAGCCCAGGTGTTGTAGGGAGGTCATACAGGCACGTGGAGGCCACACACAATACTCAGCCTCATCAGGAGCATGCCCAGGCGTTGTAGGGAGGTCATACAGGCACGTGGAGGTCACACACAATACTGAGCCTCATCAGGAGCATGCCCAGGCGTTGTAGGGGGGTCATACAGGCACGTGGAGGCCACACACAATACTCATCCTCATCAGGAGCATGCCCAGGCGTTGTAGGGAGGTCATACAGGCACGTGGAGGCCACACACAATACTCAGCCTCATCATGAGCATGCCCAGGCGTTGTAGGGAGGTCATACAGGCACGTGGAGGCCACACACAATACTCAGCCTCATCATGAGCATGCCCAGGCGTTGTAGGGAGGTCATACAGGCACGTGGAGGCCACACACAATACTCAGCCTCATCAGGAGCATGCTCAGGCGTTGGAGGGAGGTCATACAGGCACGTGGAGGCCACACACAATACTCAGCCTCATCAGGAGCATGCCCAGGCGTTGTAGGGAGGTCATACAGGCACGTGGAGGCCACACACAATACTCAGCCTCATAAGGAGCATGCCCAGGCGTTGTAGGGAGGTCATACAGGCACGTGGAGGCCACACACAATACTGAGCCTCATCAGGAGCATGCCCAGGCGTTGTAGGGAGGTCATACAGGCACGTGGAGGCCACACACAATACTCAGCCTCATCAGGAGCATGCCCAGGCGTTGTAGGGAAGTCATACAGGCACATGGAGGCCACACACAATACTCAGCCTCATCAGGAGCATGCCCAGGCGTTGTAGGGAGGTCATACAGGCACGTGGAGGCCACACACAATACTCAGCCTCATCAGGAGCATGCCCAGGCGTTGTAGGTAGGTCATACAGACACGTGGAGGCCACACACAATACTCAGCCTCATCAGGAGCATGTCCAGGCGTTATAGGGAGGTCATACAGGCACGTGGAGGCCACACACAATACTCAGCCTCATCAGGAGCATGCCCAGGCGTTGTAGGGAGGTCATACAGGCACGTGGAGGCCACACACAATACTCAGCCTCATCAGGAGCATGCCCAGGCATAGTAGGGAGGTCATACAGGCACGTGGAGGCCACACACAATAATCAGCCTCATCAGGAGCATGCCCAGGCGTTGTAGGGAGATCATACAGGCACGTGGAGGTCACACACAATACTCAGCCTCATCAGGAGCATGCCCAGGCGTTGTAGGGAGGTCATACAGGCACGTGGAGGCCACACAAAATACTCAGCCTCATCAGGAGCATGCCCAGGCGTTGTAGGGAGGTCATACAGGCACGTGGAGGCCACACACAATACTCAGCCTCATCAGGAGCATGCCCAGTCATTGTAGGGAGGTCATACAGGCACGTGGAGGCCACACACAATACTCAGCCTCATCAGGAGCATGGCCAAGCGTTGTAGGGAGGTCATACAGGCACGTGGAGGCCACAGACAATACTCAGCCTCATCAGGAGCATGCCCAGGCGTTGTAGGGAGGTCATACAGGCATGTGGAGGCCACACACAATACTCAGCCTCATCAGGAGCATGCCCAGGCGTTGTAGGGAGGTCATACAGGCACGTGGAGGCCACACACAATACTCAGCCTCATCAGGAGCATGCCCAGGCGTTGTAGGGAGGTCATACAGGCACGTGGAGGCCACACACAATACTCAGCCTCATCAGGAGCATGCCAAGGCGTTGTAGGGAGATCATACAGGCACGTGGAGGCCACACACAATACTCGGCCTCATCAGGATCATTCCCAGGCGTTGTAGGGAGGTCATACAGGCACGTGGAGGCCACACACAATACTCAGCCTCATCAGGAGCATGCCCAGGCGTTGTATGGAGGTCATACAGGCACGTGGAGGCCACACACAATACTCAGCCTCATCAGGAGCATGCCCAGGCGTTGTAGGGAGGTCATACAGGCACGTGGAGGCCACACACAATACTCAGCCTCATCAGGAGCATGCCAAGGCGTTGTAGGGAGATCATACAGGCACGTGGAGGCCACACACAATACTCAGCCTCATCAGGATCATTCCCAGGCGTTGTAGGGAGGTCATACAGGCACGTGGAGGCCACACACAATACTCAGCCTCATCAGGAGCATGCCCAGGCGTTGTATGGAGGTCATACAGGCACGTGGAGGCCACAAACAATACTCAGCCTCATCAGGAGCATGCCCAGGTGTTGTAGGGAGGTCATACAGGCACGTGGAGGCCACACACAATACTCAGCCTCATCAGGATCATTCCCAGGCGTTGTAGGGAGGTCATACAGGCACGTGGAGGCCACACACAATACTCAGCCTCATCAGGAGCATGCCCAGGCGTTGTATGGAGGTCATACAGGCACGTGGAGGCCACACACAATACTCAGCCTCATCAGGAGCATGCCCAGGCGTTGTAGGGAGGTCATACAGGCACGAGGAGGCCAGACACAATGCTCAGCCTCATCAGAAGCATGCCCAGGCGTTGTAGGGAGATCATAGAGGCACGTGGAGGCCACACACAATACTCAGCCTCATCAGGAGCATGCCCAGGCGTTGTAGGGAGGTCATACAGGCACGTGGAGGCCACACACAATACTCAGCCTCATCAGGAGCATGCCCAGGCGTTGTAGGGAGGTCATACAGGCACGTGGAGGCCACACACAATACTCAGCCTCATCAGGAGCATGCCCAAGCATTGTAGGGAGGTCATACAGGCACGTGGAGGCCACACACAATACTCAGCCTCATCAGGAGCATGCCCAGGCGTTGTAGGGAGGTCATACAGGCACGTGGTGGCCACACACAATACTCAGCCTCATCAGGAGCATGCCCAGGCGTTGTAGGGAGGTCATACAGGCACGTGGAGGCCACACACAATACTAAGCCTCATCAGGAGCATGCCCAAGCATTGTAGGGAGGTCATACAGGCACGTGGAGGCCACACACAATATTCAGCCTCATCAGGAGCATGCCCAGGCGTTGTAGGGAGGTCATACAGGCACGTGTAGGCCACACACAATATTCAGCCTCATCAGAAGCATGCCCAGGCGTTGTAGGGAGGACATACAGGCACGTGGAGGCCACACACAATATTCAGCCTCATCAGAAGCATGCCCAGGCGTTGTAGGGAGGTCATACAGGCACGTGGAGGTCACACACAATACTCAGCCTCATCAGAAGCATGCCCAGGCGTTGTAGGGAGGTCATACAGGCACGTGTAGGCCACACACAATATTCAGCCTCATCAGAAGCATGCCCAGGCGTTGTAGGGAGGTCATACAGGCACGTGGAGGCCACACACAATACTCAGCCTCATCAGGAGCATGCCCAAGCATTGTAGGGAGGTCATACAGGCACGTGGAGGCCACACACAATACTCAGCCTCATCAGGAGCATGCCCAGGTGTTGTAGGGAGGTCATACAGGCACGTGGAGGCCACACACAATACTCAGCCTCATCAGGAGCATGCCCAGGCGTTGTAGGGAGGTCATACAGGCACGTGGAGGCCACACACAATACTCAGCCTCATCAGGAGCATGCCCAGGCGTTGTAGGGAGGTCATACAGGCACGTGGAGGCCACACACAATACTAAGCCTCATCAGGAGCATGTCCAGGCATTGTAGGGAGGTCATACAGGCACGTGGAGGCCACACACAATACTCATCCTCATCAGGAGCATGCCCAGGCGTTGTAGGGAGGTCATACAGGCACGTGGAGGTCACACACAATACTCAGCCTCATCAGGAGCATGCCCAGGCGTTGTAGGGAGGTCATACAGGCACGTGGAGGTCACACACAATACTCAGCCTCATCAGGAGCATGCCCAGGTGTTGTAGGGAGGTCATACAGGCACGTGGAGGCCACACACAATACTCAGCCTCATCAGGAGCATGCCCAGGCGTTGTAGGGAGGTCATACAGGCACGTGGAGGCCACACACAATACTGAGCCTCATCAGGAGCATGCCCAGGCGTTGTAGGGAGGTCATACAGGCACGTGGAGGTCACACACAATACTCAGCCTCATCAGGAGCATGCCCATTCGTTGTAGGGAGGTCATACAGGCACGTGGAGGCCACACACAATACTCAGCCTCATCAGGAGCATGCCCAGGCGTTTTAGGGAGGTCATACAGGCACGTGGAGGCCACACACAATACTCAGCCTCATCAGGAGCATGCCCAGGCGTTGAAGGGAGGTCATACAGGCACGTGGAGGCCACACACAATACTCAGCCTCACCAGGAGCATTCCCAGGCGTTGTATGGAGGTCATACAGGCATGTGGAGGCCACACACAATAGTCAGCCTCATCAGGAGCATTCCCAGGCTTTGTAGGGAGGTCATACAGGCACGTGGAGGCCACACACAATACTCAGCCTCATCAGGAGCATGCCCAGGTGTTGTAGGGAGGTCATACAGGCACGTGGAGGTCACACACAATACTCAGCCTCATCAGGAGCATGCCCAGGTGTTGTAGGGAGGTCATACAGGCACGTGGAGGCCACACACAATACTCAGCCTCACCAGGAGCATTCCCAGGCGTTGTAGGGAGGTCATACAGGCATGTGGAGGCCACACACAATAGTCAGCCTCATCAGGAGCATGCCCAGGCGTTGTAGGGAGGTCATACAGGCACGTGGAGGCCACACACAATACTCAGCCTCATCAGGAGCATGCCCAGGCATTGTAGGGAGGTCATACAGGCACGTGGAGGCCACACACAATACTCAGCCTCATCAGGAGCAAGCCCAGGCGTTGTAGGGAGGTCATACAGGCACGTGGAGGCCACACACAATACTCAGCCTCACCAGGAGCATTCCCAGGCGTTGTAGGGAGGTCATACAGGCATGTGGAGGCCACACACAATAGTCAGCCTCATCAGGAGCATTCCCAGGCGTTGTAGGGAGGTCATACAGGCACGTGGAGGCCACACACAATACTCAGCCTCACCAGGAGCATTCCCAGGCGTTGTAGGGAGGTCATACAGGCATGTGGAGGCCACACACAATAGTCAGCCTCATCAGGAGCATGCCCAGGCGTTGTAGGGAGGTCATACAGGCACGTGGAGGCCACACACAATACTCAGCCTCATCAGGAGCATGCCCAGGCGTTGTAGGGAGGTCATACAGGCACGTGGAGGCCACACACAATACTCAGCCTCATCAGGAGCAAGCCCAGGCGTTGTAGGGAGGTCATACAGGCACGTGGAGGCCACACACAATACTCAGCCTCACCAGGAGCATTCCCAGGCGTTGTAGGGAGGTCATACAGGCATGTGGAGGCCACACACAATAGTCAGCCTCATCAGGAGCATTCCCAGGCTTTGTAGGGAGGTCATACAGGCACGTGGAGGCCACACACAATACTCAGCCTCATCAGGAGCATGCCCAGGCGTTGTAGGGAGGTCATACAGGCACGTGGAGGCCACACACAATACTCAGCCTCATCAGGAGGATGCCCAGGCGTTGTAGGGAGGTCATACAGGCACGTGGAGGCCACACACAATACTCAGCCTCATCAGGAGCAAGCCCAGGTGTTGTAGGGAGGTCATACAGGCACGTGGAGGCCACACACAATACTCAGCCTCATCAGGAGCATGCCCAGGCGTTGTAGGGAGGTCATACAGGCACGTGGAGGTCACACACAATACTGAGCCTCATCAGGAGCATGCCCAGGTGTTGTAGGGAGGTCATACAGGCACGTGGAGGTCACACACATTACTCAGCCTCATCAGGAGCATGCCCAGGTGTTGTAGGGAGGTCATACAGGCACGTGGAGGCCACACACAATACTCAGCCTCATCAGGAGCATGCCCAGGCGTTGTAGGGGGGTCATACAGGCACGTGGAGGCCACACACAATACTCATCCTCATCAGGAGCATGCCCAGGCGTTGTAGGGAGGTCATACAGGCACGTGGAGGCCACACACAATACTCAGCCTCATCATGAGCATGCCCAGGCGTTGTAGGGAGGTCATACAGGCACGTGGAGGCCACACACAATACTCAGCCTCATCAGGAGCATGCCCAGGCGTTGTAGGGAGGTCATACAGGCACGTGGAGGCCACACACAATACTCAGCCTCATCATGAGCATGCCCAGGCGTTGTAGGGAGGTCATACAGGCACGTGGAGGCCACACACAATACTCAGCCTCATCAGGAGCATGCCCAGGCGTTGTAGGGAGGTCATACAGGCACGTGGAGGCCACACACAATACTCAGCCTCATAAGGAGCATGCCCAGGCGTTGTAGGGAGGTCATACAGGCACGTGGAGGCCACACACAATACTGAGCCTCATCAGGAGCATGCCCAGGCGTTGTAGGGAGGTCATACAGGCACGTGGAGGCCACACACAATACTCAGCCTCATCAGGAGCATGCCCAGGCGTTGTAGGGAAGTCATACAGGCACATGGAGGCCACACACAATATTCAGCCTCATCAGGAGCATGCCCAGGCGTGGTAGGGAGGTCATACAGGCACGTGGAGGCCACACACAATACTCAGCCTCATCAGGAGCATGCCCAGGCGTTGTAGGTAGGTCATACAGACACGTGGAGGCCACACACAATACTCAGCCTCATCAGGAGCATGTCCAGGCGTTATAGGGAGGTCATACAGGCACGTGGAGGCCACACACAATACTCAGCCTCATCAGGAGCATGCCCAGGCGTTGTAGGGAGGTCATACAGGCACGTGGAGGCCACACACAATACTCAGCCTCATCAGGAGCATGCCCAGGCATAGTAGGGAGGTCATACAGACACGTGGAGGCCACACACAATAATCAGCCTCATCAGGAGCATGCCCAGGCGTTGTAGGGAGATCATACAGGCACGTGGAGGTCACACACAATACTCAGCCTCATCAGGAGCATGCCCAGGCGTTGTAGGGAGGTCATACAGGCACGTGGAGGCCACACAAAATACTCAGCCTCATCAGGAGCATGCCCAGGCTTTGTAGGGAGGTCATACAGGCACGTGGAGGCCACACACAATACTCAGCCTCATCAGGAGCATGCCCAGTCATTGTAGGGAGGTCATACAGGCACGTGGAGGCCACACACAATACTCAGCCTCATCAGGAGCATGCCCAAGCGTTGTAGGGAGGTCATACAGGCACGTGGAGGCCACAGACAATACTCAGCCTCATCAGGAGCATGCCCAGGCGTTGTAGGGAGGTCATACAGGCATGTGGAGGCCACACACAATACTCAGCCTCATCAGGAGCATGCCCAGGCGTTGTAGGGAGGTCATACAGGCACGTGGAGGCCACACACAATACTCAGCCTCATCAGGAGCATGCCATGGCGTTGTAGGGAGATCATACAGGCACGTGGAGGCCACACACAATACTCGGCCTCATCAGGATCATTCCCAGGCGTTGTAGGGAGGTCATACAGGCACGTGGAGGCCACACACAATACTCAGCCTCATCAGGAGCATGCCCAGGCGTTGTATGGAGGTCATACAGGCACGTGGAGGCCACACACAATACTCAGCCTCATCAGGAGCATGCCCAGGCGTTGTAGGGAGGTCATACAGGCACGTGGAGGCCACACACAATACTCAGCCTCATCAGGAGCATGCCCAGGCGTTGTAGGGAGATCATACAGGCACGTGGAGGCCACACACAATACTCAGCCTCATCAGGAGCATGCCCAGGCGTTGTAGGGAGGTCATACAGGCACGTGGAGGCCACACACAATACTCAGCCTCATCAGGAGCATGCCAAGGCGTTGTAGGGAGATCATACAGGCACGTGGAGGCCACACACAATACTCAGCCTCATCAGGATCATTCCCAGGCGTTGTAGGGAGGTCATACAGGCACGTGGAGGCCACACACAATACTCAGCCTCATCAGGAGCATGCCAAGGCGTTGTAGGGAGATCATACAGGCACGTGGAGGCCACACACAATACTCAGCCTCATCAGGATCATTCCCAGGCGTTGTAGGGAGGTCATACAGGCACGTGGAGGCCACACACAATACTCAGCCTCATCAGGAGCATGCCCAGGCGTTGTATGGAGGTCATACAGGCACGTGGAGGCCACACACAATACTCAGCCTCATCAGGAGCATGCCCAGGTGTTGTAGGGAGGTCATACAGGCACGTGGAGGCCACACACAATACTCAGCCTCATCAGGATCATTCCCAGGCGTTGTAGGGAGGTCATACAGGCACGTGGAGGCCACACACAATACTCAGCCTCATCAGGAGCATGCCCAGGCGTTGTATGGAGGTCATACAGGCACGTGGAGGCCACACACAATACTCAGCCTCATCAGGAGCATGCCCAGGCGTTGTAGGGAGGTCATACAGGCACGTGGAGGCCACACACAATACTCAGCCTCATCAGGAGCATGCGCAGGCGTTGTAGGGAGGTCATACAGGCACGTGGAGGCCAGACACAATGCTCAGCCTCATCAGAAGCATGCCCAGGCGTTGTAGGGAGATCATAGAGGCACGTGGAGGCCACACACAATACTCAGCCTCATCAGGAGCATGCCCAGGCGTTGTAGGGAGGTCATACAGGCACGTGGAGGCCACACACAATACTCAGCCTCATCAGGAGCATGCCCAAGCATTGTAGGGAGGTCATACAGGCACGTGGAGGCCACACACAATACTCAGCCTCATCAGGAGCATGCCCAGGCGTTGTAGGGAGGTCATACAGGCACGTGGTGGCCACACACAATACTCAGCCTCATCAGGAGCATGCCCAGGCGTTGTAGGGAGGTCATACAGGCACGTGGAGGCCACACACAATACTAAGCCTCATCAGGAGCATGTCCAGGCGTTGTAGGGAGGTCATACAGGCACGTGGAGGCCACACACAATACTCAGCCTCATCAGGAGCATGCCCAGGCGTTGTAGGGAGGTCATACAGGCACGTGGAGGCCACACACAATACTCAGCCTCATCAGGAGCATGCCCAGGCATTGTAGGGAGGTCATACAGGCACGTGGAGGCCACACACAATATTCAGCCTCATCAGGAGCATGCCCAGGCGTTGTAGGGAGGTCATACAGGCACGTGTAGGCCACACACAATATTCAGCCTCATCAGAAGCATGCCCAGGCGTTGTAGGGAGGTCATACAGGCACGTGTAGGCCACACACAATATTCAGCCTCATCAGGAGCATGCCCAGGCGTTGTAGGGAGGTCATACAGGCACGTGTAGGCCACACACAATATTCAGCCTCATCAGGAGCATGCCCAGGCGTTGTAGGGAGGTCATACAGGCACGTGTAGGCCACACACAATATTCAGCCTCATCAGAAGCATGCCCAGGCGTTGTAGGGAGGTCATACAGGCACGTAGAGGCCACACACAATACTCAGCCTCATCAGGAGCATGCCCAAGCATTGTAGGGAGGTCATACAGGCACGTGGAGGCCACACACAATACTCAGCCTCATCAGGAGCATGCCCAGGCGTTGTAGGGAGGTCATACAGGCACGTGGAGGCCACACACAATACTCAGCCTCATCAGGAGCATGCCCAGGCGTTGTAGGGAGGTCATACAGGCACGTGGAGGCCACACACAATACTCAGCCTCATCAGGAGCATGCCCAGGCGTTGTAGGGAGGTCATACAGGCACGTGGAGGCCACACACAATACTAAGCCTCATCAGGAGCATGTCCAGGCATTGTAGGGAGGTCATACAGGCACGTGGAGGCCACACACAATACTCATCCTCATCAGGAGCATGCCCAGGCGTTGTAGGGAGGTCATACAGGCACGTGGAGGTCACACACAATACTCAGCCTCATCAGGAGCATGCCCAGGCGTTGTAGGGAGGTCATACAGGCACGTGGAGGTCACACACAATACTCAGCCTCATCAGGAGCATGCCCAGGTGTTGTAGGGAGGTCATACAGGCACGTGGAGGCCACACACAATACTCAGCCTCATCAGGAGCATGCCCAGGCGTTGTAGGGAGGTCATACAGGCACGTGGAGGCCACACACAATACTCAGCCTCATCAGGAGCATGCCCAGGCGTTATAGGGAGGTCATACAGGCACGTGGAGGCCACACACATTACTCAGCCTCATCAGGAGCATGCCCAGGCATTGTAGGGAGGTCATACAGGCACGTGGAGGCCACACACAATATTCAGCCTCATCAGAAGCATGCCCAGGCGTTGTAGGGAGGTCATACAGGCACGTGGAGGCCACACACAATACTAAGCCTCATCAGGAGCATGCCCAGGCGTTGTAGGGAGGTCATACAGGCACGTGGAGGCCACACACAATACTCAGCCTCATCAGGAGCATGCCCAGGCGTTGTAGGGAAGTCATACAGGCACGTGGAGGCCACACACAATACTCAGCCTCATCAGGAGCATGCCCACGCGTTGTAGGGAGGTCATACAGGCACGTGGAGGCCACACACAATACTCAGCCTCACCAGGAGCATTCCCAGGCGTTGTAGGGAGGTCATACAGGCATGTGGAGGCCACACACAATAGTCAGCCTCATCAGGAGCATGCCCAGGCGTTGTAGGGAGGTCATACAGGCACGTGGAGGCCACACACAATACTCAGCCTCATCAGGAGCATGCCCAGGCGTTGTAGGGAGGTCATACAGGCACGTGGAGGCCACACACAATACTCAGCCTCACCAGGAGCATTCCCAGGCGTTGTATGGAGGTCATACAGGCATGTGGAGGCCACACACAATAGTCAGCCTCATCAGGAGCATTCCCAGGCTTTGTAGGGAGGTCATACAGGCACGTGGAGGCCACACACAATACTCAGCCTCATCAGGAGCATGCCCAGGCGTTGTAGGGAGGTCATACAGGCACGTGGAGGCCACACACAATACTCAGCCTCATCAGGAGCAAGCCCAGGCGTTGTAGGGAGGTCATACAGGCACGTGGAGGCCACACACAATTCTCAGCCTCATCAGGAGCATTCCCAGGTGTTGTAGGGAGGTCATACAGGCACGTGGAGGTCACACACAATACTCAGCCTCATCAGGAGCATGCCCAGGCGTTGTAGGGAGGTCATACAGGCACGTGAAGGCCACACACAATACTCAGCCTCATCAGGAGCATGCCCAGGCGTTGTAGGGAGGTCATACAGGCACGTGGAGGCCACACACATTACTCAGCCTCATCAGGAGCATGCCCAGGCGTTGTAGGGAGGTCATACAGGCACGTGGAGGCCACACACAATACTCAGCCTCATCAGGAGCATGCCCAGGCGTTTTAGGGAGGTCATACAGGCACGTGGAGGCCACACACAATACTCAGCCTCATCAGGAGCATGCCCAGGCGTTGTAGGGAGGTCATACAGGCACGTGGAGGCCACACACAATACTCAGCCTCATCAGGAGCATGCCCAGGCGTTTTAGGGAGGTCATACAGGCACGTGGAGGCCACACACAATACTCAGCCTCATCAGGAGCATGCCCAGGCGTTGTAGGGAGGTCATACAGGCACGTGGAGGCCTCACACAATACTCAGCCTCATCAGGAGCATGCCCAGGCGTTGTAGGGAGGTCATACAGGCACGTGGAGGCCACACACAATACTCAGCCTCATCAGGAGCATACCCAGGCGTTGTAGGGAGGTCATACAGGCACGTGGAGGCCACACACAATACTCAGCCTCATCAGGAGCATGCCCAGGCGTTGTAGGGAGGTCATACAGGCACGTGGAGGCCACACACAATACTCAGCCTCATCAGGAGCATGCCCAGGCGTTGTAGGGAGGTCATACAGGCACGTGGAGGCCACACACAATACTCAGCCTCATCAGGAGCATGCCCAGGCGTTGTAGGGAGGTCATACAGGCACGTGGAGGCCACACACAATACTCAGCCTCATCAGGAGCATGCCCAGGCGTTGTAGGGAGGTCATACAGGCACGTGGAGGCCACACACAATACTCAGCCTCATCAGGAGCATGCCCAGGCGTTGTAGGGAGGTCATACAGGCACGTGGAGGCCACACACAATACTCAGCCTCATCAGGAGCATGCCCAGGCGTTGTAGGGAGGTCATACAGGCACTTGGAGGCCACACACAATACTCAGCCTCATCAGGAGCATGCCCAGGCGTTGTAGGGAGGTCATACAGGCACGTGGAGGCCACACACAATACTCAGCCTCATCAGGAGCATGCCCAGGCGTTGTAGGGAGGTCATACAGGCACTTGGAGGCCACACACAATACTCAGCGTCATCAGGAGCATGCCCAGGCGTTGTAGGGAGGTCATACAGGCACGTGGAGGCCACACACAATACTCAGCCTCATCAGGAGCATGCCCAGGCGTTGTAGGGAGGTCATACAGGCACGTGGAGGCCACACACAATACTCAGCCTCATCAGGAGCATGCCCAGGCGTTGTAGGGAGGTCATACAGGCACGTGGAGGCCACACACAATACTCAGCCTCATCAGGAGCATGCCCAGGCGTTGTAGGGAGGTCATACAGGCACGTGGAGGCCACACACAATACTCAGCCTCATCAGGAGCATGCCCAGGCGTTGTAGGGAGGTCATACAGGCACGTGGAGGCCACACACAATACTCAGCCTCATCAGGAGCATGCCCAGGCATTGTAGGGAGGTCATACAGGCACGTGGAGGCCACACACAATACTCAGCCTCATCAGGAGCATGCCCAGGCGTTGTAGGGAGGTCATACAGGCACGTGGAGGCCACACACAATACTCAGCCTCATCAGGAGCATGCCCAGGCGTTGTAGGGAGGTCATACAGGCACGTGGAGGCCACACACAATACTCAGCCTCATCAGGAGTATGCCCAGGCGTTGTAGGAAGGTCATACAGGCACGTGGAGGCCTCACACAATACTCAGCCTCATCAGGAGCATGCCCAGGCGTTGTAGGGAGGTCATACAGGCACGTGGAGGCCACACACAATACTCAGCCTCATCAGGAGCATACCCAGGCGTTGTAGGGAGGTCATACAGGCACGTGGAGGCCACACACAATACTCAGCCTCATCAGGAGCATGCCCAGGCGTTGTAGGGAGGTCATACAGGCACGTGGAGGCCACACACAATACTCAGCCTCATCAGGAGCATGCCCAGGCATTGTAGGGAGGTCATACAGGCACGTGGAGGCCACACACAATACTCAGCCTCATCAGGAGCATGCCCAGGCATTGTAGGGAGGTCATACAGGCACGTCGAGGCCACACACAATACTCAGCCTCATCAGGAGCATGCCCAGGCGTTGTAGGGAGGTCATACAGGCACGTGGAGGCCACACACAATACTCAGCCTCATCAGGAGCATGCCCAGGCGTTGTAGGGAGGTTATACAGGCACGTGGAGGCCACACACAATACTCAGCCTCATCAGGAGCATGCCCAGGCGTTGTAGGGAGGTCATACAGGCACGTGGAGGCCACACACAATACTCAGCCTCATCAGGAGCATGCCCAGGCGTTGTAGGGAGGTCATACAGGCACGTGGAGGCCACACACAATACTCAGCCTCATCAGGAGCATGCCCAGGCGTTGTAGGGAGGTCATACAGGCACGTGGAGGCCACACACAATACTCAGCCTCATCAGGAGCATGCCCAGGCGTTGTAGGGAGGTCATACAGGCACGTGGAGGCCACACACAATACTCAGCCTCATCAGGAGCATGCCCAGGCGTTGTAGGGAGGTCATACAGGCACGTGGAGGCCACACACAATACTCAGCCTCATCAGGAGCATGCCCAGGCGTTGTAGGGAGGTCATACAGGCACGTGGAGGCCACACACAATACTCAGCCTCATCAGGAGCATGCCCAGGCGTTGTAGGGGGGTCATACAGGCACGTGGAGGCCACACACAATACTGAGCCTCATCAGGAGCATGCCCAGGCGTTGTAGGGGGGTCATACAGGCACGTGGAGGCCACACACAATACTCAGCCTCATCAGGAGCATGCCCAGGCGTTGTAGGGAGGTCATACAGGCACGTGGAGGCCACACACAATACTCAACCTCATCAGGAGCATGCCCAGGCGTTGTAGGGAGGTCATACAGGCACGTGGAGGCCACACACAATACTCAGCCTCATCAGGAGCATGCCCAGGCGTTGTAGGGAGGTCATACAGGCACTTGGAGGCCACACACAATACTCAGCCTCATCAGGAGCATGTCCAGGCGTTGTAGGGAGGTCATACAGGCACGTGGAGGCCACACACAATACTCAGCCTCATCAGGAGCATGCCCAGGCGTTGTAGGGAGGTCATACAGGCACGTGGAGGCCACACACAATACTCAGCCTCATCAGGAGCATGCCCAGGCGTTGTAGGGAGGTCATACAGGCACGTGGAGGCCACACACAATACTCAGCCTCATCAGGAGCATGCCCAGGCGTTGTAGGGAGGTCATACAGGCACGTGGAGGCCACACACAATACTCAGCCTCATCAGGAGCATGCCCAGGCGTTGTAGGGAGGTCATACAGGCACGTGGAGGCCACACACAATACTCAGCCTCATCAGGAGCATGCCCAGGCATTGTAGGGAGGTCATACAGGCACGTGGAGGCCACACACAATACTCAGCCTCATCAGGAGCATGCCCAGGCGTTGTAGGGAGGTCATACAGGCACGTGGAGGCCACACACAATACTCAGCCTCATCAGGAGCATGCCCAGGCGTTGTAGGGAGGTCATACAGGCACGTGGAGGCCACACACAATACTCAGCCTCATCAGGAGTATGCCCAGGCGTTGTAGGGAGGTCATACAGGCACGTGGAGGCCTCACACAATACTCAGCCTCATCAGGAGCATGCCCAGGCGTTGTAGGGAGGTCATACAGGCACGTGGAGGCCACACACAATACTCAGCCTCATCAGGAGCATACCCAGGCGTTGTAGGGAGGTCATACAGGCACGTGGAGGCCACACACAATACTCAGCCTCATCAGGAGCATGCCCAGGCGTTGTAGGGAGGTCATACAGGCACGTGGAGGCCACACACAATACTCAGCCTCATCAGGAGCATGCCCAGGCGTTGTAGGGAGGTCATACAGGCACGTGGAGGCCACACACAATACTCAGCCTCATCAGGAGCATGCCCAGGCGTTGTAGGGAGGTCATACAGGCACGTGGAGGCCACACACAATACTCAGCCTCATCAGGAGCATGCCCAGGCGTTGTAGGGAGGTCATACAGGCACGTGGAGGCCACACACAATACTCAGCCTCATCAGGAGCATGCCCAGGCGTTGTAGGGAGGTCATACAGGCACGTGGAGGCCACACACAATACTCAGCCTCATCAGGAGCATGCCCAGGCGTTGTAGGGAGGTCATACAGGCACGTGGAGGCCACACACAATACTCAGCCTCATCAGGAGCATGCCCAGGCGTTGTAGGGAGGTCATACAGGCACGTGGAGGCCACACACAATACTCAGCCTCATCAGGAGTATGCCCAGGCGTTGTAGGGAGGTCATACAGGCACGTGGAGGCCTCACACAATACTCAGCCTCATCAGGAGCATGCCCAGGCGTTGTAGGGAGGTCATACAGGCACGTGGAGGCCACACACAATACTCAGCCTCATCAGGAGTATGCCCAGGCGTTGTAGGGAGGTCATACAGGCACGTGGAGGCCTCACACAATACTCAGCCTCATCAGGAGCATGCCCAGGCGTTGTAGGGGGGTCATACAGGCACGTGGAGGCCAGACACAATGCTCAGCCTCATCAGAAGCATGCCCAGGCGTTGTAGGGAGGTCATACAGGCACGTGGAGGCCACACACAATACTCAGCCTCATCAGGAGCATGCCCAGGCGTTGTAGGGAGGTCATACAGGCACGTGGAGGCCACACACAATACTCAGCCTCATCACGAGCATGCCCAGGCGTTGTAGGGAGGTCATACAGGCACGTGGAGGCCACACACAATACTCAGCCTCATTGCGACTTGTTATAAGGACATTAGATCAAAGTTGGATCAGCCTGTAGTGCGTTTTTCCTCTTTAATTTTGGGGATGACTCCAAGTCCAGGCCTTCATTGGTTAATAAATATATATATATACACACACGCACATGCCCCCCCTCGCGGCCTCCTGCTTTTATTCCTCCCTTTACTTTGCTGTTGCTCTATAGAAGTCGCTGGTGGTGATATACTGAGGGATTAATCATAAAATGTTCTAGTTGGAGGGACCTCCAGGGTCCTCGTGTCCACCCCCTGCTCACTGCTGGAGTCACTGAACCATCTCAGACAGATGTCTGTCCAGCCTCTGTTTGAAGACGTCCATTGACGGGGAACTCACCACCTCTCGTGGCAGCCTGTTCCACTCATTGATCACCCTAACTGTCAAAAAGTTTTTTCTAATATCTAATCTGTGTCTCCTCCCATTTAGTTTCATCCCATTGCTTCTAGTCTTTCCCTGTGCAAATGAGAATAAAGATGATCCCTCTACAGTGTGACAGCCCTTCAGATATTTGTAGACTACTATTATCGTATTTTTCGGACTATAAGATGCACATAGGTTTTAGAGGAGGAAAATAGAAAAAAAATTTAAGCAAAAAATGTGGTCATAATGCCCTGTTAAGGGGGAAGGGGTCTGCTGCTAACACTGTTATATGGGTAATGCCCCCCAATTATGTTAATATCCCCCATCCTAGTATGTATATGGACCCCTCCTTCCTGTAATAAGTGGCCCTCATCCCCATCCTGGTATGCATGGCACCCCAGTCCACCATCCTGGTATGCATGGCACCCCAATCCACCATCCTGGTATGCATGGCACCCCAATCCACCATCCTGGTATGCATGGCACCACAATCCACCATCCTGGTATGCATGGCACCCCAATCCACCATCCTGGTATGCATGGTACCCCAATCCACCATCCTGGTATGCATGGCCCCCTCATCCTCCATCCTGGTATGCATGGCACCCCAATCCACCATCCTTGTATGCATGGCCACCCTCATCCCCATCCTGGTATGCATGGCACCCCAGTCCACCATCCTGGTATGCATGGCACCCCAGTCCACCATCCTGGTATGCATGGCACCCCAATCCACCATCCTGGTATGCATGGCACCCCAATCCACCATCCTGGTATGCATGGCACCACAATCCACCATCCTGGTATGCATGGCACCCCAATCCACCATCCTGGTATGCATGGTACCCCAATCCACCATCCTGGTATGCATGGCCCCCTCATCCTCCATCCTGGTATGCATGGCACCCCAATCCACCATCCTTGTATGCATGGCCCCCCTCATTCCCATCCTGGTATGCATTGCACCCAATCCACCATCCTGGTATGCATGGCCCCCTCATCCTCCATCCTGGTATGCATGGCACCCCAATCCACCATCCTTGTATGCATGGCCCCCCTCATTCCCATCCTGGTATGCATTGCACCCAATCCACCATCCTGGTATGTATGTCCCCCTCATCCCTCTTTCTAGTATGTTTGGCACCTTCATCCCTCTTCCTGGTATGTATGGCACCCTTCATCCCTGTATGTATGGCCCCCTCATCCTGGTATGCTTGCCCCCCCTCCAGGATCCCTCTCACCCTGCACCCAAAAAAAAATAAACAATCCTACTCCCCTCCTCTCTCCTCCAGTGCCGCATCCGGCTCTGCTGCCGACAGGGATCTCACTGTGTGAGCCGCACGTGGCGTCCCTGCCATGCTCCCTCACACATTGATCTGCTGTGCCGGAATAGTCATTGTTCCCCACGTCAGGACGACGTGCGTGGGGAGCAGTGACCATTCATTCTCCCTAGTAGCCTGCACACTGTGGCCACAGAACTTGCTCCAGATTTTTGATGTCTCTTTTTACACTGTGGTGCCCAGAACTGGACGCAGTATCCAGATGAGGTCTGACCAAGGAGGAGTAGAGGGGATAATTACTTCACGTGATCTAGACTCTATGCTTCTCCTAATACCTCCCAGAACTGGACGCAGTATCCAGATGATGTTTGACCAAGGAGGAGTAGAGGGGATAATTACTTCACGTGATCTAGACTCTATGCTTCTCCTAATACCTCCCAGAACTGGACACAGTATCCAGATGAGGTCTGACCAAGGAGGAGTAGAGAGGGATAATGACTTCACATGATCTAGACTCTATGCTTCTCCTAATACCTCCCAGAACTGGGCACAGTATCCAGATGAGGTCTGACCAAGTAGGAGTAGAGGGGATAATTACTTCACGTGATCTAGACTCTATGCTTCTCCTAATACCTCCCAGAACTGGACACAGTATCCAGATGAGGTCTGACCAAGGAGGAGTAGAGGGGATAATTACTTCACGTGATCTAGACTCTATGCTTCTCCTAATACCTCCCAGAACTGGACACAGTATCCAGATGAGGTCTAACCAAGGAGGAGTAGAGGGGGATAATTACTTCACGTGATCTAGACTCTATGCTTCTCCTAATACCTCCCAGAACTGGACACAGTATCCAGATGAGGTCTGACCAAGGAGGAGTAGAGGGGGATAATTACTTCACGTGATCTAGACTCTATGCTTCTCCTAATACCTCCCAGAACTGGACACAGTATCCAGATGAGGTCTGACCAAGGAGCAGTAGAGGGGGATAATGACTTCACGTGATCTAGACTCTATGCTTCTCCTAATACCTCCCAGAACTGGACACAGTATCCAGATGAGGTCTGACCAAGGAGGAGTAGAGGGGATAATTACTTCACGTGATCTAGACTCCATGCTTCTCCTAATACCTCCCAGAACTGGACACAGTATCCAGATGAGGTCTAACCAAGGAGGAGTAGAGGGGGATAATTACTTCACGTGATCTAGACTCTATGCTTCTCCTAATACCTCCCAGAACTGGACACAGTATCCAGATGAGGTCTGACCAAGGAGTAGAGGGGATAATTACTTCACGTGATCTAGACTCTATGCTTCTCCTAATACCTCCCAGAACTGGACACAGTATCCAGATGAGGTCTGACCAAGGAGGAGTAGAGGGGGATAATGACTTCACGTGATCTAGACTCTATGCTTCTCCTAATACCTCCCAGAACTGGACACAGTATCCAGATGAGGTCTGACCAAGGAGGAGTAGAGGGGATAATTACTTCACGTGATCTAGACTCTATGCTTCTCCTAATACCTCCCAGAACTGGACACAGTATCCAGATGAGGTCTGACCAAGGAGGAGTAGAGGAGGATAATTACTTCACGTGATCTAGACTCTATGCTTCTCCTAATACCTCCCAGAACTGGACACAGTATCCAGATGAGGTCTGACCAAGGAGGAGTAGAGGGGGATAATTACTTCACGTGATCTAGACTCTATGCTTCTCCTAATACCTCCCAGAACTGGATACAGTATCCAGATGAGGTCTGACCAAGGAGGAGTAGAGGGGGATAATTACTTCACGTGATCTAGACTCCATGCTTCTCCTAATACCTCCCAGAACTGGACACAGTATCCAGGTGAGGTCTAACCAAGTAGGAGTAGAGGGGATAATTACTTAACGTGATCTAGACTCTATGCTTCTCCTAATACCTCCCAGAACTGGACACAGTATCCAGATGAGGTCTGACCAAGGAGGAGTAGAGGGGATAATTACTTCACGTGATCTAGACTCTATGCTTCTCCTAATACCTCCCAGAACTGGACACAGCATCCAGATGAGGTCTGACCAAGGAGGAGTAGAGGGGATAATTACTTCACGTGATCTAGACTCTATGCTTCTCCTAATACCTCCCAGAACTGGACACAGTATCCAGATGAGGTCTGACCAAGGAGGAGTAGAGGGGATAATGACTTCACGTGATCTAGACTCTATGCTTCTCCTAATACCTCCCAGAACTGGACACAGTATCCAGGTGAGGTCTAACCAAGGAGGAGTAGAGGGGATAATTACTTCACGTGATCTAGACTCTATGCTTCTCCTAATACCTCCCAGAACTGGACACAGTATCCAGATGAGGTCTGACCAAGGAGGAGTAGAGGGGATAATTACTTCACGTGATCTAGACTCTATGCTTCTCCTAATACCTCCCAGAACTGGACACAGTATCCAGATGAGGTCTGACCAAGGAGGAGTAGAGGGGGATAATGACTTCACGTGATCTAGACTCTATGCTTCTCCTAATACCTCCCAGAACTGGAAACAGTATCCAGATGAGGTCTGACCAAGGAGGAGTAGAGGGGGATAATTACTTCACGTGATCTAGACTCTATGCTTCTCCTAATACCTCCCAGAACTGGACACAGTATCCAGATGAGGTCTGACCAAGGAGGAGTAGAGGGGATAATTACTTCACGTGATCTAGACTCTATGCTTCTCCTAATACCTCCCAGAACTGGACACAGTATCCAGATGAGGTCTGACCAAGGAGGAGTAGAGGAGGATAATTACTTCACGTGATCTAGACTCTATGCTTCTCCTAATACCTCCCAGAACTGGACACAGTATCCAGATGAGGTCTGACCAAGGAGGAGTAGAGGGGGATAATTACTTCACGTGATCTAGACTCTATGCTTCTCCTAATACCTCCCAGAACTGGACACAGTATCCAGATGAGGTCTGACCAAGGAGGAGTAGAGGGGGATAATTACTTCACGTGATCTAGACTCCATGCTTCTCCTAATACCTCCCAGAACTGGGCACAGTATCCAGATGAGTTCTGACCAAGGAGGAGTAGAGGGGATAATTACTTCACGTGATCTAGACTCTATGCTTCTCCTAATACCTCCCAGAACTGGACACAGTATCCAGATGAGGTCTGACCAAGGAGGAGTAGAGAGGGATAATTACTTCACGTGATCTAGACTCTATGCTTCTCCTAATACCTCCCAGAACTGGGCACAGTATCCAGATGAGGTCTGACCAAGGAGGAGTAGAGGGGGTAATTACTTCACGTGATCTAGACTCTATGCTTCTCCTAATACCTCCCAGAACTGGACACAGTATCCAGATGAGGTCTGACCAAGGAGGAGTAGAGAGGGATAATTACTTCACGTGATCTAGACTCTGTGCTTCTCCTAATACCTCCCAGAACTGGACACAGTATCCAGATGAGGTCTGACCAAGGAGGAGTAGAGGGGGATAATTACTTCACGTGATCTAGACTCTATGCTTCTCCTAATACCTCCCAGAACTGGACACAGTATCCAGATGAGGTCTGACCAAGGAGGAGTAGAGGAGGATAATTACTTCACGTGATCTAGACTCTATGCTTCTCCTAATACCTCCCAGAACTGGACACAGTATCCAGATGAGGTCTGACCAAGCAGGAGTAGAGGGGATAATTACTTCACGTGATCTAGACTCCATGCTTCTCCTAATACCTCCCAGAACTGGACACAGTATCCAGATGAGGTCTGACCAAGGAGGAGTAGAGGGGGATAATGACTTCACGTGATCTAGACTCTATGCTTCTCCTAATACCTCCCTGAACTGGGCACAGTATCCAGATGAGGTCTGACCAAGGAGGAGTAGAGAGGGATAATTACTTCACGTGATCTAGACTCTATGCTTCGCCTAATACCTCCCAGAACTGGGCACAGTATCCAGATGAGGTCTGACCAAGGAGGAGTAGAGGGGATAATGACTTCACGTGATCTAGACTCTATGCTTCTCCTAATACCTCCCAGAACTGGACACAGTATCCAGATGAGGTCTGACCAAGGAGGAGTAGAGGGGATAATGACTTCACGTGATCTAGACTCTATGCTTCTCCTAATACCTCCCAGAACTGGACACAGTATCCAGATGAGGTCTGACCAAGGAGGAGTAGAGGGGGATAATGACTTCACGTGATCTAGACTCTATGCTTCTCCTAATACCTCCCAGAACTGGGCACAGTATCCAGATGAGGTCTGACCAAGGAGGAGTAGAGGGGGATAATGACTTCACGTGATCTAGACTCTATGCTTCTCCTAATACCTCCCAGAACTGGAAACAGTATCCAGATGAGGTCTGACCAAGGAGGAGTAGAGGGGGATAATGACTTCACGTGATCTAGACTCTATGCTTCTCCTAATACCTCCCAGAACTGGACACAGTATCCAGATGAGGTCTGACCAAGGAGGAGTAGAGGGGATAATTACTTCACGTGATCTAGACTCTATGCTTCTCCTAATACCTCCCAGAACTGGACACAGTATCCAGATGAGGTCTGACCAAGGAGGAGTAGAGGGGGATAATGACTTCACGTGATCTAGACTCTATGCTTCTCCTAATACCTCCCAGAACTGGAAACAGTATCCAGATGAGGTCTGACCAAGGAGGAGTAGAGGGGGATAATTACTTCACGTGATCTAGACTCTATGCTTCTCCTAATACCTCCCAGAACTGGACACAGTATCCAGATGAGGTCTGACCAAGGAGGAGTAGAGGGGGATAATTACTTCACGTGATCTAGACTCTATGCTTCTCCTAATACCTCCCAGAACTGGACACAGTATCCAGATGAGGTCTGACCAAGGAGGAGTAGAGGGGGATAATTACTTCACGTGATCTAGACTCTATGCTTCTCCTAATACCTCCCAGAACTGGACACAGTATCCAGATGAGGTCTGACCAAGGAGGAGTAGAGGGGATAATTACTTCACGTGATCTAGACTCTATGCTTCTCCTAATACCTCCCAGAACTGGACACAGTATCCAGATGAGGTCTGACCAAGGAGGAGTAGAGGAGGATAATTACTTCACGTGATCTAGACTCTATGCTTCTCCTAATACCTCCCAGAACTGGACACAGTATCCAGATGAGGTCTGACCAAGGAGGAGTAGAGGGGATAATTACTTCACGTGATCTAGACTCTATGCTTCTCCTAATACCTCCCAGAACTGGACACAGTATCCAGATGAGGTCTGACCAAGGAGGAGTAGAGGGGGATAATTACTTCACGTGATCTAGACTCCATGCTTCTCCTAATACCTCCCAGAACTGGACACAGTATCCAGATGAGGTCTGACCAAGGAGGAGTAGAGGGGATAATTACTTCACGTGATCTAGACTCTATGCTTCTCCTAATACCTCCCAGAACTGGACACAGTATCCAGATGAGGTCTGACCAAGGAGGAGTAGAGGGGGATAATTACTTCACGTGATCTAGACTCCATGCTTCTCCTAATACCTCCCAGAACTGGACACAGTATCCAGATGAGGTCTGACCAAGGAGGAGTAGAGGGGATAATGACTTCACGTGATCTAGACTCTATGCTTCTCCTAATACCTCCCAGAACTGGACACAGTATCCAGATGAGGTCTGACCAAGGAGGAGTAGAGGGGGATAATTACTTCACGTGATCTAGACTCCATGCTTCTCCTAATACCTCCCAGAACTGGGCACAGTATCCAGATGAGTTCTGACCAAGGAGGAGTAGAGGGGATAATTACTTCACGTGATCTAGACTCTATGCTTCTCCTAATACCTCCCAGAACTGGACACAGTATCCAGATGAGGTCTGACCAAGGAGGAGTAGAGGGGGATAATTACTTCACATGATCTAGACTCCATGCTTCTCCTAATACCTCCCAGAACTGGACACAGTATCCAGATGAGGTCTGACCAAGGAGGAGTAGAGGGGGATAATTACTTCACGTGATCTAGACTCTATGCTTCTCCTAATACCTCCCAGAACTGGACACAGTATCCAGATGAGGTCTGACCAAGGAGGAGTAGAGGTGGATAATTACTTCACGTGATCTAGACTCTATGCTTCTCCTAATACCTCCCAGAACTGGACACAGTATCCAGATGAGGTCTGACCAAGGAGGAGTAGAGGGGGATAATTACTTCACGTGATCTAGACTCCATGCTTCTCCTAATACCTCCCAGAACTGGGCACAGTATCCAGATGAGTTCTGACCAAGGAGGAGTAGAGGGGATAATTACTTCACGTGATCTAGACTCTATGCTTCTCCTAATACCTCCCAGAACTGGACACAGTATCCAGATGAGGTCTGACCAAGGAGGAGTAGAGGGGGATAATTACTTCACATGATCTAGACTCCATGTTTCTCCTAATACCTCCCAGAACTGGACACAGTATCCAGATGAGGTCTGACCAAGGAGGAGTAGAGGGGGTAATTACTTCACGTGATCTAGACTCTATGCTTCTCCTAATACCTCCCAGAACTGGACACAGTATCCAGATGAGGTCTGACCAAGGAGGAGTAGAGAGGGATAATTACTTCACGTGATCTAGACTCTGTGCTTCTCCTAATACCTCCCAGAACTGGACACAGTATCCAGATGAGGTCTGACCAAGGAGGAGTAGAGGGGGATAATTACTTCACGTGATCTAGACTCTATGCTTCTCCTAATACCTCCCAGAACTGGACACAGTATCCAGATGAGGTCTGACCAAGGAGGAGTAGAGGGGGATAATTACTTCACGTGATCTAGACTCCATGCTTCTCCTAATACCTCCCAGAACTGGACACAGTATCCAGATGAGGTCTGACCAAGGAGGAGTAGAGGGGGTAATTACTTCACGTGATCTAGACTCTATGCTTCTCCTAATACCTCCCAGAACTGGACACAGTATCCAGATGAGGTCTGACCAAGGAGGAGTAGAGAGGGATAATTACTTCACGTGATCTAGACTCTGTGCTTCTCCTAATACCTCCCAGAACTGGACACAGTATCCAGATGAGGTCTGACCAAGGAGTAGTAGAGGGGGATAATTACTTCACGTGATCTAGACTCTATGCTTCTCCTAATACCTCCCAGAACTGGACACAGTATCCAGATGAGGTCTGACCAAGGAGGAGTAGAGGAGGATAATTACTTCACGTGATCTAGACTCTATGCTTCTCCTAATACCTCCCAGAACTGGACACAGTATCCAGATGAGGTCTGACCAAGCAGGAGTAGAGGGGATAATTACTTCACGTGATCTAGACTCCATGCTTCTCCTAATACCTCCCAGAACTGGACACAGTATCCAGATGAGGTCTGACCAAGGAGGAGTAGAGGGGGATAATGACTTCACGTGATCTAGACTCTATGCTTCTCCTAATACCTCCCTGAACTGGGCACAGTATCCAGATGAGGTCTGACCAAGGAGGAGTAGAGAGGGATAATTACTTCACGTGATCTAGACTCTATGCTTCGCCTAATACCTCCCAGAACTGGGCACAGTATCCAGATGAGGTCTGACCAAGGAGGAGTAGAGGGGATAATGACTTCACGTGATCTAGACTCTATGCTTCTCCTAATACCTCCCAGAACTGGACACAGTATCCAGATGAGGTCTGACCAAGGAGGAGTAGAGGGGATAATGACTTCACGTGATCTAGACTCTATGCTTCTCCTAATACCTCCCAGAACTGGACACAGTATCCAGATGAGGTCTGACCAAGGAGGAGTAGAGGGGGATAATGACTTCACGTGATCTAGACTCTATGCTTCTCCTAATACCTCCCAGAACTGGGCACAGTATCCAGATGAGGTCTGACCAAGGAGGAGTAGAGGGGGATAATGACTTCACGTGATCTAGACTCTATGCTTCTCCTAATACCTCCCAGAACTGGAAACAGTATCCAGATGAGGTCTGACCAAGGAGGAGTAGAGGGGGATAATGACTTCACGTGATCTAGACTCTATGCTTCTCCTAATACCTCCCAGAACTGGACACAGTATCCAGATGAGGTCTGACCAAGGAGGAGTAGAGGGGATAATTACTTCACGTGATCTAGACTCTATGCTTCTCCTAATACCTCCCAGAACTGGACACAGTATCCAGATGAGGTCTGACCAAGGAGGAGTAGAGGGGGATAATGACTTCACGTGATCTAGACTCTATGCTTCTCCTAATACCTCCCAGAACTGGAAACAGTATCCAGATGAGGTCTGACCAAGGAGGAGTAGAGGGGGATAATTACTTCACGTGATCTAGACTCTATGCTTCTCCTAATACCTCCCAGAACTGGACACAGTATCCAGATGAGGTCTGACCAAGGAGGAGTAGAGGGGGATAATTACTTCACGTGATCTAGACTCTATGCTTCTCCTAATACCTCCCAGAACTGGACACAGTATCCAGATGAGGTCTGACCAAGGAGGAGTAGAGGGGGATAATTACTTCACGTGATCTAGACTCTATGCTTCTCCTAATACCTCCCAGAACTGGACACAGTATCCAGATGAGGTCTGACCAAGGAGGAGTAGAGGGGATAATTACTTCACGTGATCTAGACTCTATGCTTCTCCTAATACCTCCCAGAACTGGACACAGTATCCAGATGAGGTCTGACCAAGGAGGAGTAGAGGAGGATAATTACTTCACGTGATCTAGACTCTATGCTTCTCCTAATACCTCCCAGAACTGGACACAGTATCCAGATGAGGTCTGACCAAGGAGGAGTAGAGGGGATAATTACTTCACGTGATCTAGACTCTATGCTTCTCCTAATACCTCCCAGAACTGGACACAGTATCCAGATGAGGTCTGACCAAGGAGGAGTAGAGGGGGATAATTACTTCACGTGATCTAGACTCCATGCTTCTCCTAATACCTCCCAGAACTGGACACAGTATCCAGATGAGGTCTGACCAAGGAGGAGTAGAGGGGATAATTACTTCACGTGATCTAGACTCTATGCTTCTCCTAATACCTCCCAGAACTGGACACAGTATCCAGATGAGGTCTGACCAAGGAGGAGTAGAGGGGGATAATTACTTCACGTGATCTAGACTCCATGCTTCTCCTAATACCTCCCAGAACTGGACACAGTATCCAGATGAGGTCTGACCAAGGAGGAGTAGAGGGGATAATGACTTCACGTGATCTAGACTCTATGCTTCTCCTAATACCTCCCAGAACTGGACACAGTATCCAGATGAGGTCTGACCAAGGAGGAGTAGAGGGGGATAATTACTTCACGTGATCTAGACTCCATGCTTCTCCTAATACCTCCCAGAACTGGGCACAGTATCCAGATGAGTTCTGACCAAGGAGGAGTAGAGGGGATAATTACTTCACGTGATCTAGACTCTATGCTTCTCCTAATACCTCCCAGAACTGGACACAGTATCCAGATGAGGTCTGACCAAGGAGGAGTAGAGGGGGATAATTACTTCACATGATCTAGACTCCATGCTTCTCCTAATACCTCCCAGAACTGGACACAGTATCCAGATGAGGTCTGACCAAGGAGGAGTAGAGGGGGATAATTACTTCACGTGATCTAGACTCTATGCTTCTCCTAATACCTCCCAGAACTGGACACAGTATCCAGATGAGGTCTGACCAAGGAGGAGTAGAGGTGGATAATTACTTCACGTGATCTAGACTCTATGCTTCTCCTAATACCTCCCAGAACTGGACACAGTATCCAGATGAGGTCTGACCAAGGAGGAGTAGAGGGGGATAATTACTTCACGTGATCTAGACTCCATGCTTCTCCTAATACCTCCCAGAACTGGGCACAGTATCCAGATGAGTTCTGACCAAGGAGGAGTAGAGGGGATAATTACTTCACGTGATCTAGACTCTATGCTTCTCCTAATACCTCCCAGAACTGGACACAGTATCCAGATGAGGTCTGACCAAGGAGGAGTAGAGGGGGATAATTACTTCACATGATCTAGACTCCATGTTTCTCCTAATACCTCCCAGAACTGGACACAGTATCCAGATGAGGTCTGACCAAGGAGGAGTAGAGGGGGTAATTACTTCACGTGATCTAGACTCTATGCTTCTCCTAATACCTCCCAGAACTGGACACAGTATCCAGATGAGGTCTGACCAAGGAGGAGTAGAGAGGGATAATTACTTCACGTGATCTAGACTCTGTGCTTCTCCTAATACCTCCCAGAACTGGACACAGTATCCAGATGAGGTCTGACCAAGGAGGAGTAGAGGGGGATAATTACTTCACGTGATCTAGACTCTATGCTTCTCCTAATACCTCCCAGAACTGGACACAGTATCCAGATGAGGTCTGACCAAGGAGGAGTAGAGGGGGATAATTACTTCACGTGATCTAGACTCCATGCTTCTCCTAATACCTCCCAGAACTGGACACAGTATCCAGATGAGGTCTGACCAAGGAGGAGTAGAGGGGGTAATTACTTCACGTGATCTAGACTCTATGCTTCTCCTAATACCTCCCAGAACTGGACACAGTATCCAGATGAGGTCTGACCAAGGAGGAGTAGAGAGGGATAATTACTTCACGTGATCTAGACTCTGTGCTTCTCCTAATACCTCCCAGAACTGGACACAGTATCCAGATGAGGTCTGACCAAGGAGTAGTAGAGGGGGATAATTACTTCACGTGATCTAGACTCTATGCTTCTCCTAATACCTCCCAGAACTGGACACAGTATCCAGATGAGGTCTGACCAAGCAGGAGTAGAGGGGATAATGACTTCACGTGATCTAGACTCTATGCTTCTCCTAATACCTCCCTGAACTGGGCACAGTATCCAGATGAGGTCTGACCAAGGAGGAGTAGAGAGGGATAATTACTTCACGTGATCTAGACTCTATGCTTCGCCTAATACCTCCCAGAACTGGGCACAGTATCCAGATGAGGTCTGATCAAGGAGGAGTAGAGGGGGATAATGACTTCACGTGATCTAGACTCTATGCTTCTCCTAATACCTCCCAGAACTGGACACAGTATCCAGATGAGGTCTGACCAAGGAGGAGTAGAGGGGATAATTACTTCACGTGATCTAGACTCTATGCTTCTCCTAATACCTCCCAGAACTGGGCACAGTATCCAGATGAGGTCTGACCAAGGAGGACTAGAGGGGGTAATTACTTCACGTGATCTAGACTCTATGCTTCTCCTAATACCTCCCAGAACTGGACACAGTATCCAGATGAGGTCTGACCAAGGAGGAGTAGAGGGGGTAATTACTTCACGTGATCTAGACTCTATGCTTCTCCTAATACCTCCCAGAACTGGACACAGTATCCAGATGAGGTCTGACCAAGGAGGAGTAGAGAGGGATAATTACTTCACGTGATCTAGACTCTGTGCTTCTCCTAATACCTCCCAGAACTGGACACAGTATCCAGATGAGGTCTGACCAAGGAGGAGTAGAGGGGGATAATTACTTCACGTGATCTAGACTCTATGCTTCTCCTAATACCTCCCAGAACTGGACACAGTATCCAGATGAGGTCTGACCAAGCAGGAGTAGAGGGGGATAATTACTTCACGTGATCTAGACTCTATGCTTCTCCTAATACCTCCCAGAACTGGACTCAGTATCCAGATGAGGTCTGACCAAGGAGGAGTAGAGGGGATAATTACTTCACGTGATCTAGACTCTATGCTTCTCCTAATACCTCCCAGAACTGGACTCAGTATCCAGATGAGGTCTGACCAAGCAGGAGTAGAGGGGGATAATTACTTCACGTGATCTAGACTCTATGCTTCTCCTAATACCTCCCAGAACTGGACACAGTATCCAGATGAGGTCTGACCAAGGAGGAGTAGAGGGGGTAATTACTTCACGTGATCTAGACTCTATGCTTCTCCTAATACCTCCCAGAACTGGACTCAGTATCCAGATGAGGTCTGACCAAGGAGGAGTAGAGGGGATAATTACTTCACGTGATCTAGACTCTATGCTTCTCCTAATACCTCCCAGAACTGGACACAGTATCCAGATGAGGTCTGACCAAGGAGGAGTAGAGGGGATAATTACTTCACGTGATCTAGACTCTATGCTTCTCCTAATACCTCCCAGAACTGGACACAGTATCCAGATGAGGTCTGACCAAGGAGGAGTAGAGGGGGTAATTACTTCACGTGATCTAGACTCTATGCTTCTCCTAATACCTCCCAGAACTGGACACAGTATCCAGATGAGGTCTGACCAAGCAGGAGTAGAGGGGATAATTACTTCACGTGATCTAGACTCCATGCTTCTCCTAATACCTCCCAGAACTGGACACAGTATCCAGATGAGGTCTGACCAAGGAGGAGTAGAGAGGGATAATTACTTCACGTGATCTAGACTCTATGCTTCGCCTAATACCTCCCAGAACTGGGCACAGTATCCAGATGAGGTCTGACCAAGGAGGAGTAGAGGGGGATAATGACTTCACGTGATCTAGACTCTATGCTTCTCCTAATACCTCCCAGAACTGGACACCGTATCCAGATGAGGTCTGACCAAGGAGGAGTAGAGGGGGATAATGACTTCACGTGATCTAGACTCGATGCTTCTCCTAATACCTCCCTGAACTGGGCACAGTTTCCAGATGAGGTCTGACCAAGGAGGAGTAGAGAGGGATAATTACTTCACGTGATCTAAACTCTATGCTTCGCCTAATACCTCCCAGAATTGGGCACAGTATCCAGATGAGGTCTGACCAAGGAGGAGTAGAGGGGGATAATGACTTCACGTGATCTAGACTCTATGCTTCTCCTAATACCTCCCAGAACTGGACACAGTATCCAGATGAGGTCTGACCAAGGAGGAGTAGAGGGGGTAATTACTTTACGTGATCTAGACTCTATGCGTCTCCTAATACCTCCCAGAACTGGACACAGTATCCAGATGAGGTCTGACCAAGCAGGAGTAGAGGGGGATATTTACTTCACGTGATCTAGACTCTATGCTTCTCCTAATACCTCCCAGAACTGGACACAGTATCCAGATGAGGTCTGACCAAGGAGGAGTAGAGGGGATAATTACTTCACGTGATCTAGACTCTATGCTTCTCCTAATACCTCCCAGAACTGGACACAGTATCCAGATGAGGTCTGACCAAGGAGGAGTAGAGGGAATAATGACTTCACGTGATCTAGACTCTATGCTTCTCCTAATACCTCCCAGAACTGGACACAGTATCCAGATGAGGTCTGACCAAGGAGGAGTAGAGGGGATAATTACTTCACGTGATCTAGACTCTATGCTTCTCCTAATACCTCCCAGAACTGGACACAGTATCCAGATGAGGTCTGACCAAGGAGGAGTAGAGGGGATAATGACTTCACGTGATCTAGACTCTATGCTTCTCCTAATACCTCCCAGAACTGGGCACAGTATCCAGATGAGGTCTGACCAAGGAGGAGTAGAGGGGGATAATTACTTCTTGTGATCTAGACTCTATGCTTCTCCTAATACTTCCCAGAACTGGACAGAGTATCCAGATGAGGTCTGACCAAAGAGGAGTAGAGGGGGATAATTACTTCACGTGATCTAGACTCTGTGCTTCTCCTAATACCTCCCAGAACTGGACACAGTATCCAGATGAGGTCTAACCAAGGAGGAGTAGAGGGGATAATTACTTCACGTGATCTAGACTCTATGCTTCTGTTAATACATCCCAGAATTGTATTTGCCTTTTTTGCTGCTGCATCACACTGTTGACTCATGTGCAGTCTATGATCTATTAGTATACCTAAGTCTTTTTCACACGTGCTGTTGCTTCGTTCTATTCCTCCCATTCTGTAGATGTAATTTTTCTTTTTCTTTCCCAGATGTAGGATCTTGCATTTCTCCCTGTTACATACTATTGTTGGTCACTGCCCATTGTCCAAGCTTATCTAGATCCTTCTGAATCCTTTCTCTGTCTTCTCTAGTATTAGCTATCCCTCCTAGCTTTGCATCATCTGCAAATGTGATTAGTTTACCTTCAGTTTCCTTATCTAGATCATTTATAAAAATGTTGAACAACACTGAGGCCAGGACAGATCTTTGTGGTACCCGTCTTGTAACACTTTTCTAATTGGATGTGCAATGATTTATTACCACTCTCTGAGTACGATCACTGAGCCAGTTATGAATCCACCTAACCGTCGCCTTGTCAATCCCATACTTGGTCATTTTTTCAATAAGGATAGTATGAGATAATTTATCAAATGCAAGTTTATCGAGATATAGTATATCTACCGCATTTCCCTGATCCACCCAGTCAGTGATTCCATCATAGTTTAGGCAGTAAAAGTGCAGACCTCAGATATTATAATTTATCCCCATCCTTCGTCTCCTAGGAGCTCAGGATTCTGCAAAAACTGAAGAGGAACCCAAAATCCAGAACAACAAAAATTCAGAAGGTGAGAGACTGTGAAACAGTGTGTGATCTCAATCTCCTCGTACTTCATGGTAGTGAAAATATTTCTTCAATATGAATTGTTTATTTGTGAAAAAAAATCAGAAATTTGGAAAAAAACTTTAATTCTCAAGCTCAAATTCTTACATCAGAGAGATACGTCACACAAAATAGTTAATAAATAACATTTCCCACATGTCTGCTTTACATCAGCACAATTTTTGAACCAAATTTTTTTTTTTTGAAGTTTATAAGGGTTAAAAGTTGACCAGCGATTTCTCATTTTTCCAACAAAATTTACAAAACCATTTTTTTACTGACCACCTCACGTTTGAAGTGACGTTGAGGGGTCTATATGACAGAAAATACCCAAAAGTGACACCATTCTAAAAACTGCACCCCTCAAGGTGCTCAAAACCGCATTCAAGAAGTTTCTTAACCCTTCAGGTGTTTCACAGGAACTGAAACATGGAAGGAAAAAATGAACATTTAACTTTTTTTCACAAAATGTTTACTTCTGATACAATTTTTTTTTATTTTCACAAGGCTGACGAGAGAAAATAGACCCCAAAATTTGTTGAGCAATTTATACTGAGCACGCCAATACCCCGTATGTGGGGGCAAACCACTGTTTGGGCGCACGGCAGAGCTCGTTTGACTTTTTGAATGCAAAAATGGCTGTAATCGAGAGCGGACGCCATATTGCGTTTGAAGAGCCCCTGATGTGCCTAAACAGTGGAAACCCCCCACAAGTGACCCCATTTTGGAACCTACACCCCTCAAGGAATGTATCTATATATCTGCTGAGCACCTTGAACCCCCAAGTGCTTCACAGAAGTTTATAAAGTAGAGCCGGTAAAATAAAAAATAAATAATTTTTCCTACAAAAATTAACTTTTAGCCCCAATTTTTTTTATTTTCACAAGGGTGCCAAGAGAAAATGGACCTCAAAATTTGTTGTGCAATTGCTCCTGTGTACGGGGTTACCCCATATGTAGGGGACAACTATTGTTTGGGTGCACGGCAGGGCTTGGAAAGGAACGAGTGCCGTTTGGAACGCAGACTTTGATGGAATGGTCTGCGGGTGTCATGTCGCGTTTGAAGAGCCCCTGATGTGCCTAAATAGTGGAAACCCCCCACAAGTGTCCCCATTTTGGAAACTACACCCCTCAAGGATTTTATCCAGGGTTATAGTGAGCATTTTGAACCCAGAGGTACGACACAGAATTTGATAACATTAGGTCGTCATATTGAACATTTTCATTTTTTTTCACGAAAATGTAGAGATAACGGACCCCATAATTTGTTATGCTATTTCTCCCCATCGCGATGATGCCTCATATGTCATCAGAAATTACTGTTAGGCCATACGTTAGGGCGGAGAAGGAACGAGCGCTATTTGGCTTTTGGATCATAGATTTTGGTAGAATAGTTTGTGGACGACATTTGCGGAGCCCCTGAGGTGCCAGATCAGCAGAAAACCCCCCAAAGTGACCCCATTGTAGAAATTACACATCTCAATGAATTTTTCTACAGTTGCGGTGACTATTATGTAACATCCACGCAGGGCTTTATTCTGGAGAATTGCAAATATGCCAGTTTAGTGCCCATGTATTGTAGCCTCCCCATACATTTCTCCTGGTGACACACATCCTGTAAATTAAGTGCTCTCCCCGCTACAATAATGCCAAACATGTGGCCGCTAGCTGTGGTTTAGGCACAGTCGGGCTCAGAAGGAGGGGGCATTTGGATTTGGGAGCGCAGAATTCACTGGATTTTATTTGTGGTGGTGTGAGCTGTCGCTTTTCCAGAGTCTTTGTTCTACAAGTAACGTGGGACCCCCTATAGTACCAGTGACAGATGAGGGACCTGAGCGGGGGCTGGTTTTGTGCGGGATCAATTAAGAGTTTTATTTGTAACATTTTGGGGTATATAATTTTCGATCACTTCCAGAATAAGACTGAATCACCTTCTTCTGTTCTACACGGAGCATTTGCGTCGGGGTTTCTGTGTAAATCCCACAAAAATGCGATTCAGACGGAACCACCCACCATAATGAGGCAGATGGAGACACTTTGGGCTTCTGCTCCGGTGGTCTCCATCAGGCGTGCACAGATCTGTGGTCGTCCACACTTGTGCGCTAAAAAAAAGCCCTTAAATGATGGGATGCCGCCGGAACAGAGACCAGTCCAAAGGGACTCCATCGGCCTCATGTGAGTGGCTCCATCTGTTTTTTTTTGTCTGAATTGCGGTTTTGGAGAATTTACACGGAAACCCCAACGTAAGCGCTCAGCGGAGAGTGCAGGATAAATGTGAGCCGAGCCTTATTCCGATTTTTGTGAGGTGGAATGAACATATAGACAGCAGTACAAGAATAGTTCGTATTTTTATTTTTCCATCGTTCACTGTGCGGTATAAGTGATGAGGCAGTATTTCTTTGGGTCGGTGCTATTACAGCAATACCAGATTTATGTTTTTTTTTTTTAGGTTTTGCTGCTATCACACAGTAAAAATGCTTTTTTTCTTTAAAAAAAAATTTCATCGCCATGTTCTGCCGCGGGGCGCACGTCTGGCTCTGCAGCGGGGCGCGCGTCGGGCTCTGCAGCGGGGCGACTCAGTGTGTGGATAAAGGCAGACAAAGGACGGAGTCCCAAACTGTGAACACCAGCCTAGGGAAGCTTTAAATGTATAATCCAGCTCTAGGAAGGGACGCCACAGTCCTTTGTCTGCCCTTATTCACACAGAGGTCAATTTTGACACATGGTAAAGTTTTTAATATTAGACAGTGTAGGACTATCCCGAACGGGTTCACCTTGTCGTGGTGGGATGGCTTATATACTATTTTTGATCAAAAACAGTGATACTAAGAGCCCTATTTTATTTAAATGCACTTTTTATTTATTTACAGCAGGGTTTATGTTCATGTTGCTTCTTGTCGATTTTTATGGCTGTATAAGTGCAGACCCCAGACGAGACCCCCAGACATTATCACCTATCTTGTCTTTCTCCTCCTAGGAGCTCAGGATTCTGCACAAAAAGAAGAGGAGCCCAAAATCCAGAAGAACGGAAATGTGGAAGGTGAGAGACGGTGAAACAGCGAGCGATCCCCATCCTATTATATGTGGTGATCGGCACGTCCTAATCCCCCTACAGTCACAGCCGAATGTGTGGGCACCCTTCAAATTGTTCCAGAAAATGAAGTATTTCTCCCAGAACATTATCACAATTCCCCACGTTTTGTTATACACATGATTATTTCCTTTGTGTGTATTCGAACAACACAAAAAAAACTGAGAAAAAAAGGCAAATTGGACATAATTTCACACAAAACTCCAAAAATGGGCCGGACAGAATTGTTGGCACCTTTCCAAAATTGTGGGTAAACAACTTTGTTTCCAGCACGTGATGCTCGTTCACACTCACCTATGGCAAGTAACAGGTGTGGGCAATATGAAAATCACACCTGAAACCAGATAAAAGGGGAGAAGTTGACTCAATCTTTGCATTGTGTGTCTGTGTGTGCCACACTAAGTATGGAAAACAGAATGAGGAGTGGAGAACTGTCTGAGGACTTGAGAACCCAAATTGTTGAACAGCTCAAGGTTACAAGTTTATCTCCAGAGATCTTGATGTTCCTTTGTCCACGTTGCACAACATAATCAAGATGGTTACAACCCATGGCACTGTAGCTAATCTACCTGGACGTGGACAGCAGATAAAAATTGATGAAAGGTTGCACCGCAAGATAGTCTGGTGGTGGATAAGCCCCAATCAAGATCCAAAGAAATTCAAGCTGTCCTGCAGGCTCAGCGCGCATCAGTGTCAGCACGAACTATCCGTCCACATGTGAATGAAATGAAACGCTATGGCAGGAGACCCCGGAGGACCCCACTGCTGACACAGAGACATAAAAAAGCTAGACTGCAGTTTGCCAAATGTATTTGAGTAACCAAAATTCTTCTGAGAAAGCATCTTGTGGACAGATCAGACCAAGATAGAGCTTTGTGGTAAAGCACATCATTCTACTGTTTACCAAAAACAGAATGAGGTCTACAAAGAAAAGAGCACAGTTCCTACAGTCAAATATGGTGGAGGGTCACAGATGTTTTGGGGTTGTTTTGCCGCCTCTGGCATTGGGGGCCTTGACTGTGTGAATGGCATCATGAAATCTGAAGATTACCAAAGCATTTTGGGTGGCAATGTAGTGCCCAGTGTCAGAAAGCTGGGTGTGCGTCCTAGGTCATGAGTCTTCCAGCAGGACAATGACCTCAAACATACTTCAAGAAGCCCCCAGAAATGGATGGAAACAAAGCGCTGGAGAGTCCGGCAGCAATGAGTCCGGATCTAAATCCCATTGATCACCTGCGCAGAGATCTTACAATTGCTGCTGTTGGGAGAAGACGTCTTCACATATGAGACCTGGAGTAGTTTATTCCAAAGGGCGCAAACAAATGTTAAGGAGGGGGCAGTTTTGTCCGGCCATTTTTGGGATTTTGTTTATAATTTTGTCCCATTTGCCTCTTTTTTCTTAGTTTTTTGTGCTGTTCCAAAACAAACAAAGGAAATAAACCTGTGTATAAGAAAACGTGGGGAGTTGTGATCCCCTCCTGCGATCTCCATCCCATCGTATGCGGCGATCGGCGCGTCCTAATCCCCCTCATGTGTATACACTGGATATCCTATATACCGTTCAGACATCGGGCTGTGTATTATACAGTGCTTTGAAAAAGTTTTAGGCAGGCGTGGAAAATGCTGCAAGGTAAGAAGCTTCATATATAGACGTTATTCCAAACATCTTGGAGACCTGACCCCAGATCTTCTGTGTATGAGGCTTGTGCGAATCCTTCTGTCTCTTCATGTGATCCCAGACAGACGGGATGATGTGAGATCAGGGCTCAGAAATCATCACCCCCAGGACAATACTTAACGACGCTGACTGGACGTTGGGGGTGGTTGTCCAGCTGCAGAATAAATCCGACGCCTCCTGATGATATTACATGATGGATCAGTGTCTGCCGGGATTTCTCAACTTTGAGGACACCATTAATCCAGACCTAATCCACAATTGTATCTGCCCAAAACCCCAGACCTGCCGGACCTCTACCGTCATCACTGCTCCTGCAGACCATCATTACTGTGGCGCTCTCCAGACCTGCCAGACCTCCACCGTCATCACTGCTCCTGCAGACCCTCATTATTGTGGCGCTCTCCAGACCTGCCGGACCTCCACCGTCATCACTGCTCCTGCAGACCCTCATTATTGTGGCGCTCTCCAGACCTGCCGGACCTCCACCGTCATCACTGCTCCTGCAGACCCTCATTATGGTGCCGCTCTCCATACTTGCAGGACCTCCACCGTCATCACTGCTCCTGCAGACCCTCATTGTTGAGCCGCTCTCCAGACCTGCCGGACCTCCGCCGTCACCACTGCTCCTGCAGACCCTCATTATTGTGCCGCTCTCCAGACCTGCCGGACCTCCACCGTCATCACTGCTCCTGCAGACCCTCATTATGGTGCCGCTCTCCAGACCTGCCGGACCTCCACCGTCATCACTGCTCCTGCAGACCCTCATTATTGTGCCGCTCTCCAGACCTGCCGGACCTCCACCGTCATCACTGCTCCTGCAGACCCTCATTATTGTGCCGCTCTCCAGACCTGCCGGACCTCCACCGTCATCACTGCTCCTGCAGACCCTCATTATGGTGCCGCTCTCCAGACCTGCCGGACCTCCACCGTCATCACTGCTCCTGCAGACCCTCATTATTGTGCCGCTCTCCAGACCTGCCGGACCTCCACTGTCATCACTGCTCCTGCAGACCCTCATTATGGTGCCGCTCTCCAGACCTGCCGGACCTCCACCGTCATCACTGCTCCTGCAGACCCTCATTATGGTGCCGCTCTCCAGACCTGCCGGACCTCCACCGTCATCACTGCTCCTGCAGACCCTCATTATGGTGCCGGACCTCCACCGTCATCACTGCTCCTGCAGACCCTCATTATGGTGCCGCTCTCCAGACCTGCCGGACCTCCACCGTCATCACTGCTCCTGCAGACCCTCATTATGGTGCCGCTCTCCAGACCTGCCGGACCTCCACCGTCATCACTGCTCCTGCAGACCCTCATTATTGTGCCGCTCTCCAGACCTGCCGGACCTCCACCGTCATCACTGCTCCTGCAGACCCTCATTATTGTGCCGCTCTCCAGACCTGCCGGACCTCCACCGTCATCACTGCTCCTGCAGACCCTAATTATGGTGCCGCTCTCCAGACCTGCCGGACCTCCACCGTCATCACTGCTCCTGCAGACCCTCATTATTGTGCCGCTCTCCAGACCTGCCGGACCTCCGCCGTCATCACTGCTCCTGCAGACCCTCATTATGGTGCCGCTCTCCAGACCTGCCGGACCTCGCCTGTCATCACTGCTCCTGCAGACCCTCATTATTGTGCCGCTCTCCAGACCTGCCGGACCTCCACTGTCATCACTGCTCCTGCAGACCCTCATTATGGTGCCGCTCTCCAGACCTGCCGGACCTCCACCGTCATCACTGCTCCTGCAGACCCTCATTATGGTGCCGCTCTCCAGACCTGCCGGACCTCCACCGTCATCACTGCTCCTGCAGACCCTCATTATGGTGCCGCTCTCCAGACCTGCCGGACCTCCACCGTCATCACTGCTCCTCAGCCTTGAGAAGAGATGGGCCGACATGATTAACCTCTACAAGTCCATAAACGGCCTGCGTAAAAAATATGGTCAAAAGTTGTTTTATGTAAAACCCCCTGAAAGGACAAGGGGCGCTCCCTCCACCTGGGGAAAGACTGGTTCAATCTCCAGAGGAGACAGTACGACATGAGGGCGCAGTCAGACGGCCATATAAATCGGTGCGAGACCAGGATGCAGTGCACGGACTGGCCGGTGGCTCTCCCGACCTGAGTGTGACCTCTCCATGTAGTCCTGTGCAGCCGTCACGCTCGGGTCTGGTGAACCGCCGGCCAGTCCGTGCACTGCGGTCTGATCTTGATCCAGGTGACATGGCCGTCTGACTGCGCCGTCATCCTGAGAACCATTCATCTGTGGAGTGATCGAGCTCCGGAGTCGGTCACAGCAGGAAACGACGATGGTTTCAGGACGACTCCTGATGCTTTTACGAGAATGAGATAAACACTTATGTAAATAAGTTCATTTCTGAAGCTATGATTAGGATCGAGAGGGAAAGATTATGTCTCCTGATCACGCATTATGGTTGTACATCTGCCCCTTCCTTTTGTCTACGGAGAACTGTGTTTCCTTGTCCGATTACTGCGTCTACTCTCAAAATTCAGCAGCAGAGCTTGAACAACCCTTGAAACCTCGGTCTACTGTGACCTCTTTGCCTCGGAGAGTCCTCGTTAATGCAGTATAATTACATTATGTCTTGTTGGGGTGCTCGTTGTTGTCATGGTGTATGACTCTTGATATGAATCTTTCTTCCACATCCTCACCTGTTGTAGCAGAGTTTGGCTGTTCCTCACCCAGTGTTAAGCCTCCTACACTATTATTTCTGTTTCAGTTAATGATTGTGTTTCCACTTAACTGTTTGGTGTAATTGGCCCCTCTTACACCCCACTATAATCCACAAAATCCCCTGATTGTGCAAGTGACCAGAAGAAGTCATGAAGTTGAAGGGCGGTCACCAGATACTGATGATGGAGGTGACGGGCGGCCACCAGATACTGATGATGGAGGGGACAGGCGGTCACCAGATACTGATGATGGAGGGGACAGGCGGTCACCAGATACTGATGATGGAGGGGACAGGCAGTCACCAGATACTGATGATGGAGGGGACAGGCAGTCACCAGATACTGATGATGGAGGTGATGGGCGGTCACCAGATACTGATGATGGAGGTGACGGGCGGCCACCAGATACTGATGATGGAGGGGACAGGCGGTCACCAGATACTGATGATGGAGGGGACAGGCGGTCACCAGATACTGATGATGGAGGGGACAGGCAGTCACCAGATACTGATGATGGAGGGGACAGGCAGTCACCAGATACTGATGATGGAGGGGACAGGCGGTCACCAGATACTGATGATGGAGGGGACAGGCAGTCACCAGATACTGATGATGGAGGGGACAGGCAGTCACCAGATACTGATGATGGAGGTGATGGGCGGTCACCAGATACTGATGATGGAGGTGACGGGCGGCCACCAGATACTGATGATGGAGGGGACAGGCGGTCACCAGATACTGATGATGGAGGGGACAGGCGGTCACCAGATACTGATGATGGAGGGGACAGGCGGTCACCAGATACTGATGATGGAGGGGACAGGCGGTCACCAGATACTGATGATGGAGGGGACAGGCAGTCACCAGATACTGAGAACAGAGGCGATGGGCGGTCACCAGATACTGATGATGGAGGTGATGGGCGGACACCAGAACCTGAGGACAGAGGCGACGGGCGGTCACCAGATACTGATGATGGAGGCGACGGGCTGTCAACAGATACTGATGATGGAGGTGACGGGCGGTCACCAGATACTGATGATGGAGGTGATGGGCGGTCACCAGATACTGATGATGGAGGTGACAGTCGGTCACCAGATACTGATGATGGAGGTGACGGGCAGTCACCACATACTGATGATGAAGACGGACGGTCACCAGATACTGATGATGGAGGGGACAGGCAGTCACCAGATACTGAGAACAGAGGCGATGGGCGGTCACCAGATACTGATGATGGAGGCGACGGGCGGTCACCAGATACTGATGATGGAGGAGACGGGCGGTCACCAGATACTGATGATGGAGGGGACAGGCGGTCACCAGATACTGATGATGGAGGGGACAGGCGGTCACCAGATACTGATGATGGAGGGGACAGGCAGTCACCAGATACTGATGATGGAGGGGACAGGCAGTCACCAGATACTGATGATGGAGGGGACAGGCAGTCACCAGATACTGATGATGGAGGTGATGGGCGGTCACCAGATACTGATGATGGAGGTGACGGGCGGCCACCAGATACTGATGATGGAGGGGACAGGCGGTCACCAGATACTGATGATGGAGGGGACAGGCGGTCACCAGATACTGATGATGGAGGGGACAGGCGGTCACCAGATACTGATGATGGAGGGGACAGGCAGTCACCAGATACTGAGAACAGAGGCGATGGGCGGTCACCAGATACTGATGATGGAGGTGATGGGCGGACACCAGAACCTGAGGACAGAGGCGACGGGCGGTCACCAGATACTGATGATGGAGGTGACGGGCGGTCACCAGATACTGATGATGGAGGTGATGGGCGGTCACCAGATACTGATGATGGAGGTGACAGTCGGTCACCAGATACTGATGATGGAGGTGACGGGCAGTCACCACATACTGATGATGAAGACGGACGGTCACCAGATACTGATGATGGAGGGGACAGGCAGTCACCAGATACTGAGAACAGAGGCGATGGGCGGTCACCAGATACTGATGATGGAGGCGACGGGCGGTCACCAAAACCTGAGGACAGAGGCGACGGGCGGTCACCAGATACTGATGATGGAGGCGACGGGCTGTCACCAGATACTGATGATGGAGGTGACGGGCGGTCACCAGATACTGCTGAGTGAGGGGACGGGCAGTCACCAGATACTGATGATGGAGATGATGGGCGGTCACCAGATACTGATGATGGAGGTGATGGGCGGTCAACAGATACTGATGATGAAGACGGGCGGTCACCAGGATGTACGGGAGAAATCTTGTATGTGATTGTGGGAAGAGGAGATAAGAGGGGAGTAGAGCAGGAGATCTTGTGAGGATCGGAGGCTGCGTGCAGGTATGTACCGGGAGACTAGGTCACAGATATATGGAGGAGACAGGTTGTGAATGGCTTTGTATGCCATGGTTAGGGTTTTGAACTGGAGTCTCTGGGCAATGGGGAGCCAGTGAAGAGATTGACAGAGAGGAGAGGCCGGGGAATAGCGGGGGGACAGGTGGATTAGTCGGGCAGCAGAGTTTAGGATAGATCGCAGGGGTGCGAGAGTGTTAGAGGGGAGGCCACAGAGCAGGAGGTTGCAGTAGTCGAGGCGGGAGATGATGAGGGCGTGCACTAGTATTTTTGCAGATTCATGGTTTAGGAATGTGCGGATCCAGGAGATATTTTTGAGTTGGAGTCGGCAGAAAGTGGAAAGGGCTTGGATATGAGGTTTGAAGGAGAGATCAGAGTCCAGGGTTACCCCGAGGCAGCGAGCTTGAGGGACTGGGGAGAGTGGGCAGCCATTGACGTTGATGGATATGTCAGGTGGGGGGTTGAGTGAGATGGTGGAAAGATGATGAATTCAATTTTATCCTTATTAAGTTTTAGAAATCTAGCAGAGAAGGATGAGATGGCGGACAGACATTGTGGGACTCTGGTTAGTAAGGAGGTGATATCAGGTCCAGAGAGGTAGATCTGTGTGTCATCAGCATAGAGGTGATAATGAAAGCCATGAGACTCTATGAGCTGTCCCAGTCCAAAGGTGTAGATGGAGAAGAGCAGAGGACCTAGAACTGAACCTTTGGGGACACCGACAGATAGGAGGCGAAACGAGGAGGTGGTATAAGAGTGGGAGACGCTGAATGTCCTGTCTGTTATGTATGAGGAGATCCAAGATAGGGCCAAGTCTGTGATGCCGAGAGATGAGAGAGTCTGTAGTAAGAGGGAATGGTCTACTGTGTCGAAGGCAGATGACAGGTCCAGGAGGAGGAGGACAGAGTAGTGTCGCTTGGATTTGGCGGTTAGTAGAGGAAGCAGGAGTAGAGGTGGGAGGACCTGTAGTTTGGAGGCATAGGGGAGAAGTGATATGGGGCGATGGCTAGACAGAGAGGATGGGTCAAGGGAGGGCTTTTAGGGAATGGATGTGATTGAGGCATGTTTGAAGCATGAGGGGAAGACGCCATTTGTTAGTGACAGGTTGAAGAGGTGTGTTAGTGTTGGGATGAAAACTGCGGTAAAGTTTGGGATGAGGAGGGACAGAATTGGGTCATGTTCAAAGGTGGTTCGGTGTGATTTGGAGAGTAAGGAAGAAAGTTGATCTTCCATGATGGCAGAGAAGCTGGTTTTGGAGGAGGGAGGAGAGCTGAGTAGTTATGAGAAGGGGCTGTGGGGACTTATGGCCAAAGCTTTGCCTTATGTTGTCAATCTTCTACTTGAAGAATGAAGCAAAGTCTTCAGCTGAGATGAGTGGAGAGGGAGGAGGAGCTGGGGGGCGGAGGAGATAATTGAAAGTACTGAATAACTGTTTAGGGTTGTGAGACAGGGAGGATATGAGAGATGAGAAGTAGCTTTGTTTTGCTGTAGTGAGTGTGGACTTGAAAGTAGTGAGGGACTGTTTGAATGCGATGAAGTGCTCGTGGTAGTGGGACCTTTTCCATCTCCGTTCAGCAACCCTGGAGGCCTGTCTCAGTTCTTTAGTCAGGCTCTTGTGCCAGTGTTGCCTGCTGATTGTACAAGCTTTGGTATTTGTGAGGGGGCGATCGATTGAAGAGCTGCAGCTGTTGTGTTTTATAAAGCAGCATCTGCATCGTGTAAGGAATTTATGTCTGTAAGAGGGAGGAGGGATTCAGAGAGTGATTCAGAGATATTGATGAGGGAGACGACGGGCAGTCACCAGATCCTGATGGGATTTACATTTCTCTGCATTCACGTGGTATTTTGTTAATTGATAAAAATAAACTATTAACCCTTCTATGTCTGCAGCCTTTTTTCTACACCTGTCTAAGACTTTTGCGCTGTATCTACCCTTCTGGCTTTTGTGTATGAAAGGTGCTTATGGTAAAATAATGAGGCATTATGGTAGGAAGATAACCCTGAATTAGTGCAGACCCCACACGAGACTCCCAGATATTATGACTTGTTCGTGTCTTTCACTTTCTAGAACCTCAAGATTCTGCAGAAAAGGAAGATGAGACCAACACATCGAAAATGTAGAAGGTAAGAGATGACAAAACAGCCTGTGATCTCCAGATCCTTGTATGCGGTGATCTGCGCGTCCTAATCCCCTTTTATATTAATGTGTCAGATAATCTGGTTCTGTCCTCAGGATGGCGCCGGTGATGTGTTTGAGATGTAGCGTACATGTCCTGGATCAGGCAGATTAGGGGGGCTGCTGTTTCTTTCTAGTCATAATGGCGGAGTGGGTGGCCTCAAGGTCACTAATATACCCTAACCACAACCATGCTCCACTGTAGACATCACCGAGCCCCCGTCATGCTTCACGGTAGACATCACCGAGCCCCCGTCATGCTTCACGGTAGACATCACCGAGCCCCCGTCATGCTTCACGGTAGACATCACCGAGCCCCCGTCATGCTTCACGGTAGACATCACCGAGCCCCCGTCATGCTTCACGGTAGACATCACCGAGCCCCCGTCATGCTTCACGGTAGACATCACCGAGCCCCCGTCATGCTTCACGGTAGACATCACAGAGCCCCCGTCGTGCTTCATGGTAGACATCACCGAGCCCCCGTCATGCTTCACGGTAGACATCACCGAGCCCCCGTCATGCTTCACGGTAGACATCACCGAGCCCCCGTTGTGCTTCACGGTAGACATCACCGAGCCCCCGTCATGCTTCACTGTACACAGGGTGTTCTTTCCAGCCGATGCTACTTTGCTCCATCTCCAGGCTCCTCTGATCCATAGACTTGTACCGTTCCTTTTTTTCATTGTTTCACAGAGTCCCAGAATCTCTGTGATTATCTCTGAGGTTTGAGCACATTGGAGTTGACATTTCTTGTGTTTTGAATCAATAAAAGGGACGTCCTGGAGTTCAGACATGGAGACCTCCAGTGTATACTCCTTAGGGTATGTTCACACACTTTGGGTTTTGCAGCGTATTTTGCAGCAGATTTTTATGCAAATTTTCAGCTGCGTTTTGCAGTACCAGCAAAGTCGATGAGAAACTAGAATTCTCTGTTCACACATGTTGGTTTTTTTTGCTACTTATGTTGTGACTTGGTTGTTTTGGAAAATAGAGCGTGTCACTTCTTTCAGCGTTTTTGCCGCATTTTTTCACCCATAGGAAGTAATGGGTGGTCAAAAAACGCAACAAAAAACCGCAACAAAACCTGCATTTTTAACGCCGCTGTTTTCCTGCCAGAGAAAAGTTAGCGGAAGATAAAAACACAACGTGTGTGAACATGCCCTTAGGAAATGTGCGCACGATCAGTATTTGCTTGCAGAAATTTCTGCAGTGTTTCCGCAAAGTTCTGCACCTCTTGGCAACAGAAATGCTGCGGGAATTCAGCGCGTTTTTGATGGATTTTTTTCCAATGCATTGCATAGGAAAAACACAGGCAAATCCGCAGAGAGAATGGACGCGATGCTTAGTTAAACGCACATGAAATCCTGTCAGGAAAATTCCCGATCATCTGCACAGATCTTCCAAATTCTCATAGAAATGCTGGGATAAGGTTTGCAAAGCATTTTTGCTGCCACCAGGTCTGCTGCCGGTCTTCTGCAGTCACTGGCGGTATTGCGCACCGGCCTCCTCAGCGTGTGACCGCCTCTTCCTGCCTTGTCCAGGTAGTGTCGCCCGGGCTCCTATGTGACCTCTGCTCCCGGCGGTATCTCTGGGAACATTCGATGCTGCTGTATCTTCTGGAATTTTCTCCTTTCACACAAAATGTGAAGAGAAGAGATTATTGCACAAATTTTGTAAAAATCCAAGAATTTTAGTGACCTGAGAGCCATGACCCATGAGGAGAGAGCTGATATTCCTCAGGAAAGCAACATGTCTGCAGCAGGTCATAACAGCCAGAAGGGCAGCAGATCATAACAGCCAGAGGGGCAGCAGATCATAACAGCCAGAGGGGCAGCAGATCATAACAGCCAGAGGGGCAGCAGATCATAACAGCCATAGGGGCAGCAGATCATAACAGCCAGAGGGGCAGCAGGTCATAACAGCCAGAGGGGCAGCAGGTCATAACAGCCAGAGGGGCAGCAGGTCATAACAGCCAGAGGGGCAGCAGGTCATAACAGCCAGAGGGGCAGCAGGTCATAACAGCCAGAGGGGCAGCAGGTCATAACAGCCAGAAGGGCTGCAGGTCATAGCAGCTAGAGGGGCAGCAGGTCATAACAGCCAGAGGGGCTGCAGGTCATAGCAGCCAGAGGGGCTGCAGGTCATAGCAGCCAGAGGGGCAGCAGGTCATAGCAGCTAGAGGGGGAGCAGATCATAACAGCCAGAGGGGCAGCAGATCATAACAGCCAGAGGGGCAGCAGATCATAGCAGCCAGAGGGGCTCTACTAAATACTGAAGATGCTGGTCATGAAGCGTTGAATATTCCTGAGACTGCAAGAGTCGGTAGAATAATCTGGATTTACAATGGGGGTGTATCCTGTGTGGGTGGTGGGGGGCAGATAATTCTGATGGCAGCTGTAAGAGGATCAGAGGAGATCACGATATGGATCTTATGTTGGGGGACATTGATGTTTTCGCTGGTTATAATTTGTGACATTTCTCCCCAGGCTCCTATCGTCTCTATCCTGGAGGGTCTCGCCATGTTTATCCCCTGTAAGGAGATTCCGGAGCACAATGTATTTTATCGCCTCCAGCGGCCGGGGAGCGGGCGCCTTCCTGCACTTATTCCCTGAACGTTTCTCTGCTTCCGTCGCTTTGTGACATTTTTACGTGGATACTTTTATACCATTGATCTCAACCATTTTGTTGCTGTTTTTTTTTAATATAAATTATGAAGGATTCCCGCAATCTGTGGTAACGGCCGCACCGGAGCCGGTGATCCGGGACTCGGGCTGCAGAGGATAGTGATCATGTGCTGAGAATGTGATATGGGCGATGGACTCCCCCACGCGTCCTCATGAGGAGAAGACCGGACCTCCTATCCGGAGTCTTCTGTATTCTATCGAGGTCGGAAGGAAAACCTGGCACTCCCCTCCACGGGAATCTAATATGTGTCAGGTGAGACGGACACTGAGAACCGACGTGTGTCAATCATTCCTGCCGAGGATTCTGACTGATCCCTAAGTCATGGGAGTCTATCCACCTGGGCGGCACTTCTGCACTTTGGTGGCATCTGTAGCACACGGGAATCGTCCTCCGCTCCCAGCCTCGAAAACAAGACTCGTCTCTGGTGACTGCGCCATTGAAAGGAAGTCGTCCTCTGTTCCCTCGCCATTTGCAAGGGAGTCGTCCTCGCCATCCCGGGAGAGTCATCCTCGCCATCCCGGGGGAGTCGTCTTCGCCATCCCGGGGGAGTCGTCTTCGCCATCCCGGGGGAGTCGTCCTCGCCATCCCGGGGGAGTCGTCCTCGCCATCCCGGGGGAGTCGTCCTCGCCATCCCGGGGGAGTCGTCCTCGCCATCCCGGGGGAGTCGTCCTCGCCATCCCGGGGGAGTCGTCCTCGCCATCCCGGGGGAGTCGTCCTCGCCATCCCGGGGGAGTCGTCCTCGCTCCTGTTCTATGATGTAGCTGACTGTGAGAATATAATGTGTATAATTATTGCTGGAGACAATGTGATTATTAGGATATTTTATTCATATCCACATTTGCTGCACAGACACTGATCTGTCGCTATAAGTGTTCTCCCATTCTCCCAAACCTCTCCTGTGCGACACTATCAATCGCTTGGCAGCAGCCACCGTACATATACAGCAGGCGAGCGCTGTCACTATATGGAGTCGGCTCAGGAGCTGAGCCCGCTCTGCCCCATGCGGGTGCCAGCTGCATTACACAACCGGCATCCGAGAGTATCAGATGTGATCGGAGCCAGCTATGATCGCGTCAGTGTTCCATCTTTAAATGCCGCGGTCAAGTATGACAGCAGTGTTTCAAAGGCCGCTAAGCTGACGGCTGTCAGGCCCTGGACTTTCTTCCCAACCAGCCACTGGCCTGATGATCACAGGTTTTCATGGCAGCCGTGGTCTTCTGGAGGACTCCGTGGTATCATCCACATCCAGCCTGTGGCCTTCTAGCAGATTGGTGATGACACTGTACACTGCAATACTACAGTAGTGATGTGTATAAGCCTTCATGTGATCGCATGTTCAGTTCCTAAAGGACCAAAAAAAAGTGTAAAAAAAAAAAAACATTGAAAAATATTTTTAAAAATATAAAAAATAACATTTTAACCCCAAAATGTAAATAGAAAAAAAGTGTAAAAATAAAACAAATAGCTTGTTTGGTAACGCTGCAAATGTAATTGATAAATTATAAAAAGATCCTGAAACGGAAAAAAATAAATATGTGGCGGCCAAATAGGGTGTTTTTTTATTTTTTTTTATTTTAAAGTTTTGATTTTTTTTTAACTAATAAAATATGAAGAAAATGAAATAATTGTGGCCTCGCTGTACTCGCACCGGTCTGGAGGATCACGCTGTTGGGTAATTTTTACCATACAATGAATGCCATAAAATGGCGGGATGGTGCTTTTTCACCATTTCACTGCACTTGGGGGATTTGGACTGCTGCCGTTCTGGTCGTGCTGACCCTCTCCACGCGCTCGCCCTCTGTGGCTCGGGCTTTAGCTCCGGTGCAGACCCTCTCCACCCCTTGTGATACACTCTCCCCCCCGGGGGCCATCCTCGGTGATTCCTGAGCGCTCGCCCTCTGTGGCTCGGGCTTTAGCTCCGGTGCAGACGCCTCGCCCTCTGTGGCTCGGGCTTTAGCGCCGGTGCAGACCCTCTCCACCCTCTGATGCATTCTGCCCCCCGGGGGCCATCCTCGGTGATTCCTGAGCGCTCGCCCTCTGTGGCTCGAGCTTTAGCTCCGGTGCAGACCCCTCGCCCTCTGTGGCTCGGGCTTTAGCTCCGGTGCAGACCCTCTCCACACTCTGATGCATTCTGCCCCCCGGGGGCCATCCTCGGTGATTCCTGAGCGCTCGCCCTCTGTGGCTCGGGCTTTAGCTCCGGTGCAGACCCCTCGCCCTCTGTGGCTCGGGCTTTAGCTCCGGTGCAGACCCCTCGCCCTCTGTGGCTCGGGCTTTAGCTCCGGTGCAGACCCCTCGCCCTCTGTGGCTCGGGCTTTAGCTCCGGTGCAGACCCCTCGCCCTCTGTATATATCATTGGTGTCTGGTATCGGTGGATGAGGAGGTCTCTGTCCGTGCAGCCTCCTCCATGCTGGGGCCTCAGTATTTATATATTGGAGGTTTTGTGCTCTCCCTATGGGTGTATGGAGGAGGCTCATTCCCCGCACCAGAGCATCTCCAGATAAAGGTCCATCACGAGGTGGAGAGCGGACATTGGAGTGACCTCTCTGCCCTCATCCCTGGAGCTGGTGGAGGTCTCGCTACCACCAGGAATCGCTCAGTGTTTGACCCCCTTATTGTTTTTATCTTGTTTTTGAACATTTTCTGTCATTTGTTACTTTTTGTAAATATTAAATACATTTATGTATAAAATACTGAAACAAAAGTGTCTCTGTAGTATAAGTGGTGTCTCGTACGAGTGACCGGTGGATTGTGGTTTGGCGTGAGGAGTTTACCAGTATCTGGTGAGTGGTGGCAGCACGTGGGATCCCTGGATCTCTGCACTTATGGTTACATGTGGGGCTCATTAGGGGCCCAATACATATTAGGCTGTGTGCTGACGATGCGTTTTTTAATCGTTTCCGCTGTGGCAAAAACGCTGGAGAAACTCTTTAAAAAACGCTTGGTAGAAGGTCTGCCATGTCCCCCAATGATAATCCGCTGTGCTGTGCACATGCTGCGGAAATTTCCACTGCGGATTATCATTGCGGAAAAATCCGCAGCATTACCAATTATTTTGCGGAAGCGCAGCGTTTTCGCCGCCATTGACTTGCATTGAAACGCATGGAATCCGCATCACTGCATCTGTACATGCAGAATCCATGCGTTTCAATGTGCGGATGGTACCCGGGTGTGGAGGACAGGAGACTCCTCTGGACCCAGGTACCATAGAACCTGTAAAAAAAAAAGAATAAAATAAATGTTATATTTACCTTCTGACGGCCCGCGGTGCTCTCCTCCTCTCATGCCGGCAGATTGTGATGGACTGAAGGACCTGTGCTGACGTCATAGTCATGTGACGGGTCACGCAACGCTGACGTCGGCAGGTCCTTCAGTGTACCGCGAGCTGCCGGCAGTCAGCACCGAGCGAAGCAAGACTGCGAGGCCATCAGAAGGTAAGTATAGATTTATTTTTTTTTTTTTACCATTCTCTTGGTCACACTATATATGCCGGTTGCCGGTTGCATGGATTTATATAGTGTGACCAAGTTGTCAAGCACTTTCCAAGTGATGCTAAAATCTCTTGTCACCCCGCATGTCCCTGGCAGGAAAACACATGTACAATCCGCACGCACAATCCGCACGCACAATCCGCACGCACAATCCGCACGTACAATCCGCACATACAATCCGCACGTACAATCCGCACGTACAATCCGCACGTACAATCCGCACGCACAATCCGCACGCACAATCCGCACGCACAATCCGCACGCACAATCCGCACGCACAATCCGCACGTACAATCCGCACGCACAATCCGCACGCACAATCCGCACGCACAATCCGCACGCACAATCCGCACGCACAATCCGCACGCACAATCCGCACGTACAATCCGCACGCACAATCCGCACGCACAATCCGCACGCACAATCCGTATGCTTTTTTTCTGCCAGGGAGATGCAGAAACGCTCAGGAAAAATCCGGAGCATTTCTGCATCGTGGGCACATAGCCTTAGACTACCTCTCCTCCAACAGATAATGTCGCAGTCGGCACCTTGGATTTCCAACAGCCAATTCTTTTGTTAACCGGGAGATAAGCTGCTGATAGAGGGGTCTGGAGGAGGACAAAGGGGTCTGGAGGAGTAGGACAAAGGAGTCTGGAGGAGGATTGGGAAACAGGAGTCTGGAGGAGGAGGAGTGGGAACAGAGGGGTCTGTTAGAGGCTCTTGCATACAGAGGACAGGAGATCTTGGCTGCACCATGTCGCTGTTTGCTGAACAATCATTCGCCAGCTACTCTCTGTGTCAGCGCCTTACCGACTTAGTCACACCCAGATGAGGGGGCAATGAAGGTCTTTCCATGATGGATTGGTAGCAGCGCTGGGATGACAATGATCGCAGCTGCTGATCGTTATTGGTGCCCGTCCTATCATCCCTCATGTGTCTGCCGGTGGATTCTCTCACCTCTGCTCTTTCTTAATGGGCAGAAGTGGAGGGAGATAATTGTCCTTGGATATTTCATGTAGTCCCCACCATGAGCCCTTCATCCACCATGTGTGAAGCAGGTGCGGACTGGATGTGGTGGTGGCTCTCCAGACCTCCTGGGGTGCGATCAGTCATTAGGGTTATGCAGGACACCTGGACGTGAGCTTGTACTCGAGACCAGCAGCTTTACTTATACTTAATGCCGTTATTGGGGAGACTCCATACAGGACATGAATGCCCTCTCCGTACCGGCGTCCTGGACATCAGTATGTACACGATCAAAGCGTTGTCTATCACCAAATGTGAATTTCATCCTAAATGTCTATTTAATGTAATAAAGTAACTATCTTCCTCATGTACTTCAACTAAACATTCTCTTCCTTTCACTATAACTTTACATCCAGCTTTTTTTTTTTTTATTTCCAATGATGGTTTGGTTTAGTATCCCAGCATGCACTGGGAATTCTCAAACATGACGTCATCAGGGGAGCGGGTCACTTCTCCAGCTGCTTTCTTCACCCTGAAAGGAAGCGTCATTGCGTGACGTCTGTTTCCATCTTGGGCTTGGTTGTGAATTCAGTCGCGTTCTCTGTATGAGATATTCCTTCTCAGTGCGCAGTGACAGTGCGCTCCATCACGGCTCAAATGAGAAGTGACAAGCCAGTAGGAGAGCGCACTGTCAACATGGATTGAAAAGGAGAGAACGCAGCGAGCAGGGAGAGCAGAGACCACCCCAGCACCCAAAACAGACGTCACCGATGACGCTTCATTTTAGGGTGGTGACTGCAGCCCAGTCCCCTGATGATGTACAAAGGGATCCCCAGTGCATGCTGGGATACTACATCAAAACATCATCGGAAGAAAGGAAACAAAATACAAAATAAACCCCGGACGTTGGAGTAGAGCGGGAACAGTAGAGAATGTTTAATTGGAGTACGTGAGAAAAGTGGTGACATTGTTACCTTGAGTATGACATCCACCTTTTGTCTTCGGACAACCCCTTTAATAAACCTCTGAGGATGAAGTCACCAGAGAGACTTCGCTCGCCCTTGTTGAATTTATTTTCAGGAAATGGGAGATTATTTATTGAAGAGTTTTCTAATTACCAATCGTTCCATCAATAAGTCAGAAATCAGAGACTTGTCCATCCAGGTCGCGCTGCAGGCCGCGCGGGTTACATCACATCTCAGGCAGCTGTTATACAGAAGGCAACACTCACGCCGTGCAGCTTGTTCACACGCAGCTTTTTTTTTTCTACTTGTAAAACCCATTTTAATCTCATTATGGAAAACTGCAGTGAAAACACTGAAAGCAGCGGCCGGGGGTGTAAACACTGAAAGCAGCGGCCGGGGGTGTAAACACTGAAAGCAGCGGCCGGGGGTGTAAACACTGAAAGCAGCGGCCGGGGGTGTAAACACTGAAAGCAGCGGCCGGGGGTGTAAACACTGAAAGCAGCGGCCGGCCGTGTAAACACTGAAAGCAGCGGCCGGCCGTGTAAACACTGAAAGCAGCGGCCGGCCGTGTAAACACTGAAAGCAGCGGCCGGCCGGGTAAACACTAAAAGCAGCGGCCGGCCGTGTAAACACTGAAAGCAGCGGCCGGCCGTGTAAACACTGAAAGCAGCGGCCGGCCGTGTAAACACTGAAAGCAGCGGCCGGGGGTGTAAACACTGAAAGCAGCGGCCCGGGGTGTAAACACTGAAAGCAGCGGCCGGGGGTGTAAACACTGAAAGCAGTGGCCGGCCGGGTAAACACTGAAAGCAGCGGCCGGGGGTGTAAACACTGAAAGCAGCGGCCGGCCGGGTAAACACTGAAAGCAGCGGCCAGCTGTGTAAACACTGAAAGCAGCGGCCGGCCGTGTAAACACTGAAAGCAGCGGCCGGCCGTGTAAACACTGAAAGCAGCGGCCGGGGGTGTAAACACTGAAAGCAGCGGCCGGGGGTGTAAACACTGAAAGCAGCGGCCGGGGGTGTAAACACTGAAAGCAGCGGCCGGCTGTGTAAACACTGAAAGCAGCGGCCGGGGGTGTAAACACTGAAAGCAGCGGCCGGGGGTGTAAACACTGAAAGCAGCGGCCGGGGGTGTAAACACTGAGAGCAGCGGCCGGCCGTGTAAACACTGAAAGCAGCGGCCGGGGGTGTAAACACTGAAAGCAGCGGCCGGCCGTGTAAACACTGAAAGCAGCGGCCGGCCGTGTAAACACTGAAAGCAGCGGCCGGCCGTGTAAACACTGAAAGCAGCGGCCGGCCGGGTAAACACTAAAAGCAGCGGCCGGCCGTGTAAACACTGAAAGCAGCGGCCGGCCGTGTAAACACTGAAAGCAGCGGCCGGCCGTGTAAACACTGAAAGCAGCGGCCGGGGGTGTAAACACTGAAAGCAGCGGCCCGGGGTGTAAACACTGAAAGCAGCGGCCGGGGGTGTAAACACTGAAAGCAGTGGCCGGCCGGGTAAACACTGAAAGCAGCGGCCGGGGGTGTAAACACTGAAAGCAGTGGCCGGCCGGGTAAACACTGAAAGCAGCGGCCAGCTGTGTAAACACTGAAAGCAGCGGCCGGCCGTGTAAACACTGAAAGCAGCGGCCGGCCGTGTAAACACTGAAAGCAGCGGCCGGCCGTGTAAACACTGAAAGCAGCGGCCGGGGGTGTAAACACTGAAAGCAGCGGCCGGGGGTGTAAACACTGAAAGCAGCGGCCGGGGGTGTAAACACTGAAAGCAGCGGCCGGGGGTGTAAACACTGAAAGCAGCGGCCGGGGGTGTAAACACTGAAAGCAGCGGCCGGCCGTGTAAACACTGAAAGCAGCGGCCGGGGGTGTAAACACTGAAAGCAGCGGCCGGCCGTGTAAACACTGAAAGCAGCGGCCGGGGGTGTAAACACTGAAAGCAGCGGCCGGCCGTGTAAACACTGAAAGCCGCGGCCCGGGGTGTAAACACTGAAAGCAGCGGCCGGGGGTGTAAACACTGAAAGCAGCGGCCGGCCGTGTAAACACTGAAAGCCGCGGCCCGGGGTGTAAACACTGAAAGCAGCGGCCGGCCGTGTAAACACTGAAAGCCGCGGCCGGCCGTGTAAACACTGAAAGCAGCGGCCGGCCGTGTAAACACTGAAAGCCGCGGCCGGCCGTGTAAACACTGAAAGCCGCGGCCGGCCGTGTAAACACTGAAAGCAGCGGCCGGCCGGGTAAACACTGAAAGCAGCGGCCGGCCGTGTTTCTATAAAAATGCACTAGAGGTCAAACGCAACGTAATAAAACCTCATTCACACGGTGCGATTTTAGAAATCTCATTCATCTTACTGGCGTCAAAAAAGCAAATGTGTACAAGCCCTAACAGTCTTGTTCCCCGCACACAACAAGGCTAAATATAAAAATTGTATGTATGTAAAAAATATGTTAATTTATAAGTGTTTATTTTTAACTGTTTCAATATAATTTTTTTATTATTTATAACTTCATCCGCTGGGGTCGGCCATTTTTTTTGTTGGTGTATAATTGTCAGAGCATGACACATACAGCAAATACGGCTGCCACAGGGCATAGGCGACTGCGTCCGACCCCCGACCCTACCGCTTGTGCTGCAGCCACATCAGGTGTGACCTGTGGTGTCATGCCCAGTTCTCTGCTGTAGGTGGAGCCGGCCTCCATGTTTTTGCAGCCCAGCGCTTGGCTTCAGATTCCATCAGTTGCTTACTGTGATCCGAGCGGCGCAGTCACATCATTGCCGCCTGAAGGGCTGTGATTACAGTAATGAGCGGTGCGCACGTGTCCGGGCAGCAGTCACTTCATCCAGCGGTAAGAACAGGTCGCTGGCTGAAGTCACCACCACAACCCTGATACCTGGGCCAGTGCTCGCTACTCCGGTGCTCGCCGCAGCCGGCAATGATGTGACTGCTCCGCTCTGATCACAGTAAGCACCACAAACTACACCACCTCCTACCCTGCAGAACCTCTTAGGCCACTGCCCCACTATCAGTATTTGGTCAGTATTTTTCGGTCAGGAGAGGAACAATCAGAGAAAAGGTCTAATAGAAACAAGTCACCAATTCTGCATTTATCACCCACTCCTGAGAACAAATACTGACCGAATACTGACCGGATACTGATAGTGGGACCATGGCCTTACTATGTTACTAGGATCTTCAACCTCTTTTATCTGTTTCTGGGAACTCTGGTTGACCTAGGAACAGAATTTCCAAGGACCCAGCTCTCCCAAGGAATAGTCTTCCCTAGGAACAGATACAACTACAGCGGCTGAAGAAGCTGGTAAGATAGGAGGAGACGGCAGAGGGGGGTCGTGGTTTGATCACGTCATCTCCTTTAAAATGCAATAAAATTTCCGATTTTTTTTCAATAATAAAAAAAAAATCTAAACATGTTTGGTATTGCCGTCATCACACTGACCTGAAGAATCGTGTTACCATCCGCTGCAGGATTATACCGCACAGCGGGGAGGGGCAGCCGCCCGTCGTCCTCAGTGACGGTCCACATCTCCATATCATATTGCAGTCACCAACAACCAGTATCTGCACTGCGATCCTCAACGTTACCGTCCAGCCGCAAACGCCCAGAAGGGGAGGAGACATCAGGCACATGAGCAGACCCCGCCCCCATTTACTGCAGCCATCAGGCGAGCCAGCACTGCACTACGTGTACATGATCAATGTCAGCAGCTGCTCCCCCTGATGGGTAAAAGAAGAAAATATCGATCCTTTTTTGTTAATTTTTCATGTTTTATACCATAAAAAAAATGTAATAGTTTAAAATGTTACAATTGTTTTACATTTTTTATGAAACATTGATATAAAGAGTTGAGGGGGTCACTTCATGTTCTTGCTGAGGACTGCAAATGCCCCATGGCCTGAGGATTGGGGTGCATCAGAGGAGACTTACACCGGACTTTCTGGAGTTCACAGGAACGGGTCCTGCACCCGAAATTTAATATGAAGCCGGCGTACCCCATATTAATCCAATCTGAGGCTCTTGCCGGCCCAATATATATGGTTTTATGTGCCAGGACGGAGTTTTCCTCAGTTTTAATGGGGCCATTCCTCCTCCATAGGGCCCGGTGAGCGGACATCTGGAGCTAGTGAAGAGGGGGATTCGCAAAACGTAAGACTGCTTTCCAGAAGTCATGAACAGTCGCGCACTGCCATGTCAGATGGGTAAAGTCTCCATCAGCGGATAGGAAGAAATAGGGGCATGAGCAGCTGGGAACTTTGTCCTGAAGTCACGCTCCAACTTTAGCAGAACTCAGAACCGGGAGTCTTGTTACTCCAACAACCGGAAGTGACTTCATTCTGCCACAAGGGAGATTCTGCTATAAAGGTATTCAAAATGGAAAATCAGATCTGTGGTTTCTCAAAGCCATTCAGCCGGTCCGTGAATCAGTAAGGAGGAAAAATATCTCCCCGGGGAATTCAAAACTGCCCTTAGTCCAGTAGTTTTAGAGAAAAAGCTGATCAGTAGTTTTAGAGAAAAAGCTGATGTTCTGGATTAGGAAGCGGGTTCTCAAAAGGCTTTATAGAGATCTCATCCAAATAATATCTAGAAAACATCTGGCAAAGACGCAGTTTAGAAAGGACGTCATCCATGAGATTACAGCAGAGGCTGAATGGTTCAGAACATAAAAGTTTGAGGAAAAAAAAAATATTTTTTAAAGTGCCCCATATTCTGGATTCATCTCTGTGATACGGGAATCTGTCAGCAGGTTTTTGCTACCCCACCTGACAGCAGCGTAATGTGGGCAGAGAGAAGCCGAATCCAATGATGTGTCACTTAGATTACTGGGTGCTGCCGTTCTGACACAATCAGAGCTTTTAGATTTCGAATGAAGCAGAGCTGAGGAAGCTGCCTCCGCCCACACCACAGCTGACCACACCCACAACACAGCTGACCCTGTCTACACCACAGCTGCCTCCGCCCACACCACAGCTGACCACATCCAGACCACAGCTGACTCCGCCCAGACCACAGCTGCCTCCGCCCACACCACAGCTGACCCTGCCCACACCACAGCTGACCCTGCCCACACCACAGCTGACCCCGCCCACACCACAGCTGCCTCTGCCCAGACCACAGCTGACCCTGTCTACACCACAGCTGCCTCCGCCCACACCACAGCTGACCCCGCCCAGACCACAGCTACCTCCACCCACACCACAGCTGACCCTGCCCACACCACAGCTGACCCCGCCCAGACTACAGCTGCCTCCGCCCACACCACAGCTGACCCTGCCTACACCACAGCTGCCTCCGCCCACACCCAGACCACAGCTGACCCCGCCCAAACCACAGCTGACCCCACCCAGACCACAGCTGCCTCCGCCCACACCACAGCTGACCCCACCCAGACCACAGCTGACCCTGTCTACACCACAGCTGCCTCCGCCCACACCACAGCTGACCACATCCAGACCACAGCTGACCCCGCCCAGACCACAGCTGCCTCCGCCCACACCACAGCTGACCCTGCCCACACCACAGCTGACCCCACCCACACCACAGCTGACCACACCCAGACCACAGCTGACCCCGCCCAGACCACAGCTGACCCCACCCAGACCACAGCTGCCTCCGCCCACACCACAGCTGACCACATCCAGACCACAGCTGCCTCCGCCCAGACCACAGCTGCCTCCGCCCACACCACAGCTGACCCCACCCAGACCACAGCTGACCCTGTCTACACCACAGCTGCCTCCGCCCACACCACAGCTGACCACATCCAGACCACAGCTGACCCCGCCCAGACCACAGCTGCCTCCGCCCACACCACAGCTGACCCCACCCAGACCACAGCTGACCCTGTCTACACCACAGCTGCCTCCACCCACACCACAGCTGACCACATCCAGACCACAGCTGACCCCACCCAGATCACAGCTGCCTCCGCCCACACCACAGCTGACCCCACCCAGACCACAGCTGACCCTGTCTACACCACAGCTGCCTCCGCCCACACCACAGCTGACCACATCCAGACCACAGCTGACTCCGCCCAGACCACAGCTGCCTCCGCCCACACCACAGCTGACCCTGCCCACACCACAGCTGACCCCGCCCAGACTACAGCTGCCTCCGCCCACACCACAGCTGACCCTGCCTACACCACAGCTGCCTACGCCCACACCACAGCTGACCACACCCAGACCACAGCTGACCCCGCCCAGACCACAGCTGACCCCACCCAGACCACAGCTGCCTCCGCCCACACCACAGCTGACCACACCCAGACCACAGCTGACCCCGCCCAGACCACAGCTGACCCCACCCAGACCACAGCTGCCTCCGCCCACACCACAGCTGACCCCACCCAGACCACAGCTGCCTCCGCCCACAGGTGACCCCACCCAGGCCACAGCTGCCTCCTCCCACACCACAGCTGACCTCTCCCACACCACAGCTGACCCCACCCACACCACAGCTGACCCAACCCAGACCACAGGTGCCTTCTCCCTCACCACAGCTGACCCTGCCCACACCACAGCTGACCCCGCCCAGACCACAGCTGCCTCCGCCCACACCACAGCTGCCTCCGCCCACACCACAGCTGACCCTGCCCACACCACAGCTGACCCCGCCCACACCACAGCTGCCTCTGCCCAGACCATAGCTGACCCTGTCTACACCACAGCTGCCTCCGCCCACACCACAGCTGACCACACCCAGACCACAGCTGACCCCGCCCACACCACAGCTGACCCCACCCAGACCACAGCTGACCCTGTCTACACCACAGCTGCCTCCACCCACACCACAGCTGACCACATCCAGACCACAGCTGACCCCGCCCAGACCACAGCTGCCTCCGCCCACACCACAGCTGACCCTGCCCACACCACAGCTGACCCCACCCACACCACAGCTGACCACACCCAGACCACAGCTGACCCCGCCCAGACCACAGCTGACCCCACCCAGGCCACAGCTGCCTCCGCCCACACCACAGCTGACCCCACCCAGACCACAGCTGACCCTGTCTACACCACAGCTGCCTCCGCCCACACCACAGCTGACCACATCCAGACCACAGCTGACCCCGCCCAGACCACAGCTGCCTCCGCCCACACCACAGCTGACCCCACCCAGACCACAGCTGACCCTGTCTACACCACAGCTGCCTCCGCCCACACCACAGCTGACCTCATCCAGACCACAGCTGCCTCCGCCCACACCACAGCTGACCCTGCCTACACCACAGCTGCCTCCGCCCACACCACAGCTGACCACACCCAGACCACAGCTGACCCCGCCCAAACCACAGCTGACCCCACCCAGACCACAGCTGCCTCCGCCCACACCACAGCTGACCACACCCAGACCACAGCTGACCCCACCCAGACCACAGCTGCCTCCGCCCACACCACAGTTGACCACGGCCACACCACAGCTGATCTCGCCCAGACCACAGCTGACCCCACCCAGACCACAGCTGACCCCGTCCACACCACAGCTGATCCCACCCAAACCACAGCAGACCCCACCCACACCACAGCTGATCCCACCCAAACCACAGCAGACCCCACCCAGACCACAGCTGACCCCACCTGCACCAGGCTCTCCATGTACAAAGTCCATAGACAGTGAGCTGCTTAACATGGGGAGGGGGGGCGTTGCAGGACTACTGTGGTCCGGCAATGTTAATCTCTTGGTGATAAATCCTTCATGGTTAGTAAACAGCAGCAGCATTGTGACAAGTGACACATCCCTGAATTCTGTATTTCAGCCTCTGTCTCCTGTTGTCTTCAGATTACAGAGCAAAAACCTGCTGACAGATTCCTTTTAAATGAAAAATACAAGAACTAGTGATCGATACATTTTACCTGAATTGAAACATTGTAACAAAATATCCAGAGTGATATTTGGGCATCTGATGTATCTCCAGGAGATGAAATCACATAAAAGCATCAAAATTCCATAAATCCAGCAGTGACACGCCAGTATTCTGCATCATAGAATTGTGATAAGAAGTAAATGATATTTATATAAACTCCTCATCATTGAATCTCTAAAACCAAGAAGTAAAACTGGTGGAATGATGGGAATTCCAGGGTGAAGAGAAAAAATGTAAATTCAATTTTCACCTCCTCTAGATTTCTCCAGCTCCTGTGTAATCACGACCAATGACGTCCCCGATGCTCTCGATGGAGACAAGTCCGGAGACGCTGCATGCAGCTCTTGTATAATTGTGGCGCCCTGCTGCGCATTGGTGCCACAGATCCTAGAGGGGTGCATGGACGGATTCCTCCACAAGAGGCTCCCACAGCATACACACACCTCCACCTTCCACCTCAGACCACCAGAGGGAGCCCGATAGGGATATAAATAGGCAAGGTGGAGCTAGGCAGTCAGTCAAGTCTGGAGTCTGGTCGGGAGTAAGTCTGAAGTCCAGTTTCCTCAAGGGACAGAGCTAGTTCCAGTCTGTGAGAATCCAGTCTGTAGAAGGAAGCCTGTTGAGAGGAGCTCCTGCAGAAGCCATCCTGCAGTGGAGCACAGTCCAGACTCAGGGAGCTCAGGTTAGTGAGCACAAAGCATGCCGATGCCATAAGAGCAGTGAAGAGTAGCGAGGCCTACTGCTGTGTGTAGCCTAGTGAGGGCCCCGAGCATGGCCAAAGGCAAGTGGAGTAGCGAGCTACATAGGGGGGAGAGGAGCTTAGCCAGCTCACCCCCAAGACCATATACCGGACACCGGGTCCGTGTCTGCAAGGATCTCTAGGACCAGCAGAAACAATCGGAACCCCTGGCGAACTATATGTCCCAGGTTAACCCAAACGCTGACAACGTACCAGGGTCAGGAGTTACCAAAAGCCCAGAAACCAGGGAGTGTGAACTCCAACAGAAGGCCCTATCACCGGGATCAGCAGATGCAAGACAGAGACAAAGTTAGGCCTAGCTCCAGGCAGGTCAGAAACTTATTATGGAAAGGCAAAGAACAGGAGGCCCCACGCCCGCTCACTGGGGAGAGTCCTGAAATGCACCCTTCACCCTAAAGTGCCCTGGATCGTGCCTGAAACACCACCAGTAAAGGTACTGAAGTGAACTATCGTGTGTGTGCCTATTCTTCCTCCGACCCGGCTGGGTACCCACTGTCCTGCATCCCCTCTTCTACGCTGCCCTGAGGCCCTGTGGGGAGCCGCACCATCTAGCTGCCAGGACACCGGCCTCAGAGGACTACTGCAGCGCTGGTGATTCTCACCAGAATCTACAGGTGGAGTCACGAACATTCCCCTTTCCCAAATAAACTTTCCCCCTTCTTTTTAAGAGTGACCCCAGGGTACGGGCCTGGGAGCCGACCACCACGACATCCCCCAAGGTCAGGCAACAACAAGGCCCGGGCGCTGAGTCGTCCCCATCCTCTGGGCGCGTCATAATCACCGACCAATGATGTCCTCGATGGAGAAAAGTCCGGAGACGCTGCCGGTAGCTCCTGTGTAATCACAGACCAATGATGTCCTCGATGGAGACAAGTCCGGAGACGCTGCCAGCAGCTCCTGTGTAATCACCGACCAATGACGTTGCCGATGTCCTCGATGGAGACAAGTCCGGAGACGCTGCCAGCAGCTCCTGTGTAATCACCGACCAATGACGTCGCCATGTCCTCTATGGAGACAAGTCCGGAGACGCTGCCGGCAGCTCCTGTGTAATCACAGACCAATGACGTCCCGATGTGCTGGATGGAGATAAGTCTGGCGTAGATGGGTATAACTGGTCCCAATGGTTGCGGCTAGTTCTGAGCTGATGGCACTGCTGGACATTTCCCGATTTCGAATGGAAGTAACATGATGTGTTTCATCTGCTGCACTAAGCTTCCTTGGCCGATCACTGTGACTACTGTCCTCAATCCTGAGAAATACAGGCAGATACCTACCCACGAGAAGTATACAATATCACACACAAGGGGATTATAGCGCACATGTGTATAATAAGCATATAATATCACTCCTGGGTATTATACATCCGGATATTACACTTCTCTGTCATATAACGGTTCACAGATTAGTTTCGGTTTCTCTCAGCGATTGTGTTTTGCTCTCAGCTTCCTTTTCAGGATTTCCTGCTTCAGAACTCGGCCGCATGATGGTGACAATGCAGTTCAGAGCTGTGTATCTTCTGCTCCTGAGCATTGTCTACTGGTGCCGGGGTAAGTGATGGAGTAAAACTGGGAAACGGGAAAGAGCAGGGACCAAGCTGGGGTAAAGGAGAGGAGAATAGCAGGGACTGAGCACAGGTGAGAGAGGAAGAGAAGGGACTGCGTCCAGGTGAGAGAGGGGATGAGTGGAGACTTAGCTCAAAGAAGAATGGGGAAGAGTGACCGAGTAGGGGTTGATAGGGGACGAGCAGGAACCAAACTTGGGGGAGAGATGGTGAGGGTGGGACTGAATCTGAGAAAGAAACTACTCTGGGGAAGAGAAAGGAAGAGTGGGGACTGAGTCCGATAAAAAGGAGAAGAGCGGAGACCAAGCCTTGGGCAGTGAGGAGAATATTGGGGTCTAAACCTCGGGAACAGAAGAGAAGAGCAGGAACCAAGCCCAGGAGAGAAGGGAAGAGCAAGAACCAAGCCCAGCGGAGAGAGAGGAAGAGCGGGGACTGAGACCGATGGAGAGAGTGGAAGAGCAGAAACTGAGACAGTGGAGAGAGGGGAAGAGCGAGGATGAAGCCTGATGCAGAGAGCCAAAGAGCGTAACCAAGCGTGGGGGAGAGAGTGGAAGAGTGAGGACTAAGTCCGGAGAAGAGAGAGGAAGCTTGGGGACCAAGTCCAATGGAGAATGGAAGAGCAGGGACCGAGCCTGGGACAGTGAGTGGAAGAATGGGGACCAAGCCCAGAGGACAGAAGGGAAAAGCGGAAACCAAGCCTATGGGAGAGTGAAAGAGCAGAAACCAAGCCTAGTGGAGAGAGGGGAAGAGCAGGGTCCGAGCTCAATGGAAAGAGTTTAAGAGTGTGACAGCCCAGAAGAGAGAGGTGAAGAGTGGGGATCAAGCAGGGGAAAGCAAGGGGAATAGCGGGGACCAAGCCCAGGGGAAATACTTTTCAAAATTTCTTGCTCTGGAGCTCAGCCCCATGATGCTGAGGATGAAGCTCAAGGCTGCGTTTCTCCTGCTGCTGAGCATCTTCTGCTGATGCAGCAGTGAGAGATGGAGGAAAACTTGGAAGCAGGAAAGAGTCGGGACCAAGCCAAGGTAAAGGAGAGGGGAATAGCAGGTAATAACCTAGGTAAGAGAGGAAGAGAAGGAACCAATCTCATGTGAAAGAGGGGAAGAATGGGAACCAAAGGTGTGGAAGACAAGAGAAGAGTGAAGACCGAGCAGGGGGAGATAGGGGAAAAGTGGGGACTGAGCCTTGGAGAGAGGGTGGAAAAGAGGGAACTAAGCCAGAGGGAGAGAAGGGAAGAGCGAGAATAAAATCTGGGGGAGAGAGGGGAAGTGTGGGGATCGAAGCCAGGGTAAAGAGGGGAAGAGTAAGGACTGAACCTGGGAGAAAAAGTGGAAGGAAAAGAAATGAGCCTGGGGAAGAGAGAGAGTGGGGGCCAAGCCTGAAGGAAAGAGGGGAAGAACAGGGACCAAGCGTTGGGCAGTGAGAGGAAGAACGAGGGCTAAGCACGGGAGACAGAAGAGAAGAGTGAGGACTGAGCCCAGGGGAGAGGGAAAGAGCTGTAACCGAGCATAGTGGAGAAAGTAGAAGAGCGGTGATTGAGACCGATGAAGAGAGTGGAAAATTTAGGAACTGAGCCCAGTAGATAGAGGGAGAGAGCGGGAATCAAGCACGATGGAGAGAGGATAAGAGCAGGAACTAGTCTCAGTGGAGAGAGGAAAAAACGGGGACTGAGCCCGATGGAGAAAGGGGAAGAATGTGACAAAGCAGGAGAGAGGTGAAGAGGAAGGACCAGGCCGGGGATGCAACGTGAAGCAGGGGTACCGAGCCTAGGAGAGATCAGGGAAGAGCAGGGATTGAGTCCAGGAGTCAGAGGAGATGAGCACGGACCAAGCCCAGGGAGAGAGTCGAGGAGCGGTGACCAAGCCAAGGGAAGAGAGTAAAAAACTGGGGACTGAGTCTAGGGGAGAGAAGGTAAGAGTAGTGACAGCTCAGGAGATAGCGGTGAAGAGTAGAGACCAAGCTGGGGAAACAAGCGGAAGAACTAGGACCAAGCCTGGGGAGAGAGGGAAAGAGTGGGGACTGAGCCTTCAGGAAAAAGTGGTGATTGAGCCCAAGGGACTGAGGGGAAGATGGGTGACCATTTTTGGGGAACAGAGTGGAAGATCATGGATCTAAGGGAAGAGAAGGGACCAAGCTGGGTGAGAGAGGGGAAAAGTAGGGATTGAGCCCGGCGAGAGAGGGAAAGAGGAGTGACTGAGCCCAGAGAAGAGCGGGGAAGAGCGACTGAACCTGAGGGATAGAGGGGGCTCAACGTACCTGTGTGAGCGACCTCCTTCCTCTACAGGTCTGGGTCCTGGCTCCAATGTGAGTGGTCTCCTTCCTCTGCCGGTCTGGGTCATGGCTCCTGTGTGAGGTGCCTCCTTCCTCTGCTTATCTGGGTCATGGCTCCTTTGTGAGGTGCCCCCTTCCTCTGTGGATCTGGGTCCTGGCTCCAATGTGAGTGGTCTCCTTCCTCTGCGGATCTGGGTCATGGCTCCTGTGTGAGGTGCCTCCTTCCTCTGCGGATCTGGGTCATGGCTCCTGTGTGAGGTGCCCCTTCCTCTGCGGATCTGGGTCATGGCTCCAATGTGAGTGGTCTCCTTCCTCTGCCGGTCTGGGTCATGGCTCCTGTGTGAGGTGCCTCCTTCCTCTGTGGATCTGGGTCATGGCTCCTGTGTGAGGTGCCCCCTTCCTCTGTGGATCTGGGTCCTGGCTCCAATGTGAGTGGTCTCCTTCCTCTGCCGGTCTGGGTCATGGCTCCTGTGTGAGGTGCCTCCTTCCTCTGCGGATCTGGGTCCTGGCTCCAATGTGAGTGGTCTCCTTCCTCTGCCGGTCTGGGTCATGGCTCCTGTGTGAGGTGCCTCCTTCCTCTGCGGATCTGGGTCCTGGCTCCAATGTGAGTGGTCTCCTTCCTCTGCCGGTCTGGGTCATGGCTCCTGTGTGAGGTGCCTCCTTCCTCTGTGGATCTGGGTCATGGCTCCTGTGTGAGGTGCCCCTTCCTCTGCGGATCTGGGTCATGGCTCCAATGTGAGTGGTCTCCTTCCTCTGCCGGTCTGGGTCATGGCTCCTGTGTGAGGTGCCTCCTTCCTCTGTGGATCTGGGTCATGGCTCCTGTGTGAGGTGCCCCCTTCCTCTGTGGATCTGGGTCCTGGCTCCAATGTGAGTGGTCTCCTTCCTCTGCCGGTCTGGGTCATGGCTCCTGTGTGAGGTGCCTCCTTCCTCTGTGGATCTGGGTCCTGGCTCCAATGTGAGTGGTCTCCTTCCTCTGCCGGTCTGGGTCATGGCTCCTGTGTGAGGTGCCCCCTTCCTCTGTGGATCTGGGTCCTGGCTCCAATGTGAGTGGTCTCCTTCCTCTGCCGGTCTGGGTCATGGCTCCTGTGTGAGGTGCCTCCTTCCTCTGCGGATCTGGGTCCTGGCTCCAATGTGAGTGGTCTCCTTCCTCTGCCGGTCTGGGTCATGGCTCCTGTGTGAGGTGCCTCCTTCCTCTGTGGATCTGGGTCATGGCTCCTGTGTGAGGTGCCCCTTCCTCTGCGGATCTGGGTCCTGGCTCCAATGTGAGTGGTCTCCTTCCTCTGCCGGTCTGGGTCATGGCTCCTGTGTGAGGTGCCTCCTTCCTCTGTGGATCTGGGTCCTGGCTCCAATGTGAGTGGTCTCCTTCCTCTGCCGGTCTGGGTCATGGCTCCTGTGTGAGGTGCCCCCTTCCTCTGTGGATCTCGGTCCTGGCTCCAATGTGAGTGGTCTCCTTCCTCTGCCGGTCTGGGTCATGGCTCCTGTGTGAGGTGCCTCCTTCCTCTGCGGATCTCGGTCCTGGCTCCAATGTGAGTGGTCTCCTTCCTCTGCCGGTCTGGGTCATGGCTCCTGTGTGAGGTGCCTCCTTCCTCTGCGGATCTGGGTCATGGCTCCTGTGTGAGGTGCCTCCTTCCTCTGTGAATCTGGCTCATGTGTGTGCAGCTTCCTTCCTCTGCTGTTCTGGGTCCCTGTTAGGTAACATATTAGGAATTTTCTGTGATGTTTTACATTACATATGGTAAAATCTAAGTGGGATAAAAACACAGTGAACGAAATTGCTGCGGATTTGCACAAGTAAAATCTACTGGGGAAATACTGAGCTATGAACACTCCAGAAAAATATCCAAATTTAAGAGTTTTTCACAGAAGTGAAAAGTGTCCGCAGCATTTGAGGATGGTGATAGAGATTCCCTTGTTAGGATGAGAAAGGTGAGGGAGATTCCCTACTGAAGATCATAGAATCATAGAATCATAGAATCATAGAATGGTAGAGTTGGAAGGGACCTCCTGGGTCATCTGGTCCAACCCCCTGCTCAAAGCAGGATTCACTAGATCATCTCAGACAGATGTCTGTCCAGCCTCTGTTTGAAGACGTCCATTGAAGGGGAACTCACCACCTCTCGTGGCCGCTTGTTCCACTCATTGATCTCCTCACTGTCAAAAAGTTTTTTCTAATATCTAATCTGTGTCTCCTCCATTCAGTTTCATCCCATTGCTTCTAGTCTTTCCTTGTGCAAATGAGAATAAAGATGATCCTTCTACACTCTGACAGCCCTTCAAATATTTGTAGACAGCTATTAAGTGTAGCATCGGCGTATTTGCCTCCTGCCGGGCGGAGACGCCGTTTCCCTCGCCGTCCCGGTCCAGCATCTTCCTGCTCCCTCATTGCTCCTGTGGCGCGCATCGCGCTCAGCTTCCCTGGCACTGTGCCTAGGGCGAGCGCGCTCCCTCCCTCTTAAAGGAGCCACTCGCGCCGTCCTAAAGAGTCCCCGGCTAATGGCCGGAGGACTTCTCCTATATAAGGCACCTCCTCCAAAATGGAGGTGCGTGTGACGCGCCCCCTGGGCCCTGGGCTTATAATCAAAACATTCTAAGAGCACTTTTCAATAAAATTTCCATAACAGGGTGCAACGGTAGCAGCATGAGGGACCCGTCCACAAACCCTCAAAGTAGGCCCTGGGCATGGCTGCAGGGCATAGGTGATCCTGGTGGTGGACCACATCTTCCGTCATGCCAAACGGGTTTTTCTTCCGAGGTCATGGTTGCTAATATAAAACCAATAGGGTGCACTTTAAGAATTGCAGAACTATTTACACAATCAGTTTCTGGCTGTTCACAGTCCTCAGCCTGGAGTCTGTATACCCTGACGGGTAATTATGCACACATCAAACAACTAGTGTTACCCTTACGGGTGACTATTTACAGTTAGTCCCAACTACTGGCCTAGTAATGGGGTCCCCGCCTGGGGTACTGCTGATTTTTACCTGACCCAGCCGGGTCATACGGTATGTCCTGCGGGGGGGTGTCCTCGATGACGCGGTACCACCCGCGCTCCCCGTGGTGACGTGTATAGGTGACTCGGTCACCAGAGTATAGATTCCGGTCGGGATGGCCCAGTTCCAGGTGGGGCTCGACATCCCGCTGATTTACAAAAATGTCTCTGTCGAACTGGGGAAGCCATTTTGCTCTGGGGATGTACGGCAGGGCCATGGGCATGACTGGAATCGCGACCCCTGCTGGTGGGGCGGCCGCTCCGGCCTGAGCAGCACCGGGCACGAGTTGAGCATCAGGAGCGTTATCCGGTGCTCCGGCGTCTCACTGGTCGTCAGCCATGGTTGCGCCCCCCTAGTGAACCGTAGCCTACCTCCTTTACTTTTCTTCGGGTAAGCTGCAGCTCCGCAGACGACGATCCTCTTCCAGGACCTTGTGTCACTCGCGTCAGATGTCAGAGCGTCCACTGGACTCCTTCCAGGACCTGACGCTTCCTGGTTCGACGTCAGGGGCGCGGCGTGTCTTAGGCTTCGCACGCTTCCAGCGGTTACGCCTCTCCGATTCCCGCGGTTATGCCCCTCTTCTTTCCGCTCGACGACAGGAAAATGGCAGACAATGGCGGGAAATCTCGGGAATGGCAGGAAACCTTCACCACAGTGAGTATCACAGTCTTTTAAAGCGCACAGTACCCGGTGGCAATGGGCACGGAATCCTGTTCGTGATGCCAAGACATGACGCGCCCCCAGGGCCCTGGGAGTACTCGGCAGCCGGGCCTCTGCGTATGCCGGTGGGAGATATCACGGTGGCTGGCCCGGTCCGTGGCCCAGGGCGGTCAGTAAAAAATGGGAATTTTAATTTATAGGGGATTTGGAAAGTTTGTGACGCCACCTCTGGATTGCGGCTAAAGGGAGCCACCGCTGCGAAGCAGTCCTCTGGAACTGGTGCAGAAGGGATGGTGTGGCTCTCCACAGGTAGAGCTTGCTCCAGGGCAGTGTAGGAAGTGTGAGTTGCGCTGGGCGTTGTAGTGCAGGGAGGGAAAGATGGCACCGATGAAAGAAGGGACGGAGGTAGTGCAGTGCAGTCATCCGAGTCTTTACTCACAGTTTTTATGACAGTTCCACTGGTGCACTGTACGGGTGCCAGCCTCCCACGTCGCACTGCGTTCACCAGGCAGGGGTTCAGCTCTTCCTCAGGCAAATTAGGAGCACCTGACGGAACCCCGCTTTCTTGTGTTCCTATCTAGACCGTCTTCACGCTGGGTCTTCTCCCTCCTGCCCTGCGCTGCCCAGTCTCAATCCCGCTCGGGTGCTCTGAAGTCCCTCCTGTACGTTCGAGTTCCCGGACCTGCTTGACCTTCACGGAGATTAGAATGCGGCTTCGACAACTGACTATATAAGCGAGAAGCCTCCGGTTTTCCCAGCCGAGACGTAGAGTAACACGGCTGGACCAGGGGCCGGTCCCCTTCTTGCGGCCTACGATCCCTCTGTCTTCTGACAGATTCGGGGCATACGGGTGCCGTCCTGCACTCGCCGTACCCCCTGGGATCCCTTCCTTAGAACGGAGCCTACTCCTCTGCTCCCGTCCTGGGCCTCTAGGACTGGGCCCCTCTTGTGGGGCAGAGCTCCTAAAGAGACTCTGCTCCCAGACTGTCTTCCACTGACTGTCCTACTGTCTGAACTGCCACCCTAAGATGGCTTCCCATTATATATCTCCTACCATGGTGCTCCACTAAACTGCTTCCTCCACCCACACCCACTACTGGTTCCCCCTACCTTTGGTTCCCCGCACTCCAGCCAGGGACAGGGCTCAGCAGGAAAACACATTGCATCTTGCCCTTCCAGCCGGCCTGGCGCAGTGTAGTGTTGAGTGCAGGTGTTGGGGTACCGGGCAGCACTCCCTCCTTACCTGAGAGAAGGAGACACCACACCTCTGGGTGAGGTGCAGTACCTCTGTGGCGACTGAACCCTCAGGGGCGCCACACCTGTGCAAGGTTGTTGTTTTGTGTGCTAACACTTTCCTCAACCCTCAGGTCCCGCCAGTCTGTCTAACAGTCCAGCACGCCAGTTTGTCTAACAGTCCAGCCCGCCAACCTGCCAGTTACCTGTCGTGCCCGCCATCCAGCCTACCTGGGGCACCTGCCTGTAACCTGCCGTGCCCGCCAGCATGCCTACCCGGAGCACCTGCCTGTTACCTGCTGTGCCCGCCTGCTTGCCTGCCCGGATCACCCGTCTGGCTATCTGCCGTACCAGCCTGCTTATCTACCCGGACCACCCATCAGCCTTCCTGCCATGCTCATCCACTGTACTGGTCAGCTCCTGTCATCTGACCCGTGGGAGTCACCTGCTCTCACACAAGGTCGGTCCCAGAGTGGCACCTGGTCTACCTGCCCGGTCCCTCCCTGGTTCACGGAGTCAACTGAGCCGCCGTGTGACCTGGGTCGGTCCGAGTAGGCACTTAGTTATGCCCCTCTGGTCCCTCCTTGCACCGAAGCACAGAGGTTCCACCACCCGGACCCGTAACAGTTTGCACAGGCCATGGAACCCAGTGGACCTTAGGCTCCTTCGCTCTCAGACCTGTATCAAGAGGTCTCTCGCCAGAAGTCCCAACAGGATACTATCCTGTCCTATCTGCGGACAGTCAACTCCCGCCTGGACGCGCTGTCCATCCCGACTGTGTCTGTCTCTAACCGAGTGGCACCCGCTCCGGCAGCATCTCAACCCGGTGGCGCTGTGGCACCCAGCTTTGGACCCCGACTCTCTGCGCCTCCACATTTTGGTGGTGACCCCGTCTTATGTCGGGGTTTCTTAAATCAGTGCACGCTGCACTTTGAACTCCTGGCACACCAGTTCACCTCCGACCTGGCCAAGGTGGCGTTCATCATGTCTCACCTCACCGGGGAGGCATTGGCATGGCTAAACCCTCTGTGGGAGAGAGGGGATCCCCTGGTGTCCGATATTCCGGCTTTCCTCGCTGCCTTCTGGAAGGTCTTTGATGAGCCCGGACGAAAATCTTCTACTGCCTCCTCACTTCTCCGTCTCCGCCAAGGGAGTCTCACTGTAGGCCAGTATGCCATACGTTTTCGAACCCTTGTATCTGAACTTGCCTGGAACAATGAGGCCCTGGTGTCCACCTTTTGGGAGGGTCTTTCCGGACAGATCAAAGATGAGCTAGCTGGTCGTGACTGTTGAGGGAGGGCAGCAATGACCCTTCACGGTTGACCAAGTGAGTTTCAAATTATGTTACAAGGTTGATTGCACAATTCAACAGAAAGCCAGACGGAGGCAGAGCTCTGTATGGGAGGATCCGGAGAATCTCTAATCCCGTTTATTTTACTTAGCATTATATATTGTTTTGAGTTTATCAATAGCCAATCACCTACAGTCATACTACAGGCTTGAACCAATGTTAGTACAATTATTACGGAAATACACATATGGTCATATTATCATTAGTTCGGTGCATGGTGGAAAGTTACAAGGTCGTACATCCCGGCTCAGATTAGTTAGATAACAGGAGCAGGGGGTCTCATAGAATGTTCCCGAGAGAAAAGGTTCTTGTGAGAAAATTGCATGTGAAGCAGGAGAAAAGAATGAAAGAATGTATGCTATGCAAGGAGTAATAATAACATGATTTTAGGAGCAAGCAACAGAAATGAAGTAACTATAAAAGTAACTATAGCATGAATATCGATATGTCCCTTCCACCTTGGATGACCTGGTGTCATTAGCTACCCACATTGACATCCGTTTTCTGGAACGTGCTAAGGAGACTACCTGGGAGAGAAGATTTCCGCCTCTCGCTCCAACACTCCAAAGGTCAGCCTCGCAACCAGCAATTCCCCGGGCATGTTCACCTTAGCCTATGCAAATTGACCAAACCAAGATGGTCAAGTCTCGCCTGGAGACACGCCGAGCCGAGGGGAGTTGCTTTTACTGTGGCAGTATAGAGCATCTGATCCTTTCCTGCCCGGCGAGGCCAGGAAACTCCACTGTCTAGGACCACCCGGAGAGGTCGTCCTAGACAAGAGTAAACCCTCTCCGTCTTTGACCCTGTCTGTTTCCATTACCAGTGGTGAGACCCGCTTCTTTGAGACAGCCCACCTGGATTCCGGAGCCGCTGGGAATCTCATTCAACAGGCCGTCGTGGAGCGTTACCAGATTCCTACCGTATGGCTGGCTGAACCATTGGCGGTTGCCTCTGTGGATGGGAAGTTTCTCCCAGAGACCATCTTGCTTGTCACTGAGCCTGTAACCCTTCAGGTGGGAATGCTGCACTCGGAGAAGATCTCCTTTCATGTGCTGTCCGGTCTCTCTCACTCCCTCTTGCTTGGTCTACCCTGGTTAAAAAGACACGAGCCAGTCCTGAATTGGAGATCTGGTGAAGTGCTCCGTTGGGGTCAGGTATGCCATGAGTCCTGTCTGGTTCCGGTTTGTTCTGCTCGACCCCCGTCTACTCCGGCTAATCTACCTGGTCTGCCGGCGCCCTACCGGTCCTATGCGGATGTCTTTGACAAAAAGGAGGCTGAGACGCTACCACCTCATAGGCCGTATGATTACCCCATCGACCTGGTACCTGGTGCTTCTCCCCGTGGGCGAAGCTAACCTTTGTCCCTGGCCGAGACCCGTGACATGTCTGAATACATTGAGGAGAATCTTGCTAGGGGATTTATCCAGAAATTCTCCTCTCCGGCTGGAGCAGGATTCTTCTTTGTCAAGAAGAAAGACGCCTCTCTATGTCCCTGTATCGATTACAGGGGCCTTAACCAGATCACCATCAAAATAAGTATCCCCTGCCTCTCATCTCGGAGCTGTTTGACCGCCTTAAAGGCGCGAAGATCTTCACCAAGCTCGATCTTCGTGGGGCGTACAATTTGGTCCAGATTCGCCAGGGAGCCGAGTGGAAGACGGTATTCAACACCCGGGACGGTTACTACGAATACCGCGTGATGCCCTTTGTTCTCTGTAATGCTCCAGCCATCTTCCAGGAGCTGGTCAACGACATCTTCTGAGAACTCCTGTATTCTTGTGGTGGTGTAACTGGACGATAGCTTGGTTTTGTCTCCGGATCTGCCCTCCCACCGGAGGGGTGTTCGTCAGGTTCTGCTGAGGCTCCGGAAGAATCGCCTATACGCTAAATACGAGAAATGCCTCTTTGAGCAGACCTCTCTGCCCTTCCTGGGCTATATTATCTCCGAGACTGGTCTGCAGATGGATCCCGAGAAGGTGTCTGCCATCTTAAAGTGGCCCCAACCAGAGGGGTTGAAGGCGATTCAGCGATTCCTGGGCTTCACAAACTATTACCGCCTCTCTATTCCTCATTTCTCCTCCCGGACTGCTGCCATCTCTGCGCTCACCTGTAAAGGAGCAAATCCCAGGGTATGGACTTCTGAAGCGGAGAAGGCCTTCGTCTCCCTTAAACCAGCCTTCTCCTCCGCTCCTGTGCTACACCATCCAGATTGCAACAAGCAGTTCTTCCTGGAGGTTGATGCATCCTCCTTCGGGGCCGGAGCAGTGCTCACCCAGAAATCCTCATCAGGGAGAATGGTAACCTGCAGCTTCTTCTCCAAGTTCTTCTCCTCGTCCGAGCACAACTACTCCATAGGAGATGGAGATCTGCTGGCCATCAAATTAGCGCTGGAGGAATGGCGCTATTTACTTGAGGGGACACTGCACCCGGTGGTCATCTACACTGACCACAAGAACTTCGCTTATTTGCAGAACACCCAAAGACTAAATCCGCGTCAGGCCAGGTGGTCTCTATTCTTTGCCCGATTCTGCTTCACTCTGCACTACCGCCCAGCGGACAAGAACATTAAAGCTAACGCTTTATCCCGCTCATTCCTGTCTTCCGATCAAGAGGAAGGGCCTCTACATATAAATGACCCCTCCAAAGTTATGACTGTTGCTCCTTTTGACCTATCTCATCTTCTACCCGGTAAGACCTTTGTAGCGGTTCCGGATCGAAAGAAGGTTCTACTCTGGGGCCATTCGTCCAAACTAGCCGGTCAAGCTGGCCAGAGGAAGACCTGCAAAAGGATGTTGCGGACTTTGTCGCAGCTTGTTCCTCTTGTGCCCGTAACAAGGTTCCCAGGCACCTTCCAGCCGTCCGTCTTCTGCCTCTTCCCGTGCCTTCCGCCCCGAGGCACCACATTGCAATGGACTTTATCACGGATCTCCCTGTTTCTGCAGGCTTTACTGTCATTTGGGTGGTCGCCGACCGCTTTTCTAAGATGGCCCACTTCATCCCTCTGCCTGGTCTTCCGTCTGCATCTGTGCTGGCTAAGGACTTCATCCATCACATCTTCCGTCTCCATGGCCTACCCCTCCACATTGTCTTGGATCGCGGAGTTCAATTCACTTCGTGCTTCTGGAGAGCTACGTGTAAGCTGCTGATTGTCTCTTTGGATTTCTCTTCTGCTTATCATCCTCAATCCAATGGTCAAGTGGAACGTATCAACCAGATCCTTACCAGCTTCCTCCGGCACTTCATCAACGCTCACCATAGCAATTGGGTTGAGCTCCTTCCCTGGGCCGAGTTCTCCTATAACAACCATGAGAGCGAGTCTTCTACTAAATCTCCCTTTTTTGTGGTCTACAGTCGACACCCCCGGATTCCGTTTCCCGTCTCCTCTTCAGTGGAAAATCCTGCCACGGAATCTCTCGTCAGTGAATTTTCGGTTATTTGGGAAGACACTAGATCTGCACTTCTTCAGTCCTCTGAGCGGATGAAAAAACATGCTGATAAGAGACGTCTGGATCCGCCTCAATTCCGTCCGGGAGACAAGGTCTGGCTTTCCTCCAAATATGTCCGTCTCAAGATACCTTCTTATAGTTGGGTCCACGGTTCATCTGTCCGTTTGAGGTTCTGAACCAAATTAATCCGATGGTTTACAAGCTGAAACTCCCGGCCTCCTTACGGATTCCCAACTCCTTTCACGTGTCTCTCCTCAAAACGGTTGTCCTTAATTCTTTCTCTGACGATCCAGGTACCACCCCAGCTCCAGCCTCCGCTGAGGAAGTCTTTGAGGTAGAAAATATTCTGGCCACCAAAAGGGTAAAATGAAAGACTTACTTTCTTGTGGATTGAAAGGGGTTTGGCCCAGAGGAGAGATCTTGGGAGCCCAGGAAGAACATTCATGCCCCTCATCTCCTTAAAAAATTTCTCGCGGGCCTAAAGAAGAGGGGGCGTAAAGGAGGGGGTACTGTAGCATCCTGCCCGGCAGGAGGCAGAAACGCCGTTCCCCTCACCGCCGCGGTCCCGGTCCGGCGTCTTCTTGCTTTCCCGCTGCTGCTGTGGCGCGCACCGCGCGCAGCTTCCCGGGCACTGTGCTTAGGGCACGCGCGCGTTCCTCCCTCTTAAAGGGGCCGCGAGCGTCCAAAAGAGTCCCCGGCTGGAGGACTTCTCCTACACAAGGCACCTCCTCCAAAATGGAGGTGCCTGTGCAAGGTTGTTGTTTTGTGTGCTAACACTTTCCTCAGCCCTCAGGTCTCGCCAGTCTGTCTAACAGTCCAGCCCGCCAGTCTGTCTAACAGTCCTGCCCGCCAGTCTGTCTAACAGTCCTGCCCGCCAGTCTGTCTAACAGTCCAGCCCACCAACCTGCCAGTTACCTGTCGTGCCCGCCAGCCAGCCTACCTGGAGCACCTGCCAGTTACCTGTCGTGCCCGCCAGCCTGCCTACCCGGAGAACCTGCCTGTTACCTGCCAGCTCCTGTCATCTGACCCGTGGGAGTCACCTGCTCTCACACAAGGTCAGTCCCAGAGTGGCACCTGGTCCACCTGCCCGATCTCTCCCTGGTTGACGAAGTCGACCCTAACCCTAAGCCGTCTCTGGTCCCTCCTTGCACCGAAGCACAGAAGTTCCACCACCCGGACCCGTAACATTAAGTCTCCTCAGTCTTCTCTTTTGCAGCTATACATTCCCAGATCCTTTAACTGTTCCTTGTAGGACATAGTTTGCAGTCCGCTCACCATCCTGATGGCTCTTCTCTGAACTTGCTCCAGTTTTTCGATGTCTTTTTTTAAAATGTGGTGCCCAGAGCTGGACACAATATCCAGATGAGGTCTGACCAAAGAGGAGTAAAGACCGATAATGACTTCACGTGATCTAGACTGTATGCTTCTCTTAATACATCCCTTAATACAAGATGAGAAAGGTGATTGAGATTCCCTTTTGAGGATGAAGAAGGTAATGTAGATTTCCTGATAAGGATAAAGAGGGTGACTGAGATTTCCTGATGAGGATGAGGAAGGTAAGGAGATTCCCTGGTGAGGATGAGGAAGGTAAGGAGATTCCCTGGTGAGGATGAGGAAGGTGATGTAGATTTCCTGGTGAGGATGAAGAGGTTGAATGAGATTCCCTGGTGAGGATAATGAAGGTTGTAAGGAACTGCCCATGTTCTGAAGACTATTGGACCAATGACCATAGAGCGGAATTCGCTGCTCTACGGGATGCAGACTTTTTCCAGCATGGAGCAGCGGTTACATCAATCTTATTGCTGTGTTTTATTAGACATTCGCTTGTTCGTGAGTTCAGCCTCAGGAAGCAATGTTTCCATTCAGTGACAGTAAACAGAGGAAGATGTGCAGGCTGGATCTTATGTATACATAGGCCAGTCAGGAGATTGCTAAAGGCAAATGTAAAGCAATCATTCCATTAATCTCATCAGTATCTCAGGGACCTCAAGCCATTGTTCTCCCAGACACTAAGCCCAATGTGTGTATTGGGATAGTAGACCCAGGAAAGCCATCACCACAGGGGGTCTCACATGCAATCCCAGGTGATGGGCTACTGGAATATTCTTAATTATTTGAACTAAAAGCATATATATAAGGGAGAGGGTGTGAACACTTCTGCCCATTCAGGGGGCTGATCCCATGTAGGGGGGAAGAAGCCACATGTTCTAGTGAGGGAGTTTGGAGAGTGACATCGAAGGGAGAGGATCCTGGCTGAGGTCCTGGAGCCATGGATGGATGGCCTATGGAATTTGGAGATCGGTTGCCGGCTGGTCTGGACACACGTGCTACAATTATGGGATCTGTCATCTGGATTTGATTAACTTTCTTAAGGACTATTTCTGCTCTATACATGGGCTTTGGTCGTGTTATCTATCATCTGGAGGAGCGTGGACTGTGGCTACAAACTACACTAGCGGGAGATACGAAATATGTGGGCTAACCAAAAGTTGGGAGAGTATCTTACCTGGAATTGTTGTAAAACAATGGATGTAAGGAATAAAATATTGTTGCATTGTTAATCTGCCTCTGTGATTATTACAACCCACAACCTCAGATCTTCACAAAGGTCACGATTCCCTTGTCAAGATGAGGAAGGTGCTGAAGGTACTCCAGTGAGGATGAGGAAGGTGATGGAGATTCCTTTCATAATGAGTATGCGGAAGGTGATGGAGATTCCCTGGTGAGGATGAGGAAGGTGATGGAGATTCCCTAGTGAGGATAAAGAAGGTGATGGAAATTCCTGGGTGAGGAAGAGGAAGGAGTTGAGGGATTCTGTGGTTGGTGAGGATGGGGAGGGTGATGGATATTCCCTGGTGAGGATGTGGAAGGTAATGGAGGTTATCTGGTGAGGATGAGGAAGGCGATCGGGATTCCCTGGTGAGGATGTGGAAGGTTATAGAGATTCTCTGGTGAGGATGTGGCAGATGATGGAGGTTCCCTGGTGAGGATAAGGAGGGTTATGGAAACTTCCTGCTATGGATGAGGAATGTGATGGAGGTTACCTGGTAAGGATGATGGAGAATCCCTTGTGAGGATGCAGAACTTGATGGATATTTCCTAGTAAGGATGAGGAAGGAGTTGGAGATTCTCTGGTGAGGATGAAGAAGGTAATGGAAATTCCCTTGTGAAGATGAAGACGGCGATGGAGATTTACTTGTCTGGATGAGGAAAGTGGTGATAGGGATTCCTCAATGAGGATGAGGAGAGTGTTGGAAATTCCCTGGTGAGGATGAAGAAGGTGATGCAAATTTTCTGTTGAGGATCAGGAAGGAGATTGACATTCCCTGCTGAGGATGAGGACGATGATGGAGATTCCCTGCTGAGGATGAGGACGATGATGGAGATTCCCTGCTGAGGATGAGGGAGGTGATGGAGATTCTCTGGTGAAGACGGTGATGGAGATTTACTTGTCAGGATGAGGAAAGTGATAGGGATTGAGATGAGAATGAGAGGGATGTTTGAAATTCCCTGGGGAGGATAAGATAGGTGATATAGATTTCCTGGTGAGGATGAGGAGGGTGATGAATGTTCCCCAGTGAGGACGAGGAAGGTGATGGAGATTCCTTTCGTGGTATGAGGAAAGTGATAGAAATTCCCTGTTGAGGATGAGGAAGGTGATGAAGATTCCCTGGTGAGGATGAGGAAGATTATGCAAATTCCTTGGGAAGGTTAAAGAAGGTGATGGAAATTCCTTGGTGAGGATGAGGAAGGTGTTGGAGGATTCTCTGGTGAAGATGGGAAGAGTGATGACTTTTCCCTGGTAACCCATGACCCTTGGCCTCCTTTTGTCCAGAAGGCCACAGGATGCTTTAGTTCAGACTCCAGTCATTGGGGTTTTTATGAATAGCATAGATATGACAGATATGAAAGACATATTTTCGGCGTTGTGATGAAGTGGCGAATGTAGCGCCTTGTCTTACATCACTAGGCGGTCGCGGAAGCACCTCCAAATTAATATTGGACAGATGGATGACAATATCCATGCTATGTTTTCTATCGATAGCGGAAATCATGATGGGAAATATGACATTAATATCTCCCACCTGGGACCTCCAGCGGCGAAGATACCATGAAAGTTTGGGATCCCATAATTTTCTAAAGACCTAGCCACGTCCCATAACTAGCCCTCTTATAAGTCACCGAAGTCATAGAAACAAATAATATAATTTTTGTCAATCCTGGAAGACAGAGTTTGCTGTGGTGCTATACCGTTTCCCAAAAAGAAGTGCTTCTCTCCACTACAATCCGTGCCATTTCCGAGACACAGAAAGATGGGCTAGTATCTTATTCAATAGGCCTAGTAGTGGAAGCAGCCGCAGCCTTGTCCATCACTTGTCAGTCAATTACGTAATTGTCCTGGTGATTGGAGGCAGCGGAATGTTGTTCTCTGACATACTAATGGCAGCGGTGAAATCTGTGTGATCTCTCTGTTGGCTCTAGACAGTGAGGATGATGTAGATTCCCTGGTGAAGATGCGGAATATGATGGATTTATCCTAGTGAGGATGCGGAATGGGATGGAGATTCGCTGGTCAGAATGCAGAATGTGATGGATATTTCCTAGTGAGGATGGGGAAGATGATGAAATTTCCCTGGTCAGGATGAGGAATATAATGGAGATTCTTTGCTGAGGATAAGGAAGGTGATGGAGATTCTCTCTCAGGATGAGGAAGGTAGTGATAGGGATTCCAACGCGCGTTGGGTATTTTGCGCTGTTGTGCTGCTTTGATATAACTAATAGGCACTTATCCTTTATAGATTAGGAGTCAGTGCACACATGTATGTGACTGTTATTAACTCTGATTGATGCAGGTTTCTTTACTAGTATTGGGTAGACAACTTTGGACAACAAATGACAATGTAGCTTTATGATAAGTCGGTATAGCCCGATTACCTCTATGACTGCGGAGTATGAAAATCATCATTTCACTTTTGGTAACTTGTCTCTATAGGAAATATTATATGTAAAGTGTTTTGCTCACTGCATTTTTGTGTATATGATGCCATGATTTATCATCTGTCTTACGCAGCTCTGGAGTATAATGCAGGAGGTAACTCAGGATCAGTAATGTATGTACACAGTGACTGCACCAGCAGAATAGTGAGTGCAGCTCTGGAGTATAATACAGGATGTAACTCAGGATCAGTAATGTAATGTATGTACACAGTGACTGCACCAGCAGAATAGTGAGTGCAGCTCTGGAGTATAATACAGGATGTAACTCAGGATCAGTAATGTAATGTATGTACACAGTGACTGCACCAGCAGAATAGTGAGTGCAGCTCTGGAGTATAATACAGGAGGTAACTCAGGATCAGTAATGTAATGTATGTACACAGTGACTCCACCAGCAGAATAGTGAGTGCAGCTCTGGGGTATAATACAGGATGTAACTCAGGATCAGTAATGTAATGTATGTACACAGTGACTGCACCAGCAGAATAGTGAGTGCAGCTCTGGAGTATAATACAGGATGTAACTCAGGATCAGTAATGTAATGTATGTACACAGTGACTGCACCAGCAGAATAGTGAGTGCTGCTCTGGAGTATAATACAGGATGTAACTCAGGATCAGTAATGTAATGTATGTACACAGTGACTGCACCAGCAGAATAGTGAGTGCAGCTCTGGGGTATAATACAGGAGGTGACTCAGGATCAGTAATGTAATGTATGTACACAGTGACTCCACCAGCAGAATAGTGAGTGCAGCGCTGGAGTATAATACAGGATGTAACTCAGGATCAGTAATGTAATGTATGTACACAGTGACTGCACCAGCAGAATAGTGAGTGCAGCTCTGGAGTATAATACAGGAGGTAACTCAGAATCAGTAATGTAATGTATGTACACAGTGACTGCACCAGCAGAATAGTGAGCGCAGCTCTGGAGTATAATACAGGATGTAACTCAGGATCAGTAATGTAATGTATGTACACAGTGACTGCACCAGCAGAATAGTGAGTGCAGCTCTGGAGTATAATACAGGAGGTAACTCAGGATCAGTAATGTAATGTATGTACACAGTGACTGCACCAGCAGAATAGTGAGTGCAGCTCTGGAGTATAATACAGGAGGTGACTCAGGATCAGTAATGTAATGTATGTACACAGTGACTGCACCAGCAGAATAGTGAGTGCAGCTCTGGAGTATAATACAGGATGTAACTCAGGATCAGTAATGTAATGTATGTACACAGTGACTGCACCAGCAGAATAGTGAGTGCAGCTCTGGAGTATAATACAGGAGGTAACTCAGAATCAGTAATGTAATGTATGTACACAGTGACTGCACCAGCAGAATAGTGAGTGCAGCTCTGGAGTATAATACAGGATGTAACTCAGGATCAGTAATGTAATGTATGTACACAGTGACTCCACCAGCAGAATAGTGAGTGCAGCTCTGGAGTATAATACAGGAGGTAAATCAGGATCAGTAATGTAATGTATGTACACAGTGACTGCACCAGCAGAATAGTGAGTGCAGCTCTGGAGTATAATACAGGATGTAACTCAGGATCAGTAATGTAATGTATGTACACAGTGACTGCACCAGCAGAATAGTGAGTGCAGCTCTGGAGTATAATACAGGAGGTAAATCAGGATCAGTAATGTAATGTATGTACACAGTGACTGCACCAGCAGAATAGTGAGTGCAGCTCTGGAGTATAATGCAGGATCAGTAATGTAATGTATGTACACAGTGACTGCACCAGCAGAATAGTGAGTGCAGCTCTGGAGTATAATACAGGAGGTAACTCAGGATCAGTAATGTAATGTATGTACACAGTGACTGCACCAGCAGAATAGTGAGTGCTGCTCTGGAGTATAATACAGGATGTAACTCAGGATCAGTAATGTAATGTATGTACACAGTGACTGCACCAGCAGAATAGTGAGTGCAGCTCTGGAGTATAATACAGGAGGTAACTCAGAATCAGTAATGTAATGTATGTACACAGTGACTCCACCAGCAGAATAGTGAGTGCAGCGCTGGAGTATAATACAGGATGTAACTCAGGATCAGTAATGTAATGTATGTACACAGTGACTGCACCAGCAGAATAGTGAGTGCAGCTCTGGAGTATAATACAGGAGGTGACTCAGGATCAGTAATGTAATGTATGTACACAGTGACTGCTCCAGCAGAATAGTGAGTGCAGCGCTGGAGTATAATACAGGATGTAACTCAGGATCAGTAATGTAATGTATGTACACAGTGACTGCACCAGCAGAATAGTGAGTGCAGCTCTGGAGTATAATACAGGAGGTAACTCAGAATCAGTAATGTAATGTATGTACACAGTGACTGCACCAGCAGAATAGTGAGTGCAGCTCTGGAGTATAATACAGGATGTAACTCAGGATCAGTAATGTAATGTATGTACACAGTGACTCCACCAGCAGAATAGTGAGTGCAGCTCTGGAGTATAATACAGGAGGTAAATCAGGATCAGTAATGTAATGTATGTACACAGTGACTGCACCAGCAGAATAGTGAGTGCAGCTCTGGAGTATAATACAGGATGTAACTCAGGATCAGTAATGTAATGTATGTACACAGTGACTGCACCAGCAGAATAGTGAGCGCAGCTCTGGAGTATAATACAGGAGGTAACTCAGGATCAGTAATGTAATGTATGTACACAGTGACTGCACCAGCAGAATAGTGAGTGCAGCTCTGGAGTATAATACAGGATGTAACTCAGGATCAGTAATGTAATGTATGCACACAGTGACTGCACCAGCAGAATAGTGAGTGCAGCTCTGGAGTATAATACAGGAGGTAACTCAGGATCAGTAATGTAATGTATGTACACAGTGACTGCACCAGCAGAATAGTGAGTGCAGCTCTGGAGTATAATACAGGAGGTAACTCAGGATCAGTAATGTAAAGTATGTACACAGTGACTGCACCAGCAGAATAGTGAGTGCAGCTCTGGAGTATAATACAGGAGGTAACTCAGGATCAGTAATGTAATGTATGTACACAGTGACTGCACCAGCAGAATAGTGAGTGCAGCTCTGGAGTATAATACAGGAGGTAACTCAGGATCAGTAATGTAATGTATGTACACAGTGACTGCACCAGCAGAATAGTGAGTGCAGCTCTGGAGTATAATGCAGGAGGTAACTCAGGATCAGTAATGTAATGTATGCACACAGTGACTGCACCAGCAGAATAGTGAGTGCAGCTCTGGAGTATAATACAGGATGTAACTCAGGATCAGTAATGTAATGTATGTACACAGTGACTGCACCAGCAGAATAGTGAGTGCAGCTCTGGAGTATAATACAGGAGGTAACTCAGGATCAGTAATGTAATGCATGTACACAGTGAATGCACCAGCAGAATAGTGAGTGCAGCTCTGGAGTATAATGCAGGAGGTAACTCAGGATCAGTAATGTAATGTATGTACACAGTGACTGCACCAGCAGAATAGTGAGTGCAGCTCTGGAGTATAATACAGGATGTAACTCAGGATCAGTAATGTAATGTATGTACACAGTGACTGCACCAGCAGAATAGTGAGTGCAGCTCTGGAGTATAATACAGGAGGTAACTCAGGATCAGTAATGTAATGTATGTACACAGTGACTGCACCAGCAGAATAGTGAGTGCAGCTCTGGAATATAATACAGGAGGTAACTAAGGATCAGTAATGTAATGTTTGTACACAGTGACTGCACCAGCAGAATAGTGAGTGCAGCTCTGGAGTATAATACAGGAGGTAACTAAGGATCAGTAATGTAATGTTTGTACACAGTGACTGCACCAGCAGAATAGTGAGTGCAGCTCTGGAATATAATACAGGAGGTAACTAAGGATCAGTAATGTAATGTTTGTACACAGTGACTGCACCAGCAGAATAGTGAGTGCAGCTCTGGAATATAATACAGGAGGTAACTAAGGATCAGTAATGTAATGTTTGTACACAGTGACTGCACCAGCAGAATAGTGAGAGCAGCTCTGGAGTATAATACAGGAGGTAACTCAGGATCAGTAATGTAATGTATGTACACAGTGACTGCACCAGCAGAATAGTGAGTGCAGCTCTGGAATATAATACAGGAGGTAACTAAGGATCAGTAATGTAATGTATGTACACAGTGACTCCACCAGCAGAATAGTGAGCGCAGCTCTGGAGTATAATACAGGAGGTAACTCAGGATCAGTAATGTAATGTATGTACACAGTGACTGCACCAGCAGAATAGTGAGTGCAGCTCTGGAATATAATACAGGAGGTAACTAAGGATCAGTAATGTAATGTATGTACACAGTGACTCCACCAGCAGAATAGTGAGCGCAGCTCTGGAGTATAATACAGGAGGTAACTCAGGATCAGTAATGTAATGTATGTACACAGTGACTGCACCAGCAGAATAGTGAGTGCAGCTCTGGAGTATAATACAGGATGTAACTCAGGATCAGTAATGTAATGTATGCACACAGTGACTGCACCAGCAGAATAGTGAGTGCAGCTCTGGAGTATAATACAGGAGGTAACTCAGGATCAGTAATGTAATGTATGCACACAGTGACTGCACCAGCAGAATAGTGAGTGCAGCTCTGGAGTATAATACAGGATGTAACTCAGGATCAGTAATGTAATGTATGTACACAGTGACTGCACCAGCAGAATAGTGAGTGCAGCTCTGGAGTATAATACAGGAGGTAACTCAGGATCAGTAATGTAATGCATGTACACAGTGAATGCACCAGCAGAATAGTGAGTGCAGCTCTGGAGTATAATGCAGGAGGTAACTCAGGATCAGTAATGTAATGTATGTACACAGTGACTGCACCAGCAGAATAGTGAGTGCAGCTCTGGAGTATAATACAGGATGTAACTCAGGATCAGTAATGTAATGTATGTACACAGTGACTGCACCAGCAGAATAGTGAGTGCAGCTCTGGAGTATAATACAGGATGTAACTCAGGATCAGTAATGTAATGTATGTACACAGTGACTGCACCAGCAGAATAGTGAGTGCAGCTCTGGAGTATAATACAGGATGTAACTCAGGATCAGTAATGTAATGTATGTACACAGTGACTGCACCAGCAGAATAGTGAGTGCAGCTCTGCAGTATAATACAGGAGGTGACTCAGGATCAGTAATGTATTGTATGTACACAGTGACTGCACCAGCAGAATAGTGAGTGCAGCTCTGGAGTATAATACAGGATGTAACTCAGGATCAGTAATGTAATGTATGTACACAGTGACTGCACCAGCAGAATAGTGAGTGCAGCTCTGGAGTATAATACAGGATGTAACTCAGGATCAGTAATGTAATGTATGTACACAGTGACTGCACCAACAGAATAGTGAGCGCAGCTCTGGAGTATAATACAGGAGGGAACTCAGGATCAGTAATGTAATGTATGTACACAGTGACTCCACCAGCAGAATAGTGAGTGCAGCTCTGGAGTATAATACAGGATGTAACTCAGGATCAGTAATGTAATGTATGTACACAGTGACTGAACCAGCAGAATAGTGAGCGCAGCTCTGGAGGATAATACAGGAGGTAACTCAGGATCAGTAATGTAATGTATGTACACAGTGACTGCACCAGCAGAATAGTGAGTGCAGCTCTGCAGTATAATACAGGATGTAACTCAGGATCAGTAATGTAATGTATGTACACAGTGACTGCACCAGCAGAATAGTGAGTGCAGCTCTGGAGTATAATACAGGAGGTAAATCAGGATCAGTAATGTAATGTATGTACACAGTGACTGCACCAGCAGAATAGTGAGTGCAGCTCTGGAGTTTAATACAGGATGTAACTCAGGATCAGTAATGTAATGTATGTACACAGTGACTGCACCAGCAGAATAGTGAGCGCAGCTCTGGAGTATAATACAGGAGGTAACTCAGGATCAGTAATGTAATGTATGTACACAGTGACTGCACCAGCAGAATAGTGAGTGCAGCTCTGGAGTATAATACAGGATGTAACTCAGGATCAGTAATGTAATGTATGCACACAGTGACTGCACCAGCAGAATAGTGAGTGCAGCTCTGGAGTATAATACAGGAGGTAACTCAGGATCAGTAATGTAATGTATGTACACAGTGACTGCACCAGCAGAATAGTGAGTGCAGCTCTGGAGTATAATACAGGAGGTAACTCAGGATCAGTAATGTAATGTATGTACACAGTGACTGCACCAGCAGAATAGTGAGTGCAGCTCTGGAGTATAATACAGGAGGTAACTCAGGATCAGTAATGTAATGTATGTACACAGTGACTGCACCAGCAGAATAGTGAGTGCAGCTCTGGAGTATAATACAGGAGGTAACTCAGGATCAGTAATGTAATGTATGTACACAGTGACTGCACCAGCAGAATAGTGAGTGCAGCTCTGGAGTATAATACAGGAGGTAACTCAGGATCAGTAATGTAATGTATGTACACAGTGACTGCACCAGCAGAATAGTGAGTGCAGCTCTGGAGTATAATACAGGATGTAACTCAGGATCAGTAATGTAATGTATGTACACAGTGACTGCACCAGCAGAATAGTGAGTGCAGCTCTGGAGTATAATACAGGAGGTAACTCAGGATCAGTAATGTAATGCATGTACACAGTGAATGCACCAGCAGAATAGTGAGTGCAGCTCTGGAGTATAATGCAGGAGGTAACTCAGGATCAGTAATGTAATGTATGTACACAGTGACTGCACCAGCAGAATAGTGAGTGCAGCTCTGGAGTATAATACAGGATGTAACTCAGGATCAGTAATGTAATGTATGTACACAGTGACTGCACCAGCAGAATAGTGAGTGCAGCTCTGGAGTATAATACAGGAGGTAACTCAGGATCAGTAATGTAATGTATGTACACAGTGACTGCACCAGCAGAATAGTGAGTGCAGCTCTGGAATATAATACAGGAGGTAACTAAGGATCAGTAATGTAATGTTTGTACACAGTGACTGCACCAGCAGAATAGTGAGTGCAGCTCTGGAGTATAATACAGGAGGTAACTAAGGATCAGTAATGTAATGTTTGTACACAGTGACTGCACCAGCAGAATAGTGAGTGCAGCTCTGGAATATAATACAGGAGGTAACTAAGGATCAGTAATGTAATGTTTGTACACAGTGACTGCACCAGCAGAATAGTGAGTGCAGCTCTGGAATATAATACAGGAGGTAACTAAGGATCAGTAATGTAATGTTTGTACACAGTGACTGCACCAGCAGAATAGTGAGTGCAGCTCTGGAATATAATACAGGAGGTAACTAAGGATCAGTAATGTAATGTTTGTACACAGTGACTGCACCAGCAGAATAGTGAGTGCAGCTCTGGAATATAATACAGGAGGTAACTAAGGATCAGTAATGTAATGTTTGTACACAGTGACTGCACCAGCAGAATAGTGAGTGCAGCTCTGGAATATAATACAGGAGGTAACTAAGGATCAGTAATGTAATGTTTGTACACAGTGACTGCACCAGCAGAATAGTGAGTGCAGCTCTGGGGTATAATACAGGAGGTAACTAAGGATCAGTAATGTAATGTTTGTACACAGTGACTGCACCAGCAGAATAGTGAGTGCAGCTCTGGAATATAATACAGGAGGTAACTAAGGATCAGTAATGTAATGTTTGTACACAGTGACTGCACCAGCAGAATAGTGAGAGCAGCTCTGGAGTATAATACAGGAGGTAACTCAGGATCAGTAATGTAATGTATGTACACAGTGACTGCACCAGCAGAATAGTGAGTGCAGCTCTGGAATATAATACAGGAGGTAACTAAGGATCAGTAATGTAATGTATGTACACAGTGACTCCACCAGCAGAATAGTGAGCGCAGCTCTGGAGTATAATACAGGAGGTAACTCAGGATCAGTAATGTAATGTATGTACACAGTGACTGCACCAGCAGAATAGTGAGTGCAGCTCTGGAATATAATACAGGAGGTAACTAAGGATCAGTAATGTAATGTATGTACACAGTGACTCCACCAGCAGAATAGTGAGCGCAGCTCTGGAGTATAATACAGGAGGTAACTCAGGATCAGTAATGTAATGTATGTACACAGTGACTGCACCAGCAGAATAGTGAGTGCAGCTCTGGAGTATAATACAGGATGTAACTCAGGATCAGTAATGTAATGTATGCACACAGTGACTGCACCAGCAGAATAGTGAGTGCAGCTCTGGAGTATAATACAGGAGGTAACTCAGGATCAGTAATGTAATGTATGCACACAGTGACTGCACCAGCAGAATAGTGAGTGCAGCTCTGGAGTATAATACAGGATGTAACTCAGGATCAGTAATGTAATGTATGTACACAGTGACTGCACCAGCAGAATAGTGAGTGCAGCTCTGGAGTATAATACAGGAGGTAACTCAGGATCAGTAATGTAATGCATGTACACAGTGAATGCACCAGCAGAATAGTGAGTGCAGCTCTGGAGTATAATACAGGATGTAACTCAGGATCAGTAATGTAATGTATGTACACAGTGACTGCACCAGCAGAATAGTGAGTGCAGCTCTGCAGTATAATACAGGAGGTGACTCAGGATCAGTAATGTATTGTATGTACACAGTGACTGCACCAGCAGAATAGTGAGTGCAGCTCTGGAGTATAATACAGGATGTAACTCAGGATCAGTAATGTAATGTATGTACACAGTGACTGCACCAGCAGAATAGTGAGTGCAGCTCTGGAGTATAATACAGGATGTAACTCAGGATCAGTAATGTAATGTATGTACACAGTGACTGCACCAACAGAATAGTGAGCGCAGCTCTGGAGTATAATACAGGAGGGAACTCAGGATCAGTAATGTAATGTATGTACACAGTGACTGCACCAGCAGAATAGTGAGTGCAGCTCTGGAGTATAATACAGGAGGTAACTCAGGATCAGTAATGTAATGTATGTACACAGTGACTCCACCAGCAGAATAGTGAGTGCAGCTCTGGAGTATAATACAGGATGTAACTCAGGATCAGTAATGTAATGTATGTACACAGTGACTGAACCAGCAGAATAGTGAGCGCAGCTCTGGAGGATAATACAGGAGGTAACTCAGGATCAGTAATGTAATGTATGTACACAGTGACTGCACCAGCAGAATAGTGAGTGCAGCTCTGCAGTATAATACAGGATGTAACTCAGGATCAGTAATGTAATGTATGTACACAGTGACTGCACCAGCAGAATAGTGAGTGCAGCTCTGGAGTATAATACAGGAGGTAAATCAGGATCAGTAATGTAATGTATGTACACAGTGACTGCACCAGCAGAATAGTGAGTGCAGCTCTGGAGTATAATACAGGATGTAACTCAGGATCAGTAATGTAATGTATGTACACAGTGACTGCACCAGCAGAATAGTGAGCGCAGCTCTGGAGTATAATACAGGAGGTAACTCAGGATCAGTAATGTAATGTATGTACACAGTGACTGCACCAGCAGAATAGTGAGTGCAGCTCTGGAGTATAATACAGGATGTAACTCAGGATCAGTAATGTAATGTATGCACACAGTGACTGCACCAGCAGAATAGTGAGTGCAGCTCTGGAGTATAATACAGGAGGTAACTCAGGATCAGTAATGTAATGTATGTACACAGTGACTGCACCAGCAGAATAGTGAGTGCAGCTCTGGAGTATAATACAGGAGGTAACTCAGGATCAGTAATGTAATGTATGTACACAGTGACTGCACCAGCAGAATAGTGAGTGCAGCTCTGCAGTATAATACAGGAGGTGACTCAGGATCAGTAATGTATTGTATGTACACAGTGACTGCACCAGCAGAATAGTGAGTGCAGCTCTGGAGTATAATACAGGATGTAACTCAGGATCAGTAATGTAATGTATGTACACAGTGACTGCACCAGCAGAATAGTGAGTGCAGCTCTGGAGTATAATACAGGATGTAACTCAGGATCAGTAATGTAATGTATGTACACAGTGACTGCACCAACAGAATAGTGAGCGCAGCTCTGGAGTATAATACAGGAGGGAACTCAGGATCAGTAATGTAATGTATGTACACAGTGACTCCACCAGCAGAATAGTGAGTGCAGCTCTGGAGTATAATACAGGATGTAACTCAGGATCAGTAATGTAATGTATGTACACAGTGACTGAACCAGCAGAATAGTGAGCGCAGCTCTGGAGGATAATACAGGAGGTAACTCAGGATCAGTAATGTAATGTATGTACACAGTGACTGCACCAGCAGAATAGTGAGTGCAGCTCTGCAGTATAATACAGGATGTAACTCAGGATCAGTAATGTAATGTATGTACACAGTGACTGCACCAGCAGAATAGTGAGTGCAGCTCTGGAGTATAATACAGGAGGTAAATCAGGATCAGTAATGTAATGTATGTACACAGTGACTGCACCAGCAGAATAGTGAGTGCAGCTCTGGAGTATAATACAGGATGTAACTCAGGATCAGTAATGTAATGTATGTACACAGTGACTGCACCAGCAGAATAGTGAGCGCAGCTCTGGAGTATAATACAGGATGTAACTCAGGATCAGTAATGTAATGTATGTACACAGTGACTGCACCAGCAGAATAGTGAGTGCAGCTCTGCAGTATAATACAGGAGGTGACTCAGGATCAGTAATGTATTGTATGTACACAGTGACTGCACCAGCAGAATAGTGAGTGCAGCTCTGGAGTATAATACAGGATGTAACTCAGGATCAGTAATGTAATGTATGTACACAGTGACTGCACCAGCAGAATAGTGAGTGCAGCTCTGGAGTATAATACAGGATGTAACTCAGGATCAGTAATGTAATGTATGTACACAGTGACTGCACCAACAGAATAGTGAGCGCAGCTCTGGAGTATAATACAGGAGGGAACTCAGGATCAGTAATGTAATGTATGTACACAGTGACTCCACCAGCAGAATAGTGAGTGCAGCTCTGGAGTATAATACAGGATGTAACTCAGGATCAGTAATGTAATGTATGTACACAGTGACTGAACCAGCAGAATAGTGAGCGCAGCTCTGGAGGATAATACAGGAGGTAACTCAGGATCAGTAATGTAATGTATGTACACAGTGACTGCACCAGCAGAATAGTGAGTGCAGCTCTGCAGTATAATACAGGATGTAACTCAGGATCAGTAATGTAATGTATGTACACAGTGACTGCACCAGCAGAATAGTGAGTGCAGCTCTGGAGTATAATACAGGAGGTAAATCAGGATCAGTAATGTAATGTATGTACACAGTGACTGCACCAGCAGAATAGTGAGTGCAGCTCTGGAGTATAATACAGGATGTAACTCAGGATCAGTAATGTAATGTATGTACACAGTGACTGCACCAGCAGAATAGTGAGCGCAGCTCTGGAGTATAATACAGGAGGTAACTCAGGATCAGTAATGTAATGTATGTACACAGTGACTGCACCAGCAGAATAGTGAGTGCAGCTCTGGAGTATAATACAGGATGTAACTCAGGATCAGTAATGTAATGTATGCACACAGTGACTGCACCAGCAGAATAGTGAGTGCAGCTCTGGAGTATAATACAGGAGGTAACTCAGGATCAGTAATGTAATGTATGTACACAGTGACTGCACCAGCAGAATAGTGAGTGCAGCTCTGGAGTATAATACAGGAGGTAACTCAGGATCAGTAATGTAATGTATGTACACAGTGACTGCACCAGCAGAATAGTGAGTGCAGCTCTGCAGTATAATACAGGAGGTGACTCAGGATCAGTAATGTATTGTATGTACACAGTGACTGCACCAGCAGAATAGTGAGTGCAGCTCTGGAGTATAATACAGGATGTAACTCAGGATCAGTAATGTAATGTATGTACACAGTGACTGCACCAGCAGAATAGTGAGTGCAGCTCTGGAGTATAATACAGGATGTAACTCAGGATCAGTAATGTAATGTATGTACACAGTGACTGCACCAACAGAATAGTGAGCGCAGCTCTGGAGTATAATACAGGAGGGAACTCAGGATCAGTAATGTAATGTATGTACACAGTGACTCCACCAGCAGAATAGTGAGTGCAGCTCTGGAGTATAATACAGGATGTAACTCAGGATCAGTAATGTAATGTATGTACACAGTGACTGAACCAGCAGAATAGTGAGCGCAGCTCTGGAGGATAATACAGGAGGTAACTCAGGATCAGTAATGTAATGTATGTACACAGTGACTGCACCAGCAGAATAGTGAGTGCAGCTCTGCAGTATAATACAGGATGTAACTCAGGATCAGTAATGTAATGTATGTACACAGTGACTGCACCAGCAGAATAGTGAGTGCAGCTCTGGAGTATAATACAGGAGGTAAATCAGGATCAGTAATGTAATGTATGTACACAGTGACTGCACCAGCAGAATAGTGAGTGCAGCTCTGGAGTATAATACAGGATGTAACTCAGGATCAGTAATGTAATGTATGTACACAGTGACTGCACCAGCAGAATAGTGAGCGCAGCTCTGGAGTATAATACAGGAGGTAACTCAGGATCAGTAATGTAATGTATGTACACAGTGACTGCACCAGCAGAATAGTGAGTGCAGCTCTGGAGTATAATACAGGATGTAACTCAGGATCAGTAATGTAATGTATGCACACAGTGACTGCACCAGCAGAATAGTGAGTGCAGCTCTGGAGTATAATACAGGAGGTAACTCAGGATCAGTAATGTAATGTATGTACACAGTGACTGCACCAGCAGAATAGTGAGTGCAGCTCTGGAGTATAATACAGGAGGTAACTCAGGATCAGTAATGTAATGTATGTACACAGTGACTGCACCAGCAGAATAGTGAGTGCAGCTCTGGAGTATAATACAGGAGGTAACTCAGGATCAGTAATGTAATGTATGTACACAGTGACTGCACCAGCAGAATAGTGAGTGCAGCTCTGGAGTATAATACAGGAGGTAACTCAGGATCAGTAATGTAATGTACACAGTGACTGCACCAGCAGAATAGTGAGTGCAGCTCTGGAGTATAATGCAGGAGGTAACTCAGGATCAGTAATGTAATGTATGCACACAGTGACTGCACCAGCAGAATAGTGAGTGCAGCTCTGGAGTATAATACAGGATGTAACTCAGGATCAGTAATGTAATGTATGTACACAGTGACTGCACCAGCAGAATAGTGAGTGCAGCTCTGGAGTATAATACAGGAGGTAACTCAGGATCAGTAATGTAATGCATGTACACAGTGAATGCACCAGCAGAATAGTGAGTGCAGCTCTGGAGTATAATGCAGGAGGTAACTCAGGATCAGTAATGTAATGTATGTACACAGTGACTGCACCAGCAGAATAGTGAGTGCAGCTCTGGAGTATAATACAGGATGTAACTCAGGATCAGTAATGTAATGTATGTACACAGTGACTGCACCAGCAGAATAGTGAGTGCAGCTCTGGAGTATAATACAGGAGGTAACTCAGGATCAGTAATGTAATGTATGTACACAGTGACTGCACCAGCAGAATAGTGAGTGCAGCTCTGGAATATAATACAGGAGGTAACTAAGGATCAGTAATGTAATGTTTGTACACAGTGACTGCACCAGCAGAATAGTGAGTGCAGCTCTGGAGTATAATACAGGAGGTAACTAAGGATCAGTAATGTAATGTTTGTACACAGTGACTGCACCAGCAGAATAGTGAGTGCAGCTCTGGAATATAATACAGGAGGTAACTAAGGATCAGTAATGTAATGTTTGTACACAGTGACTGCACCAGCAGAATAGTGAGTGCAGCTCTGGAATATAATACAGGAGGTAACTAAGGATCAGTAATGTAATGTTTGTACACAGTGACTGCACCAGCAGAATAGTGAGTGCAGCTCTGGAATATAATACAGGAGGTAACTAAGGATCAGTAATGTAATGTTTGTACACAGTGACTGCACCAGCAGAATAGTGAGAGCAGCTCTGGAGTATAATACAGGAGGTAACTCAGGATCAGTAATGTAATGTATGTACACAGTGACTGCACCAGCAGAATAGTGAGTGCAGCTCTGGAATATAATACAGGAGGTAACTAAGGATCAGTAATGTAATGTATGTACACAGTGACTCCACCAGCAGAATAGTGAGCGCAGCTCTGGAGTATAATACAGGAGGTAACTCAGGATCAGTAATGTAATGTATGTACACAGTGACTGCACCAGCAGAATAGTGAGTGCAGCTCTGGAATATAATACAGGAGGTAACTAAGGATCAGTAATGTAATGTATGTACACAGTGACTCCACCAGCAGAATAGTGAGCGCAGCTCTGGAGTATAATACAGGAGGTAACTCAGGATCAGTAATGTAATGTATGTACACAGTGACTGCACCAGCAGAATAGTGAGTGCAGCTCTGGAGTATAATACAGGATGTAACTCAGGATCAGTAATGTAATGTATGCACACAGTGACTGCACCAGCAGAATAGTGAGTGCAGCTCTGGAGTATAATACAGGAGGTAACTCAGGATCAGTAATGTAATGTATGCACACAGTGACTGCACCAGCAGAATAGTGAGTGCAGCTCTGGAGTATAATACAGGATGTAACTCAGGATCAGTAATGTAATGTATGTACACAGTGACTGCACCAGCAGAATAGTGAGTGCAGCTCTGGAGTATAATACAGGAGGTAACTCAGGATCAGTAATGTAATGCATGTACACAGTGAATGCACCAGCAGAATAGTGAGTGCAGCTCTGGAGTATAATGCAGGAGGTAACTCAGGATCAGTAATGTAATGTATGTACACAGTGACTGCACCAGCAGAATAGTGAGTGCAGCTCTGGAGTATAATACAGGATGTAACTCAGGATCAGTAATGTAATGTATGTACACAGTGACTGCACCAGCAGAATAGTGAGTGCAGCTCTGGAGTATAATACAGGATGTAACTCAGGATCAGTAATGTAATGTATGTACACAGTGACTGCACCAGCAGAATAGTGAGTGCAGCTCTGCAGTATAATACAGGAGGTGACTCAGGATCAGTAATGTATTGTATGTACACAGTGACTGCAACAGCAGAATAGTGAGTGCAGCTCTGGAGTATAATACAGGATGTAACTCAGGATCAGTAATGTAATGTATGTACACAGTGACTGCACCAGCAGAATAGTGAGTGCAGCTCTGGAGTATAATACAGGATGTAACTCAGGATCAGTAATGTAATGTATGTACACAGTGACTGCACCAACAGAATAGTGAGCGCAGCTCTGGAGTATAATACAGGAGGGAACTCAGGATCCGTAATGTAATGTATGTACACAGTGACTGAACCAGCAGAATAGTGAGCGCAGCTCTGGAGGATAATACAGGAGGTAACTCAGGATCAGTAATGTAATGTATGTACACAGTGACTGCACCAGCAGAATAGTGAGTGCAGCTCTGCAGTATAATACAGGATGTAACTCAGGATCAGTAATGTAATGTATGTACACAGTGACTGCACCAGCAGAATAGTGAGTGCAGCTCTGGAGTATAATACAGGATGTAACTCAGGATCAGTAATGTAATGTATGTACACAGTGACTGCACCAGCAGAATAGTGAGTGCAGCTCTGGAGTATAATACAGGATGTAACTCAGGATCAGTAATGTAATGTATGTACACAGTGACTGCACCAACAGAATAGTGAGCGCAGCTCTGGAGTATAATACAGGAGGGAACTCAGGATCAGTAATGTAATGTATGTACACAGTGACTGAACCAGCAGAATAGTGAGTGCAGCTCTGGAGTATAATACAGGAGGTAACTCAGGATCAGTAATGTAATGTATGTACACAGTGACTGCACCAGCAGAATAGTGAGTGCAGCTCTGGAGTATAATACAGGATGTAACTCAGGATCAGTAATGTAATGTATGTACACAGTGACTGCACCAACAGAATAGTGAGCGCAGCTCTGGAGGATAATACAGGAGGTAACTCAGGATCAGTAATGTAATGTATTTACACAGTGACTGCACCAGCAGAATAGTGAGTGCAGCTCTGGAGTATAATACAGGATGTAACTCAGGATCAGTAATGTAATGTATGTACACAGTGACTGCACCAGCAGAATAGTGAGTACAGCTCTGGAGTATAATACAGGATGTAACTCAGGATCAGTAATGTAATGTATGTACACAGTGACTGCACCAGCAGAATAGTGAGCGCAGCTCTGGAGTATAATACAGGAGGTAACTCAGGATCAGTAATGTAATGTATATACACAGTGACTGCACCAGCAGAATAGTGAGTGCAGCTCTGGAGTATAATACAGGAGGTAACTCAGGATCAGTAATGTAATGTATGTACACAGTGACTGCACCAGCAGAATAGTGAGTGCAGCTCTGGAGTATAATACAGGATGTAACTCAGGATCAGTAATGTAATGTATGTACACAGTGACTGCACCAACAGAATAGTGAGCGCAGCTCTGGAGTATAATACAGGAGGGAACTCAGGATCAGTAATGTAATGTATGTACACAGTGACTGCACCAGCAGAATAGTGAGCGCAGCTCTGGAGGATAATACAGGAGGTAACTCAGGATCAGTAATGTAATGTATGTACACAGTGACTGCACCAGCAGAATAGTGAGCGCAGCTCTGGAGTATAATACAGGAGGTAACTCAGGATCAGTAATGTAATGTATGTACACAGTGACTGCACCAGCAGAATAGTGAGCGCAGCTCTGGAGTATAATACAGGATGTAACTCAGGATCAGTAATGTAATGTATGTACACAGTGACTCCACCAGCAGAATAGTGAGTGCAGCTCTGGAGTATAATACAGGAGGTAACTCAGGATCAGTAATGTAATGTATGTACACAGTGACTGCACCAGCAGAATAGTGAGTGCAGCTCTGGAGTATAATACAGGAGGTAACTCAGGATCAGTAATGTAATGTATGTACACAGTGACTGTACCAGCAGAATAGTGAGTGCAGCTCTGGAGTATAATACAGGAGGTAAATCAGGATCAGTAATGTAATGTATGTACACAGTGACTGCACCAGCAGAATAGTGAGTGCAGCTCTGGAGTATAATACAGGAGGTAACTCAGGATCAGTAATGTAATGTATGTACACAGTGACTGCACCAGCAGAATAGTGAGTGCAGCTCTGGGGTATAATACAGGAGGTAACTCAGGATCAGTAATGTAATGTATGTACACAGTGACTGCACCAGCAGAATAGTGAGTGCAGCTCTGGAGTATAATACAGGAGGTAAATCAGGATCAGTAATGTAATGTATGTACACAGTGACTGCACCAGCAGAATAGTGAGTGCAGCTCTGGGGTATAATACAGGAGGTAACTCAGGATCAGTAATGTAATGTATGTACACAGTGACTGCACCAGCAGAATAGTGAGTGCAGCTCTGGAGTATAATACAGGATGTAACTCAGGATCAGTAATGTAATGTATGTACACAGTGACTGCACCAGCAGAATAGTGAGTGCAGCTCGAGTATAATACAGGAGGTAACTCAGGATCAGTAATGTAATGTATGTACACAGTGACTGCACCAGCAGAATAGTGAGTGCAGCTCTGGGGTATAATACAGGAGGTAACTCAGGATCAGTAATGTAATGTATGTACACAGTGACTGCACCAGCAGAATAGTGAGTGCAGCTCTGGAGTATAATACAGGAGGTAAATCAGGATCAGTAATGTAATGTATGTACACAGTGACTGCACCAGCAGAATAGTGAGTGCAGCTCTGGGGTATAATACAGGAGGTAACTCAGGATCAGTAATGTAATGTATGCACACAGTGACTGCACCAGCAGAATAGTGAGAGCAGCTCTGGAGTATAATACAGGATGTAACTCAGGATCAGTAATGTAATGTATGTACACAGTGACTGCACCAGCAGAATAGTGAGAGCAGCTCTGGAGTATAATACAGGAGGTAACTCAGGAACAGTAATGTAATGTATGTACACAGTGACTACACCAGCAGAATAGTGAGTGCAGCTCTGCAGTATAATACAGGAGGTAACCCAGGATCAGTAATGTAATGTATGTACACAGTGACTGCACCAGCAGAATAGTGAGTGCAGCTCTGGAGGATAATACAGGATGTAACTCAGGATCAGTAATGTAATGTATGTACACAGTGACTGCACCAGCAGAATAGTGAGTGCAGCTCTGGAGTATAATACAGGATGTAACTCAGGAACAGTAATGTAATGTATGTACACAGTGACTACACCAGCAGAATAGTGAGTGCAGCTCTGCAGTATAATACAGGAGGTAACCCAGGATCAGTAATGTAATGTATGTACACAGTGACTGCACCAGCAGAATAGTGAGTGCAGCTCTGGAGGATAATACAGGATGTAACTCAGGATCAGTAATGTAATGTATGTACACAGTGACTGCACCAGCAGAATAGTGAGTGCAGCTCTGGGGTATAATACAGGATGTAACTCAGGATCAGTAATGTAATGTATGTACACAGTGACTGCACCAGCAGAATAGTGAGTGCAGCTCTGGAGTATAATACAGGAGGTAACTCAGGATCAGTAATGTAATGTATGTACACAGTGACTGCACCAGCAGAATAGTGAGTGCAGCTCTGGAATATAATACAGGAGGTAACTAAGGATCAGTAATGTAATGTATGTACACAGTGACTCCACCAGCAGAATAGTGAGCGCAGCTCTGGAGTATAATACAGGAGGTAACTCAGGATCAGTAATGTAATGTATGTACACAGTGACTGCACCAGCAGAATAGTGAGTGCAGCTCTGGAGTATAATACAGGATGTAACTCAGGATCAGTAATGTAATGTATGTACACAGTGACTGCACCAGCAGAATAGTGAGTGCAGCTCTGGAGTATAATACAGGAGGTAACTCAGGATCAGTAATGTAATGCATGTACACAGTGAATGCACCAGCAGAATAGTGAGTGCAGCTCTTTAGTATAATGCAGGAGGTAACTCAGGATCAGTAATGTAATGTATGTACACAGTGACTGCACCAGCAGAATAGTGAGTGCAGCTCTGGAGTATAATACAGGATGTAACTCAGGATCAGTAATGTAATGTATGTACACAGTGACTGCACCAGCAGAATAGTGAGTGCAGCTCTGGAGTATAATACAGGAGGTAACTCAGGATCAGTAATGTAATGTATGTACACAGTGACTGCACCAGCAGAATAGTGAGTGCAGCTCTGGAGTATAATACAGGAGGTAACTCAGGATCAGTAATGTAATGTATGTACACAGTGACTGCACCAGCAGAATAGTGAGTGCAGCTCTGGAGAATAATACAGGATGTAACTCAGGATCAGTAATGTAATGTATGTACACAGTGACTGCACCAACAGAATAGTGAGTGCAGCTCTGGAGGATAATACAGGATGTAACTCAGGATCCGTAATGTAATGTATGTACACAGTGACTGCACCAGCAGAATAGTGAGTGCAGCTCTGGAGTATAATACAGAATGTAACTCAGGATCAGTAATGTAATGTATGTACACAGTGACTGCACCAGCAGAATAGTGAGTGCAGCTCTGGAGTATAATACAGAATGTAACTCAGGATCAGTAATGTAATGTATGTACACAGTGACTGCACCAGCAGATAGTGAGTGCAGCTCTGGAGTATAATACAGGATGTAACTCAGGATCAGTAATGTAATGTATGTACACAGTGACTGCACCAGCAGAATAGTGAGTGCAGCTCTGGAGTATAATGCAGGAGGTAAGTCAGGATCAGTAATGTAATGTATGTACACAGTGACTGCACCAGCAGAATAGTGAGTGCAGCTCTGGAGGATAATACAGGATGTAACTCAGGATCCGTAATGTAATGTATGTACACAGTGACTGCACCAGCAGAATAGTGAGTGCAGCTCTGGAGTATAATACAGGATGTAACTCAGGATCAGTAATGTAATGTATGTACACAGTGACTGCACCAGCAGAATAGTGAGTGCAGCTCTGGAGTATAATACAGGAGGTAACTCAGGATCAGTAATGTAATGTATGTACACAGTGACTGCACCAGCAGAATAGTGAGTGCAGCTCTGGAATATAATACAGGAGGTAACTAAGGATCAGTAATGTAATGTATGTACACAGTGACTCCACCAGCAGAATAGTGAGCGCAGCTCTGGAGTATAATACAGGAGGTAACTCAGGATCAGTAATGTAATGTATGTACACAGTGACTGCACCAGCAGAATAGTGAGTGCAGCTCTGGAGTATAATACAGGATGTAACTCAGGATCAGTAATGTAATGTATGCACACAGTGACTGCACCAGCAGAATAGTGAGTGCAGCTCTGGAGTATAATACAGGAGGTAACTCAGGATCAGTAATGTAATGTATGCACACAGTGACTGCACCAGCAGAATAGTGAGTGCAGCTCTGGAGTATAATACAGGATGTAACTCAGGATCAGTAATGTAATGTATGTACACAGTGACTGCACCAGCAGAATAGTGAGTGCAGCTCTGGAGTATAATACAGGAGGTAACTCAGGATCAGTAATGTAATGCATGTACACAGTGAATGCACCAGCAGAATAGTGAGTGCAGCTCTGGAGTATAATGCAGGAGGTAACTCAGGATCAGTAATGTAATGTATGTACACAGTGACTGCACCAGCAGAATAGTGAGTGCAGCTCTGGAGTATAATACAGGATGTAACTCAGGATCAGTAATGTAATGTATGTACACAGTGACTGCACCAGCAGAATAGTGAGTGCAGCTCTGGAGTATAATACAGGATGTAACTCAGGATCAGTAATGTAATGTATGTACACAGTGACTGCACCAGCAGAATAGTGAGTGCAGCTCTGCAGTATAATACAGGAGGTGACTCAGGATCAGTAATGTATTGTATGTACACAGTGACTGCACCAGCAGAATAGTGAGTGCAGCTCTGGAGTATAATACAGGATGTAACTCAGGATCAGTAATGTAATGTATGTACACAGTGACTGCACCAGCAGAATAGTGAGTGCAGCTCTGGAGTATAATACAGGATGTAACTCAGGATCAGTAATGTAATGTATGTACACAGTGACTGCACCAACAGAATAGTGAGCGCAGCTCTGGAGTATAATACAGGAGGGAACTCAGGATCCGTAATGTAATGTATGTACACAGTGACTGAACCAGCAGAATAGTGAGCGCAGCTCTGGAGGATAATACAGGAGGTAACTCAGGATCAGTAATGTAATGTATGTACACAGTGACTGCACCAGCAGAATAGTGAGTGCAGCTCTGCAGTATAATACAGGATGTAACTCAGGATCAGTAATGTAATGTATGTACACAGTGACTGCACCAGCAGAATAGTGAGTGCAGCTCTGGAGTATAATACAGGATGTAACTCAGGATCAGTAATGTAATGTATGTACACAGTGACTGCACCAGCAGAATAGTGAGTGCAGCTCTGGAGTATAATACAGGATGTAACTCAGGATCAGTAATGTAATGTATGTACACAGTGACTGCACCAACAGAATAGTGAGCGCAGCTGTGGAGTATAATACAGGAGGGAACTCAGGATCAGTAATGTAATGTATGTACACAGTGACTGAACCAGCAGAATAGTGAGTGCAGCTCTGGAGTATAATACAGGAGGTAACTCAGGATCAGTAATGTAATGTATGTACACAGTGACTGCACCAGCAGAATAGTGAGTGCAGCTCTGGAGTATAATACAGGATGTAACTCAGGATCAGTAATGTAATGTATGTACACAGTGACTGCACCAGCAGAATAGTGAGTGCAGCTCTGGAGTATAATACAGGAGGTAACTCAGGATCAGTAATGTAATGCATGTACACAGTGAATGCACCAGCAGAATAGTGAGTGCAGCTCTGGAGTATAATGCAGGAGGTAACTCAGGATCAGTAATGTAATGTATGTACACAGTGACTGCACCAGCAGAATAGTGAGTGCAGCTCTGGAGTATAATACAGGATGTAACTCAGGATCAGTAATGTAATGTATGTACACAGTGACTGCACCAGCAGAATAGTGAGTGCAGCTCTGGAGTATAATACAGGAGGTAACTCAGGATCAGTAATGTAATGTATGTACACAGTGACTGCACCAGCAGAATAGTGAGTGCAGCTCTGGAGTATAATACAGGAGGTAACTCAGGATCAGTAATGTAATGTATGTACACAGTGACTGCACCAGCAGAATAGTGAGTGCAGCTCTGGAGAATAATACAGGATGTAACTCAGGATCAGTAATGTAATGTATGTACACAGTGACTGCACCAACAGAATAGTGAGTGCAGCTCTGGAGGATAATACAGGATGTAACTCAGGATCCGTAATGTAATGTATGTACACAGTGACTGCACCAGCAGAATAGTGAGTGCAGCTCTGGAGTATAATACAGAATGTAACTCAGGATCAGTAATGTAATGTATGTACACAGTGACTGCACCAGCAGATAGTGAGTGCAGCTCTGGAGTATAATACAGGATGTAACTCAGGATCAGTAATGTAATGTATGTACACAGTGACTGCACCAGCAGAATAGTGAGTGCAGCTCTGGAGTATAATGCAGGAGGTAAGTCAGGATCAGTAATGTAATGTATGTACACAGTGACTGCACCAGCAGAATAGTGAGTGCAGCTCTGGAGGATAATACAGGATGTAACTCAGGATCCGTAATGTAATGTATGTACACAGTGACTGCACCAGCAGAATAGTGAGTGCAGCTCTGGAGTATAATACAGGATGTAACTCAGGATCAGTAATGTAATGTATGTACACAGTGACTGCACCAGCAGAATAGTGAGTGCAGCTCTGGAGTATAATACAGGATGTAACTCAGGATCAGTAATGTAATGTATGTACACAGTGACTGCACCAGCAGAATAGTGAGTGCAGCTCTGGAGGATAATACAGGATGTAACTCAGGATCCGTAATGTAATGTATGTACACAGTGACTGCACCAGCAGAATAGTGAGTGCAGCTCTGGAGTATAATACAGAATGTAACTCAGGATCAGTAATGTAATGTATGTACACAGTGACTGCACCAGCAGAATAGTGAGTGCAGCTCTGGAGTATAATACAGAATGTAACTCAGGATCAGTAATGTAATGTATGTACACAGTGACTGCACCAGCAGAATAGTGAGTGCAGCTCTGGAGTATAATGCAGGAGGTAACTCAGGATCAGTAATGTAATGTATGTACACAGTGACTGCACCAGCAGAATAGTGAGTGCAGCTCTGGAGGATAATACAGGATGTAACTCAGGATCCGTAATGTAATGTATGTACACAGTGACTGCACCAGCAGAATAGTGAGTGCAGCTCTGGAGTATAATACAGGATGTAACTCAGGATCAGTAATGTAATGTATGTACACAGTGACTGCACCAGCAGAATAGTGAGTGCAGCTCTGGAGTATAATGCAGGAGGTAACTCAGGATCAGTAATGTAATGTATGTACACAGTGACTGCACCAGCAGAATAGTGAGTGCAGCTCTGGAGTATAATGCAGGAGGTAACTCAGGATCAGTAATGTAATGTATGTACACAGTGACTGCACCAACAGAATAGTGAGTGCAGCTCTGAAGTATAATACAGGATGTAACTCAGGATCAGTAATGTAATGTATGTACACAGTGACTGCACCAGCAGAATAGTGAGTGCAGCTCTGGAGTATAATGCAGGAGGTAACTCAGGATCAGTAATGTAATGTATGTACACAGTGACTGCACCAGCAGAATAGTGAGTGCAGCTCTGAAGTATAATGCAGGAGGTAACTCAGGATCAGTAATGTAATGTATGTACACAGTGACTGCACCAACAGAATAGTGAGTGCAGCTCTGAAGTATAATACAGGAGGTAACTCAGGATCAGTAATGTAATGTATATACACAGTGACTGCACCAGCAGAATAGTGAGTGCAGCTCTGGAGTATAATGCAGGAGGTAACTCAGGATCAGTAATGTAATGTATGTACACAGTGACTGCACCAGCAGAATAGTGAGTGCAGCTCTGAAGTATAATACAGGATGTAACTCAGGATCAGTAATGTAATGTATGTACACAGTGACTGCACCAGCAGAATAGTGAGTGCAGCTCTGGAGTATAATACAGGAGGTAACTCAGGATCAGTAATGTAATGTATGTACACAGTGACTGCACCAACAGAATAGTGAGTGCAGCTCTGAAGTATAATACAGGATGTAACTCAGGATCAGTAATGTAATGTATGTACACAGTGACTGCACCAGCAGAATAGTGAGTGCAGCTCTGGAGTATAATGCAGGAGGTAACTCAGGATCAGTAATGTAATGTATGTACACAGTGACTGCACCAACAGAATAGTGAGTGCAGCTCTGAAGTATAATACAGGATGTAACTCAGGATCAGTAATGTAATGTATGTACACAGTGACTGCACCAGCAGAATAGTGAGTGCAGCTCTGGAGTATAATGCAGGAGGTAACTCAGGATCAGTAATGTAATGTACGTACACAGTGACTGCACCAGCAGAATAGTGAGTGCAGCTCTGAAGTATAATGCAGGAGGTAACTCAGGATCAGTAATGTAATGTATGTACACAGTGACTGCACCAACAGAATAGTGAGTGCAGCTCTGAAGTATAATACAGGAGGTAACTCAGGATCAGTAATGTAATGTATGTACACAGTGACTGCACCAGCAGAATAGTGAGTGCAGCTCTGGAGTATAATGCAGGAGGTAACTCAGGATCAGAAATGTAATGTATGTACACAGTGACTGCCCCAGCAGAATAGTGAGCGCAGCTCTGGAGTATAATGCAGGAGGTAACTCAGGATCAGTAATGTAATGTATGTACACAGTGACTGCACCAGCAGAATAGTGAGTACAGCTCTGGAGTATAATACAGGAGGTAACTCAGGATCAGTAATGTAATGTATGTACACAGTGACTGCACCAGCAGAATAGTGAGTGCAGCTCTGAAGTATAATACAGGATGTAACTCAGGATCAGTAATGTAATGTATGTACACAGTGACTGCACCAGCAGAATAGTGAGTGCAGCTCTGGAGTATAATGCAGGAGGTAACTCAGGATCAGTAATGTAATGTATGTACACAGTGACTGCACCAGCAGAATAGTGAGTGCAGCTCTGGAGTATAATACAGGAGGTAACTCAGGATCAGTAATGTAATGTATGTACACAGTGACTACACCAGCAGAATAGTGAGTGCAGCTCTGGGGTATAATACAGGATGTAACTCAGGATCAGTAATGTAATGTATGTACACAGTGACTGCACCAGCAGAATAGTGAGTGCAGCTCTGGAGTATAATACAGGATGTAACTCAGGATCAGTAATGTAATGTATGTACACAGTGACTGCACCAGCAGAATAGTGAGTGCAGCTCTGGAGTATAATACAGGATGTAACTCAGGATCAGTAATGTAATGCATGTACACAGTGACTGCACCAGCAGAATAGTGAGTGCAGCTCTGGAGTATAATACAGGATGTAACTCAGGATCAGTAATGTAATGTATGTACACAGTGACTGCACCAGCAGAATAGAGAGTGCAGCTCCGGAGTATAATACAGGATGTAACTCAGGATCAGTAATGTAATGTATGTACACAGTGACTGCACCAGCAGAATAGTGAGTGCAGCTCTGGGGTATAATAAAGGAGGTAACTCAGGATCAGTAATGTAATGTATGTACACAGTGACTGCTCCAGCAGAATAGTGAGTGCAGCTCTGGGGTATAATAAAGGAGGTAACTCAGGATCAGTAATGTAATGTATGTACACAGTGACTGCACCAGCAGAATAGTGAGTGCAGCTCTGGAGTATAATACAGGAGGTAGCTCAGGATCAGTAATGTAATGTATGTACACAGTGACTGCACCAGCAGAATAGTGAGTGCAGCTCTGGAGTATAATACAGGATGTAACTCAGGATCAGTAATGTAATGTATGTACACAGTGACTGCACCAGCAGAATAGTGAGTGCAGCTCTGGAGTATAATACAGGAGGTAACTCAGGATCAGTAATGTAATGTATGTACACAGTGACTGCACCAGCAGAATAGAGAGTGCAGCTCTGGAGTATAATACAGGATGTAACTCAGGATCAGTAATGTAATGTATGTACACAGTGACTGCACCAGCAGAATAGTGAGTGCAGCTCTGGAGTATAATACAGGATGTAACTCAGGATCAGTAATGTAATGTATGTACACAGTGACTGCACCAGCAGAATAGTGAGTGCAGCTCTGGAGTATAATGCAGGAGGTAACTCAGGATCAGTAATGTAATGTACGTACACAGTGACTGCACCAGCAGAATAGTGAGTGCAGCTCTGAAGTATAATGCAGGAGGTAACTCAGGATCAGTAATGTAATGTATGTACACAGTGACTGCACCAACAGAATAGTGAGTGCAGCTCTGAAGTATAATACAGGAGGTAACTCAGGATCAGTAATGTAATGTATGTACACAGTGACTGCACCAGCAGAATAGTGAGTGCAGCTCTGGAGTATAATGCAGGAGGTAACTCAGGATCAGAAATGTAATGTATGTACACAGTGACTGCACCAGCAGAATAGTGAGTGCAGCTCTGAAGTATAATACAGGATGTAACTCAGGATCAGTAATGTAATGTATGTACACAGTGACTGCACCAGCAGAATAGTGAGTGCAGCTCTGGAGTATAATGCAGGAGGTAACTCAGGATCAGTAATGTAATGTATGTACACAGTGACTGCACCAGCAGAATAGTGAGTGCAGCTCTGGAGTATAATACAGGAGGTAACTCAGGATCAGTAATGTAATGTATGTACACAGTGACTACACCAGCAGAATAGTGAGTGCAGCTCTGGGGTATAATACAGGATGTAACTCAGGATCAGTAATGTAATGTATGTACACAGTGACTGCACCAGCAGAATAGTGAGTGCAGCTCTGGAGTATAATACAGGATGTAACTCAGGATCAGTAATGTAATGTATGTACACAGTGACTGCACCAGCAGAATAGTGAGTGCAGCTCTGGAGTATAATACAGGATGTAACTCAGGATCAGTAATGTAATGTATGTACACAGTGACTGCACCAGCAGAATAGTGAGTGCAGCTCTGAAGTATAATACAGGATGTAACTCAGGATCAGTAATGTAATGTATGTACACAGTGACTGCACCAGCAGAATAGTGAGTACAGCTCTGGAGTATAATACAGGAGGTAACTCAGGATCAGTAATGTAATGTATGTACACAGTGACTGCACCAGCAGAATAGTGAGTGCAGCTCTGAAGTATAATACAGGATGTAACTCAGGATCAGTAATGTAATGTATGTACACAGTGACTGCACCAGCAGAATAGTGAGTGCAGCTCTGGAGTATAATGCAGGAGGTAACTCAGGATCAGTAATGTAATGTATGTACACAGTGACTGCACCAGCAGAATAGTGAGTGCAGCTCTGGAGTATAATACAGGAGGTAACTCAGGATCAGTAATGTAATGTATGTACACAGTGACTACACCAGCAGAATAGTGAGTGCAGCTCTGGGGTATAATACAGGATGTAACTCAGGATCAGTAATGTAATGTATGTACACAGTGACTGCACCAGCAGAATAGTGAGTGCAGCTCTGGAGTATAATACAGGATGTAACTCAGGATCAGTAATGTAATGTATGTACACAGTGACTGCACCAGCAGAATAGTGAGTGCAGCTCTGGAGTATAATACAGGATGTAACTCAGGATCAGTAATGTAATGCATGTACACAGTGACTGCACCAGCAGAATAGTGAGTGCAGCTCTGGAGTATAATACAGGATGTAACTCAGGATCAGTAATGTAATGTATGTACACAGTGACTGCACCAGCAGAATAGAGAGTGCAGCTCCGGAGTATAATACAGGATGTAACTCAGGATCAGTAATGTAATGTATGTACACAGTGACTGCACCAGCAGAATAGTGAGTGCAGCTCTGGGGTATAATAAAGGAGGTAACTCAGGATCAGTAATGTAATGTATGTACACAGTGACTGCACCAGCAGAATAGTGAGTGCAGCTCTGGAGTATAATACAGGAGGTAGCTCAGGATCAGTAATGTAATGTATGTACACAGTGACTGCACCAGCAGAATAGTGAGTGCAGCTCTGGAGTATAATACAGGATGTAACTCAGGATCAGTAATGTAATGTATGTACACAGTGACTGCACCAGCAGAATAGTGAGTGCAGCTCTGGAGTATAATACAGAGGTAACTCAGGATCAGTAATGTAATGTATGTACACAGTGACTGCACCAGCAGAATAGAGAGTGCAGCTCTGGAGTATAATACAGGATGTAACTCAGGATCAGTAATGTAATGTATGTACACAGTGACTGCACCAGCAGAATAGTGAGTGCAGCTCTGGAGTATAATACAGGATGTAACTCAGGATCAGTAATGTAATGTATGTACACAGTGACTGCACCAGCAGAAAGTGAGTGCAGCTCTGGAGTATAATGCAGGAGGTAACTCAGGATCAGTAATGTAATGTACGTACACAGTGACTGCACCAGCAGAATAGTGAGTGCAGCTCTGAAGTATAATGCAGGAGGTAACTCAGGATCAGTAATGTAATGTATGTACACAGTGACTGCACCAACAGAATAGAGTGCAGCTCTGAAGTATAATACAGGAGGTAACTCAGGATCAGTAATGTAATGTATGTACACAGTGACTGCACCAGCAGAATAGTGAGTGCAGCTCTGGAGTATAATGCAGGAGGTAACTCAGGATCAGAAATGTAATGTATGTACACAGTGACTGCACCAGCAGAATAGTGAGTGCAGCTCTGAAGTATAATACAGGATGTAACTCAGGATCAGTAATGTAATGTATGTACACAGTGACTGCACCAGCAGAATAGTGAGTGCAGCTCTGGAGTATAATGCAGGAGGTAACTCAGGATCAGTAATGTAATGTATGTACACAGTGACTGCACCAGCAGAATAGTGAGTGCAGCTCTGGAGTATAATACAGGAGGTAACTCAGGATCAGTAATGTAATGTATGTACACAGTGACTACACCAGCAGAATAGTGAGTGCAGCTCTGGGGTATAATACAGGATGTAACTCAGGATCAGTAATGTAATGTATGTACACAGTGACTGCACCAGCAGAATAGTGAGTGCAGCTCTGGGAGTATAATACAGGATGTAACTCAGGATCAGTAATGTAATGTATGTACACAGTGACTGCACCAGCAGAATAGTGAGTGCAGCTCTGGAGTATAATAACAGGATGTAACTCAGGATCAGTAATGTAATGTATGTACACAGTGACTGCACCAGCAGAATAGTGAGTGCAGCTCTGGAGTATCATACAGGATGTAACTCAGGATCAGTATGTAATGTATGTACACAGTGACCTGCACCAGCAGAATAGTGAGTGCAGCTCTGGAGTATAATACAGGATGTAACTCAGGATCAGTAATGTAATGCATGTACACAGTGACTGCACCAGCAGAATAGTGAGTGCAGCTCCAGAGTATAATACAGGATGTAACTCAGGATCAGTAATGTAATGTATGTACACAGTGACTGCACCAGCAGAATAGTGAGTGCAGCTCTGGGGTATAATAAGGAGGTAACTCAGGATCAGTAATGTAATGTATGTACACAGTGACTGCACCAGCAGAATAGTGAGTGCAGCTCTGGAGTATAATACAGGAGGTAGCTCAGGGATCAGTAATGTAATGTATGTACACAGTGACTGCACCAGCAGAATAGTGAGTGCAGCTCTGGAGTATAATACAGGATGTAACTCAGGATCAGTAATGTAATGTATGTACACAGTGACTGCACCAGCAGAATAGTGAGTGCAGCTCTGAGTATCACTACAGACGTAACTCAGGATCAGTAATATAATGTATGTACACAGTGGACTGCAACCAGCAAGAAATAAAGTTGAGTGCAGCTCTGGAGTTACAGGACGTAACTCAGGATCAGTAATATAATGTATGTACACAGTGACTGCACCAGCAGAATAGTGAGTGCAGCTCTGGAGTATAATACAGGATGTAACTCAGGATCAGTAATGTAATGTATGTACACAGTGACTGCACCAGCAGAATAGTGAGTGCAGCTCTGGAGTATAATACAGGAGGTAACTCAGGATCAGTAATGTAATGTATGTACACAGTGACTGCACCAGCAGAATAGAGAGTGCAGCTCTGGAGTATAATACAGGATGTAACTCAGGATCAGTAATGTAATGTATGTACACAGTGACTGCACCAGCAGAATAGTGAGTGCAGCTCTGGAGAATAATACAGGAGGTAACTCAGGATCAGTAATGTAATGTATGTACACAGTGACTGCACCAGCAGAATAGTGAGTGCAGCTCTGGAGTATAATACAGGATGTTACTCAGGATCAGTAATGTAATGTATGTACACAGTGACTGCACCAGCAGAATAGTGAGTGCAGCTCTGGAATATAATACAGGATGTAACTCAGGATCAGTAATGTAATGTATGTACACAGTGACTGCACCAGCAGAATAGTGAGTGCAGCTCTGAAGTATAATACAGGATGTAACTCAGGATCAGTAATGTAATGTATGTACACAGTGACTCCACCTGCAGAATAGTGAGTGCAGCTCTGGAGCATAATACAGGATGTAACTCAGGATCAGTAATGTAATGTATGTACACAGTGACTGCACCAGCAGAATAGTGAGTGCAGCTCTGGGGTATAATACAGGATGTAACTCAGGATCAGTAATGTAATATATATACACAGTGACTGCACCAGCAGAATAGTGAGTGCAGCTCTGGGGTATAATACAGGATGTAACTCAGGATCAGTAATGTAATGTATGTACACAGTGACTGCACCAGCAGAATAGTGAGTGCAGCTCTGGAGTATAATACAGGAGGTAACTCAGGATCAGTAATGTAATGTATGTACACAGTGACTGCACTAGCAGAATGGTGAGTGCAGCTCTGGAGTATAATACAGGATATAACTCAGGATCAGTAATGTAATGTATACACACAGTGACTGCTCCAGCAGAATAGTGAGTGCAGCTCTGGAGTATAATACAGGAAGTAACTCAGGATCAGTAATGTAATGTATGTACACAGTGACTGCACCAGCAGAATAGTGAGTGCAGCTCTGGAGTATAATACAGGATGTAACTCCGGATCAGTAATGTAATGTATGAACACAGTGACTGCACCAGCAGAATAGTGAGTGCAGCTCTGGAGTATAATAGAGGAGGTAACTCAGGATCAGTAATGTAATGTATGTACACAGTGACTGCACCAGCAGAATGGTGAGTGCAGCTCTGGAGTATAATACAGGATATAACTCAGGATCAGTAATGTAATGTATACACACAGTGACTGCTCCAGCAGAATAGTGAGTGCAGCTCTGGAGTATAATACAGGAAGTAACTCAGGATCAGTAATGTAATGTATGTACACAGTGACTGCACCAGCAGAATAGTGAGTGCAGCTCTGGAGTATAATACAGGAGGTAACTCCGGATCAGTAATGTAATGTATGTACACAGTGACTGCACCAGCAGAATAGTGAGTGCAGCTCTGGAGTATAATACAGGATGTAACTCAGGATCAGTAATGTAATATATGTATACAGTGACTGCACCAGCAGAATAGTGAGTGCAGCTCTGGAGTATAATACAGGATGTAACTCAGGATCAGTAATGTAATGTATGTACACAGTGACTGCACCAACAGAATAGTGAGTGCAGCTCTGGGGTATAATACAGGATGTAACTCAGGATCAGTAATGTAATATATGTATACAGTGACTGCACCAGCAGAATAGTGAGTGCAGCTCTGGAGTATAATACAGGAGGTAACTCAGGATCAGTAATGTAATGTATGTACACAGTGACTGCACCAGCAGAATAGCGAGCGCAGCTCCGGAATATAATACAAGAGGTAACTCAGGATCAGTAATGTAATGTATGTACACAGTGACTGCACCAGCAGAATAGTGAGTGCAGCTCTGGGGTATAATACAGGATGTAACTCAGGATCAGTAATGTAATATATGTACACAGTGACTGCACCAGCAGAATAGTGAGTGCAGCTCTGGAGTATAATACAGGATGTAACTCAGGATCAGTAATGTAATGTATGTACACAGTGACTGCACCAGCAGAATAGTGAGTGCAGCTCTGGGGTATAATACAGGATGTAACTCAGGATCAGTAATGTAATATATGTACACAGTGACTGCACCAGCAGAATAGTGAGTGCAGCTCTGGAGTATAATACAGGAGGTAACTCAGGATCAGTAATGTAATGTGTGTACACAGTGACTACACCAGCAGAATAGTGAGTGCAGCTCTGGAGTATAATACAGGATGTAACTCAGGATCAGTAATGTAATGTATGTACACACTGACTGCACCAGCAGAATAGTGAGTACAGCTCTGGAGTATAATACAGGATGTGAGTCAGGATCAGTAATGTAATGTATGTACACAGTGACTGCGCCAGCAGAATAGTGAGCGAAGCTCTGGAGTATAATACAGAAATTAACTCAGGATCAGTAATGTAATGTATGTACACAGTGACTGCACCAGCAGAATAGTGAGTGCAGCTCTGGGGTATAATACAGGAGGTAACTCAGGATCAGTAATGTAATGTATGTACCCAGTGACTGCACCAGCAGAATAGTGAGTGCTGCTCTGGAGTATAATACAGGATGTAACTCAGGATCAGTAATGTAATGTATATACACAGTGACTGCACCAGCAGAATAGTGAGTGCAGCTCTGGAGTATAATACAGGATGTAACTCAGGATCAGTAATGTAATGTATGTACACAGTGACTGCACCAGCAGAATAGTGAGTGCAGCTCTGGAGTATAATACAGGATGTAACTCAGGATCAGTAATGTAATATATGTACACAGTTACTGCACCAGCAGAATAGTGAGTGCAGCTCTGGAATATAATAGAGGATGTAACTCAGGATCAGTAATGTAATGTATGTATACAGTGACTGCACCAGCAGAATAGTGAGCGCAGCTCTGGAGTATAATGCAGGAGGTAACTCAGGATCAGTAATGTAATATATGTACACAGTGACTGCACCAGCAGAATAGTGAGCGCAGCTCTGGAGTATAATACAGGATGTAACTCAGGATCAGTAATGTAATGTATGTACACAGTGACTGCACCAGCAGAATAGTGAGTGCAGCTCTGGAGTATAATACAGGATGTAACTCAGGATCAGTAATGTAATGTATGTACACAGTGACTGCACCAGCAGAATAGTGAGCGCAGCTCTGGAGTATAATGCAGGAGGTAACTCAGGATCAGTAATGTAATGTATGTACACAGTGACTGCACCAGCAGAATAGTGAGTGCAGCTCTGGAGGATAATACAGGATGTAACTCAGGATCAGTAATGTAATGTATGTACACAGTGACTGCACCAGCAGAATAGTGAGCGCAGCTCTGAAGTATAATACAGGATATAACTCAGGATCAGTAATGTAATGTATGTACACAGTGACTGCACCAGCAGAATAGTGAGCGCAGCTCTGGAGTATAATACAGGATATAACTCAGGATCAGTAATGTAATGTATATACACAGTGACTGCACCAGCAGAATAGTGAGTGCAGCTCTGGAGTATAATACAGGATGTAACTCAGGATCAGTAATGTAATGTATGTACACAGTGACTGCACCAGCAGAATAGTGAGTGCAGCTCTGGAGTATAATACAGGATGTAACTCAGGATCAGTAATGTAATGTATGTACACAGTGACTGCACCAGCAGAATAGTGAGCGCAGCTCCGGAGTATAATACAGGATGTAACTCAGGATCAGTAATGTAATGTATGTACACAGTGACTGCACCAGCAGAATAGTGAGCGCAGCTCCGGAGTATAATACAGGATGTAACTCAGGATCAGTAATGTAATGTATATACACAGTGACTGCACCAGCAGAATAGTGAGTGCAGCTCTGGAGTATAATACAGGATGTAACTCAGGATCAGTAATGTAATGTATGTACACAGTGACTGCACCAGCAGAATAGTGAGTGCAGCTCTGGAGTATAATACAGGATGTAACTCAGGATCAGTAATGTAATGTATGTACACAGTGACTGCACCAGCAGAATAGTGAGTGCAGCTCTGGAGTATAATACAGGATGTAACTCAGGATCAGTAATGTAATGTATGTACACAGTGACTGCACGAGCAGAATAGTGAGCGCAGCTCTGGAGTATAATACAGGATGTAACTCAGGATCAGTAATGTAATATATGTATACAGTGACTGCACCAGCAGAATAGTGAGTGCAGCTCTGGAGTATAATACAGGATGTAACTCAGGATCAGTAATGTAATGTATGTACACAGTGACTGCACCAGCAGAATAGTGAGCGCAGCTCTGGAGTATAATGCAGGAGGTAACTCAGGATCAGTAATGTAATGTATGTATACAGTGACTGCACCAGCAGAATAGTGAGTGCAGCTCTGGAGTATAATACAGGATGTAACTCAGGATCAGTAATGTAATGTATGTACACAGTGACTGCACCAGCAGAATAGTGAGCGCAGCTCTGGAGTATAATACAGGATGTAACTCAGGATCAGTAATGTAATGTATGCACACAGTGACTGCACCAGCAGAATAGTGAGCGCAGCTCTGGAGTATAATGCAGGAGGTAACTCAGGATCAATAATGTAATGTATATACACAGTGACTGCACCAGCAGAATAGTGAGCGCAGCTCTGGAATATAATACAGGAGGTAACTCAGGATCAGTAATGTAATGTATGTACACAGTGACTGCACCAGCAGAATAGTGAGTGCAGCTCTGGAGTATAATACAGGAGGTAACTCAGGATCAGTAATGTAATGTATGTACACAGTGACTGCACCAGGAGAATAGTGAGTGCAGCTCTGGAGTATAATACAGGATGTAACTCAGGATCAGTAAAGTAATGTATGTACACAGTGACTGCACCAGCAGAATAGTGAGTGCAGCTCTGGAGTATAATACAGGATGTAACTCAGGATCAGTAATGTAATGTATGTACACAGTGATTGCACCAGCAGAATAGTGAGTGCAGCTCTGGAGTATAATACAGGAGGTAACTCAGGATCAGTAATGTAATGTATCTACACATTGACTGCACCAGCAGAATAGTGAGTGCAGCTCTGGAGTATAATACAGGATGTAACTCAGAATCAGTAATGTAATGCATGTACACAGTGACTCCACCTGCAGAATAGTGAGTGCAGCTCTGGAGCATAATACAGGATGTAACTCAGGATCAGTAATGTAATGTATGTACACAGTGACTGCACCAGCAGAATAGTGAGTGCAGCTCTGGGGTATAATACAGGATGTAACTCAGGATCAGTAATGTAATATATATACACAGTGACTGCACCAGCAGAATAGTGAGTGCAGCTCTGGGGTATAATACAGGATGTAACTCAGGATCAGTAATGTAATGTATGTACACAGTGACTGCACCAGCAGAATAGTGAGTGCAGCTCTGGAGTATAATACAGGAGGTAACTCAGGATCAGTAATGTAATGTATGTACACAGTGACTGCACCAGCAGAATAGTGAGTGCAGCTCTGGAGTATAATACAGGAGGTAACTCAGGATCAGTAATGTAATGTATGTACACAGTGACTGCACCAGCAGAATAGTGAGTGCAGCTCTGTAGTATAATACAGGATGTAACTCAGGATCAGTAATATAATGTATGTATACAGTGACTGCACCAACAGAATAGTGAGTGCAGCTCTGGAGTATAATACAGGAAGTAACTCAGGATCAGTAATGTAATGTATGTACACAGTGACTGCACCAGCAGAATGGTGAGTGCAGCTCTGGAGTATAATACAGGATGTAACTCAGGATCAGTAATATAATGTATGTACACAGTGACTGCACCAGCAGAATAGTGAGTGCAGCTCTGGAGTATAATACAGGAAGTAACTCAGGATCAGTAATGTAATGTATGTACACAGTGACTGCTCCAGCAGAATAGTGAGTGCAGCTCTGTAGTATAATACAGGATGTAACTCAGGATCAGTAATATAATGTATGTATACAGTGACTGCACCAGCAGAATAGTGAGTGCAGCTCTGGGGTATAATACAGGAAGTAACTCAGGATCAGTAATGTAATGTATGTACACAGTGACTGCACCAGCAGAATAGTGAGTGCAGCTCTGGAGTATAATACAGGAGGTAACTCAGGATCAGTAATGTAATGTATGTACACAGTGACTGCACCAGCAGAATAGTGATTGCAGCTCTGGAGTATAATACAGGATGTAACTCAGGATCAGTAATGTAATATATGTATACAGTGACTGCACCAGCAAAATAGTGATTGCAGCTCTGGAGTATAATACAGGAGGTAACTCAGGATCAGTAATGTAATGTATGTACACAGTGACTGCACCAGCAGAATAGCGAGCGCAGCTCTGGAGTATAATACAGGAAGTAACTCAGGATCAGTAATGTAATGTATGTACACAGTGACTGCACCAGCAGAATAGTGAGTGCAGCTCTGGAGTATAATACAGGAGGTAACTCAGGATCAGTAATGTAATGTATGTACACAGTGACTGCACCAGCAGAATAGTGATTGCAGCTCTGGAGTATAATACAGGATGTAACTCAGGATCAGTAATGTAATATATGTATACAGTGACTGCACCAGCAGAATAGTGAGTGCAGCTCTGGAGTATAATACAGGAGGTAACTCAGGATCAGTAATGTAATGTATGTACACAGTGACTGCACCAGCAGAATAGCGAGCGCAGCTCCGGAATATAATACAAGAGGTAACTCAGGATCAGTAATGTAATGTATGTACACAGTGACTGCACCAGCAGAATAGTGAGTGCAGCTCTGGAGTATAATAGAGGATGTAACTCAGGATCAGTAATGTAATGTATGTACACAGTGACTGCACCAGCAGAATAGTGAGTACAGCTCTGGAGTATAATACAGGATATAACTCAGGATCAGTAATGTAATGTATGTACACAGTGACTGCACCAGCAGAATAGTGAGCGAAGCTCTGGAGTATAATACAGAAATTAACTCAGGATCAGTAATGTAATGTATGTACACAGTGACTGCACCAGCAGAATAGTGAGTGCAGCTCTGGGGTATAATACAGGAGGTAACTCAGGATCAGTAATGTAATGTATGTACCCAGTGACTGCACCAGCAGAATAGTGAGTGCTGCTCTGGGGTATAATACAGGATGTAACTCAGGATCAGTAATGTAATATATATACACAGTGACTGCACCAGCAGAATAGTGAGTGCAGCTCTGGGGTATAATACAGGATGTAACTCAGGATCAGTAATGTAATGTATGTACACAGTGACTGCACCAGCAGAATAGTGAGTGCAGCTCTGGAGTATAATACAGGATGTAACTCAGGATCAGTAATGTAATGTATGTACACAGTGACTGCACCAGCAGAATAGTGAGCGCAGCTCTGGAGTATAATGCAGGAGGTAACTCAGGATCAGTAATGTAATGTATGTACACAGTGACTGCACCAGCAGAATAGTGAGTGCAGCTCTGGAGGATAATACAGGATGTAACTCAGGATCAGTAATGTAATGTATGTACACAGTGACTGCACCAGCAGAATAGTGAGCGCAGCTCCGGAGTATAATACAGGATGTAACTCAGGATCAGTAATGTAATGTATGTACACAGTGACTGCACCAGCAGAATAGTGAGCGCAGCTCTGGAGTATAATACAGGATATAACTCAGAATCAGTAATGTAATGTATGTACACAGTTACTGCACCAGCAGAATAGTGAGTGCAGCTCTGGAGGATAATACAGGATGTAACTCCGGATCAGTAATGTAATGTATGTACACAGTGACTGCACCAGCAGAATAGTGAGCGCAGCTCTGGAGTATAATGCAGGAGGTAACTCAGGATCAGTAATGTAATGTATATACACAGTGACTGCACCAGCAGAATAGTGAGCGCAGCTCTGGAATATAATACAGGAGGTAACTCAGGATCAGTAATGTAATGTATGTACACAGTGACTGCACCAGCAGAATAGTGAGTGCAGCTCTGGAGTATAATACAGGATGTAACTCAAGATCAGTAATGTAATGTATGTACACAGTGACTGCACCAGCAGAATAGTGAGTGCAGCTCTGGAGTATAATACAGGATGTAACTCAGGATCAGTAATGTAATGTATGTACACAGTGACTGCACCAGGAGAATAGTGAGTGCAGCTCTGGAGTATAATACAGGATGTAACTCAGGATCAGTAATGTATGTACACAGTGACTGCACCAGCAGAATAGTGAGTGCAGCTCTGGAGTATAATACAGGAGGTAACTCAGGATCAGTAATGTAATGTATGTACACAGTGACTGCACCAGCAGAATAGTGAGTGCAGCTCTGGAGTATGATACAGGATGTAACTCAGTATCAGTAATGTAATGTATGTACACAGTGACTGCACCAGCAGAATAGTGAGTGCAGCTCTGGAGTATAATACAGGATGTAACTCAGGATCAGTAATGTAATGTATGTACACAGTGACTGCACCAGCAGAATAGTGAGTGCAGCTCTGGAGTATAATACAGGATGTATCTCAGGATCAGTAATGTAATGTATGTACACAGTGACTGCACCAGCAGAATAGTGAGTGCAGCTCTGGAGTATAATACAGGATGTAACTCAGGATCAGTAATGTAATGTATGTACACAGTGACTGCACCAGCAGAATAGTGAGTGCAGCTCTGGGGTATAATACAGGATGTAACTCAGGATCAGTAATGTATGTACACAGTGACTGCACCAGCAGAATAGTGAGTGCAGCTCTGGAGTATAATACAGGATGTAACTCAGGATCAGTAATGTAGTGTATGTACACAGTGACTGCACCAGCAGAATAGTGATTGCAGCTCTGGAGTATAATACAGGAGGTAACTCAGGATCAGTAATATAATGTATGTACACAGTGACTGCACCAGCAGAATAGTGAGTGCAGCTCTGGAGTATAATACAGGATGTAACTCAGGATCAGTAATGTAATGTATGTACACAGTGACTGCACCAGCAGAATAGTGAGTGCAGCTCTGGGGTATAATACAGGATGTAACTCAGGATCAGTAATGTAATGTATGTACACAGTGACTGCACCAGCAGAATAGTGAGTGCAGCTCTGGAGTATAATACAGGATGTAACTCAGGATCAGTAATGTAATGTATGTACACAGTGACTGCACCAGCAGAATAGTGAGTGCAGCTCTGGAGTATAATACAGGATGTGACTCAGGATCAGTAATGTAATGTATGTACACAGGGACTGCACCAGCAGAATAGTGAGTGCAGCTCTGGAGTATAATACAGGATGTAACTCAGGATCAGTAATGTAATGTATGTACACAGTGACTGCACCAGCAGAATAGTGAGTGCAGCTCTGGGGTATAATACAGGAGGTAACTCAGGATCAGTAATGTAATGTATGTACACAGTGACTGCACCAGCAGAATAGTGAGTGCAGCTCTGGAGTATAATACAGGATGTAATTCAGGATCAGTAATGTAATGTATGTACACAGTGACTGCACCAGCAGAATAGTGAGTGCAGCTCTGGAGTATAATACAGAAGGTAACTCAGGATCAGTAATGTAATGTATGTACACAGTGACTGCACCAGCAGAATAGTGACTGCAGCTCTGGAGTATAATACAGGATGTAACTCAGGATCAGTAATGTAATGTATGTACACAGTGACTCCACCAGCAGAATAGTGAGTGCAGCTCTGCAGTATAATACAGGATGTAACTCAGGATCAGTAATGTAATGTATGTACACAGTGACTGCACCAGCAGAATAGTGACTGCAGCTCTGGAGTATAATACAGGATGTAACTCAGGATCAGTAATGTAATGTATGTACACAGTGACTGCACCAGCAGAATAGTGAGTGCAGCTCTGCAGTATAATACAGGATGTAACTCAGGATCAGTAATGTAATGTATGTACACAGTGACTGCACCTGCAGAATAGTGAGTGCAGCTCTGGAGTATAATACAGGATGTAATTCAGGATCAGTAATGAAATGTATGTACACAGTGACTGCACCAGCAGAATAGTGAGTGCAGCTCTGGAGTATAATACAGGATGTAACTCAGGATCAGTAATGTAATGTATGTACACAGTGACTGCACCAGCAGAATAGTGAGTGCAGCTCTGGAGTATAATACAGGATGTAATTCAGGATCAGTAATGAAATGTATGTACACAGTGACTGCACCAGCAGAATAGTGAGTGCAGCTCTGGAGTATAATACAGGATGTAACTCAGGATCAGTAATGTAATGTATGTACACAGTGACTGCACCAGCAGAATAGTGAGTGCAGCTCTGGAGTATAATACAGGATGTAACTCAGGATCAGTAATGTATGTACACAGTGACTGCACCAGCAGAATAGTGATTGCAGCTCTGGGGTATAATACAGGATGTAACTCAGGATCAGTAATGTAATGTATGTACACAGTGACTGCACCAGCAGAATAGTGAGTGCAGCTCTGGAGTATAATACAGGATGTAACTCAGGATCAGTAATGTATGTACACAGTGACTGCACCAGCAGAATAGTGAGTGCAGCTCTGGAGTATAATACAGGATGTAACTCAGGATCAGTAATGTATGTACACAGTGACTGCACCAGCAGAATAGTGAGTGCAGCTCTGCAGTATAATACTGGATGTAACTCAGGATCAGTAATGTAATGTATGTACACAGTGACTGCACCAGCAGAATAGTGAGTGCAGCTCTGGAGTATAATACAGGATGTAACTCAGGATCAGTAATGTAATGTATGTACACAGTGACTGCACCAGCAGAATAGTGAGTGCAGCTCTGGAGTATAATACAGGATGTGACTCAGGATCAGTAATGTAATGTATGTACACAGTGACTGCACCAGCAGAATAGTGAGTGCAGCTCTGGAGTATAATGCAGGAGGTAACTCGGGATCAGTAATGTATGTACACAGTGACTGCACCAGCAGAATAGTGAGTGCAGCTCTGGAGTATAATACAGGATGTAATTCAGGATCAGTAATGAAATGTATGTACACAGTGACTGCACCAGCAGAATAGTGAGTGCAGCTCTGGAGTATAATACAGGATGTAACTCAGGATCAGTAATGTAATGTATGTACACAGTGACTGCACCAGCAGAATAGTGAGTGCAGCTCTGGAGTATAATACAGGATGTAATTCAGGATCAGTAATGAAATGTATGTACACAGTGGCTGCACCAGCAGAATAGTGAGTGCAGCTCTGGAGTATAATACAGGAGGTAACTCAGGATCAGTAATGTAATGTATGTACACAGTGACTGCACCAGCAGAATAGTGAGTGCAGCTCTGGAGTATAATACAGGATGTAACTCAGGATCAGTAATGTAATGTATGTACACAGTGACTGCACCAGCAGAATAGTGAGTGCAGCTCTGGAGTATAATACAGGATGTAACTCAGGATCAGTAATGTAATGTATGTACACAGTGACTGCACCAGCAGAATAGTGAGTGCAGCTCTGGAGTATAATGCAGGAGGTAACTCAGGATCAGTAATGTAATGTATGTACACAGTGACTGCACCAGCAGAATAGTGAGTGCAGCTCTGAAGTATAATACAGGATGTAACTCAGGATCAGTAATGTAATGTATGTACACAGTGACTGCACCAGCAGAATAGTGAGTGCAGCTCTGGAGTATAATGCAGGAGGTAACTCAGGATCAGTAATGTAATGTATGTACACAGTGACTGCACCAGCAGAATAGTGAGTGCAGCTCTGGAGTATAATACAGGAGGTAACTCAGGATCAGTAATGTAATGTATGTACACAGTGACTGCACCAGCAGAATAGTGAGTGCAGCTCTGGAGTATAATACAGGATGTAACTCAGGATCAGTAATGTAATGTATGTACACAGTGACTGCACCAGCAGAATAGTGAGTGCAGCTCTGGAGTATAATACAGGATGTGACTCAGGATCAGTAATGTAATGTATGTACACAGGGACTGCACCAGCAGAATAGTGAGTGCAGCTCTGGAGTATAATACAGGATGTAACTCAGGATCAGTAATGTAATGTATGTACACAGTGACTGCACCAGCAGAATAGTGAGTGCAGCTCTGGAGTATAATACAGGATGTAACTCAGGATCAGTAATGTAATGTATGTACACAGTGACTGCACCAGCAGAATAGTGAGCGCAGCTCTGGAGTATAATGCAGGAGGTAACTCAGGATCAGTAATGTAATGTATATACACAGTGACTGCACCAGCAGAATAGTGAGCGCAGCTCTGGAATATAATACAGGAGGTAACTCAGGATCAGTAATGTAATCTATGTACACAGTGACTGCACCAGCAGAATAGTGAGCGCAGCTCTGGAATATAATACAGGAGGTAACTCAGGATCAGTAATGTAATGTATGTACACAGTGACTGCACCAGCAGAATAGTGAGTGCAGCTCTGGAGTATAATACAGGATGTAACTCAGGATCAGTAATGTAATGTATGTACACAGTGACTGCACCAGGAGAATAGTGAGTGCAGCTCTGGAGTATAATACAGGATGTAACTCAGGATCAGTAATGTATGTACACAGTGACTGCACCAGCAGAATAGTGAGTGCAGCTCTGGAGTATAATACAGGAGGTAACTCAGGATCAGTAATGTAATGTATGTACACAGTGACTGCACCAGCAGAATAGTGAGTGCAGCTCTGGAGTATGATACAGGATGTAACTCAGTATCAGTAATGTAATGTATGTACACAGTGACTGCACCAGCAGAATAGTGAGTGCAGCTCTGGAGTATAATACAGGATGTAACTCAGGATCAGTAATGTAATGTATGTACACAGTGACTGCACCAGCAGAATAGTGAGTGCAGCTCTGGAGTATAATACAGGATGTATCTCAGGATCAGTAATGTAATGTATGTACACAGTGACTGCACTAGCAGAATAGTGAGTGCAGCTCTGGAGTATAATACAGGATGTAACTCAGGATCAGTAATGTAATGTATGTACACAGTGACTGCACCAGCAGAATAGTGAGTGCAGCTCTGGGGTATAATACAGGATGTAACTCAGGATCAGTAATGTATGTACACAGTGACTGCACCAGCAGAATAGTGAGTGCAGCTCTGGAATATAATACAGGATGTAACTCAGGATCAGTAATGTAATGTATGTACACAGTGACTGCACCAGCAGAATAGTGATTGCAGCTCTGGAGTATAATACAGGATGTAACTCAGGATCAGTAATGTAATGTATGTACACAGTGACTGCACCAGCAGAATAGTGAGTGCAGCTCTGGGGTATAATACAGGATGTAACTCAGGATCAGTAATGTATGTACACAGTGACTGCACCAGCAGAATAGTGAGTGCAGCTCTGGAATATAATACAGGAGGTAACTCAGGATAAGTAATATAATGTATGTACACAGTGACTGCACCAGCAGAATAGTGAGTGCAGCTCTGGAGTATAATACAGGATGTAACTCAGGATCAGTAATGTAATGTATGTACACAGTGACTGCACCAGCAGAATAGTGAGTGCTGCTCTGGAGTATAATACAGGATGTGACTCAGGATCAGTAATGTAATGTATGTACACAGGGACTGCACCAGCAGAATAGTGAGTGCAGCTCTGGAGTATAATACAGGATGTAACTCAGGATCAGTAATGTAATGTATGTACACAGTGACTGCACCAGCAGAATAGTGAGTGCAGCTCTGGGGTATAATACAGGAGGTAACTCAGGATCAGTAATGTAATGTATGTACACAGTGACTGCACCAGCAGAATAGTGAGTGCAGCTCTGGAGTATAATACAGGATGTAACTCAGGATCAGTAATGTAATGTATGTACACAGTGACTGCACCAGCAGAATAGTGAGTGCAGCTCTGGAGTATAATACAGGATGTGACTCAGGATCAGTAATGTAATGTATGTACACAGTGACTGCACCAGCAGAATAGTGAGTGCAGCTCTGGAGTATAATACAGGATGTGACTCAGGATCAGTAATGTAATGTATGTACACAGGGACTGCACCAGCAGAATAGTGAGTGCAGCTCTGGAGTATAATACAGGATGTAACTCAGGATCAGTAATGTAATGTATGTACACAGTGACTGCACCAGCAGAATAGTGAGTGCAGCTCTGGGGTATAATACAGGAGGTAACTCAGGATCAGTAATGTAATGTATGTACACAGTGACTGCACCAGCAGAATAGTGAGTGCAGCTCTGGAGTATAATACAGGATGTAACTCAGGATCAGTAATGTAATGTATGTACACAGTGACTGCACCAGCAGAATAGTGAGTGCAGCTCTGGAGTATAATACAGAAGGTAACTCAGGATCAGTAATGTAATGTATGTACACAGTGACTGCACCAGCAGAATAGTGAGTGCAGCTCTGGAGTATAATACAGAAGGTAACTCAGGATCAGTAATGTAATGTATGTACACAGTGACTGCACCAGCAGAATAGTGACTGCAGCTCTGGAGTATAATACAGGATGTAACTCAGGATCAGTAATGTAATGTATGTACACAGTGACTCCACCAGCAGAATAGTGAGTGCAGCTCTGCAGTATAATACAGGAGGTAACTCAGGATCAGTAATGTAATGTATGTACACAGTGACTGCACCAGCAGAATAGTGAGTGCAGCTCTGGAGTATAATACAGGATGTAACTCAGGATCAGTAATGTAATGTATGTACACAGTGACTGCACCAGCAGAATAGTGAGTGCAGCTCTGGAGTATAATACAGGATGTAATTCAGGATCAGTAATGAAATGTATGTACACAGTGACTGCACCAGCAGAATAGTGAGTGCAGCTCTGGAGTATAATACAGGATGTAACTCAGGATCAGTAATGTAATGTATGTACACAGTGACTGCACCAGCAGAATAGTGAGTGCAGCTCTGGAGTATAATACAGGATGTAATTCAGGATCAGTAATGAAATGTATGTACACAGTGACTGCACCAGCAGAATAGTGAGTGCAGCTCTGGAGTATAATACAGGATGTAACTCAGGATCAGTAATGTAATGTATGTACACAGTGACTGCACCAGAAGAATAGTGAGTGCAGCTCTGGAGTATAATACAGGATGTAACTCAGGATCAGTAATGTATGTACACAGTGACTGCACCAGCAGAATAGTGATTGCAGCTCTGGGGTATAATACAGGATGTAACTCAGGATCAGTAATGTAATGTATGTACACAGTGACTGCACCAGCAGAATAGTGAGTGCAGCTCTGGAGTATAATACAGGATGTGACTCAGGATCAGTAATGTAATGTATGTACACAGTGACTGCACCAGCAGAATAGTGAGTGCAGCTCTGGAGTATAATACAGGATGTAACTCAGGATCAGTAATGTAATGTATGTACACAGTGACTGCACCAGCAGAATAGTGAGTGCAGCTCTGGAGTATAATACAGGATGTAATTCAGGATCAGTAATGAAATGTATGTACACAGTGACTGCACCAGCAGAATAGTGAGTGCAGCTCTGGAGTATAATACAGGATGTAACTCAGGATCAGTAATGTAATGTATGTACACAGTGACTGCACCAGAAGAATAGTGAGTGCAGCTCTGGAGTATAATACAGGATGTAACTCAGGATCAGTAATGTATGTACACAGTGACTGCACCAGCAGAATAGTGATTGCAGCTCTGGGGTATAATACAGGATGTAACTCAGGATCAGTAATGTAATGTATGTACACAGTGACTGCACCAGCAGAATAGTGAGTGCAGCTCTGGAGTATAATACAGGATGTGACTCAGGATCAGTAATGTAATGTATGTACACAGTGACTGCACCAGCAGAATAGTGAGTGCAGCTCTGGAGTATAATACAGGATGTGACTCAGGATCAGTAATGTAATGTATGTACACAGGGACTGCACCAGCAGAATAGTGAGTGCAGCTCTGGAGTATAATACAGGATGTAACTCAGGATCAGTAATGTAATGTATGTACACAGTGACTGCACCAGCAGAATAGTGAGTGCAGCTCTGGGGTATAATACAGGAGGTATCTCAGGATCAGTAATGTAATGTATGTACACAGTGACTGCACCAGCAGAATAGTGAGTGCAGCTCTGGAGTATAATACAGGATGTAACTCAGGATCAGTAATGTAATGTATGTACACAGTGACTGCACCAGCAGAATAGTGAGTGCAGCTCTGGAGTATAATACAGGATGTAATTCAGGATCAGTAATGTAATGTATGTACACAGTGACTGCACCAGCAGAATAGTGAGTGCAGCTCTGGAGTATAATACAGGATGTAACTCAGGATCAGTAATGTAATGTATGTACACAGTGACTCCACCAGCAGAATAGTGAGTGCAGCTCTGCAGTATAATACAGGATGTAACTCAGGATCAGTAATGTAATGTATGTACACAGTGACTGCACCAGCAGAATAGTGACTGCAGCTCTGGAGTATAATACAGGATGTAACTCAGGATCAGTAATGTAATGTATGTACACAGTGACTGCACCAGCAGAATAGTGAGTGCAGCTCTGGAGTATAATACAGGATGTGACTCAGGATCAGTAATGTAATGTATGTACACAGTGACTGCACCAGCAGAATAGTGAGTGCAGCTCTGGGGTATAATACAGGAGGTAACTCAGGATCAGTAATGTAATGTATGTACACAGTGACTGCACCAGCAGAATAGTGAGTGCAGCTCTGGGGTATAATACAGGATGTATCTCAGGATCAGTAATGTAATGTATGTACACAGTGACTGCTCCAGCAGAATAGTGAGTGCAACTCTGGAATATAATACAGGATGTAACTCAGGATCAGTAATGTAATGTATGTACACAGTGACTGCGCCAGCAGAATAGTGAGTGCAGCTCTGGGGTATAATACAGGATGTATCTCAGGATCAGTAATGTAATGTATGTACACAGTGACTGCTCCAGCAGAATAGTGAGTGCAACTCTGGAATATAATACAGGATGTAACTCAGGATCAGTAATGTAATGTATGTACACAGTGACTGCGCCAGCAGAATAGTGAGTGCAGCTCTGGGGTATAATACAGGATGTAACTCAGGATCAGTAATGTAATGTATGTACACAGTGACTGCAAAAGCAGAATAGTGAGTGCAGCTCTGGAGTATAATACAGGAGGTAACTCAGGATCAGTAATGTAATGTATGTACACAGTGACAGCACCAGCAGAATAGTGAGTGCAGCTCTGGGGTATAATACAGGATGTAACTCAGGATCAGTAATGTAATGTGTGTACACAGTGACTGCACCAGCAGAATAGTGAGTGCAGCTCTGGAGTATAATACAGGAGGTAACTCAGGATCAGTAATGTAATGTATGTACACAGTGACAGCACCAGCAGAATAGTGATTGCAGCTCTGGAGTATAATACAGGAGGTAACTCAGGATCAGTAATGTAATGTATGTACACAGTGACTGCACCAGCAGAATAGTGAGTGCAGCTCTGGAGTATAATATAGGATGTAACTCAGGATCAGTAATGTAATGTATGTACACAGTGACAGCACCAGCAGAATAGTGAGTGCAGCTCTGGGGTATAATACAGGATGTAACTCAGGATCAGTAATGTAATGTATGTACACAGTGACAGCACCAGCAGAATAGTGATTGCAGCTCTGGAGTATAATACAGGAGGTAACTCAGGATCAGTAATGTAATGTATGTACACAGTGACTGCACCAGCAGAATAGTGAGTGCAGCTCTGGAGCATAATACAGGATGTAACTCATGATCAGTAATGTAATGTATGTACACAGTGACTGCACCAGCAGAATAGTGAGTGCAGCTCTGGAGTATAATACAGGATGTAACTCAGGATCAGTAATGTAATGTATGTACACAGTGACTGCACCAGCAGAATAGTGAGTGCAGCTCTGGAGTATAATCAGGAGGTAACTCAGGATCAGTAATGTAATGTATGTACACAGGGACTGCACCAGCAGAATAGTGAGCGCAGCTCTGGAGGATAATACTGCATGTAACTCAGGATCAGTAATGTAATGTATGTACACAGTGACTGCACCAGCAGAATAGTGAGTGCAGCTCTGGAGTATAATACAGGAGGTAACTCAGGATCAGTAATGTAATGTATGTACACGGTGACTGCACCAGCAGAATAGTGAGTGCAGCTCTGGAGTATAATACAGGAGGTAACTCAGGATCAGTAATCTAATGTATGTACACAGTGACTGCACCAGCAGAATTGTGAGTGCAGCTCTGGAGTATAATACAGGATGTAACTCAGGATCAGTAATGTAATGTATGTACACAGTGACTGCACCAGCAGAATAGTGAGTGCAGCTCTGGAGTATAATACAGGATGTAACTCAGGATCAGTAATGTAATGTATTTACACAGTGACTGCACCAGCAGAATAGTGAGCGCAGCTCCTGAGTATAATACAGGATGTAACTCAGGATCAGTAATGTAATGTATGTACACAGTGACTGCACCAGCAGAATAGTGAGTGCAGCTCTGGAGTATAATACAGGATGTAACTCAGGATCAGTAATGTAATGTATGTACACAGTGATTGCACCAGCAGAATAGTGAGTGCAGCTCCAGAGTATAATACAGGATGTAACTCAGGATCAGTAATGTAATGTATGTACACAGTGACTGCACCAGCAGAATAGTGAGTGCAGCTCCGGAGTATAATACAGGATGTAACTCAGGATCAGTAATGTAATGTATGTACACAGTGACTGCACCAGCAGAATAGTGAGTGCAGCTCTGGGGTATAATACAGGAGGTAACTCAGGATCAGTAATGTAATGTATGTACACAGTGACTGCACCAGCAGAATAGTGAGTGCAGCTCTGGGGTATAATACAGGAGGTAACTCGGGATCAGTAATGTAATGTATGTACCCAGTGACTGCAGCAGCAGAATAGTGAGTGCAGCTCTGGAGTATAATACAGGATGTAACTCAGGATCAGTAATGTAATGTATGTACACAGTGACTGCACCAGCAGAATAGTGAGTGCAGCTCTGGAGTATAATACAGGATGTAACTCAGGATCTGTAATGTAATGTATGTACACAGTGACTGCACCAGCAGAATAGTGAGTGCAGCTCTGGAGTATAATACAGGAGGTAACTCAGGATCAGTAATGTAATGTATGTACACAGTGACTGCACCAGCAGAATAGTGAGTGCAGCTCTGGAGTATAATACAGGATGTAACTCAGGATCAGTAATGTAATGTATGTACACAGTGACTCCACCAGCAGAATAGTGAGTGCAGCTCTGGAGTATAATACAGGAGGTAACTCAGGATCAGTAATGTAATGTATGTACACAGTGACTGCACCAGCAGAATAGTGAGTGCAGCTCTGGGGTATAATACAGGATGTAACTCAGGATCAGTAATATAATGTATGTACACAGTGACTGCACCAGCAGAATAGTGAGTGCAGCTCTGCAGTATAATACTGGATGTAACTCAGGATCAGTAATGTAATGTATGTACACAGTGACTGCACCAGCAGAATAGTGAGTGCAGCTCTGGGGTATAATACAGGATGTAACTCAGGATCAGTAATGTAATGTATGTACACAGTGACTGCACCAGCAGAATAGTGAGTGCAGCTCTGCAGTATAATACTGGATGTAACTCAGGATCAGTAATGTAATGTATGTACACAGTGACAGCACCAGCAGAATAGTGATTGCAGCTCTGGAGTATAATACAGGATGTAACTCAGAATCAGTAATGTAATGTATGTACACAGTGACTGCACCAGCAGAATAGTGAGTGCAGCTCTGGGGTATAATACAGGATGTAACTCAGGATCAGTAATGTAATGTATGTACACAGTGACTGCACCAGCAGAATAGTGAGTGCAGCTCTGGAGTATAATACAGGATGTAACTCAGGATCAGTAATGTAATGTATGTACACAGTGACAGCTCCAGCAGAATAGTGAGTTCAGCTCTGGAGTATAATACAGGAGGTAACTCAGGATCAGTAATGTAATGTATGTACACAGTGACTGCTCCAGCAGAATAGTGAGTGCAGCTCTGGGGTATAATACAGGATGTAACTCAGGATCAGTAATGTAATGTATGTACACAGTGACTGCTCCAGCAGAATAGTGAGTTCAGCTCTGGAGTATAATACAGGAGGTAACTCAGGATCAGTAATGTAATGTATGTACACAGTGACTGCTCCAGCAGAATAGTGAGTGCAGCTCTGGGGTATAATACAGGATGTAACTCAGGATCAGTAATATAATGTATGTACACAGTGACTGCACCAGCAGAATAGTGAGCGCAGCTCTGGAGTATAATACAGGATGTAACTCAGGATCAGTAATGTAATGTACGTACACAGTGACTGCACCAGCAGAATAGTGAGCGCAGCTCTGGAGTATAATACGGGATGTAACTCAGGATCAGTAATATAATGTATGTACAGTGACTGCACCAGCAGAATAGTGAGCGCAGCTCTGGAGTATAATACAGGATGTAACTCAGGATCAGTAATGTAATGTATGTACACAGTGACTGCACCAGCAGAATAGTGAGTGCAGCTCTGGAGTATAATACAGGATGTAACTCAGGATCAGTAATGTAATGTATGTACACAGTGACTGCACCAGCAGAATAGTGAGCGCAGCTCTGGAGTATAATACAGGAGGTAACTCAGGATCAGTAATGTAATGTATGTACACAGTGACTGCACCAGCAGAATAGTGAGTGCAGCTCTGGGGTATAATACAGGATGTAACTCAGGATCAGTAATGTAATGTATGTACACACTGACTGCACCAGCAGAATAGTGAGCGCAGCTCTGGAGTATAATACAGGATGTAACTCAGGATCAGTAATGTAATGTATGTACACAGTGACTGCACCAGCAGAATAGTGAGTGCAGCTCTGGGGGATAATACAGGAGGTAACTCAGATCAGTAATGTAATGTATGTACACAGTGACTGCACCAACAGAATAGTGAGTGCAGCTCTGAAGTATAATACAGGAGGTAACTCAGGATCAGTAATGTAATGTATGTACACAGTGACTGCACCAGCAGAATAGTGAGTGCAGCTCTGGAGTATAATACAGGATGTAACTCAGGATCAGTAATGTAATGTATGTACAGTGACTGCACCAGCAGAATAGTGAGTGCAGCTCTGGAGTATAATACAGGAGGTAACTCAGGATCAGTAATGTAATGTATGTACACAGTGACTGCACCAACAGAATAGTGAGTGCAGCTCTGGAGTATAATACAGGAGGTAACTCAGGATCAGTAATGTAATGTATGTACACAGTGACTGCACCAGCAGAATAGTGAGTGCAGCTCTGGAATATAATACAGGATGTAACTCAGGATCAGTAATGTAATGTATGTACACAGTGACTGCACCAGCAGAATAGTGAGTGCAGCTCTGGAGTATAATACAGGATGTAACTCAGGATCAGTAATGTAATGTATGTACACAGTGACTGCACCAGCAGAATAGTGAGTGCAGCTCTGGAGTATAATACAGGAGGTAACTCAGGATCAGTAATATAATGTATGTACACAGTGACTGCACCAGCAGAATAGTGAGTGCAGCTCTGGAGTATAATGCAGGAGGTAACTCAGGATCAGTAATGTAATGTATGTACACAGTGACTGCACCAACAGAATAGTGAGTGCAGCTCTGGAGTATAATACAGGAGGTAACTCAGGATCAGTAATGTAATGTATGTACACAGTGACTGCACCAGCAGAATAGTGAGTGCAGCTCTGGAGTATAATACAGGATGTAACTCAGGATCAGTAATGTAATGTATGTGCACAGTGACTGCACCAGCAGAATAGTGAGTGCAGCTCTGGAGTATAATACAGGAGGTAACTCAGGATCAGTAATGTAATGTATGTACACAGTGACTGCACCAACAGAATAGTGAGTGCAGCTCTGAAGTATAATACAGGATGTAACTCAGGATCAGTAATGTAATGTATGTACACAGTGACTGCACCAGCAGAATAGTGAGTGCAGCTCTGGAGTATAATGCAGGAGGTAACTCAGGATCAGTAATGTAATGTATGTACACAGTGACTGCACCAGCAGAATAGTGAGTGCAGCTCTGGAGTATAATACAGGATGTAACTCATGATCAGTAATGTAATGTATGTACACAGTGACTGCAGCAGCAGAATAGTGAGTGCAGCTCTGGAGTATAATACAGGAGGTAACTCAGGATCAGTAATGTAATGTATATACACAGTGACTGCAGCAGCAGAATAGTGAGTGCAGCTCTGGAGTATAATACAGGATGTAACTCAGGATCAGTAATGTAATGTATGTACACAGTGACTGCACCAGCAGAATAGTGAGCGCAGCTCCGGAGTATAATACAGGAGGTAACTCAGGATCAGTAATGTAATGTATGTACACAGTGACTGCACCAGCAGAATAGTGAGTGCAGCTCTGGAGTATAATACAGGAGGTAACTCAGGATCAGTAATGTAATGTATGTACACAGTGACTGCACCAGCAGAATAGTGAGTGCAGCTCTGGAGTATAATACAGGATGTAACTCAGGATCAGTAATGTAATGTATGTACACAGTGACTGCTCCAGCAGAATAGTGAGTGCAGCTCTGGGGTATAATACAGGATGTAACTCAGGATCAGTAATATAATGTATGTACACAGTGACTGCACCAGCAGAATAGTGAGTGCAGCTCTGGGGTATAATACAGGATGTAACTCAGGATCAGTAATGTAATGTATGTACACAGTGACTGCACCAGCAGAATAGTGAGTGCAGCTCTGGGGTATAATACAGGATGTAACTCAGGATCAGTAATGTAATATATGTACACAGTGACTGCACCAGCAGAATAGTGAGCGCAGCTCTGGAGTATAATACGGGATGTAACTCAGGATCAGTAATATAATGTATGTACACAGTGACTGCAGCAGCAGAATAGTGAGTGCAGCTCTGGAGTATAATACAGGATGTAACTCAGGATCAATAATGTAATGTATGTACACAGTGACTGCACCAGCAGAATAGTGAGTGCAGCTCTGGAGTATAATACAGGAGGTAACTCAGGATCAGTAATGTAATGTATGTACACAGTGACTGCACCAGCAGAATAATGAGTGCAGCTCTGGGGTATAATACAGGATGTAACTCAGGATCAGTAATGTAATGTATGTACACAGTGACTACACCAGCAGAATAGTGAGCGCAGCTCTGGAGTATAATACAGGATGTAACTCAGGATCAGTAATATAATGTATGTACAGTGACTGCACCAGCAGAATAGTGAGTGCAGCTCTGGAGTATAATACAGGAGGTAACTCAGGATCAGTAATGTAATGTATATACACAGTGACTGCACCAGCAGAATAGTGAGTGCAGCTCTGGAGTATAATACAGGAGGTAACTCAGGATCAGTAATGTAATGTATGTACACAGTGACTGCACCAGCAGAATAGTGAGTGCAGCTCCGGAGTATAATACAGGATGTAACTCAGGATCAGTAATGTAATGTATGTACACAGTGACTGCACCAGCAGAATAGTGAGTGCAGCTCTGGAATATAATACAGGAGGTAACTCAGGATCAGTAATGTAATGTATATACACAGTGACTGCACCAGCAGAATAGTGAGTGCAGCTCTGGAGTATAATACAGGATGTAACTCAGGATCAGTAATGTAATGTATGTACACAGTGACTGCACCAGCAGAATAGTGAGTGCGGCTCTGGAATATAATACAGGAGGTAACTCAGTATCGGTAATGTAATGTATGTACACAGTGACTGCACCAGCAGAATAGTGAGTGCAGCTCTGGGGTATAATACAGGATGTAGCTCGGGATCAGTAATGTAATGTATGTACACAGTGACTGCACCAGCAGAATAGTGAGTGCAGCTCTGGAGTATAATACAGGATGTAACTCAGGATCAGTAATGTAATGTATGTACACAGTGACTCCACCAGCAGAATAGTGAGTGCAGCTCTGGAGTATAATACAGGATGTATCTCAGGATCAGTAATGTAATGTATGTACACAGTGACTCCACCAGCAGAATAGTGAGTGCAGCTCTGGAGTATAATACAGGATGTAACTCAGGATCAGTAATGTAATGTATGTACACAGTGACTGCACCAGCAGAATAGTGAGCGCAGCTCCTGAGTATAATACAGGATGTAACTCAGGATCAGTAATGTAATGTATGTACACAGTGACTGCACCAGCAGAATAGTGAGTGCAGCTCTGGAGTATAATACAGGATGTAACTCAGGATCAGTAATGTAATGTATGTACACAGTGACTGCACCAGCAGAATAGTGAGTGCAGCTCTGGAGTATAATACAGGATGTAACTCAGGATCAGTAATGTAATGTATGTACACAGTGACTGCACCAGCAGAATAGTGAGCGCAGCTCTGGAATATAATACAGGAGGTAACTCAGGATCAGTAATGTAATGTATGTACACAGTGACTGCACCAGCAGAATAGTGAGTGCAGCTCTGGGGTATAATACAGGATGTAGCTCGGGATCAGTAATGTAATGTATGTACACAGTGACTGCACCAGCAGAATAGTGAGTGCAGCTCTGGGGTATAATACAGGATGTAACTCAGGATCAGTAATGTAATGTATGTACACAGTGACTGCACCAGCAGAATAGTGAGTGCAGCTCTGGAGTATAATACAGGATGTAGCTCGGGATCAGTAATGTAATGTATGTACACAGTGACTGCACCAGCAGAATAGTGAGCGCAGCTCTGGGGTATAATACAGGATGTAGCTCGGGATCAGTAATGTCAGATCCGCACATACAGTCTGGGGTCATCCATGGTCGCTTGTCGATACATTTGTGATCTCTTGTATGTTCTTCTTTTAGGTGACGAGCAGATTACAGGAGTCACCGGCAGCAATGTGACCTTCAGAGCGAGTGTAAATGTTCGTCCTTCGGAGATCAACTGGCTGAAGAATGAGATAAAGATCGTGGACCTGGAGGAGGGGAAGGAGCCGGACTTCTACAGGTTCTATAACATTAAGGAAAGGGTTATCGTAAATCTGGCGGAGAAGACCTTCACCCTCCTGGACGTGATTCCGGGGGACAGCGGGAGATACAAGGCCATGCTCCTGGTCGATGGGACATATCAGAACCTCTTCTTCAGTCTGCGGGTGCTCAGTGAGTGCGGGTGCTCGGTGAGTGCGGGTGCTCGGTGAGTGCGGGTGCTCGGTGAGTGCGGGTGCTCGGTGAGTGCTGGTCCACGGTGAGTGCGGGTGCTCAGTGAGTACGGGTGCTCGGTAAGTGCTGGTCCACGGTGAGTGCGGGTGCTCAGTGAGTGCGGGTGCTCGGTGAGTGCTGGTCCACGGTGAGTGCGGGTGCTCACTGAGTGCGGGTGCTCAGTGAGTGCAGGTGCTCGGTGATTGCGGGGCAGCGGTGAGTGCGGGTGCTCGGTGATTGCGGGGCAGTGGTGAGTGCGGATGCTAGGTGAGTGCGGGTGCTCGGTGATTGCGGGGCAGCGGTGAGTGCGGGTGCTCGGTGATTGCGGGGCAGTGGTGAGTGCGGGTGCTCGGTGAGTGCGGGTGCTCGGTGATTGCGGGGCAGCGGTGAGTGCGTGTGCTCGGTGATTGCGGGGCAGTGGTGAGTGCGGATGCTAGGTCAGTGCGGGTGCTCGTTGAGTGTGGGGTTGCGGTGAGTGTGGGTGCTCGGTAAGTGTGGGTGCTCGATGAGTGAGGGTGCTCGGTGAGTGCGGGTGCTCGGTGAGTGCGGGGCCGCGGTGAGTGCGGGGCCGCGGTGAGTGCGGGTGCTCGGTGAGTGCGGGGCTGCGGTGAGTGCAGGTGCTCGGTGAGTGCGGGTGCTCGGTGAGTGCGGGTGCTCGGTGAGTGCGGGGCTGCGGTGAGTGCGGGTGCTCGGTGAGTGCGGGGCTGCGGTGAGTGCGGGGCTGCGGTGAGTGCGGGGCTGCGGTGAGTGCGAGTGCTCGGTGAGTGCTCGGTGAGTGCGGGTGCTCTGTGAGTGCGGGTGCTCGGTGAGTGCGGGTGCTCGGTGAGTGCGGGGCTGCGGTGAGTGCGGGTGCTCGGTGAGTGCGGGTGCTCGATGAGTGAGGGTGCTCGGTGAGTGCGGGTGCTCGATGAGTGAGGGTGCTCGGTGAGTGCGGGTGCTCGATGAGTGAGGGTGCTCGGTGAGTGCGGGTGCTCGGTGAGTGCGGGGCCGCGGTGAGTGCGGGGCCGCGGTGAGTGCGGGTGCTCGGTGAGTGCGGGGCTGCGGTGAGTGCAGGTGCTCGGTGAGTGCGGGTGCTCGGTGAGTGCGGGGCTGCGGTGAGTGCGGGTGCTCGGTCAGTGCGGGGCTGCGGTGAGTGCGGGGCTGCGGTGAGTGCGAGTGCTCGGTGAGTGCTCGGTGAGTGCGGGTGCTCTGTGAGTGCGGGTGCTCGGTGAGTGCGGGTGCTCGGTGAGTGCGGGGCTGCGGTGAGTGCGGGTGCTCGGTGAGTGCGGGTGCTCGGTGAGTGCGGGGCTGCGGTGAGTGCGGGTGCTCGGTGAGTGCGGGTGCTCGGTGAGTGCGGGGCTGCGGTGAGTGCCGGTGCTCGGTGAGTGCGGGGCTGCGGTGAGTGCGGGGCTGCGGTGAGTGCGGGTGCTCGGTGAGTGCGGGTGCTCGGTGAGTGCGGGGCTGCGGTGAGTGCGGGTGCTCGGTGAGTGCGGGTGCTCGGTGAGTGCGGGGCTGCGGTGAGGGCGGGTGCTCGGTGAGTGCGGGTGCTCGGTGAGTGCGGGGCTGCGGTGAGTGCCGGTGCTCGGTGAGTGCGGGTGCTCGGTGAGTGCGGGGCTGCGGTGAGTGCGGGTGCTCGGTGAGTGCGGGGCTGCGGTGAGTGCGGGTGCTCGGTGAGTGCGGGGCTGCGGTGAGTGCGGGTGCTCGGTGAGTGCGGGTGCTCGGTGAGTGCGGGGCCGCGGTGATGGCTCCTGGCCGGAGCTGGTATTACACTGGCACATTGTGGCACATATCCAGTGACAATCGATGGTCAGTGAGTGACCCTCTTACACCGGGCGATACAGACGGGGACAGGATGAGTCGTTTAGCAGTTTTTCTCCATTCCATCCTCTCATGCCGGCAGGTACAGAACCGCTGAGCTGCGCTGTCCTCATAGTAGTGAATGGGAGTCACAGACACATGACAGTAGAAGGTTTGTTCATCAGAGATCACACTGTGTGACGCTCACAGCCCTCACCCTGGGAAGTGGGGTTACTCGGAGCCGGGTCAGATATTGGGGGTTGTAGCCGTGGCCTGGACCCGTTCCGTGCCCAGGGCGGTCACATTTATAAGGGTGTAATGGGCTTTCAGGGTTAGTGTTCATCGAGTGGTGATATTGACTACGCCACCTGTGGTGTCTGGTGATGGCCACCAGCGCTGCGGCAGTCCTCTGAGGCGGGACATAGTGGCAGCCGGAGATGGTGCTACTCCCCACAGGCGGAGCAGGGCCTCAGGGCAGAGAGGCGGATGGAGGGAGTTGTAGTGGAGGAGTTCTGGTGCTGTGCTGTGCAGAAATAAAGGGACCGGAGGCCATAGGGGTCGACTTCCAAGGTTTTTACTCACGGTAGAGCATGCAGCTGCAAGGCTTCACCCTGCTCCTCACGGGGCTCTGCGGCCACCAGGACCGGGGGTCCGACAACCTCCGAGTAATTCAGGTGTTTTAGTCAGGACCCCGCACCAAAGTGTTCCTAGACTTCACATTAAGTCTGTTATGATCTGCAACATAAACTAAGGAAAGATAGGGGAGAACTGTCCCTACAGTAAGACTAAGCTGAATCCCTACGATGTAGCGGGCTGCCTGTTCCTAGTGCACAGACCCGCCTTAGTCCTCGGCTAGTCTGAACGGAGACCTATAGAATTAAGGGAGGGGTCCCTAAAAGAACTAAGGACTGGGACAAAAATGGGACACCCCCTAAACAGAAGTTGTTGCAGAACACAAAAAGACAAACTGACAAAAAGTACTAGAGGTCCCAGAAGAACCAAGCAAACTGACAGAGAAAGGCACCGAAGCACCTGTCTAGAGAAACAGTCAAACACTGAAGTCCAGCACAGCCAAAAGGGCGGAGCAGGAAAATAAAGGCAGATGGTCACGTGACAGCAAAACACAAGATGGGAAAAACAAACAGGAGGGTTCTAACAGTACCCCCTCTTCTATGAGGATCCTCCAGGCCCAGGCCTATCCGGAAACCTCCTGTGGAAAGCTTTAACAAGCCTAGGAGTAGAGACATCATCCGTCCTTACCCAGGAGTTGTCTTCGGGACCGAAACCCTTCCAGGAGACAAGATACTGTAATCTCCCTCTATGCCATCTAGAATTCAAGATACGAGAAATTTCATATTCTCCGTCTTCCACCACAGGGGGAACAGTGACAGTGGCGTCCCTATCAGATACGTCAGCCTTTTCCAACAAGGAAACATGAAACACAGGATTAATCTTCCAGGAGGTGGGGACCTCCAACCTAACCGCAGAAGGGTTAACAACCTGAAGCACCTTAAATGGACCCACAAACTTAGGACCCAGTTTTTTAGAGGGAATCCTCAACCGCAGGTTCTTCGAGGACAACCAAACCATGTCACCCACAGTAAACAAAACCTCTTTACGTTTCCTGCCAAAATACTTCTTGGACTTCTTGTTAGCCTCTTGAAGGTTGCGAGCGTACATTAGTCCAAACTCTCTCCAAATCACTGGAAAAATTCTCCTCCTCCGGCACCGCCGACCCCAATTTGGAGAACGAACCAAAAGACGGATGTCTCCCAGTACAACAAAAAAAAGGAGAACACCCAGCAGAGGAGGATGTATGATTGTTAAGAGCAAATTCTGCGAGAGGCAGAAACTCAGACCACCCCTCTTGATTGTCCGCCACAAAACAACGCAAGAACTGCTCAACATCCTGGTTCTTTCTTTCAGTCTGTCCATTAGACTCAGGATGATACCCAGATGAAAATGACAAATGGACTCCCAACCTGTCACAAAAGGCACGCCAAAAACGAGCCACAAACTGAGGTCCCCTATCAGAAACAATATCCGTGGGAACGCCATGGAGCTTGACAACCTCCTTAACAAATGCCTTAGCGAGAGTCTTGGAGCAGGGCAACTTAATGAATGGAACCAAATGACACATCTTACTAAAACTGTCCACGACCACCCAGATGACAGTAAAACCCTCAGACACAGGAAGATCAGTAATAAAATCCATAGTGAGATGCGTCCAAGGCGCACTAGGAACCTCCAGAGGGCAAAGCAACCCCGCAGCAGGAGCATGCGAAGACTTGGATCTAGCACATATAGTACATTGACGCACCCACTTAATGACTTCCTTCTGCCATCCAGGCCACCAAAAACTGCGACTGATCAGTCTCCTTGTCTCCGAAATTCCGGGATGACCTGCCAACCGAGACTCATGACACTCCACAAACAAATCTCTCCTAAAGGTTCTAGGCATGAACAACCTCCCATGAGGAGTGTTAGATGGGGCATTCTCCTGAGCTTTCAGAATCCCATTCTCCAAAACGGAGTCCAATGCCGCGACCACAACTCCTTTCTGTAAAATGCTCTCCTCCTCCTCGGCACCGACTGCAGGAGAAAAGCTGAGAGATAAAGCATCGGCTTTTACATTCTTAGTACCAGGGATATAGGTAACAGAAAAATTAAACCGCAAAAAAAAAGTGCCCACCTAGCCTGACGGGCATTCAAGCGCTTGGCAGCATCAAGATTGATCAGATTCTTATGATCAGTGAAAACCTGAATAGGAAATCTAGCGCCTTCCAAGAGATGACGCCAGTGTTCAAATGCGAGTTTAATCGCCAGCAATTCCTGATTACCAACATCGTAATTCAGTTTGGTTTCCGAATTTTTTTTTGAAAAGATGGCACAGGGATGTACTCCACCCTTGTTCTCCTGAGACAAAACTGCTCCGATCCCCACCGATGAAGCATCAACCTCAACTAAAAAAGGCTTGGTCTCATCAGGCTGCATAAGGATGGGGGAAGAACTGAACTTCTCCTTGAGATACACAAAAGCTTCAATGGTCTCAGTAGTCCACTGGACCGTATTCGCACCTTTCCTGGTGAGATCGGTTAGAGGTTTAACAATTACAGAAAAATTCTTAGTGAATTTCCTGTAATAATTGGCAAAACCCAAAAACCTCTGTATCGATTTCAAACCAATAGGCCTAGGCCATTCCTGTACAGCCTGAACCTTCACCGGGTCCATCTCAAAGCCCTCACTGGAGATAATGTAGCCCAAAAAACTAATTCTCTGTACAGCGAACTCACATTTCTCCAGCTTAGCAAAAAGCGAATTGTCCATTAATAACTGTAATACCTCACGCACGCTCCACCAATGAGACTCCAGATCCGGCGAATAAATCAAAATGTCATCCAAATACACAACCACATTCTTACCAATCAGAGGTCTCAGGATGTCATTAATCAGATTCTGAAAAAACACGGGAGCATTAGTAAGACCAAAAGGCATAACCAGATTCTCAAAATGACCTACCGGAGTGTTAAAAGCAGTCTTCCATTCATCACCCTCCTTTATACGTAACAAATTGTATGCCCCCCGGAGATCAATCTTAGAGAACCACTTGGCTCCCACTAACTGGTTAAACAAGTCAGGAATTAACGGCAATGGGTAGGAATTGATTACTGTAATCTTATTAATTTCACGAAAATCCAGACATGGACGTAAACCCCCGTCCTTTTTTTTAACAAAGAAGAATCAGACTGCCACAGGAGACTTAGAAGGTCTAATGTGACCAGCAGCCAGGCTAGTCTGTATGTACTCCTCCAAGGCTTTTCTCTCAGGGATAGTCAGATTAAACAAGCGACTCTTGGGAAGAGTAGCTCCAGGGACAAACTCAATGGCGCAATCATAATCCCTATGAGGAGGTAAAACCTGCGACTCCTCCTCTGAAAAAACCCTCCAAAAATCCTGAATAGGTACAGGCAATTCCCCTTTATCCACCGCCGCAATGCGACCATTGCAACATTTATCATAGCACTTCGGACTCCAAGACTTAATCACATTAGTAGACCAGTCCAGTAAAGGATTGTGCAGTTTTAACCAAGGCAAACCTAGAACGACCGGAGAGGGTAAATTATCTAATACAACAAAGTCCAACATTTCTTGGTGACCTCCATTGATAGTGAGGGGAAATGCAGCAACCTTGTGAGTAATACATTTCAAGGGAGTGTTATCAATTGCAACCACAGAAATAGGTGATGACAAAGGTTTGAATTTCAATTTAAGGTTTTCCAAAAACCCTTTATCAATCACATTAAGTGTTAAACCACAATCCACAAATACCTGAAATTCAATCAAATCTCCCTGCAAAGTAGTACTCCCAGAAAGAAATACTCCTGCAGAGCGTAAACAAGCTATACGGGCGTAACTGACCTTTTTTTTTTTCTTTACTTAAACGACGCTCACAATACTTAATTAAATGATCATCTTTACCACAATAAAGACACAAACCTTCGGCGAACCTCCGGTCTCTTTCTTGAGAGCTGAGTGACATTTCCCCAACCTCCATTGGTTCTCCGCTGTCAGAGCAGATTTTCTGGAAACTAGGACCTGAAGTTACAGGAGTTTTTACATCATTGACCCTGGACCTTATTCTCCTGTCCACATGAACAGCTAACTGCATAGCATCCTGCAGAGTCTCAGGTGCAGGGAATGCAATTAGCAAATCCTTAACCCTTTCACTCAGACCAGCAAGAAATAAACTTTTCAGCGCCGAATCATTCCACTTAACTTCTGAAGCCCATCTCCTGAAGTGTGTGCTATAAATTTCAACATCATCTGACCCCTGATTCAAACGTCTAAGTTCTGATTCAGCAGATGAGATTTGATCAGGATCGTCATATAATAGCCCCATAGCAGAAAAAAATTCCTCAACAGAACTTAAACACGGATCATTAGGTTGGAGAGGAAAGGCCCACCCCTGTGGTTCTTTGCGCAAAAGTGACATAATAAAACCAATGCGCTGTGATTCATTCCCAGAGGACCTCGGTCTCAAACGAAAATATAACAAACAAGCATTTTTAAAGGAAAAAAATCTTGCTGTTTACCATAAAAAATATCAGGCAGCCCTACCATCGGTTCCACAAAATGCGCTCCAGGACATCTACTCACGTGTTGCTGAACGTCGGCCACCTCCAGAGACAATCCCTGCAGGCGTTGAGCCAACTCCTGGATGGAAAGCATACTGATCCCCGAATTTCTTTCCTTTTGGTTTTTTTTGGGCTGGACTTACTATTATGATTTGCAACATGCACTAAGGAAAGATAGGGGAAAGCTGTCCCTACAGTAAGACTAAGCTGAATCCCTACGATGTAGCGGGCTGCCTGTTCCTTGTGAACAGACCCTCCTCCGTCCTCGGCTAGTCTGAACGGAGACCTATAGAATAAAGGGAGGGGTCCCTAAAAGAACTAAGGACTGGGACAAAAATAGGACACCTCCTAACAGAAGTTGTTGCAGAACACAAAAGACAAACTGACAAAAAGTACTAGAGGTTCCAGAGGACCAAGCAAACTGACAGAGAAAGGCACCGAAGCACCTGGCTAGAGAGACAGGCAAATAACACTGAAGTCCAGCACAGCCAAAAGGGCGGAGCTGGAATATAAAGGCAGGTGGTCACGTGACAGCAAAACACAAGATGGCAAAAACTAACAGGAGGGTTCTAACAAAGTCGTCTCCTGTCCGTGTGTGTAGAATGGCCGGGTCTCCCTCTGGACTATGCTCAGAGCAAGGGTACGGGTGGCGACTCCTCTCCGTTACCCGGTGGGATCCACTGAGCCTCCGGGCTTCTCCGACTGGGACATAGAGTAGCAAAGTCAGATATCGGGGGCCGGTACCCCTTTTTGCAGCAGGAATCCCTCTGGCAGGGCCAGAATAGTGAGGACAGGTGGCGTATACCACTCCGTCTGCATCCCCCTGGGATCCTTTTGCCTGTGGAGCTTGACTACTCTGCTCCCCTCCAGGCCTTCTTGGGCAGGGACCTTGACCAGGTAGAGACAACCGTTGACTCTTGCCCGCTCCTCGACTCAAGGCCAGAGTACGAGGGCCGTGTCCCCATCAACTGCAGGTTCACACAGAAAGCCACGTTCAGTGATGAAGATCACAATCAAAAGACCATGAGCCCAAGATGGCAGTTTATAAAATATGAATTATTAAGTGTAACCTAAATGTGCGTCCTCCACCCTCACCCACTACATGGTTCCCCCTATCTTTTGGTTCCCCCATCTCCACTTATCCCGGATGGGGCAGCACACTGGTGCCTATTAGCCCCCTCTGCAGGTGGGAGAAGTGTAGTGTTGGGTGCGAAGGTGGGGTCCTGACAGCGGCACCATCCTTACCTCGAAGGAGAGATACCACACCCCATTAAAGAGATGCAGTACCCCTGTGGCGATCGAACCTTCAGGGGCGCCACAACACAAGTAGGATTTTCTCTTTTATGCGTATTAAAGACCATTGGCCTTCGTCTGGGCTTATCACCATCCTCCCCTGGTCCCAGTGTATTCACTCACGTTAGTTCTGGAGTTAATCTGCTCAATATAAGTTTGTGAAAAGCTTTCATGTCTCCGTTAACTAATAAAATTAGGTTAAAGTTTGAGCATTACGTGGGGTCTTTGTTCGGGTTTGTAATGAGCACAATATGTCTTGTAATGAGGGAACGCAGGTGGGCAGCTTTCAGAGATGGCATTAGGCATCCTGGATGGCGGAAGCATATCCGAGAATGCAATCTAGGAGTGGACAGTAAAACATTAAGGGTCTGTGCTTGGGGGCTTGTAAGGCCATTGTCAGTTCTGGTTCTGAGAATCTCTTTTCTATGGAGTTGGCCTCGGTGGAGTCTGATGACAGCGGTGGGATTCACGGAAGAGTCCGTTGACCCCCAAGGATGTAGAAGTGCAGATGCGGATTGGTAATCGTGTGCCCAGCACATCGTGTTCCTGACAGCCCACACTGGTGACACGGGATCATGAGGGAACGACTGTAAGATGGAGTCACACCGGCGTATAAACATTCGCTCTGATGCTGATTCAGAAAAGTAGGACGAGTGTCAGGCGAGGACAATGCGATATTTCTCAGCTGGCATCCGTATGACATCTGTATACATGGTGTATTTAACATCTTTTACATACTGTCATTTTCTATGATATTTGAAGCTAATATTCAAACTAATAAAGCAATGTTATATACAGATATAGATAGATAGACATGGGCTAGATAGATAGAATGAGACAGACAGAGAGAGATAGATAGCCGTCAGGCATTTAATAAGATCTGTGCAGCTTATCCGACAGATTTTTGGAATAAATGTAAAAAAGGGTCCCCTTATTTTTAATAACCAGCCAAGAGAAAGCAGACAGCTATGAGCTGGTCTTATTATGCTGGGAAGGGGCCAATATCCATGGGACTTCCCAGCCTATTAATATCAGCCCCCAGCAGTCTGCTTTGCCTTTACTGGTTATTAAAAAGGGGGCATCCTAAAAAAAATACATGGGGTCCCCCCTTTTTTAATAACCAGCAAAGACTAAGCAGACAGCTGGGGGCTGATATTAATAGGCTGGGAAGGTCCATGGATATTGGCCCCTTCCCAGAATAATAACACCAGCCCTCAGCTGCTCCAGAAATATTGCATCCATTAGATTAGCCAATTCAGACACTTGGCCTCGCTCTTCCCACTTGCCCTGTGTAATGTTTGCTGACATCAAGCCCAGGGGTTAGTAATGAAGAGGGGTCTATAAGACACCCCCATTACTAACCATGTAGTCAAAAGTAATAAACACACAGAGTAAAGTCCTCTATTTGTAAAAAGAATTTCCCGACAATTACCCTCTTTTACCCATTTATTACCAAAAAAATAAATAATCCAGAGGGTCCGCTGTAATCCAAATGGAGGTCTCACAGCGATCCCAGTCTTCTTCGTCCAGACTATGGAGCCCCGTTCAGAGACCGTAGCTCCATAAACTGGAGCAGCAGCCACTGCTGGATCTCACGCTGCGAGCGGTGATGTCACAAAGGTTACTGCAGTTCACGGCCTCTGAATGGCGGTGACCTTACTGACATCACCGCTCGCAGCGTGAGAACTTTCAGAAGAGACATGGTGGCAGGAGCGTGTGCGACGGCACCTCAGTATGTGATGTAGTCACCTGTACGTGTTCTGCGCGGAGTATAAAGCACATGTCGTCTATACGGCAGTAATTCCGCTATTCCCATAGACCCCCGCATTCAGTGTCCAGCCGCTGTGCTCTCTTTTGTGGATATTAGTACCGAACATCCGCCGGCCGCGGGACATGTGGTTAGCAGGAGCTGATCCCTTTCTTTCCTTGTCTTCTCCAGATCCGGTGTGTAACGTCTCTGTACTGAACACGACTGTGGGGAACAACGTTACGCTGCGGTGCTTCTGCTCCTCGGATGGCGCTGAACCCGCGCAGTATGAATGGCGAAACGTCAGTCACCGCCTGTCCGTCCAGCAGAACCTCACCGTGTCCATGGGGGAAAAGCCGCAGACTTTGTGGTGTATCGCCAGTAATGAGGTCTCCAGCAGTAATGTCACCATCACTGTGCCCCCCCGAACACCAGGTGAGTGTGTACGGGGGTCTACAGGTGGCCTGATGTGAGGCAGGTGTATACGGCTGTATTCAGATGTGCCTCCTCTGTCATTTCCCTCTGACTCCTCTCTGCCTCCTCTGTCACTTCTCTCGACTTCTGTGAAGCCCCGGGATCGTCTGTGGGTGTAATACTTTTCAGACAGCACAGGGTGAGGGTAAAACAGCGCGGTAATACTTTACTGAACCACCAAACGGACAATAAACATATAGAACAGTCCCAGCAAATAACCAAGATGGTGGAACATTACACAGTCTCATCCTTCCTTCTCCGCCCGCCTGGGATAGAACAGCTGAGACTTTGGGACTTCCAGGGCCGAATACCTCAACCAGTGGGGCCCCCCGCTTCTGGCAGGCCCCCACAGAGAGGAGGTAGCAGCAAGCTTAGGAAGCGGACAGTCCATCACCGTACAAGGCCAGGAGACCCGAGGGTCCCACCCTGGCCTCTCCGAGAGTTTCCATGGGGCAGATGACCGGCTGGTCCTATTCTGGCTTCTCCAAATGTCTCCATGGTTCCAGGCGACCTGAGGATCCCACCTTGCAACCAGCAAAAAAGGGCAGCAGTGTTTACCTGCCCAGATCTTCAAAGCCAAATGCACCCACAGATGCAGCAAACCCATATAAAGATGGCGGATACACAGGTGTAAAATACTGATGAAGCAATCACTCACAACCTACCATTTCATGGAGGGGGTGACTGCCTAGTATTAGAATTGCACAAAGATAGGCTTGTATAGGGTGTTGTTCACACTAGGGTAGTGCTTTTTGGGGGGAATTTTAATTCTTCTTAGTGTGGTTTTTGCTGTGAGTGTTTAGAGTAGGACTCATACGCATAATGACTCTTGACGCGGGTTATGAGCTTACGTATTTTGGCCAAAATATCAACTAATGCCTCATATATTACACTGTGTTCCAAATTATTATGCAAATACTATTTTCTCAGATTTTCCCAAATTACCTATATGAATTGCAGTCATTGTAATTTTCCAGTCCAATAACTATTCGAGTACAATTGAAAGATTTTTGTATAAACTGCCGATGATAACAGGATATTCTTAAAAAAATAAAACACTCAAACTGCACTCACAATGCATGTTCCACATTATTCTGCACAGCAGAGTTTTCAACCTTTTCATTTTAATAAAGAACAAAAAAATGGTCATTTGTGAAATTATAAGCATTAGCCGGTTATTACACACTGAAATCAAACAGTTTTCAACTCAAAACTTTATTCTAGGTGATGTTACATTTTCACATAGGACCCCTTGTTCGAAAGGAGCTTCTGAACTCTCTCGTCCATTGAATTTGTCAGGTTTTGGATGGTTTCTGCTTCAATTGTTTTGCATGAGGGCAGAATACCCTCCCAGAGCTGTTGCTTAGATGTGAACTGCCTCCCGCCATCATAGACACTCCTTTTAATGATGCTCCAAAGGTTCTGAATGGGGTTGAGGTCAGGGGAGCATGGGGGTCACACCATAAGTTTGTCCCCTTTTATGCCCATATCAGCCAGAGATGCAGATGTTTTATGTGCAGCATGAGATGGTGCATTATCATGCAGAAAAATGATCTTGCTGTGAAATACACGGTTCTTCTTCTTGAACCATGGCAGGAAGTGCTGTTTGAGAAAATCCACATACATTATGGAGTTCATCTTTAGCGCCTTCAGGGATCCTAAAGGGGCCGACAATCTCTCTCCCCATGATTCCAGCCCAAAACATTACTCCACCTCCTCCTTGTTGGCGCTGTAGCCGTGTTTGCGTGGGGTGTCCATCAACCAGCCATCCTCCACTCCATCCATCTGGACCATCGAGCGCTGCACGGCACTCATCTGTGAACAAAACAGTTTTGAAATCAGTCTTCATGTATTGTTTGTCCCACTGGAGCCGTTTCTGCTTGTGTGCAGTGGATAGAGGTCGACAGGATGGCGTATGCACAGCTGCAAACCTCTGAAGGACCCTGCATCTTGTTGTTCGGGGGACTTTGGAGGCACCAGCAGCTTCAAAAACTTGTCTGCTGCTATGACAAGGCTTTTTTGCCGCTGCTCTTTTAACCTGACGTAATTGCCTGTAGGAAAGAGTCCTCAATTTTCCCTTATCAGCACGCACACATGTGTACTGTGAATCAGCTACATACTTCTTGATTGCCAAGACACTTCATCCTGATCATCGCACAATGTTGATTGTAGTCATGCCTTGACCTAAACACTCCACAATTTGTTGCTTCTCAGCAGCCGACACATCCTTTTTCTTTCCCATTTTGGCAGAAAATGTAGGCTGCTTAATAATGTGAGACAGCCTTCTTAAGTAGTCTTGCCTTTCATTGGACACACCTGCCAAACTAATTAGCACAGGTGTCTGCAATTGCTTACAGTGATATAAAGAGCCCTGACACACATCACCATCAATGAGTTTAACTGACAAACAAAAAAATTCTTCCCTTATCACTCCGAAACACTTTTTGCATAATAATTTGGAACACAGTGTATATATATGTAATTTTGCACACTTTTATTCCAGGGTGCACCCAAGCCCATTAATGCACACATTGTAAACTAGGGTGTCTGTTCCCAAGGGGTGCACTTGGATAGTACCGGGCAGCCCGCCTAGTCGAATAGTATGGGCGTAACTAATAGGCTGTAAGCCGGATACTGTGCACTACTCTAGTGTGAACAGCACCCTATACAAGCCTATCTTTGTGCAATTCTAATACTAGGCAGTCACCCCCTCCATGAAATGGTAGGTTGTGAGTGATTGTTTCATCAGTATTTTGCACCTGTGTATCCGCCATCTTTATGTGGGTCTGCTGCATCTGTTAGTACATTTGGCTTTGAAGATCTGGGCAAATAAACACTGCTGCCCTTTTTTGCTGGTTTTTCTTGAATTTTTGGGGGAATTTTAATTCTTCTTAGTGTGATTTTTTCTGTGAGTGTCCCACCTGGCAACCCCAAACAACATATCCACAGGGACAGGTGATTTCATCGTCCCAACTTGGTCTCCCCGAATGTATCCATGGGTTCTCTGATGGTCAATGGAACAGATCTGTATCCTTCCAGTCAGGGCCATATACCCTTAGGCCAGAATCATATAGAATCCAAATCTGTGTCTCTCTGGATCAAGCCTTGCTACCAAGCTGATGTCCCGAAGAGTCTGACTGATCACTAATTCTCCTTGTACAGTCTCTCTTTCAATTCTCACTGCTACAGAGGCATATGTCCCTTAAGTAGTTACAATTGTCCTTTTCAAGTACACATCCACAGGTCAAGGGTTAGGGAGGGTATTATTCCACAGGGCTCAGGTCTCATTGTTTGTGCATTTAATTAATTTACATAGTGGGTAAAGCAGGGGGCTCTTGTAAATCAACAACTAGCTGGCTTTAGTATAATATGTCATTAGCATAGTGTCAAGGTAAAATATATATATTATAGAAAATCAATTAGTTTCTTTTAATAGCTTACCTAATCAGTGTGAATCAATATAGAGATGATGGAATAATCTATGTTTACGTATGTATGCAAATGTGTATATGCACATGGATTATGTTAGTAGTTAATGAATATATAAGTAATAGCTTCTATTCTTATTGTAGACATGAACAACTAAATGATTTCCTGGGAATGACGTATGCATGTTCATGGCTGATAACAGAGAGATACATGTTGAGTTGGCAAAGATGGCGCTGAGAGACGAACTCACCCCCTACCATCGGAATTCCTAAGGCGTTACTAAGGCCAGGAGATACATAGATGAACAAATTACAGTGTGCCGAGTTATCAGAAAAGAGCAATAAATGTTACTAATCCCACCTAGAAGGAGAATGCTATTTAACCCCATGTCTAAGTAATAAAGTACGGCATTTGCGTGGTTCAGTCTCTGAGTGAAGTTTTTCAACCAGATTAGCAGATTTGGTTAATTAGCTTCTTTGCATGCACTCGGACATCTTTAATTTGGAGGAGAGCAGTTACCTGGTGTATCTTAAATTGGTGAAACCTTCACAAATGGTGCCGTGACTCAGATCATACTCGAGGGGAACTCTAGGTCTCGGGGTGCCCATCACCGGACCACCTACGGACGAGCCGGGACTGCTCAAAGCGAGAGCCTGATCAACTCTCATCATTGAATACGGTAAGTCTGCAGATTTAATGAATTCGTAGTACTTACTCATATTTTGAGCGGTCTCTGGTGAGTTTATGGTGTCTAGATTGGCCCTTACGGACAGCCCCGTGTGACTGGGTGGGTCCCGGCTGTGTGATTCCAAGAACTCTGGTTTGTAGTCGCTCCTGGCTAACTGCTGCTCTGTGGTATATCAGGGGTCCCGTCCCATTAGAACGATCTTTGTATGCAGGGGTGTACACGTATACACTTGAGAATTTAGGAAAATTTCTTTGCTTATAACGCGGGCACGCGGGGAGTGACGTTGTTGCTGATAAGTCATGTATTAAGTCGTCATTAGGATGCAGGCACGCGGGGCAGACCAATCCTCTATTAAGACGTGTATTAAGTCGTGGGACACGCGGGGAGTGAAGTTACTGATAAGTCGTGTATTAAGACGTCATTAGGACGCGGGCACGCGGGGTTAACCAATCCTCTATTAAGACGTGGAATACGCGGGGAGCCAACTGCAACGTTAAGTCGTATATTAAGACGTCACTAGGACACGGGTGCTCAGTGCTTCATTAAGTCATAAAAGAATCAATTCAGTGCTTGTTAGGGAGTGTAGGGACTTGTTACCATTCTATTTGTGTATCAACTACCTGGTCTGATCCTAAGTCTAAGGAGACGGGACGCTTGGAGCCAAAATCATGAAAAAACTGAAGACATTGTTTGTGTCGCAGGGGTCGCTCGATCAGGAACGACAGGACCCCAAAGATATAGTTGCTAGAAGAGAAGGAAGGAAATATATAGAGAAAACCAAAAAAGTAATGTCATTGTGTGGGTTGTACCCGGGGGGGTAGATTACAGTACGAGATGTTGAATGCAGCAATTTGCGAAAACGGGAAAACTGGAAGATAATGGGTCATTGCAAAGTGAATACATGTGGAAAAAGGCTGCGCTGAGTTTATCGAAAGAAGGGAAAAAGTATGTGCAGAAACTTAAACAGTTAACTAAAATATGCGAGCTACCAGATAAGGTACAGCCACTAGAATGGCAGAAGAAAAAGGGCAAGCTAAAAGATAAAGGATTGTTACAAACAGCTTTGGCTTGATACAGAACAGCAGAGAATTTGTCAAAAGAAGGGTGGGTGGAGGAAGAAAATACAGACAATAAGGGAAAGACGCCATGTTATGTGTATTACAAAGATACTGTTCTTCAGCCACCGCCCGATAATGGCGGACGGGGGGGGGATGGACCTGTACAAATTACAGTCAGCAGAATCCTGATAATAGAGATACTTCTCTTGCATGTGGGGCACCACGTCCCAGACCTCACACTGTTCCTCCCCTCCACCACCATGCCTCCGCCACTGCCCAATAATGAATTGTTGTTGGGTGTGTTCTAATTGTGGCCAGCAGAATCCATTGTCAACAGATTATGTTGCATGTCACGTGCCCCGTCCAAGAGGCCCACCCCTCGCTACTACCCAAGCCACTACTAGTGCCCCATCCTCATCCTGCAGCGGCCATGTTACTACACCCATTACATCACCTCCGGCCTTTGACCAGATGTCAGTGGGTGTGCTTCTTCCCAGTGGAACGCACCCTTCCTGTAGGGTGCTTCCTTCTGGTGGCGGCCATCTTGGCACACCCAGAATACAGGCTGCAATACACACTACACCTGGAATGTGTATGATGACGATCATCATGATCAGTGTGTGACACAACTTAGAGCTACAATCAACAATATTCTGAACTATGTTGGAACAAGGAACCTTACTTCTGTTGCTCTTCCTGCTATAAGTTCTGGAATGTATGGATTTCCTATGCAAGCCTGTGCCCAAGCGATAGTCCAAGCTATACGGGAGTATAGAAGATTAACTATGTTGGAGGAGATAAGACTAATCAGCAATGACTATCATAAATCTCAAATTCTCACCCGAGCTGTGGAAAGTGCCACAGCTAGATCAGACTCACTCAGCCGCCAGATGACCTCACAAGATAACCCGAATGAACTATTTCCTGGACAAACTAACTCCCCTCCAGTTGCTGTGTTGCCAGTATCTCCCTCAACATCTTCTCAGTCAGAATCTCCAGTGCCAGATCACCATAATAGATATGTGGCATTCACACCTTCACAAGTTTATCGAGTGATTAGACAACTACCTGACCCAGACAGACACCCTATGGCGTTCTACAGAAGAATCAGACAAATTCAACAAACTTATTCAGCCTCTTGGAAAGATCTTCATGAAATCACTAGCATTAAAGCGGGAGATGCCTTCTGGCCAATAATTCAAGTAGTTCTGAATGACAGCCAAGTTTCAGACAAGGAGACTTACCAATCAGGAGGAGCTTTTTGTCAACAACTTCAGCAATGGGCCAAGGAGCGGCTCACAGACTCATCTACCAGTGTATCGGACTGTACTCAAGAATCAGGGTAGAATGTCAAATTTTTTTTACACCAGAATCTATACTCTGTTCAAGGATCAAGGGTTCGATGAAGGTCAGAGGATCCAACAGAATCTGCTAGTCATTTTATTTGTTATAGAGGACTCAGAGAGGAAATCTCAGCGATGCTTACAGACTCCAGACCAGAATATGTGGACATGTCCCCGCGAATGGTACTGCTCATTGCTAAAGCTTAGGACCGAGTTTAAGACTAAGAGAACCAATCTGTTACCGTTGTAACCAACCGGGTCATTTCAGAAGAGGATGTCCAGAGAAAAGAGGGAATCCTTTCTAAGGCTCGATGCCACTCTCCTACAACCCGCAATTTGAAAGAAGAGATTCTCCACGCTACCAAGGGAATCCACGGTACTCCCGCCAAGAGTATAGACAGCCATCACGACAGCCACCACAGAGAGAGTATGAGACAACGCCAAGAGAACCTGTGCAGAATTACAGAGACCAGCCACCGCAACAGATGTACCAAAATAACAGGGACCCACCACCATACCGGGGGAAGATCAGAATTACCCCGCATAGGACAGTGGCAAACCCGTGCTCACCTTGACCTCAGTTGAAAACTTCCCCACTAAATCTGGACTGATTTCTACTGTCAAAATTGATGTAAAGGACAGAACTTTACCTTTCCTAGTAGACACGGGTGCAGCCAGATCAGTAATACGGTCAAGAGATTTACCCTATGAATCGCTTATATCTGATGATTTCCTTTCATGTGTGGGAGTGGATGGAAAACCACACTCGTCCCGACTAACATTTCCATTGCCTATTGGGAAAGAACAGAAGCCGCTGGCCAGATTGCTCGTTTCAGACACCTGCCCGCTTAATTTGTTGGGAGCAGATCTACTCCAGAAGTTAAATGCTCAGATATTATATGATGAGAATGGAATGCATCTAGATGTCTCTACTCCATTATCATTAGAGGAACAAACAGAGGTACATGCCCTCCCATTGTGTGTCATCCAATTTACAACAACAACCGCCATACCACAGTATTATCTTGACTGGATACTGCCTGAACTCTGGTCTCGAGGTCCTGATGATATAGGCCGGCTGCCTGTCCCGCCAGTCCAAGTTTTCCTGAAAGAAGGTGCACGGATTCCCAGACTCCCACAGTACCCAATGAAAGCAGCCCAAGAAGCATCATTAGATGCCCAGATCCAAGAATTACTCAAGAAAGGAGCATTAATTCCCTGTGTTTCTCCTGCTAATATTCCATTGTTTCCAGTGAAGAAGAAAACTGCAAGAGGAGAACCGGATATATTTAGGATGGTGCAAGATCTGAGAGCTGTGAATGCAGTTACAATCCTGGAGGCCCCAGTGGTGCCAAATCCACATACATTACTCAGTGAAATTCCCCCTGAGGCAACGCATTTTACAGTAATCAACTTGGCAAACGCCTTGTTCAGTGTGCCTCTGCATCCAGACTGTCAGTATATTTTTGCTTTTACACACAGAGGAGTACAGTACACCTGGACCGTTATGCCTCAAGATGCTCAGAACGCTACTCATCACTTCACACTGGCCTTAACTACCTGTCTCCAACCCTGGAAGAGTGAGAACCCTGAAGTCACGTTGATACAATATGTCGATGATCTACTCCTCTGTTGTCCCAATGACCAAACTTGCCACAGGTTCAACTATTCTTTGCTCCAATTTCTGGTCACCATCGGATGCAAAGTTACTCTGCGAAAGCTACAATGGTGTTGTACCAAAGTTGTGTTTTTAGGTCATTGCATATCCCAAGGTACCAAGCATCTCACTGAATAGCGGAAAACTGTCATCCGTGCCATCTCCAAGCTTTCCTGGTCACATACTGCAAGCAGTGGATCCCTAATGTGTCAGCTCTCATGCAACCTCTATATGATCAGGTCCACTCTTCTGAGCTTGACCAGCATTTTGACCAAGAAGCTGAAGATGCAATGGACCAGTTGAAATAACTCATCATTTCAGCCCCTGCACTGGGGATTCCCAACTATGAATTTCCATTATTTCTATTCGTCTCTGAAGCGTGTGGCCATGCCTCAGGAGTTCTGGCATAAAAAAACATGGAGGCCGCATGAGACCCATCGAATATTATTCCAGTAAATTGGATCCAGTGGCGCAAACAGCTCCAACATGTCTTAAAGCAGTTCTGGCAGCTACAGAACTCCTCCACAGAACATCAGATGTTGTACTTGGCCATCCTACAACTATACTAGCCCCTCATGATTTGAAAGCTATCCTTGCACAAACCCAGTACAACCATCTATCTATGCAACGTCGTGTCAGAATCCAATGTGAGCTCCTTTTACCAGAAAATATAGCTCTTCGGCGATGTACTGTCTTGAACCCCTCCACTCTGCTTCCTCTGTCAAGGGGGGGACTGCTCTGAAGACTTAGGGGGGTCCTCAGAAGACCTTGAGTACCCTGATTCGAGTGACCATGATTGCCTTGAGGTCATGAAGGCAGAAACCTCTCACCTACCTGCTGTCTCTGAGCAGCCACTGCCTGAAGTTGTTATGTTCTGCTACCAAAGCTAAGGAAAGAGAGGAGATCTGTCCCTACTATAGGACTCAGCTGAATCCCTACGATGTAACAGGGAACCTGATCCTGCGATCAGACCTGCTAAAGTCCTAATCTAGTCTGTACGAAGACCTATAGATGTGGGGAGGGAATCCCTACAAGTACTAAGGACTGGAAGGAATATGGGACACCTCCTAACAGAAATAGTAGCAGACAGACGAACAAACAAAATAGATAGAACATAGAGGTCCGAAGACCAAGCAAACTAACAGAGATAGATACAGAGCACAGGCTAGCTAGAAAGTAGATATACAATGAAGTCCAGCAAAGCCAGAAGGGCGGAGCAGGATTAAATAGGCCAACAAGGTCATGTGACCAGCAAAGGAAAAAAAACCTAACAGCAAGGTTCTAACAGTACCCCCCCTTCTAAGAGGATCCTCCGGATCCCCTAGGACCAGGCTTATCAGGAAATCTCCTGTGAAACGCTCTGATAAGTCTGGACGCGGAAACATCATCTGACCTCACCCAAGAGTTATCCTCGGGACCGAAACCTTTCCAGGCCACAAGATACTGCAAACTACCTCTATACCGTCTAGAGTCAAGGATGCGAGAAATTTCATATTCCCCGTCCTCCACCACCGGAGGAACAGAGGCAGAGGCGTCACCATCCGACACAACAGCTTTTTTTAACAGAGAGACATAAAAGACCGGATTAATTCTCCAGGAGGTAGGAACCTCCAACCTAACAGCAGATTGGTTGACAACCTGAAGCACCTTAAAGGGCCCTACAAACTTGGGACCCAATTTCTTAGAAGGAATCCTCAACCGCAGATTCCTAGAGGACAACCAAACCATGTCACCAACAGCGAACAAAACCTCCTGTCGTTTCCTATCAAAGTAGTCTTTAGATTTTCTGTTGGCCTCCTGAAGATTACCACGCACATCCGTCCAAACTCTTTCCAAATCACCGGAAAAATTCTCCTCCTCAGGCACGGCAGATCCCAACTTGGAGAACGACCCAAACGACGGATGTCTCCCAGAACAACAAAAAAAGGCGAACAACCAGCAGAAGAAGATGTATGATTGTTCAGAGCAAATTCAGCAAGTGGCAGAAACTCAGACCACCCCTCTTGATTGTCTGCCACAAAACAACGCAAGAACTGCTCAACATCCTGGTTTTTCCTTTCTCTCTGGCCATTAGATTCAGGATGATATCCGGACGAGAACGACAAATGAACTCCCAACCTGTCACAAAAGGCACGCCAAAAACGAGCCACGAACTGAGGACCCCTATCAGAAACAATGTCAGTAGGAACGCCATGAAGTCTGACAATTTCTTTGACAAAGGCCTTAGCGAGAGTTTTAGCGCAGGGCAGTTTGACGAAGGGAACCAAGTGACACATCTTGCTAAAACGGTCCACAACCACCCAGATGACAGTAAAACCCTCAGAGGGGGGAAGGTCAGTTATAAAGTCCATAGCCAAATGTGTCCAAGGAGCACTGGGGACCTCCAAAGGACAAAGCAACCCCGCAGCAGGAGTATGTGAGGACTTAGATCTAGCACATATAGTACATTGGCGCACCCACTTAATGACTTCCTTCTGCCATCCAGGCCACCAAAAACTGCGACCCACCAGTCTCTTGGTCTCAGAGATTCCGGGATGACCTGCCAACCGAGATTCGTGACACTCAACAAACAAATCTCTCCTAAAGGTCCCAGGCACAAACAACCTCCCATGAGGAGTGTTAGATGGGGCATTCTCCTGTGCTTTAAGAATCTCATCTTCCAAAACGGAGTCCAAAGCAGCTATCACAACACCTTCTTGTAAAATGTTCTCCTCTTTCTCAGCACCGACTATGGGAGAAAAACTGCGAGACAAGGCATCCGCCTTAACATTCTTAGTACCAGGGATGTAAGTAACGGAGAAATTAAACCGCGAGAAAAACAGTGCCCACCTAGCCTGACGGGCATTCAGGCGCTTGGCAGCATCAAGATATATCAGATTTTTATGATCCGTAAGAACCTGAACGGGAAATTCCGCACCTTCCAAGAAGTGGCGCCAGTGTTCAAATGCGAGTTTAATAGCCAATAATTCCCGATTACCAATATCGTAATTCAATTCAGTCTCCGAAAATTTTTTTGAAAAAAAGGCACAGGGATGTAATCCATCCCCGTTATCCTGAGACAATACTGCGCCAACCCCCACAGAGGAAGCATCAACCTCAACCAAAAACGGCCTAGTAACATCAGGCTGCATAAGGATGGGAGCAGAGGTGAACCTCTCCTTGAGATACACAAAAGCTTCAATGGCCTCAGAAGACCACTGAACCGCATCAGCACCTTTCCTGGTGAGATCAGTCAGAGGTTTGACAATACTAGAAAAATTTTTTATGAATTTTCTGTAGTAATTGGCGAAACCCAAAAACCTCTGTATCGATTTCAAACCAATAGGCCTAGGCCATTCCTGCACAGCCTGAACTTTAACCGGGTCCATCTCAAAACCTTCGCTGGAGATAATGTAGCCCAAAAAACTAATTCTCTGTACAGCGAACTCACATTTCTCCAGCTTAGCAAAAAGCGAATTGTCCATTAATAACTGTAATACCTCACGCACGCTCCGCCAATGAGACTCCAGATCAGGCGAATAAATCAAAATGTCATCCAAATACACAACCACATTTTTACCGATCAAAGGTCTAAGGATGTCATTAATAAGATTCTGAAAAAATGCTGGAGCATTAGTAAGACCAAAAGGCATAACCAGATTCTCAAAATGACCCACAGGAGTGTTAAAAGCAGTCTTCCATTCATCACCCTCCTTCATGCGCAACAGATTGTATGCCCCCTTAAGGTCAATTTTAGAGAACCACTTGGCCCCCATTAACTGGTTAAACAGATCAGGAATCAATGGCAGTGGGTAAGGATTGCGTACCGTAATTTTGTTAATCTCACGAAAATCCAGACAAGGACGTAAACCGCCGTCCTTTTTTTTTACAAAAAAAAATCCAACCGCCACAGGAGACTTAGAGGGCCTAATGTGACCGGCGGCCAAACTTGTCTGTATGTATTCCTCCAAAGCCTTCCTCTCAGGAATAGTAAGGTTAAATAAACGACTTTTAGGAAGAGTCGCTCCAGGGACAAATTCAATAGAACAATCATAGTCTCTATGGGGAGGCAAAACCTGCGATTCCTTCTCAGAAAAAACTCTCCAAAAATCCTGAATAGGAACAGGCAATTCTCCCCTATCCAAAGCTGCAATACGCCCGTTACAACACTTGTCATAACATTTATGGCTCCAGGATTTAATTTCACTGGTAGACCAATCCAGTACAGGATTGTGCAATTTTAACCAGGGCAATCCCAATATTACTGGAGAAGGCAAGTTATTCAACACTACCAAATCCAATTTCTCATGGTGAACACCATTAATAGTGAGGGGAAATTCACAGACCTTGAGAGTAATATTCTTCAAAGGGGAACCATCCACCGAAACCACAGCAATGGGGGATGATAAAGGTTCGGGTTTTAAATTGAGTCTTTCCAAGAATCCCCCATCAATTACATTCAGAGTAGACCCACAATCAACAAACACCCGAAATTCCATTAATTTTTCCTGAGCAATCGTGGAAGCAGCTAAAAATACACCCTTGGAATTTAAACAGGCAATACGGGCATGACTGACCATTTTTTTTTCTTTCTTCATACGAAGCTCACAGCCTTTAATCAAATGACCAGATTTTCCGCAATAGAAACACAAGCCTTCAGAAAATCTACGGTCTTTTTCTTGAGAGCGAGGTGCCATCGCTCCAATCTCCATCGGTTCACCACTGTTAGTACACACATTCTCATGACCAGAAACTGACATAGCAGAGGTTTTGCTCTCATTAACCCTTGCACGCAGTCTCCTATCCACCCGTATAGCTAATTGCATAGCCTGTTGCAAATCTTCAGGTGTAGGATAAGCAATTAGCAGGTCTTTAACCCTTTCATTGAGCCCAGCAAGAAATAGACTTTTCAGAGCAGAATCGTTCCACCCTGTTTGAGTAGACCAACGACGGAAATGAGTACAATATTTTTCCACATTACCTGATCCCTGTTTCAAACGTCTCAACTCAGTCTCAGCTGATGAGACACGGTCAGGATCATCATATAATAGCCCCAAAGCAGAAAAAAAACTATCCACTGATCTGAAGCATGTATCACTAGGTTGCAAAGAAAAGGCCCACTCCTGAGGCTCTTTGCGCAAAAGTGACATAATGAACCCTATGCGCTGGGATTCATCCCCAGAGGACTTGGGTCTCAAACGAAAATACAATAAGCAAGCATTTTTAAATGAAAAAAATTCTCGGTGTTCACCAAAAAATAAATCCGGCAAACATACCTTAGGCTCCAAGAAATGTGCTCCAGGACAGTTACTCACGTGCTGACGGAGCTCGGCCACCTCCAGAGAGAGTCCCTGCAGGCGATGAGCCAAATCCTGAACCGACACCATGATGGAACAGAAAAATCTTTCCTTAGAGAATTTGCAGGCTGGACTTACTGTTATGTTCTGCTACCAGAGCTAAGGAAAGAGAGGAGATCTGTCCCTATGATAGAACTCACCTGAATCCCTACGATGTAACAGGGAACCTGATCCTGCGATCAGACCTGCTAAAGTCCTAAGCTAGTCTGTACGGAGACCTATAGATGTGGGGAAGGAATCCCTACAAGTACTAAGGATTGGGAGGAAAATGGGACACCTCCTAACAGAAATAGTAGCAGACAGACGAACAAACAAAATATATAGAACATAGAGGTCCGTAGACCAAGCAAACTAACAGAGTAAGATACAGAGCACAGGCTAGCTAGAAAGTAGATATACAATGAAGTCCAGCAAAGCCAGAAGGGCGGAGCAGGATTAAATAGGCCAACAAGGTCATGTGACCAGCAAAGGAAAAAACCTAAGAGCAAGGTTCTAACAGTCACTCAGTCTTACGCTACCGATCTCACCACCAGACAGTTCTACCTGCTGCCGTCTCATCAGGGCTTTTATCTCTTTGTTGAGGACTCTCTGTTGGCTGGAACTAGCATTCACCGCCACCTGTTGTAGAATTACATTTACCTCTGAAAGACAATTTTCAATTACATTAGTACCCACAGTTATTTTAGGGTGACTTTCACAACGGTCAATGTCCACAATAATCACTCCCTGTGCCGGCAGTTCAACTTTACCAATTTTAATGGTCATCTCCTTGAACCCCATCTGCGGCACGGGCAAGCCATTACTGGCGATGATGCTCAAGTCACTGTCTGGATACCGTGTGATATCAGCATCAGTCCAATACTGCTTAAAAAGTACATAAGGGATTGTGGTTACTTGCGACCCAGTATCCAGCAAGGCGCTCATGGGGATACCGTCCAGCACCACGGGTAAAACCGGGCGTCCCCCAACGTACTTATCACGCCAATTATAAGGGCCTGGTGATCTTATGCCTGGGGGTCGGCCCTCTGCCCCAGGTTGGACCCGTTTAAATTACAGTACCTGGAAATGTGTCCGGGCTGGTTGCATCGACGGCAAATGGGCTGTCCATCCTCTGCGTAGCGGTCTGTGGGCCTCCCTCGGAACGACGGGATCCTCCTCTGTCGACGCCACGGGACATCCTCCGGACTTGAAGCCAGCTCGATGGGTCTTGACGGGTCCACTTGTAACGCCTGGACGGTCCTGGTCAACGCCGCAACGCTCCTGGTCAGCTCCTGGACTTGGTGGTGCAGGTCTTTCGACGGGGCTTGGTTCAGGGCCTGTGCATCAGCCCCCACGGGGTCCATAGAGGAGGGCACCGCCTCCTGGTGGTAGGTGAGAGCAGGGCGCCGGGGGTTTATAGCGCCACTGGTTGCAGATTCACCCTTATGGCCCTGTCCTTAAATTGGGCAAAGGTCAGGTCAGGGTTCTGGAAGAACATGAGGCGCAGCTGGGCCCTGTGGGCGCTGGACAGCAGACCCTCTATAAACTGTTCTGTTAGCAGCTTATCCGTTTCCTGCACACTGCCAGGGTCAGCTTGTTTGATGGCTCTCAAGGCTTCCTGCAAATTTAGGGCATAGTCTCTGATGCTGTCCTGTGCCCGCTGCTTACATCCATAGAACCTCATTTTAATCTCAGCGGAGGTACGTGTATCAAAGGTACCCCGCAGCCAGGCCAGAATACCCTTCATAGTCCTTTTCTCCTCAGTGGGCCATGATTTTACCTCCCTTTGGGCTGCGCCTGTTAACTGCCCTGTCAGTATGCTGACCTTCTGTTCCTCTGTCAGGGGGTAAACCTGGAACAAACTGTACAGCCTTTCCTTGAAGTCAGTTAGGGCATGGGGCTCCCCTGAGTACTTGGGCAGCCAGGCCGCTCCAGGGATGTAGGGCAGGGAAAAGGGCATCACCGCTGCAGCAGCTGCGTTGGTGGTAGTGGGCGCCTCTGTGTCCGACATCTTCCTCCCCCCTAGTTAAGCGTGGCCTACCTTCCGACGATCCTCTTCTGTAGGCCGCGGCTCCGCTGCTGCTGCTCTGGACGAGGACCTTGCGTCGCGTCCTGATGACGTCAGCGTTGCTCTCTCTCCCTTCCAGGACCTTGCGCAGCGTCGGTGCGTGGGGCGGAGCTTCGGATCTCGCGCGGTTTTGACGTCCACGCCCCTCTTCTTCCTGCTCGGCGTCCTGAAGATGGCGTCCGATGGCGGGAAGCAGCTGCGGATGGCGGGAAGACGGCAGAAGACGGCGGGAAACGGTCCAAGATGGCGTCTGATGGCGGGAATCGGCTCCGGATGGCGGGAAACGACTCCGGACGGCGAGAAACTTCGCCACAGGTAAGTTACAAAAGTCTTTTTCAGGCACGCAGTACCCGGTGGTTGCGGGCACGAAATCCTGCCGACTACGCCAAAGCTGACTCGCCCCCTGGGCCGTGGGGCACTCGGATCCGGGCAATAGGGAGATGATGGGTGTAGCAGTGGCGACCCGGTTCCGTGGCTCAGGGTGGTCAGGCCAATGGTAGTCTGCTACGTTCTGCTGATAATGTCCGACTACGCCACCCGTGGATTGCGGTTATTAGGAACCGCCGCTGCATGCAGACCGCTGGGGCTGATGAGGTGTGCAGCTAGGGTAGTGTGACTCCCCACGGGAAGGGTGCGGCCCCAGGGCAGTATAATGGATGGTGGGAGTGATGGTAGTGAGAGTCCCAGTGCTAATAGTGCTGGAGGAGCAAGCAGCACACAGACAACAGGTTGCAGTCCAGGGTCTTTACTAGAACAAGTAAACTGACCCACAAACAGTCCCGGCTAGGAGGGGACCTGGATGTCTGAGAGCAAACGGGGAAATTGGCCCTGGTCAGGGTGAGGGTGTAGGCCTACCGTGCTTTCTATGCTCCTTCTGGCTATCTCCTCGTTATAGGGTAGCAGCCCACGTTTCCGAGCTTTCCGTGTATTCTCGCCTGTATGGCCTGCGACGTGGGTTCCTTTCTGCTCCCGGCCTTGTACGGCTCTGCTGGTCCCTTCTGTTGTGGCAGGGCCTCCAGGCTTCTTAGGCCAAGGAATATACAGTCCCTTGCGGACTGGTTATCTGCTGGGGAATGTGGAATCCTCCCAGCCTCAGACACCAAAGTCTGGTAAAGTCAGTCTCTTATCTGCCAAGACAGGCTCTCTTCGCCTCTTCTCTCTGGCTTGTGGCTCTCCTCCTGCCACACTTCCTCTTAGGTGCAGTGCAACTGTCTGTCCCTGCTCTGCTCTGGGACAAGTCTCAGTCCTGAGACAGGCCATCAAGTTCTCTCTAACCCTGCCCCCAGTACCAGCTTTTATAGGGGCAGCCTGCTCCCCCTACTGGCCTGAGACAGGAGGCATTGCATGCTAATGTTCCCCTGACTAGAGAACCTCCCCCTTGCTCTCAGACACAGCTTTATTTACATTTTGTGGCATCCAGGCCAGGGTGACACAGATGCCGCCGTGGTGCCGCCGTGGTGTCGCCGGAACCCTTCTGACAATCTCCTTCCCGGCTCATGTTCAACGCACAATGGACAATGTAAAAACAGAACCCAAAAAACAATGGCCGAACTGCGGTTTTTACCATAAAAGCACACTTGGATTTTTTCCCTTATTTTCAGTGCATTATATGGTAAAATGAATGGAGTCAAAACTACAACTCGCCCCATAAAAAACAATCCTGACGCGGCGATGGGGACGAAAAGAAAAAAGTAATGGCTCTCAGAAGAAGGGGGGGAAATGAATGAAACCACAAAAATATCCCTGGTCGCTAAGGGGTTATACATCCTCAGAATTAAGAGCTGTGTGGTGTGCATTTGGTGCCGTCACTGTATATGCAGCAGGATGGCACTGCACACTTCACATCGGGTGTGGGTGGGATCCCCGTGGTGCCCAATGCCTGTTGTGTGTGGGATCCCCGCAGTGCCCTGTGTGGGATCCTTAGTGTGGGTGGGATCCCTGATGTGGGTGAGATCCCTGATGTGAGTGGGATCCTTGGTATGGGTGAGGTTCCTGATGTGGTTGGGATCCTTGGTGCGGGTGGGATCCTTGTTGTGGGTGGGATCCTTGGTGTGGGTGAGATTCCTGATGTGGGTGGGATCCTTGGTGCGGGTGGGATCCTTGGTGTGGGTGGGATCCTTGGTGTGGGTGAGATTCCTGATGTGGGTGGGATCCTTGGTGCGGGTGGGATCCTTGGTGTGGGTGAGATCCTTGGTGTGGGTGAGATTCTTGATGTGGGTGGGATCCTTGGTGCGGGTGAGATTCCTGATGTGGGTGAGATCCTTGGTGCGGGTGGGATCCTTGGTGTGGGTGGGATCCTTGGTGTGGGTGAGATTCTTGATGTGGGTGGGATCCTTGGTGTGGGTGAGATTCCTGATGTGGGTGGGATCCTTGGTGTGGGTGGGATCTCCGTGGTTCCCGGCACACTGATGGGCACATGGTGCTGGATGTGTCGGGTGATGCCGGCATTACTGTTCCCTCGTGGCTGGACAGTCAGTGACGCACCCATGATGGTGACGCAGAGAGGACAGGGGAGGCGTCAGATGGCGGTGCAGAAGGCTCGGTAACTCCACCTCTGGGTATTGCAGAGTATGGCAGGAGGACCGGGGCCCACTGGCAGCAGAGAATTGTTTTGTGTCGCCATTTTCTGACACCCATAACATTTTACTTCCCATCACTGGAGCTCTGTGAGGGATGCTTGCTGGTTCCTTGTTCTCTGAAGGTCGATCTGACCTTCTCATTGATGCCGTTTTGGCCACTTACAGCATCTTCATCACTTTTTGTTGTATTTTTTTGGCAGTGTTCACCATTGGGATTAGTTACTTTTATATTATTATTATTTATTATTATAGTGCCATTTATTCCATAGCGCTTTACATGTGAAAAAAGGGGTATAATACAAGAACAATTACAATAATCTTGAACAAAACATGACGGCGACTGGTACAGGAGGAGAGAGGACCCTGCCTGCGAGGGCTCACAGTCTACAAGGGATGGGTGAGGATACAGTAGGTGAGGGGTAGAGCTGGTCGTGGAGCGGTATGGTGGAGCGAGGACCCTGCCCGCGAGGGCTCACAGTCTACAGGGGATGGGTGAGGATACAGTAGGTGAGGGTAGAGCTGGTCGTGCAGCGGTATGGTGGAGCGAGGACCCTGCCCGCGAGGGCTCACAATCTACAGGGGATGGGTGAGGATACAGTAGGTGAGGGTAGAGCTGGTCGTGCAGCGGTATGGTGGAGCGAGGACCCTGCCCGCGAGGGCTCACAATCTGCAAGGGATGGGTGAGGATACAGTAGGTGAGGGTAGAGCTGGTGGTGCAGTGGTATGCTGGAGGGAGGACCCTGCCCGCGAGGGCTCACAGTCTACAGGGGATGGGTGAGGATACAGTAGGTGGGGGTAGAGCTGGTCGTGGAGCGGTATGGTGGAGCGAGGACCCTGCCCGCGAGGGCTCACAATCTACAAGGGATGGGTGAGGATACAGTAGGTGAGGGTAGAGCTGGTCGTGGAGCGGTATGGTGGAGCGAGGACCCTGCCCGCGAGGGCTCACAATCTGCAAGGGATGGGTGAGGATACAGTAGGTGAGGGTAGAGCTGGTGGTGCAGTGGTATGCTGGAGGGAGGACCCTGCCCGCGAGGGCTCACAGTCTACAGGGGATGGGTGAGGATACAGTAGGTGAGGGTAGAGCTGGTCATGCAGCGGTATGGTGGAGCGAGGACCCTGCCCGCGAGGCTCACAATCTACAAGGGATGGATGAGGATACAGTAGGTGAGGGTAGAGCTGGTCGTGCAGCGGTATGGAGGAGCGAGGACCCTGCCCGCGAGGGCTCACAGTCTACAAGGAATGGGTGAGGATACAGTAGGTGAGGGTAGAGCTGGTCGTGCAGCGGTATGGTGGAGCGAGGACCCTGCCCGCGAGGGCTCACAGTCTACAGGGGATGGGTGAGGATACAGTAGGTGAGGGTAGAGCTGGTCGTGCAGCGGTATGGTGGAGCGAGGACCCTGCCCGCGAGGGATCACAGTCTACAGGGGATGGGTGAGGATACAGTAGGTGAGGGTAGAGCTGGTAATGCAGTGGTATGGTGGAGCGAGGACCCTGCCTGCGAGCGCTCACAGTCTACAGGGGATGGGTGAGGATACAGTAGGTGAGGGTAGAGCTGGTCGTGCAGTGGTATGGTGGAGCCAGGACCCTGCCCGCGAGGGCTCACAATCTGCAAGGGATGGGTGAGGATACAGTAGGTGAGGGTAGAGCTGGTGGTGCAGTGGTATGGTGGAGCCAGGACCCTGCCCGCGAGGGCTCACAATCTGCAAGGGATGGGTGAGGATACAGTAGGTGAGGGTAGAGTCATGCAGCGTTATGGTGGAGCGAGGACCCTGCCCCCGAGGGCTCACAATCTACAGGGGATGGGTGAGAATACAGTAGGTGAGGGTAGAGCTGGTCGTGCAGCGGTATGGTGGACCGATGGTTAATGCAGGTTGTAGGCTTGTCGGAAGAGGTAGGTCTTCAGGTTCCTTTTGAAGGTTTCCACGGTAGGCGAGAGTCTGGTATGTTGGGATAGAGTTCCAGAGTATGGGGGAAGCACGGGAGAAATCTTGTATGTGATTGTAGGAAGAGAAGATAAGAGGGGAGCAGAGAAGGAGATCTTGTGAGGATCGGAGGTTGCATGCAGGTAAGTACCGGGAGACTAGGTCACAGATGTATGGAGGAGACAGGTTGTGGATGGCTTTGTATGCCATGGTTAGGGTTTTGAACTGGAGTCTCTGGGCAATGGGGAGCCAGTGAAGGGATTGACAGAGGCCGAGGAAAAGCGGGGGGACAGGTGGATTAGTCGGGCAGCAGAGTTTAGGATAGATTGGAGGGGTGCGAGAGTGTTGGAAGGGAGGCAACAGAGCTGGAGGTTGCAGTAGTCAAGGCGGGAGATGATGAGGGCATGCACTGGTGTTTTTGCAGATTCGTGGCTGAGGAATGTGCGGATCCGTGAGATATTTTTAAGTTGGAGTCGGCAGGAAGTGGAAAGGGCTTGGATATGTGGTTTGAAAGAGAGTTCAAAGTCCAGGGTTACCCCGTGGCAGTGAGCTTGAGGGACTGGGGAGAGTGGGCAGCCATTGACGTTGATAGATCGGTCAGTTGGGTTGGTTGAATAAGACAGTGGAAAGATGATGAATTCTGTTTTGCCCATGTTAAGTTTTAGAAATCTAGCTGAGAAGAAGGATGAGATGGCGGACAGACATTGTGGGATTCTGGTTAGTAGGGAGGAGATATCAGGTCCAGAGAGGTAGATCTGTGTGTCGTCAGCATAGAGGTGATACTAAAAGCCGTGAGACTCTCTGAGCTGTTGCAGGCCGAAGGTGTAGATGGAGAAGAGCACTGGTCCTAGGACTGAACCTTGGGGGACACCGACAGATAGGGGGCGAGATGAGGAGGTGGTGTGTGAGCGGGAGACACTGAATGTCCTGTCTGTTAGGTATGAGGAGATCCAGGATAGGGCCAAGTCTGTGATGCCGATAGATGAGAGAGTCTGTAGTAAGAGGGAATGGTCCACTGTGTCGAAGGCAGATGACAGGTCCAGGAGGAGGAGGACAGGTCTAGGAGGAGGAGGACAGAGTAGTGTCGCTTGGATTTGATAGTTAGTAGGTCGTTGGTGACTTTAGTCAGGGCAGTTTCAGTAGAATGGTGCGGTTGGAAGCCAGATTGTAAGCGGTCGAAGAGGGAGCAGGAGGAGAGGTGGGAGGACAGTAGCAAAAGCTTTGTCTGATGGTGTCAATCTTCTGCTTGAAGAATGAGGCAAAGTTTTATATTTTACTAATCAGACTTTTACAAACATTTGTAATTTTTTCTTTATTTTTAATGGGGTCCAAGGTGATTGATTTGAGTGTTTATATTTTTTAATTTTTAAAAATATCTATTTTTTCCTTTGTTAGTCCCCTCAGGAAACCTGAACCTGCGAGCACCCGAACACTTGTACAATGCGCGGCAATACCAAGTATTGCAACATGATGGCGGCTCCCTATTATCATGGTGACCCATTGTCGCCCCTTCGATTGTGTTGGCGCACGCTCGCACTGGCTGTGACGTTGTTTAAATGCTGCTATCAGAGACGCCAGAGACAGAATTCAGCTGCGGCCGCGGCTGTTAGAGACAGATGTGACCCCAGCCGCGTGTGGAGGGACCTCGGCTCATAGCCCCCCACATGCGGTCACCCCAGCTCGGTTGTACAGCTGCACACATATTTGGGACAAACACCACAATCAATACATTACCGTCAGCCCCATATCCTGGGGTCACAGTAGCACACAGCGGCAGCCGCACCATTGGTTTCTATATCATGCACCCACAGCTGCCATCTTGGTCCTCCTGGAATGTCACAGTTTGGGCTTCATTGGAGGCTGCGATTTACACTATGACCTGCAGTGCTGTATAGAACAACTAGTGATCAGAGTATCACAGAAGGAATAAAATGTTAAAAAAAAGGTTTTCTAAAATGAGAAATAAATTCACCCCCTATAAAAATGAACCTATTTGGGATCACACCATCCATAAAAGTCTGATCTATCAAAGTAGAACATTGACCCCTCAGTAAGAACTATAAGAAATGTTTTTTCCGATCCTTGCACCTCTCTCCAAAAAATGCACAAAAAATGGATCCAAATATTATATGTACCTGGAATGTAATCAATGTAGATGGAGAAAGACAGGGAAAAAATATATCTGTGTACCGTGTAAGCCAGTACATAGAAAAATATTTAGATTTGAGAGTCCTCAGTGGTTGATACCTTTTAATGGCTAACTGAAAAGATGGTAACAAGTTCCAAGCCATCGAGGCTACTCAGGTCTCTTCATCAGGCATAGAATAATCTGAAGAGTCACATATTTATACACAATAGGGCACAGAAATAATGCAATAGATGAGACAGGTGACGGAAAGCAGAGCTATTACTATGGGAGAGAGAAAAAGTTATGGCTCCTGGAAGAAGAGAAAAACAGAACATGCAGAACCGAAAATTGTCCAGGAGGAAAGGGTTCAGGGAACGCTTTGTTCTGTGCATTCGGGCGCATGGTTATGAGCAGAAGTTGAATAGTACAAGAGTGAGAAGGTGGAGGGCGTCTGAGGTCGGTTCTCCATGCTGGACAGGAGGTTACACTGAGACTTCGGTTATGGATGAATTGACTGAAGTGATCACAGGAACGATATTTTTGCATCTGTACGATACAGTAATGGGTCATCGTCGTGGAAAGCCAATGTACAGTGTCGAGGGCTGATTTTTCTTCTCTTTTATGTCCGTGTTGGCCTGTAGGGTTAAGGTCAGAAGTCCCATCACCAGCCGGGGGGACAATGGAGTCCTCTGGCTTGTGCCAATGGCAGTAAAGAAGGAACAGAGGGGGTTCGGTGAAACCTCCATCCTGGCAGCAGGTCCGCAGCAAAGGGACAAAATTTAGAAATGCTTATTCTCAATTTTTGACTGTTATAAATGCCCATCAAATTGTCTCAAAGCTGCCAGACCCCAAAGAAGAGGCTGTAGGGATTCATGCTCTCGGGCAGCCACTTGAACATGAAGCCACTGAGTTCGTATCTGAAAACGGAATGATGTTTATATCAACAGGTTGGACAGCACCGAAAACAAAACCATATACATAAATCCCGACCTTGTCCAGGCGCTAACTAAACAGAACAGGCCCTGGCTACTCATACACGGTTCGGTCACACAAAACAGCCATTTTGATGCACACTGCCAGTGCAGTCTCTTCTCAGAGAAATTTTGGCTTGTCTCTCTCCAGCTCCTACACAACCGACACTGCTCAGCTCCTCCAGCTGACTGACCAGTGATCACATGGCCTGGTTCTAGTCATGACTGTCCAGGTGCACCTACTCAGGACCTGTAGTACTAGGATTTAACCCTAGTCTACCTACTATTGCTGGAGCCTTCACTTCCAGAACTTACATTGCCAAGGCTAGCCACCACAGTGACATTTATCTCCCATCCAGGACTTTCAATCCTGCTTTCCTACAAGGCTTTTTGTGATGACTGTGATCTGCAGATCTGGATCTGGAATTTTCAGTGCTGAAAGAGCGCTCTTTTTGGAGACGAGTTCTATGCGGGGTGAGGACCTTCCTTATGACACTATGGAGACTCCCCCACTGATTGTGTAGGAGTGCATCATCATGGACACAGAGTGAGATGAACCTCTTGGATGGTGTTCTAACCTCAGCTCCACTACCGATAACCTCCAGTAAGTTAGTGGTCAGCCTCGATTCTATGGACTCACACGTCCCTCGAAATTCCAGGGACAGGAGCTGTGGTCTGACGGCTTCTCAGTATGTGATGTAGTCGCCTGTACGTGTTCTGAGTATAAAGCGCATGTTGTCTATATGTCAGTATCTGGTGTGGATATTATTGCGGCATATCCGCCGGGCGCGGTACTTGTGGTTAGCAGTAGCTGATCCCTTTCTTTTCTTGTCTTCTCCAGATCCGGTGTGTAACATCTCTGTACAGAACACGACTGTGGGGAACAACGTTACGCTGCGGTGCTCCTGCTCCTCGGATGGTGCTGAACCCGCGCAGTATGAATGGCGAAACGTCAGTCACCGCCTGTCCGTCCAGCAGAACCTCAACGTGTCCATGGGGGATAAGCCGCAGACCTTGTGGTGTATCGCCAGTAATGAGGTCTCCAGCAGTAATGCCACCGTCACGCCGATCCAAGTGAGTGTGTACAGGGGTCTACAGGTGGCCTGATGTGAGGCAGGTGTATACGGTTGTATTCAGATGTACCTGGTGTTCTTTCCTTTTCCCTCTCTTTTGCTCCTCCTCATTGCCTCTTCTATCCGGGTTTCTCCGCTTTAATGTCTCGATGTTCAGAGACCTGTGGTGTGATGTCAAGACTCAGAAGGAGGAGAAGTACTGGTACCAGTCCAGTCATTGTCTCTGCTCCAGGCTGTATCACGGTAAATCTCCTCCCAACCAGTGATCCTATTCTGCCCAGTGGTGCCTGGTATGGAGAGATCCCAGGCACAGAATTTCCATCACCTCCTGTGATAGCAAGACATCCATCACCTCCTGTGATAAGATGTCTGTCATCTCCTGTGACAGTGAGACATCCGTCACCTCCTGTGATAGCGAGATGTCCGTCACCTCCTGTGATAGCGAGACGTCCGTCGCCTCCTGTGATAGCGAGACGTCCGTCACCTCCTGTGATAAGATGTCTGTCATCTCCTGTGATAGCGAGATGTCCGTCACCTCCTGTGATAGCGAGACATGCGTCACCTCCTGTGATAGCAAGACGTCCGTTACCTCCTGTGATAGCGAGACGTCCATCACCTCCTGTGATAAGATGTCTGTCATCTCCTGTGATAGCGAGACATCCGTCACCTCCTGTGATAGCGAGACGTCCGTCACCTCCTGTGATAGCGAGAAGTCCGTTATCTCCTGTGATAGCGAGACGTCCGTCACCTTCTGTGATAGCAAGATGTCGGTCACCTCCTGTGATAGCGAGACTTCCGTCACCTACTGTGATAGCGAGACGTCCGTCACCTACTGTGATAGCAAGATGTCCGTCACCTACTGTGATAGCGAGACGTCCGTCACATCCTGTGATAGCGAGATGTCCGTCACCTCCTGTGATAGCGAGATGTCCGTCATCTCCTGTGATAGTGAAATGTCCGTCACCTCCTGTGATAGTGAGACGTCCGTCACCTCCTGTGATAGTGAAATGTCCATCACCTCCTGTGATAGTGAAATGTCCGTCACCTCCTGTAATAGTGAGATGTCTGTCACCTCCTGTGATAGTGAGATGTCCGTCACCTCCTGTGATAGTGAGATGACCGTCACCTCCTGTGATAGCGAGATGTCCGTCACCTCCTGTGATAGTGAGATGTCTGTCACCTCCTGTGATAGTGAGATGTCCGTCACCTCCTGTGATAGTGAGATGTCCGTCACCTCCTGTGATAGTGAGATGTCCGTCACCTCCTGTGATAGTGAGATGTCCGTCACCTCCTGTGATAGTAAGATGTCCGTCACCTCCTGTGACAGTGAGATGTCCGTCACCTCCTGTGACAGTGAGATGTCCGTCACCTCCTGTGATAGTGAGATGTCCGTCACCTCCTGTGATAGTGAGACGTCTGTCACCTCCTGTGATAGTGAGATGTCCGTCACCTCCTGTGATAGTGAGACGTCTGTCACCTCCTGTGATAGTGAGACGTCCGTCACCTCCTGTGATAGTGAGATGTCCATCACCTCCTGTGATAGCGAGATGACCGTCACCTCCTGTGATAGTGAGATGTCCGTCACCTCCTGTGATAGTGAGATGTTCGTCACCTCCTGTGATAGTGAGATGTCCGTCACCTCCTGTGATAGTGAAATGTCCATCACCTCCTGTGATAGTGAGATGTCTGTCACCTCCTGTGATAGTGAGACGTCCGTCACCTCCTGTGATAGTGAGATGTCCGTCACCTCCTGTGATAGTGAGATGTCTGTCACTTCCTGTGATAGTGAGATGTCCGTCACCTCCTGTGATAGTGAGACGTCCGTCACCTCCTGTGATAGTGAGATGTCCGTCACCTCCTGTGATAGTGAGATGTCTGTCACCTCCTGTGATAGTGAGACGTCCGTCACCTCCTGTGATAGTGAGACGTCCGTCACCTCCTGTGATAGTGAAATGTCCATCACCTCCTGTGATAGTGAGATGTCTGTCACCTCCTGTGATAGTGAGACGTCCGTCACCTCCTGTGATAGTGAGATGTCCGTCACCTCCTGTGATAGTGAGATGTCTGTCACCTCCTGTGATAGTGAGATGTCCGTCACCTCCTGTGATAGTGAGATGTCCGTCACCTCCTGTGATAGTGAGATGTCTGTCACCTCCTGTGATAGTGAGATGTCCGTCACCTCCTGTGATAGTGAGATGACCGTCACCTCCTGTGATAGTGAGATGTCTGTCACCTCCTGTGATAGTGAGATGTCCGTCACCTCCTGTGATAGTGAGATGTCCGTCACCTCCTGTGATAGTGAGATGTCCGTCACCTCCTGTGATAGTGAGATGTCCGTCACCTCCTGTGATAGTGAGATGTCCGTCACCTCCTGTGATAGTGAGATGTCCGTCAACTCCTGTGATAGTGAGATGTCTGTCACCTCCTGTGATAGTGAGATGTCCGTCACCTCCTGTGATAGTGAGATGACCGTCACCTCCTGTGATAGTGAGATGTCTGTCACCTCCTGTGATAGTGAGATGTCCGTCACCTCCTGTGATAGTGAGATGTCCGTCACCTCCTGTGATAGTGAGATATCCGTCAACTCCTGTGATAGCGAGATGTCCGTCACCTCCTGTGATAGTGAGATGTCTGTCACCTCCTGTGATAGTGAGATGTCCGTCACCTCCTGTGATAGTGAGATGTCCGTCACCTCCTGTGATAGTGAGATGTCCGTCAACTCCTGTGATAGTGAGACGTCCGTCACCTCCTGTGATAGTGAGATGTCCGTCACCTCCTGTGATAGTGAGATGTCTGTCACCTCCTGTGATAGTGAGATGTCTGTCACCTCCTGTGATAGTGAGATGTCCGTCACCTCCTGTGATAGTGAGATGTCCGTCACCTCCTGTGATAGTGAGATGTCCGTCACCTCCTGTGATAGTGAGATGTCCGTCACCTCCTGTGATAGTGAGATGTCCGTCACCTCCTGTGATAGTGAGATGTCTGTCACCTCCTGTGATAGTGAGATGTCCGTCACCTCCTGTGATAGTGAGATGTCCGTCACCTCCTGTGATAGTGAGACGTCCGTCACCTCCTGTGATAGTGAGATGTCTGTCACCTCCTGTGATAGTGAGATGTCCGTCACCTCCTGTGATAGTGAGATGTCCGTCACCTCCTGTGATAGTGAGATGTCTGTCACCTCCTGTGATAGTGAGATGTCCGTCACCTCCTGTGATAGTGAGATGTCCGTCACCTCCTGTGATAGTGAGATGTCTGTCACCTCCTGTGATAGTGAGACGTCCGTCACCTCCTGTGATAGTGAGATGTCCGTCACCTCCTGTGATAGTGAGATGTCTGTCACCTCCTGTGATAGTGAAATGTCCATCACCTCCTGTGATAGTGAGATGTCTGTCACCTCCTGTGATAGTGAGATGTCCGTCACCTCCTGTGATAGTGAGATGTCTGTCACCTCCTGTGATAGTGAGATGTCCGTCACCTCCTGTGATAGTGAGATGTCTGTCACCTCCTGTGATAGTGAAATGTCCATCACCTCCTGTGATAGTGAGACGTCCGTCACCTCCTGTGATAGTGAGACGTCCGTCACCTCCTGTGATAGTGAAATGTCCATCACCTCCTGTGATAGTGAGATGTCTGTCACCTCCTGTGATAGTGAGACGTCCGTCACCTCCTGTGATAGTGAGATGTCCGTCACCTCCTGTGATAGTGAGATGTCTGTCACCTCCTGTGATAGTGAGACGTCCGTCACCTCCTGTGATAGTGAGACGTCCGTCACCTCCTGTGATAGTGAAATGTCCATCACCTCCTGTGATAGTGAGATGTCTGTCACCTCCTGTGATAGTGAGACGTCCGTCACCTCCTGTGATAGTGAGATGTCCGTCACCTCCTGTGATAGTGAGATGTCTGTCACCTCCTGTGATAGTGAGATGTCCGTCACCTCCTGTGATAGTGAGATGTCCGTCACCTCCTGTGATAGTGAGATGTCCGTCAACTCCTGTGATAGTGAGATGTCTGTCACCTCCTGTGATAGTGAGATGTCCGTCACCTCCTGTGATAGTGAGATGACCGTCACCTCCTGTGATAGTGAGATGTCTGTCACCTCCTGTGATAGTGAGATGTCCGTCACCTCCTGTGATAGTGAGATGTCCGTCACCTCCTGTGATAGTGAGATGTCCGTCAACTCCTGTGATAGCGAGATGTCCGTCACCTCCTGTGATAGTGAGATGTCTGTCACCTCCTGTGATAGTGAGATGTCCGTCACCTCCTGTGATAGTGAGATGTCCGTCACCTCCTGTGATAGTGAGATGTCCGTCAACTCCTGTGATAGTGAGACGTCCGTCACCTCCTGTGATAGTGAGATGTCCGTCACCTCCTGTGATAGTGAGATGTCTGTCACCTCCTGTGATAGTGAGATGTCTGTCACCTCCTGTGATAGTGAGATGTCCGTCACCTCCTGTGATAGTGAGATGTCCGTCACCTCCTGTGATAGTGAGATGTCCGTCACCTCCTGTGATAGTGAGATGTCCGTCACCTCCTGTGATAGTGAGATGTCCGTCACCTCCTGTGATAGTGAGATGTCCGTCACCTCCTGTGATAGTGAGACGTCCGTCACCTCCTGTGATAGTGAGATGTCTGTCACCTCCTGTGATAGTGAGACGTCCGTCACCTCCTGTGATAGTGAGATGTCCGTCACCTCCTGTGATAGTGAGATGTCTGTCACCTCCTGTGATAGTGAGATGTCCGTCACCTCCTGTGATAGTGAGATGTCCGTCACCTCCTGTGATAGTGAGATGTCCGTCACCTCCTGTGATAGTGAGATGTCCGTCACCTCCTGTGATAGTGAGATGTCCGTCACCTCCTGTGATAGTGAGACGTCCGTCACCTCCTGTGATAGTGAGATGTCTGTCACCTCCTGTGATAGTGAGACGTCCGTCACCTCCTGTGATAGTGAGATGTCCGTCACCTCCTGTGATAGTGAGATGTCTGTCACCTCCTGTGATAGTGAGATGTCTGTCACCTCCTGTGATAGTGAGATGTCCGTCACCTCCTGTGATAGTGAGATGTCCGTCACCTCCTGTGATAGTGAGATGTCCGTCACCTCCTGTGATAGTGAGATGTCCGTCACCTCCTGTGATAGTGAGATGTCCGTCACCTCCTGTGATAGTGAGATGTCCGTCACCTCCTGTGATAGTGAGATGTCTGTCACCTCCTGTGATAGTGAGATGTCCGTCACCTCCTGTGAGAGTGAGATGTCCGTCACCTCCTGTGATAGTGAGATGTCCGTCACCTCCTGTGATAGTGAGATGTCCGTCACCTCCTGTGATAGTGAGATGTCCGTCACCTCCTGTGATAGTGAGATGTCCGTCACCTCCTGTGATAGTGAGATGTCCGTCACCTCCTGTGATAGTGAGATGTCCATCACCTCCTGTGATAGTGAGATGTCCGTCACCTCCTGTGATAGTGAGATGTCCGTCACCTCCTGTGATAGTGAGATGTCTGTCACCTCCTGTGATAGTGAGACGTCCGTCACCTCCTGTGATAGTGAGATGTCCGTCACCTCCTGTGATAGTGAGATGTCCGTCACCTCCTGTGATAGTGAGACGTCCGTCACCTCCTGTGATAGCGAGATGTCCGTCACCTCCTGTGATAGTGAGATGTCTGTCACCTCCTGTGATAGTGAGACGTCCGTCACCTCCTGTGATAGTGAGATGTCTGTCACCTCCTGTGATAGTGAGATGTCCGTCACCTCCTGTGATAGTGAGACGTCCGTCACCTCCTGTGATAGTGAGATGTCCGTCACCTCCTGTGATAGTGAGATGTCTGTCACCTCCTGTGATAGTGAGACGTCCGTCACCTCCTGTGATAGTGAGACGTCCGTCACCTCCTGTGATAGTGAAATGTCCATCACCTCCTGTGATAGTGAGATGTCTGTCACCTCCTGTGATAGTGAGACGTCCGTCACCTCCTGTGATAGTGAGATGTCCGTCACCTCCTGTGATAGTGAGATGTCTGTCACCTCCTGTGATAGTGAGACGTCCGTCACCTCCTGTGATAGTGAGACGTCCGTCACCTCCTGTGATAGTGAAATGTCCATCACCTCCTGTGATAGTGAGATGTCTGTCACCTCCTGTGATAGTGAGACGTCCGTCACCTCCTGTGATAGTGAGATGTCCGTCACCTCCTGTGATAGTGAGATGTCTGTCACCTCCTGTGATAGTGAGATGTCCGTCACCTCCTGTGAGAGTGAGATGTCCGTCACCTCCTGTGATAGTGAGATGTCCGTCACCTCCTGTGATAGTGAGATGTCCGTCACCTCCTGTGATAGTGAGATGTCCGTCACCTCCTGTGATAGTGAGATGTCCGTCACCTCCTGTGATAGTGAGATGTCCGTCACCTCCTGTGATAGTGAGATGTCCATCACCTCCTGTGATAGTGAGATGTCCGTCACCTCCTGTGATAGTGAGATGTCCGTCACCTCCTGTGATAGTGAGATGTCTGTCACCTCCTGTGATAGTGAGACGTCCGTCACCTCCTGTGATAGTGAGATGTCCGTCACCTCCTGTGATAGTGAGATGTCCGTCACCTCCTGTGATAGTGAGACGTCCGTCACCTCCTGTGATAGCGAGATGTCCGTCACCTCCTGTGATAGTGAGATGTCTGTCACCTCCTGTGATAGTGAGACGTCCGTCACCTCCTGTGATAGTGAGATGTCTGTCACCTCCTGTGATAGTGAGATGTCCGTCACCTCCTGTGATAGTGAGACGTCCGTCACCTCCTGTGATAGTGAGATGTCCGTCACCTCCTGTGATAGTGAGATGTCTGTCACCTCCTGTGATAGTGAGACGTCCGTCACCTCCTGTGATAGTGAGACGTCCGTCACCTCCTGTGATAGTGAAATGTCCATCACCTCCTGTGATAGTGAGATGTCTGTCACCTCCTGTGATAGTGAGACGTCCGTCACCTCCTGTGATAGTGAGATGTCCGTCACCTCCTGTGATAGTGAGATGTCTGTCACCTCCTGTGATAGTGAGACGTCCGTCACCTCCTGTGATAGTGAGACGTCCGTCACCTCCTGTGATAGTGAAATGTCCATCACCTCCTGTGATAGTGAGATGTCTGTCACCTCCTGTGATAGTGAGACGTCCGTCACCTCCTGTGATAGTGAGATGTCCGTCACCTCCTGTGATAGTGAGATGTCTGTCACCTCCTGTGATAGTGAGATGTCCGTCACCTCCTGTGATAGTGAGATGTCCGTCACCTCCTGTGATAGTGAGATGTCCGTCAACTCCTGTGATAGCGAGATGACCGTCACCTCCTGTGATAGTGAGATGTCTGTCACCTCCTGTGATAGTGAGATGTCCGTCACCTCCTGTGATAGTGAGATGACGTCACCTCCTGTGATAGTGACATGTCTGTCACCTCCTGTGACAGTGAGATGTCCGTCACCTCCTGTGATAGTGAGATGTCCGTCACCTCCTGTGATAGTGAGATGTCCGTCAACTCCTGTGATAGTGAGATGTCCGTCACCTCCTGTGATAGTGAGACGTCCGTCAACTCCTGTGATAGTGAGATGTCCGTCACCTCCTGTGATAGTGAGATGTCTGTCACCTCCTGTGATAGTGAAATGTCCATCACCTCCTGTGATAGTGAGATGTCTGTCACCTCCTGTGATAGTGAGACGTCCGTCACCTCCTGTGATAGTGAGATGTCCGTCACCTCCTGTGATAGTGAGATGTCTGTCACCTCCTGTGATAGTGAGATGTCCGTCACCTCCTGTGATAGTGAGACGTCCGTCACCTCCTGTGATAGTGAGATGTCCGTCACCTCCTGTAATAGTGAGATGTCTGTCACCTCCTGTGATAGTGAGACGTCCGTCACCTCCTGTGATAGTGAGACGTCCGTCACCTCCTGTGATAGTGAAATGTCCATCACCTCCTGTGATAGTGAGATGTCTGTCACCTCCTGTGATAGTGAGATGTCCGTCACCTCCTTTGATAGTGAGATGTCCGTCACCTCCTGTGATAGTGAGATGTCCGTCACCTCCTGTGATAGTGAGATGTCCGTCACCTCCTGTGATAGTGAGACGTCCGTCACCTCCTGTGATAGTGAGACGTCCGTCACCTCCTGTGATAGTGAAATGTCCATCACCTCCTGTGATAGTGAGATGTCTGTCACCTCCTGTGATAGTGAGACGTCCGTCACCTCCTGTGATAGTGAGATGTCCGTCACCTCCTGTGATAGTGAGATGTCCGTCACCTCCTGTGATAGTGAGACGTCCGTCACCTCCTGTGATAGTGAGACGTCCGTCACCTCCTGTGATAGTGAAATGTCCATCACCTCCTGTGATAGTGAGATGTCTGTCACCTCCTGTGATAGTGAGATGTCTGTCACCTCCTGTGATAGTGAGATGTCCGTCACCTCCTGTGATAGTGAGATGTCTGTCACCTCCTGTGATAGTGAGACGTCCGTCACCTCCTGTGATAGTGAGATGTCCGTCACCTCCTGTGATAGTGAGATGTCTGTCACCTCCTGTGATAGTGAGATGTCCGTCACCTCCTGTGATAGTGAGATGTCCGTCACCTCCTGTGATAGTGAGATGTCCGTCAACTCCTGTGATAGCGAGATGACCGTCACCTCCTGTGATAGTGAGATGTCCGTCACCTCCTGTGATAGTGAGATGACCGTCACCTCCTGTGATAGTGAGATGTCTGTCACCTCCTGTGATAGTGAGATGTCCGTCACCTCCTGTGATAGTGAGATGTCCGTCACCTCCTGTGATAGTGAAATGTCCGTCACCTCCTGTGATAGTGAGATGTCCGTCACCTACTGTGACAGTGAGACGTCTGTCACCTCCTTTGAGATGCTTCATGCTGTCTCCCTTCCCACCCCTCTATTATCTCAGTGAGATAAGTGGCCAATGAGAGCAGGAATGTCTCGTTCAGCCCCTTCCTCTTAGGTTAATGTTCCCCCAGAGCCGGTCTCATCCTCCTCCCATTTTGGGTCCCGGAGGTCCTCGGCCATCCCTCCCCTTTCTTTTAACTGTGGTTATTTCCTTTTAGAAATTCAAGTCACAGCGGCTGATTAATTAAAGGAAGGAAGCACCGGGGTGTTTTGACGCCGTTGGCTGACTGGCCTGTTGAAGTGCTACAGGGCATTGGCTACTAGTCCAGCTCTTCGAAGGTTTGAAGTGCCTTCCATTGTTATTGTTGTACTATAAAAATATATATTAATGAGTAAAGCTGTGACCGACCTTCACCCATCAATTTGTGTCTCTTTTTTTGCTCTACAGGGTATTGGTGGGAGGGAGGCATCTGGTGTTTCGCTTGGGGTCTCTACAGTCTGGTAGGTCGCCTGGTAGCACCAACGGGGCTAAGGAAACAGGGGGGGGGCATTGTTGATTATGACAAGAGGTAGAGCTGGGTCAGTGGTACATACCATCCGTCATCACCCGGCCTTAAGGGTGGCATACAGGAAGCACAGCCTGTGTTCTCTGTGGCGGGCGAGCTGACATTGGTGGCAGTGGTCTATAAACAGGTGTATTTCACATGTAGCTTCCGGTGTGTGGACACCGGAAGTGACGTCAGAGCGAGGTCTGGAGAGCATGGTGGTGTGCGCGAGCACCGTGGTGACACGGCGCTGGGGAGACTGTGGGAGAATCTCCGGGGCTACAGTGTGGATAGAGTGTCCCCAGAATGCCGTGTATCCATTAGTAGGGGTTATAGTGTGTAATCCGATGGAAACAAAATTCACAAGTCCCTCACAAACCCTCCCGGTCGACCTATAGCGGTTTTACTTTCTGGTTTATAGCTTCTTTCTCAGTAGTTTTGTTGATGTTTTGCAAAACTGAGAAGGAGAAGTGGTGGATAGTGGAGATCACCGGACGAGATGTCACTGATTTGCAAATGGTGGAGAAATGGAGACCACATGATCACAACCTCAGGATTCTCCAGTCCAGAGTCTGAGCTTGTGCAGAAGTCTTGGCACCTCCGGCCTCAACTGCTGTCAGTGTATACTATCACTGATAAAAGGGGAAATAAAACAATTAGGACTGTAACGGTTATTGCTGCACATAAGATGTTCTGTACTGTATCCCCTGTACACGGAGAGCAGTCTGCAGAGTCCGCCATCACCTGGTATACAGGAGAGATTCTACACTGAGAAATCCTCCTACCGTCCATTACCCAACATGGAGCAAGAAGGATAGTAATGATGAACCAGGTCAGATAACGGGCAACAGTGATCAGGGGGCGATTCTGTGTGGACCCCAGGCTGAATGCACCCACATATAGTGCGGTCGCACCGGAGCCATGATGGCGGCATTACTGCATTATTGCTGCCCTTATTCAGTGCTCTACGTATAAACAGCAGTAATTCTCCTGCTGACGTGCGCAGTACATGACGTGCCCCCAGGGCTGTGGGGTACTCGGCAGTCGGGCCTCTATGTATGCCGGTAGTGAAGTGTAGCACCCCGAGGGTTTGGTCGCTACAGAGGTATTGCATCTCATCCAGATGTGCGATATCTCACTTCCAGGTAAGGATGGAGTGTGAATCAGGACCCTGACACCTGCATGCATTACACCACATTTCTGGGGGGCAGGGCGACCGATATGCTCCAAGTAAAGCACGACAGTCCCTGTCCCTGGCTGGAGTGGGGGGAGGGAACACCGAGGAAGGGGGGAACCCTGTAGTGCATGGTAGGGAGAGAGCAGTTCCTGGGTGCACCTAGAAGGAGGTATAAAAGTTGGGCACCATCTTAGATAGTCTAGTTCGGTTCAGACAGAAGAGAGAGCAGGAGGTGGGAGCAGAGGCTCAGCATGGGCTCTGCTCCGCAGGCAGGCCTAAGCGAGAGGCCAGAGCCTGGAGGAAGCAGAAGTAAGGAGAAGGAAGGAAGAGGAGCGGAGGAGGCTCCAGGAACAAGGAATGAAGGGACCCCAGGGGTGTGGACCGGCGAGTCGCCACCGCACGCCCGAATCTACCTGCGTAGGTGGGTCAGGCCAAAGGGGGAGACCGCTCCCCGAAACTAGTGGAGGCGGGGAACTACCCTCAGCTAGAAACTGGAGGCTGTGACATTTCATGTGGCGCAGCCCCTCGCTACACCCGCTAGGAAGGCACCACATAGGGTCAGGGAGACTGGCGCCAAGTTTAACAGAGAAGGCCCGAGGCAGCCGGACAGAAGCAAGTTCACTGGTGGGGTATGACAGGCCAGAGAAAGGACACACAAAGGGGGTCCTGTGAAACACTCCGGAGATACCTGGAAGTCAGCCGAGCCCCTCACCTAGTGAGCACAGTACGACGTGGGCAGCCATTACCTGCAGAAGTGGTCTGGATAATAAGAACTGTGAGTAAAGACCCTGGACTGCATCACTGACTCGTCACTGCTGCCCTGCACCATCACCCCCATCCTCCGCATACACTGCCCTGAGGCTATACTCCTCCCGTGGGGAGTTATGCTACGCTCTGCTGCACCCACAACACCAGCCTCAGCGGTCTGCCCTGCAGCGGCGGTTCACTCTGATCGCAATCCACGGGTGGCGTAGTCGGACATTTAATATCATAAAAACCACATAAATAGACAGCCATTTGAGTTCACCACCCTGAGCCACGGAACAGGGTCCCCGCCACACGAGGACTACAACCCCCAGCATCCGCAACGGGTCCGGTTCCGGGTATCCCCTCACACGCGCGGCCCAGGGGGCGCGTCAGAAGTATAACGGTGGCTGGCCCGGTCCGTGACCCAGGGCGGTCAGTGCAAAAGGGGGGTACTTTTATAGGGTTTTTTTGGGATAGTTCGTGATGCCACCTGTGGATTGCGGCCAAAAGGAGCCGCCGCTGCGGAGCAGTCCTCTGGAGCTGGTGTTACGGCAGCAGGGATGGTGTGGCTCTCCACAGGTAGAACAAGCTCCAGGGCAGTGTAGGTAAATGGTGGTTGCGCTGGGCGTTGTAGTGCAGAGGGAACAATGGCGCAGATTAAATAATGGACGGAGGCGGTGCGGTGCAGTCATCCGAGTTTTACTCACAGTTATTATGACAGTTCCACTGGTGCACTGTACAGGTGTCGGCCTCCCACGTCGCGCTGCGTTCACCAGGCCGGGGTTCAGCTCTTCCTCAGGCAGATTAGGAGCACCTGACAGAACCCCGCTTCCTTGTGTTCCTAGCTAGATCGTCTTCACGCTGGGTCTTCTCCCTCCTGCCCTGCGCTGCCCACTCTCAATCCCGCTCGGGTGCTCTGAAGTCCCTCCTGTCCGTCGGAGTTCACAGACCTGCTTGACCCCCACGGGGATTAGAATGAGACTCCGGCAACTGACTATATAAGCCAAGAGCCTCTGGTTTTCCCAGCCGGGACATAGAGTAACACGGCTGGACCAGGGGCCCCTTCTTGCGCCTTACGATCCCTCTGTCTTCTGACAGATGCGGGGCGTACAGGTGCCTTCCTGCACTCGCCGTACCCCCTAGGATCCCTTCAACAAAACGGAGCCTACTCCCTGCTCCCCTCCTGGGCCTCTGATGCTAGGCCCTATTTGTGGAGCAGAGCTCCTACTGAGACTCTGCTCCCGGACTGTTCTTCTGAACTGTCCTCTCACTACTCCACTCGTCTTATCTGCCACCCTAAGATGGCTTCCCTATTTGATACTCCTACCAAAGTTCTCCCCTTAACTGCTTCCTCCACCCACACCCACTAGTGGTTCCCCCTACCTTTGGGTTCCCCCCACTCCAGCCAGGGACAGGGCTCAGCAGAAACATACATTGCATCTTGCCCCTCCAGCCGGCCTGGCGCAGTGAAGCGTTGGATACAGGTGTTGGGGTTCCGGGCAGCACTCCCTTCTTACCTGAGAGGAGACACCACACCTCTGGGTGAGGTGCAGTACCTCTGTGGCGACTGAACCCTCAGGGGCGCCACATGCACACAACAGGAGAGACCTAAGGATCTGATAGCGGATCCAATGAATCTCTGCTACGTGTGCATATGGCCTCCATTGTGCTGTAACAATGTGATATCGTTGATCGGTGCCGGGCGCGCATCCGGCTCTGTAGCAGGTCGTGCGTCGGAGTCTGCAGCGGGGCGCACATCGGGCTCTTGCAACGGGGCACGCGTCAGGCTCTTGCAGAGGGGCGCGTGACTCGCCGTCCCTGAGCGGTGGGGTACTCGGAGCCGGGCCTTGCAGATGTCACGGGGATGCAGTCGTGGCCTTGGCCCGTTCCGTGCCCAGGGCTGTCATCTGAAAATTGGGCTTTTTGGGATGAGTGGCTGTTCGACTACGCCACCTGTAGTTTCTGGTGAAGGCCACCAGCGCTGCAACAGTCCTCTGAGGCTGGTGATCTGGCAGCTTGGTTGGTACTACTCCCCACAGGCGGAGTAGGCCTCAGGGCAGTGTTTGACGAACTGTGTGGAGGTATGGTGGGTGCAGTGCCGCGCAGGAATAAACAAGCGGAGGCGGTGAATGAAGTCATCCGGGTCTTTACTCACTTTAGATGCACTTTCAGCCACAAAGCTTCTCTCTGCTACACACGGCGTACTGCGGCCACCAGAAAGGGGGTTCAGCACTTCCCAGGTAGACCAGGAGCACCTGTCAAGACCCCGCTGGTGTGTTCCTCCCCTTCTTATCTCCTCCCGCTTGTGTTCCTCCCTGGGATCCACTAAGCCGCCGGGCTTTTCCAACAGTGTCGTGAAGTACACAGTCAGATATCGGGGGCCGGTTACCCCTTTTGCAGCAGGAGTTCCTCTGGCTAGGCCAGAATGAAGAACACAGGTGGCGACTCCGCTCCGTCCGTATCCTCCTGGGATCCTTTTGCCTGTGGAGCCTTTCTCCTCTGCTCCCCTCCAAGGCCTTCTGAGAACAGGACCCTGACCAGGTAGAGACACTGGTTAACTCTGACCCGCTCCTCGTCTCAAGGCCAGAGAACGAGGACCGCGAATCTTCAGCCAGCTACAGACTCCTGCTGGACCCTGACAGAAGACCCTCAATCAAAGGACCTTGAACTAAAGATGGCCACATATATATGATTCTATAAGTGCTTCCTGTAAGTGTTTCCTCCACCCTCACCAACTATTTGGTTCCCCCTATCTTTGGTCCCCCCCCCATCTCCTCTATCCTGGGCCGGGGCAGCACCCTGGTGCATATAGGCCCCCTACAGGACAGGAGTGGTGTAGCGTTGGGTGTGAAGTGGGGTCCTGGGTGATGCTCCATCCTTACCTGGGAGAGGAGATACCACACCTCTATCTGAGGTGCAGTACCCCTTTGGCAACTGAACCCTCAGGGGCGCCACATGCACGACGGGCTCTGTAGCGGGGCACACGTCGGGATCTGAAGAGCGCTCCACTATCCAGTTATATCCATCCCCTTGCCAGTTTGCTTCACGTTGTGTAGTGGACAGTAGGAGAGGATTTCTCTCTCTTTTATTCCCCCGCATCAGGTGATGCCAGATACTGCAGACTGGTCTTTATATATAGGGGACACAGCACCAAATATATTATGTGCCTCAATGGACATTATAGTTTTATTCCTTTTCTTTCCACTTTTATCAGTGCTGTTGTTAAATACTGAGGGAATGATGAGCCAATTATCACTAGTGAGGCTTCACTGATATGGCTGAATAAGTGCAGACCCCAGACGAGACCCCCAGACATTATCACCTATCTTGTCTTTCTCCTCCTAGGAGCTCAGGATTCTGCACAAAAAGTAGAGGAGCCCAAAATCCAGAAGAACGGAAATGTGGAAGGTGAGAGACGGTGAAACAGCGAGCGATCCCCATCCTATTATATGTGGTGATCGGCACGTCCTAATCCCCCTACAGTCACAGCCGAATGTGTGGGCACCCTTCAAATTGTTCCAGAAAATGAAGTATTTCTCCCAGAAAATTATTGTAATTCCACATGTTTTGTTATACACAGGTTTATTTCCTTTGTGTGTATTGGAACAACACAAAAAAGTACGAAAAAAAGGCAAATTGGGCATAATTTCACACAAAACGCCAAAAATGGGCAGGACATAATTGTTGGCACCTTTCCAAAATTGTGGGTAAACAATTTTTTTTCCAGCATGTGATGCTCGTTCAGACTCACCTATGGCAAGTAACAGGTGGGCAATATGAAAATCACACCTGAAACCAGATAAGAGTATGTGCGCACGATGCAGATTTGAAGCAGAAATTTCCTGAGCGTTTTTGCCTCTCCCTGTGGATTTTACATGCTTTTTTGACGTGTTTTTTACATGCATTTTTTAAGTGTTTTGTACATCAATGAATGCTTTTTGGAGCTAAATAAAGTTATTTGGTGGGACATTGCTTAAGTCCTTGGATTATCCTCAGAACTGGGGTGAGTATATTGTTTCATTTAAATGCTTAAAGAATATGTCTGCTGTAATTTAAATAAAGTGTTTTCTCTGTGTCTGTGTGTTTATTTAACTCCATACTTTAATAAAGTTTGGTCAGGAAAAGGTCTGATTGACACCTTGTCATCACCAAACAAAAGAACTGGTGTCAGCTAGTCCCATTCACCCAATCTTCATTAGCATTTCTATTCATGTTGTAGCATCAGAGTCTCTGCCTCTTGCCGGGCAGAGACGCCTTTCCCCTCACTGCCATGGTCCAGGTCCCACGTCCTCCCGCTCCCCTGCTGCTGTGACGCGCACAGCTCACAGTTTCCCGGGCTTTGTGCTTAGGGCGCGCGCTCCCTCAAAAAGAGGCCGCGTGCGCTGTCCAATTGAGTCCCCGGCCAATGGCTGGAAGACTGCCCCTATATAAGGCACCTCCTCCAAAATGGAGGTGCTTGTGCAATGGTTGTTGTTCCGTGTACTTACACTTTCTTCAGCCCTCAGGTCCCGCTGCCTGTCAGTCATGCCCGTCAGTCTGCCTGTCAGTCTTGCCCACCAGCCTGCTTACCTGGAAGTACCTGCCAGTTACCTGCCGTGCCCGCCAGCCCGCTTACCTGGAAGCACCTGCCTGTTACCTGTTGTGCCCACCAGCCCGCCTACCTGGAGCACCTGGCTGTTACCTGTTGTGCCCGCTGGCTTGCCTACCCGGAGCACCCGTCTGGCTATCTGCTGAACCAGCCTGCTTATCTACCCGGACCACCCGTCAGCCTTCCAGCCGTGCCCATCTGCTGTACCGGTCAGTCCCTGCCTTCTGACGTGTGCAAGTCACCTGCTCTCCCACACGGTGGGTCCCAGAGTGGCACCTGGTCCCCCTGCTCGGTCCCTCCCTGGTTCACGGAGTCGATTGAGCCGCCGTGCGACCTTGGTCAGGCTGAATAGGTACTTAGTCATGCCCCTCTGGTCCCTACTTGCACCGTAGCACAGAGGTTCCACCACCCAGATCAGTAACACATGTAATTTATGCGGATGCTGTGAGTAGTTATTATTAGCCTGGGAAGGTGTCATTAGGCAAACATGGTCCTTGGCCACTAAATAACAGCTCACAGCTGGTTCTTTAGCCACTATGTCCCCCCTATCAGCACTCAGCAGTGCTTTGAATGCAGCATATTTTTATTGCGTCCAAAACACGGTGTTCTAATGCCGCACTTTTGTTGTCGGTACATGTGAATCCACTGCATATAATGACACTTCAATCGGTCAAAATCTGCAGCGGAGACTAGCGTGTCCGGTGCAGAAATTGACATGCTGCGAGTGAGTTTGGGTACGTGGCTACGATCAGGAGCCGCTGCAGGCTTGATGCTGCATGTTTATACAGCGCCAAACCCGCAGCGGGAAAGCCAACTGCTGGGGGCTGATATTAGTAGCCGGGGAAGGGGCCATTAGCCAACAATGTTCCCTGGCTATTAATATCAGCTCAAAGCTGTTTGTTTAGCCTTTTCTGGCTAGATTACAGGGGGACCCCAGAAAAAATTTACATGGGGTCCCCCTTTAAAATCTAACCAGCAAAGGCTAAACTAGACAGCTGTGGGCTGATATTAATAGCCGGGGAAGGGGCCATGAATACTAGCCCCCTCCGAGGCTATTACTATCACCCCTCAGCAGTCCCAGTAATGGCGCATGCATGAGATGCGCCAAATCTGGCGCTTAGCCTCGCTCTTCCCACTGCCCTGTAGTGGTGGCAGTGGGGTAATGAGGTTGGGGTTCATGCCAGCCTTGTATTGGCGGCTGACATGAAACCAAGGTTAATAATGGAGGGCGTCTATAAGACGCCCCCATTACTAACCACGTAGTAAAGTGGTCGGTGCTTTTTCAATAAAAGACAAGGCCAGAATAAAGTATTTTAATGAAATAAAACACACACGGTTCTACAATTTTTTTTTATTACCTTCCGTCCACGAAGCCCTCGATCTCCTGAAAAAAACATAAAAAACCAAACAACCATATTCCTCACCTGTCCGAAGTAAACGACGCAGTCCACGATTACACCCAGTGTCTCGCGGCAATGTGGGTCACTTCTACAGCAGTGACATCAGCCATCACTGATGTCACTGCTGTAGAAGACAGCAATGTACATTGACAGGGGTGTAAAATCACTCCTATCAGTATACATGCTGCAGGAGGTCACTGGGATTGATCAGCTGAAGATCAGCTGATCAGCCTCGGTGAACTTAACACCCAGGGTGATCATCAGCTGATCGGTCACGTGAAGCTTTCCCAGGAAGATTTTGGCTTACTCACCTACATTTTGGCAGACTGCAGTCTAGCTTTATGTCTCTGTGTCAGCAGAGCCCCACAGTTTACTGAACTGCCAGGACCTGCAAGTGCCGGCAGAGATCAGATGATTGCTGCCAGCACTGAACAGCTGATAGTCACGTAACCATCAGCTGATCACTGCCGGCACTGCAGGTCCTGGCAGCTCGGTAAACTGCGGGGCTCTGCTGACACAGAGACATAAAAAAGCTAGACTGCAGTCTGCCAAAATGTACATGAGTAAGCCAAAATCCTTCTGGGAAAGTGTCTTGTGGACAGACGAGACCAGGATAGAGCTTTTTGGTAAAGCACATCATTCAACTGTTTATCGAAAACAGAATGAGGCCTACAAAGAAAATATCACAATACCTACAGTCAAATATGGTGGAGGGTCGATGATGTTTGGGGTTTTTGCTGCCTCTGGCACTGGGTGCCTTTACTGTGTACAAGGCATCATGAAATCTGAAGATTACCAAAGAATTTTGGGTGGGAATGTAGTGTCCAGTGTCAGAAAGCTGGGTTTGCGTCCTAGGGGTCTTCCAGCAGGACAACGACCCCCAAACATACTTCAAGAAGCCCCCAGAAATGGATGGAAGAAAAGCGCTGGAGAGTTCTGAAATGGCAGCAATGAGTCCGGATCTAAATCACATTGATCACCTGTGGAGAGATCTTACAATTGCTGGTGGGAGAAGACGTCTTCACATATGAGACCTGGAGCAGTTTTAAGAAGAGTCCTAGATCCCAGCTGAGAGGTGGAAGAAGCTGATGGAGGAAGCGATTGACTGCAGCTATTTATTCCAAAGGGTGCAAGCAAATATTAAGCTGAGGGTGCTAACAATTCTGTCAGGCCCATTTTGGGATTTTGTGTGAAATTATGTCCAACTTTCCTTTTTTTTCCTCTTTTTTTGTGTTGTTCCAATACACACAAAGGAAATATACATGTGTATAACAAAACGTGGGGAATTGTGACAATGTTCTGGGAGAAATACTTCATTTTCTGGAGTACATTCAAGGGTACTAACACTTTTGGCCATAACTGTATATATCGTCCTGCAATCTCCATCCCATCATATGCGGAGATCGGCACGTCCTAATCCCCCTCATGTGTATACACTGGATATCCTATATACCCTTCAGACATCGGTCTGTGTATTATACAGTGCTGTGCAAAAGTTTTAGGCAGGCATGGAAAATGCTGCAAGGTAAGAAGCTTCATATATAAACATTATTCCAAACATCTTGGAGATCTGACCCCAGATCTTCTGTGTATGAGGCTTGTGCGAATCCTTCTGTCTCTTCATGTGATCTCAGACAGACGGGATGATGTGAGATCAGGTCTCAGAAATCATCACCCGCAGGACGCCTCATCCTTAATGACGTTAACTGGACGTTGGGCGTGGTTGTCCAGCTGCAGAATAAATCCGACGCCTCCAGATGATGTTACATGATCAGTGTCTGCTGGGATTTCTCAGCATTGATAACACCATTAATCCAGACCAAATCCACAACTCCATGTGCCGAAAAGCAGACCTAGACCTGCCGGACCTCCACCGTCATCACTGCTCCTGCCGACGCTCATTATTGTGCCGCTCTCAAGACCTGCCGGACCTCCACCGTCATCACTGTTCCTGCAGACCCTCATTATTGTGCCACTCTCTGGACCTGCTGGACCTCCACCGTCATCACTGCTCCTGCAGACCCTCAATATTGTGCCGCTCTCCGGACCTGCCGGACCTCCACCGTCATCACTGCTCCTGCAGACCCTCATTATTGTGCCGCTCTCCAGACCTGCCGGACCTCCACCATCATCACTGCTCCTGCAGCCCCTAATTGTTGAGCCGCTCTCCAGACCTGCAGGACCTCCACCGTCATCACTGCTCCTGCACACCCTCATTATTGTGCCGCTCTCCAGACCTGCAGGACCTCCACCGTCATCACTGCTCCTGCACACCCTCATTATTGTGCCGCTCTCCAGACCTGCCGGACCTCCACCATCATCACTGCTCCTGCAGCCCCTAATTGTTGAGCCGCTCTCCAGACCTGCCGGACCTCCACCGTCATCACTGCTCCTGCAGACCCTCATTATTGTGCCACTCTCCGGACCTGCTGGACCTCCACCGTCATCACTGCTCCTGCAGACCCTCATTATGGTGCCGCACTCCAGACCTGCCGGACCTCCACAGTCATCATTGCTCCTGCAGCCCCTAATTGTTGAGCCGCTCTCCAGACCTGCGGGACCTCCACCGTCATCACTGCTCCTGCAGACCCTCATTATTATGCCGCTCTCCAGACCTCCAGGGAACAATCTGCTTCTGCTACAGCTGAATATTCCCCAGTTTACTCCTCAGTCCGGACATCGGCTGCAGTTATCTGCACCCGGCTCTCATGTTTTCCTGCAGAGTTGAGTCGCTCTTCTTGCTTCCATGTTGCAGATTTGGGTTTGGACCCAGTTCCATGTCGCCGACCTCTGGCCGGACTTTCCAATGACCACAATATAATTTCATGTTCCTTATGGCGTTAAAAGAAGCTCTAGGGAGGGAAAAAACCTTCATTGTAAAAAGGCCAATTTCCCTGGATGGAGGCCGCATTCAGGGCAATGACACATAGCGATACGGGTGGTAAATGGCTGCTTCACCTCTATACTGGGCAGTCAGAAGATTTTACCTATAGGAATATGTGGCGCCCCTGAGGGTTCAGTCGCCACAGGGGTACTGCACCTCAGATAGAGGTGTGGTATCTCCTCTTCCAGGTAAGGATGGAGCATCTCTCAGGACCCCACTTCACCACTCAACACTACACCACTCCTGTCCTGTAGGGGGCCTAAATGCACCAGGATGCTGTCCCGTCCCGGGATATAGGAGATGGGGGAACCAAAGATAGGGGGAACCATGAAGTGGGGGAGGGTGGAGGACACACTTTTAAGAAACACTTATTCTTCCATATTTAATCTACGGCCATCTTAAGTTCTAGGTCTTTTGATTGTGATCTTCGTCTTTGATTGTGGTCCTCTGTTAGAGTCTGCAGCTGACTGAAGATACACGGTCCTCATTCTCTGGCCTTGAGGCGAGGAGCGGGTCAGAGTTAACCACTGTCTCTACCCGGTCAAGGTCCTGACCTAAGAAGGCCTCAGAGGGGAGCGGAGGAGAAAGGCTCCACAGGCAAAAGAATCCCAGGGGGATACGGACGGAGCGGCATACGCCACCTGTATTCTTTATTCTGGCCTAGTCAGAGGGACTCCTGCTGCAAGGGGGTGACCGGCCCCCGATATCTGACTCTGTTACTTCACGGCAGAAAAGCCCGGAGGCTTAGTGGATCCCAGGAGGGATATGGACAGAGCGGCCTACGCCACCTGTATCTCTCTACCTGCATTTATCCAGTGGGACCCGGCCTTACACCTCGTTCTAACCACACATACAGTCAGGAGAAGACTTAGTGGGAGAACTCACCAAGGAGAGGAACACACCAGAGGGGTCTCGACAGGTGCTCCTGATCTATCTGGAAAGTGCCGAGCCCCCTTCCTGGTGGCCGCAGTACGCCGCGAGGAGCAGAGGGAAGCTTTGCGGCTAAAGTTCATCTGAATGTGAGTAAAAGACCCGGGTGACTTCACACCTCACTTCAGCCTGTTATTTCCTGCGCGGCACTGCACCCACCATTCCTGATCACACTGCCCCGTGGCCTGCTCCGCCTGCGGGGAGCCATTCCATCTCAGCTGCCCGTAACACCGGCCTCAGTGGACTGGAGCAGCGCTGGTGTCCATCACCGGGAACCGTAGGTGGCGTAGTCGAAATACCACTCAACCCTGAAAGCCCATTAAAAATCTTTTATGTGATCGCCCTGGGCTCGGACCGGGTCCAGGCCACGACTGCATCCCCCTCGATCCCTACACCGACCCGGCTCCGAGTATACCCCATTTCTCAGGGAGGGCCTCACAAATACAAGTGTAGTAGACAACAGACCCCACATGGATCACACCACTGAGGAGGAGGGTCATCAATGACAGAAAAGGGCAATTACTAGAAATCTGAGGGTCCAGCATCTAATAACTATAAAGAGCTGAACCAAACCTGAAATAATGTCATCAAATCAGCTAAGAAAAAGCTACAGGAGCCGAGGAAAGCAACCAGGGTCCGTACAGAGGGATCCCCTAAATAATGGTGACCGGGAGCTGGTCCCTGAGGTCAGAGAAGGAAAAGTTACTGATGGTTCTTTAGCCTTGTATTGTCACGGGTGTGTCGCCACGAAGATCGTCACGATTACACAGCCTGACTTCTCGCAGCTGAGTTTTTGGTGTTTTGTGCTTTTCGGCAGTGAGGGAGTTAACTCTCTCTCTCTGTGCTAGATGAGGTCCAGCCTCGCCCAGCTGCAATCAATGCTGCTGTAGTGAGATTCCTTCATATGTCTGCTGATCTGTTAGGGAAGTTGTCGGTGAAAGCATTTCATGCAGACTTACAGAGCGGATCGTGGTATTTGGAGTTTCAGAGTTAAGTGTATTTGGAGTGTTTTTTCCCTTCCTCGCTTTATCATTTATCTCCTTTCCCGTTGGTGTTCCCTCTGTTGTAGTTGTGTACTTTTTGTATGCAAGGTGGTTTTGGTTTTTCCCTTGTACTGTCTCGTTCGTCTAAGTACTGAGTGTTGGCATATTATTACCTGTCCCCTTTTGTTGTGATCGGGGTCCTTCTCAGGACTAGATTACTTAGGTGCAGGGATCCTCAGGAGGTAGGGGTTACGCTGGCGGCCTGCACCTCTGTACCTTTAACAGTACCTCCAGGTAGAGGGATTAGTCAGGGCCCCAGCTTAGGGTCAGCTTAGGCCCCCTACCTCCAGTATACAGAGACAGCGTGACATTTTCACCGACCACTTAGTTTTTCTCCAGCTACCATGGATCCAGTAGCCGGTCTAGCTCGGCAGTTGCAGAGTTTGTCCATGGAGCTGGCGGACGTTAGGTCCAAGGTTTTGTATCCTCAGGAGCAAGCCGGACCAGAACCTAAAGTAGCTCTCCCTGACAGGTTCACCGGGGGGCGGGACAAGTTTTTTGTTTTCCGGGAGGCATGCAAGTTGTACTTTCGGCTGCGGCCTCGGTCATCGGGGAGTGAAGAACAAAGGGTGGGAATTGTCATCTCGCTCCTACAAGGGGACCCACAATCTTGGGCGTTCTCTCTTCCCCCGGGCTCCCCGGCTCTCCAGTCAGTGGATAGGTTTTTCGCTGCTCTGGGACTCGTATATGATGACCCAGATCGGATCTCCCTTGCTGAGTCTAAGTTACGTAGGATTCAGCAGGGAGATCGTCCGGCGGAGGAATTCTGTTCGGAGTTCCGTAGGTGGGCCACGGACACCCAGTGGAATGACCCGGCTCTTAGGAGCCAGTTTTGTCAAGGTTTATCCGACAAATTACAGGATGTGTTGGCACAGTATGACTCTCCCGCGTCACTGGAAGCCGCTATGGCCCTTGCTATTCGCGTTGACAGACGGCTTCGGGAGAGGTGCGGGATAACTCTACCCCCTGTGATGACTCCACCTCCTACAAGGTCCCCTCATATGGTGGTTCCCCTGGTCAGTCCAGAGGAGCCTATGCAATTAGGAGGGACATCATTTCGGGGGAGGGGACCGGTGGTGCGCCATAAGACAGGAAGGTGTTTCTTCTGCGGGAGAAAGGGACATTTTATTGGGGGGTGTCCATCCCGTCCCTTGCAGAGTGAAGAGTCGTCGGAAAACTGTTGATCCCAGGTTGTGTGGTGGACGGCAATCTGGGAGTAGGTATTTCGTCCCTAGGTTCGTCTCAGTTTCTCGTACCGGCGGAGGTGGTGGTGGGTACGAGAACTGAGAGGATATCTGTTCTTCTGGATAGTGGGGCCGGGGCTAATCTGGTTGATGCTCGGTTTGCCCGGGTTCAAGGTATGCGATTGAGTGAGTTGGCTAAACCCATCCCCATATTCTCGATCAATGCCAGGCCTCTCGGTCAGGGAAGTTTTTTGCAAGCTGTGCATGACGTAAAACTTCAAGTGGGGGCGATACATAAAGAACTGTTGTCTTGCTACGTGTTGGAGGGTCTTCCCACTCCTATAGTGTTGGGCCTTCCTTGGTTAACTAAGCATAACCCGGTTATTAATTGGCAAACCAGAGAGATAAGCCAATGGAGTAAATTCTGTAATAAAAACTGCATGAACACGGTCATCGGTGCGGTTACTCCTTGGGTCTTACCTCCATTTCTGGCGGACTTTGAGGATGTATTCTCGGAGAAAGGGTGTCAGGAACTACCTCCTCATCGCGAGTATGACTGTTCTGTAAAACTGCTCCCTGAGGCCAAGTTACCTAAAGCTAGGTTGTATAACCTTTCTGGTTCTGAGAGGCAGGCCATGAAGGATTATATTTCAGAAAGTCTGGCTAAGGGGCATATTAGACCTTCATCTTCACCGGTGGCTGCGGGGTTCTTCTTTGTTAAGAAGAAAGATGGAGGCCTACGCCCTTGCCTGGATTTCCGTGAACTTAATCGGATTACGGTCCGAGATCCGTATCCGCTCCCACTTATTCCCGATCTCTTTAATCAGATCGTGGGCGCCAAATGGTTCTCTAAGTTGGATCTCAGGGGGGCGTACAATCTGATTAGGATGAAGGAGGGGGATGAGTGGAAGACGGCGTTTAACACTCCTGAGGGGCATTATGAGAACCTTGTCATGCCATTCGGTCTGACTAATGCGCCGGCGGTGTTCCAACACTTTGTTAATGACATTTTTCGCCGCCTGGTGGGACAGTTTGTTGTCATATATCTGGATGATATCTTAATTTACTCGCCGGATCTGGTGTCTCATCAGGAGCACGTTAGGCAGGTGTTACAGATCTTGCGGGATAATAAACTGTATGCCAAATGGGAAAAGTGTGTGTTCGCCGTACAGGAACTCCAGTTTTTAGGCTTCCTGGTTTCAGCGTCCGGTTTTCGTATGGACCCTGGGAAAGTGCGGGCAGTTCTTGAGTGGGATCGGCCAGAGAATCTTAAGGCACTACAACGTTTCCTGGGGTTTGCTAATTATTACCGGAAGTTCATTCGTAATTTCTCGTCCATGGTTAAGCCTCTCACAGACATGACTAGAAAGGGGACGGATTTTTCTAGGTGGTCTGACAAGGCTTGTCAAGCATTCTCCTCCTTGAAAAAATGTTTTGCCTCGGCACCCATACTCATTCAACCTGATGCGTCACAGCCATTCTTTGTAGAGGTAGACGCTTCCGAGGTAGGGGTGGGAGCAGTATTGTCACAGGGTTCGTCCCCTGGTAAGTGGCATCCGTGCGCCTTTTTCTCTAAAAAATTGTCGTCCGCTGAGAGGAATTACGATGTTGGCAATAGGGAACTCTTGGCCATTAAGTTAGCTTTTGAGGAGTGGCGCCATTTTTTGGAGGGGGCAGTCCATCCGGTCACCGTCATCACCGATCACAAGAACCTGCTATATCTGGAGTCCGCGAAACGTCTGAATCCCAGACAAGCTAGGTGGTCATTGTTTTTTACCAGGTTTAATTTTGTCGTTACATATCGTCCTGGGTCAAAAAATGTAAAGGCGGATGCCTTATCTCGTAGTTTCCCTGGGGCCAGGAATACGGACGACCCGATTCCTATCCTTCAGGAGGGGGTGGTGGTTTCGGCAGTATGCTCTGAGCTGGAGGAGGAGGTATTGGAGGCTCAGGGGGACGCCCCTGTTGAACCTCCGGGGAGACTGTTTGTTCCAGATCAGTTGCGACAAAAGGTGATCGAGGCACACCATAACTCAGTTTTTGCAGGACACCCGGGGAGTAGAGCAACTGTGGGTCTCCTCTCGCGTCGGTTTTGGTGGCCTAACTTACATAAGGAGGTGGTAACTTTTGTCGCGTCCTGTGGGGTTTGTGCGCGCTCTAAGACCTCACATACCCGTCCGTCTGGGGCCCTCTTACCTTTGAAGATCCCGGAGCGTCCTTGGACTCATCTGTCTATGGACTTTATTACGGACCTCCCTCCGTCTTCGGGTAAAACGGTCATACTCGTTGTAGTGGACAGGTTCAGCAAGATGGCACATTTTATCGCTCTTCCGGCTCTCCCTAATGCTAAAACTCTTGCGCAGGTGTTCATTGGGGAGATTGTGAGGCTTCACGGGGTACCCTCCGAGGTGGTGTCTGATCGGGGGTCTCAGTTTGCGTCCAAGTTCTGGAAGGCGTTTTGTGCACGGCGGGGGATGCATTTGTCGTTCTCATCGGCTTTTCATCCTCAGACCAATGGTCAGACGGAACGTATGAACCAGAGCTTGGAGACATATCTCCGGTGTTTTGTGTCAGAGAACCAGGAGGACTGGGCTTCTTTCTTACCTCTGGCAGAGTTTGCTCTTAATAATAGGCGGAGCGAGTCCACTGGTAAGTCCCCGTTTTTTGGGGCATATGGTTTTCACCCCCAGTTTTGTACTTTCAGTAGGGGGGGCTCTTCGGGGGTTCCTGAGGAGGAACGATTTTCCTCATCACTCGCTTCAGTATGGAGAGGGGTGCTGAAGAATCTGAATACTATGGGGAACCGATACAAACGTATGGCTGATAGGAGGAGAGTGTCTGGTCCGGACCTAAGTGTGAACGATCGGGTATGGTTGTCTACCAGGAATATAAAACTTAAGGTTCCCTCCTGGAAACTGGGTCCCAGGTTCATCGGGCCGTACAGGATCAGTTCTATAATTAATCCGGTGGCATTCTGTCTTGACCTCCCCCCTACGTTTAAAATTCACAACGTGTTCCACAGATCGTTGCTTAAGAGGTATGTGGCGCTGGTGGTACCGTCACCTTTACCTCCCCCTCCAGTGGTGGTCAAGGGTAACTTGGAGTTCCAGGTATCGAGGGTCATCGATTCACGCTTTAATCGCCGGTCCCTTCAGTACCTGGTTCATTGGAAAGGGTATGGTCCTGAGGAGAGGATGTGGGTTCCTGCGTCGGATATTAACGCAGACCGATTAGTTCGGGCCTTCCACATGACTCACCCGGATAAACCTGGCCCTGAGGGTCCGGAGGCCCCTCGTAGAAGGGGGGGTACTGTCACGGGTGTGTCGCCACGAAGATCGTCACGATTACACAGCCTGACTTCTCGCAGCTGACTTTTTGGTGCTTTGTGTTTTTCGGCAGTGAGGGAGTTAATTCTCTCTCTCTCTGTGCTAGACGAGGTCCAGCCTCGCCCAGCTGCAATCAATGCTGCTGTAGTGAGACTCCTTCAAATGCCTGCCGGTCTGTTAGGGAAGTGTCGGTGAAAGCATTTCATGCAGACTAACAGAGCGGATCGTGGTATTTGGAGTTTCAGAGATAAGTGTATTCGGAGAGTTTTTTCCCTTCCTCGCTTTATCATTTATCTCCTTTCCCGTTGGTGTTCCCTCTGTTGTAGTTGTGTAGTTTTTGTATGCAAGGTGGTTTTGGTTTTTCCCTTGTACTGTCTCGTTCGTCTAAGTACTGTGTGTGGGCATATTATTACTTGTCCCCTTTTGTTGTGATCGGGGTCCTTCTCAGGACTAGATTACTTAGGTGCAGGGATCCTCAGGAGGTAGGGGTTACGCTGGCGGCCTGGACCTCTGTACCTTTAACAGTACCTCCAGGTTGAGGGATTAGTCAGGGCCCCAGCTTAGGGTCAGCTTAGGCCCCCTACCTCCAGTATACAGAGACAGCGTGACATGTATATACCAGATAAATATATACACCGCGTGCAGAATTATTAGGCAGATGCGTATTTTGATCACATGATACTTTTTATACATGTCGTCCTACTCCAGGCTGAGAGCCAACTACCAATGAAGTAAATCTGGTGATGTGCATCTCTGTAATGAGGAGGGGTGTTGTCTAATGACATCGACACCCTATATAAGGTGGGCTTAATTATTAGGCAACTTCCTTTCCTTTGGCAAAATGGGTCAGAAGAGAGATTTGACGGCTCTGAAAAGTCCAGTATTGTGAGATGTCTTGCAGAGGGAGGCAGCAGTCTTGAAATTTCCAAACTTTTGAAGCGTGATCACCGAACAATCAAGCGTTTCACAGCAAATAGCCAACAGGGTCGCAAGAAGCGTGTTGGCCAAAAAAGGCGCAAAATAACTGCCCAAGAATTGAGGAAAATCAAGCGTGAAGCTGCCAAGATGCCATTCGCCACCAGTTTTGCCATATTTCAGAGCTGCAACGTTACTGGAGTATCAAAAAGCACAAGGTGTGCGATACTCAGGGACATGGCCAAGGTAAGGAAGGCTGAAAAACCACCACCTCTGAACAAGAAACATAAGATAAAACGTCAAGAATGGGCCAAGAAATATCTTAAGACTGATTTTTCAAAGGTTTTATGGACTGATGAAATGAGAGTGACTCTTGATGGGCCAGATCGATGGGCCAGAGGCTGGATCAGTAAAGGGCAGAGAGCTCCACTCTGACTCAGACGCCAGCAAGGTGGAGGTGGGGTACTGGTATGGGCTGGTATCAACAAAGATGAACTTGTGGGACCTTTTCGGATTGAGGATGGAGTGAAGCTCAACTCCCAGACCTACTGCCAGTTTCTGTAAGACAACTTCTTCAAGCAGTGGTACAGGAAGAAGTCGGTATCGTTCAAGAAAAACATGATTTTCATGCAGGACAATGCTCCATCACATGCATCCAACTACTCCACAGCGTGGCTGGCCCGTGAAGGTCTAAAAGAAGAAAAAATAATGACATGGCCCCCTTGTTCACCTGATCTGAACCCCATAGAGAACCTGTGGTCCATCATAAAATGTGAGATCTACAGGGAGGGAAAACAGTACACCTCTGGGAACAGTGTCTGGGAGGCTGTGGTGAGATCTATAGGGAGGGTAAACAGTACACCTCTGGGAACAGTGTCTGGGAGGCTGTGGTGGCTGCTGCACGCAATGTTGATCGAAAACAGATCAAGCAACTGACAGAATCTATGGATGGAAGGCTGTTGAGTGTCATCATAAAGAAAGGTGGCTATATTCATCACTCATTTTTTTGGTTTTGCATGTCAGAAATGTTTATTTCTAAATTTTGTGCACTGATATTGGTTTAACTGGTGAAAATAAACAAGTGAGATGGGATTATATTTGGTTTTTATTAAGTTGCCTAATAATTCTGCACAGTAATAGTTACCTGCACATAAACAGATATCCTCCTAAGATAGCCAAATCTAAAAAACCACTCCAACTTCCAAAAATATTAAGTTTGGATATCTATGAGTCTTTTGAGTTGATGAGAACATAGTTGTTGATCAATAATAAAATAATCCTCTAAAATACAACTTGCCTAATAATTCTGCACACAGTGTATAGTATATACAGAGAGTGTGACTTCTGAGAGGAGCTGTGGATATATAGTATATACAGAGCGTGTGACTACAGAGAGGAGCTGTGGATATACAGTGCGTGTGACTACAGAGAGGAGCTGTGGATATATAGTATATACAGAGCGTGTGTGTTACGCTCGCGCCCGGACTGACTGGCATGAGCGTGTTTAGTGATCCCACTGGACCATGAACTGAGGAGTGCCTGGAGGGGCTTAACTAAGTATCAACCCGGCCAGACCAAGGTCGCACGGCATCTCAGTCGACTCCGTGAACCAGGGAGGAACCGAGCAGAGGGACCAGGAGCTACTCCAGGTCAGACCCCGGTCACAGATGTTGACCCACACCGGGGAATTCAGGAACAGGCAGGTTAGCTGGTATGCAGACAGGTGGGTACTGGCAGGCATGGCCGGTATGACGGCAGGTGGGTACTGGCAGGCACGACTGGTATAAAGGTAGGTGGGTACTGGCAGGCACGGCTAGTATGAAGGAAGGCGGGTACTGGCAGGTATGAACACAAGCTGGATAGGGACCAGTACAGACTGGGATACAGGAACAGTGCCACAGGTGCGGAGGGCTAGCAGAGCAAAACTGCAGGCGCGGTGAACAAGCAGAGCGGAGCAAAACCGCAGGCGTGGTGAACAAGCAGAGTGGAGCAAAATTGCAGGCGCCCTGAACAAGCAGAGCGGAGCAAAACCGCAGGCGCCGTGAACAAGCAGAGCGGAGCAAAACCGCAGGCGCCGTGAACAAGCAGAGCGGAGCAAAACCGCAGGCGCCGTGAACAAGCAGAGCGGAGCAAAACCGCAGGCGTCGTGAAAAAGCAGAGCGGAGCAAAAGCGCAGGCGCCGTGAACAAGCAGAGCGGAGCAAAACCGTAGGCGCTGTGAACAAGCAGAGTGGAGCAAAACCGCAGGTGCCGTGAACAAGCAGAGCGGAGCAAAAACCGCCGTTGCGGCGAACAAGCAGGTGCGGTAAACAAGCGGAGCAGAACAGAGCAGAAGGTGAAGGCAGACAGGACAGGGCTCTCTTCACATGGAACAGACTGGAAAATACAGGAAGCTAGCTAGAACACAGGGGGTAAATACGGAGGCAGGGAAACAGAACGAGCAGAACCAGATACACACAACGTACTTACAATGAAGTAGCAAGTGGACACCAAACTCACAAACAGAAGTACAGAGACAACGAGTTGGAGTTAGGTGCAGGTTCAGACACTGCAGGAAAAGGGAAGGTTCGGACATAGAGACAAAAAGGTAACGGGCTAGGACACAGTTCAGAGAGGAACACGATAAAGGAATGAGCCTGCGAACTCAGCCCCCAGGGTGGCGGAACAGACTAGAAGTACAGATACAGAAAACAGGCCTGGGTATACAGCCCCCAGGTTGGCGGAACCAGACAAGATACAGGACAGGACCTGGCAACTCAGTTGCAAGGAACAAACTGAGTGAAAGTGTTGCTCAGGCACCTCCTACTGGGTGGAGGGGGTTTAAGTATCCAGTGGCTCACAGCAATAGGCTGGGGACGCATTAGGACTGTGCACACAGTAGCTATAAGAAATAGGCAGGATCCGCGCCAACGCCCTAAGCAATCAGACAAAAGACATGGACACAGCAGGTACTGGAGCAAAGTGTGCAGCCTGGACTGACAGGTAAGATTGCGGTCTTGCATGGTGGGAAGTGGTAAGCCATGCAAGCACGTCGCCAGGGATGCTACAGTGTGACTACAGAGAGGAGCTGTGGATATATAGTATATACAGAGCGTGTGACTACAGAGGAGCTGTGGATATATAGTATATACAGAGCGTGTGACTGCAGAGAAGAGCTGTGGATATATAGTATATACAGAGCGTGTGACTACAGAGAGGAGCTGTGGATATATAGTATATACAGAGCGTGTGACTACAGAGAGGAGCTGTGGATATATAGTATATACAGAGCGTGTGACTACAGAGAGGAGCTGTAGATATATAGTATATACAGATTGTGTGACTACAGAGGGGAGCTGTGAATATATAGTATATACAGAGCGTGTGACTACAGAGGAGCTGTGGATATATAGTATATACAGAGCGTGTGACTACAGAGAGGAGATGTGGATATAGAGTTTATACAGAGCATGTGACTACAGAGGAGCTGTGGATATATAGTATATACAGAGCGTGTGACTACAGAGAGGAGCTGTGGATATATAGTATATACAGAGCGTGTGACTACAGAGGAGCTGTGGATATATAGTATATACAGAGCGTGTGACTACAGAGAGGAGATGTGGATATATAGTTTATACAGAGCATGTGACTACAGAGGAGCTGTGGATATATAGTATATACAGAGCGTGTGACTACAGAGGAGCTGTGGATATATAGTATATACAGAGCGTGTGACTACAGAGAGGAGCTGTGGATATATAGTATATACAGAGCGTGTGACTACAGAGAGGAGCTGTGGATATATAGTATATACAGAGCGTGTGACTACAGAGGAGCTGTGGATATATAGTATATACAGAGCGTGTGACTACAGAGGGGAGCTGTGGATATATAGTATATGCAGAGCGTGTGACTACAGAGAGGAACTGTGGATATATAGTATATACAGAGCGTGTGACTACAGAGGAGCTGTGGATATATAGTATATACAGAGCGTGGTGCTACAGAGGAGCTGCGGATATATAGTATATACAGAGCGTGTGACTACAGAGAGGAGCTGTGGATATATAATATATACAGAGCGTGTGACTACAGAGAGGAGCTGTGGATATATAGTATATACAGAGCGTGTGACTACAGAGAGGAGCTGTGGATATATAGTATATACAGAGCGTGTGACTACAGAGGAGCTGTGGATGTATAGTATATGCTGAGCGTGTGACTACAGAGAGGAGCTGTGCATATATAGTATATACATATATAGTATATATATATACCGTACAGACCAAAAGTTTGGACACACCTTCTCTTTTAAAGATTTTTCTGTATTTTCATGACTATGTAAATTGTACATTCACACTGAAGGCATCAAAACTATGAATTACCACATGTGGAATTATATACTTACCAAAAAAGTGTGAAACAACTGACAATATGTCTTATATTCTAGGTTCTTCACAGTAGCCACCTTTTGCTTTGATGACTGCTTTGCACCCTCTTGGCATTCTCTTGATGAGCTTCAAGAGGTTGTCACCGGAAATGGTCTTCCAACAATCTTGAAGAAGTTCCCAGAGATGCTTAGCACTTGTTGGCCCTTTTGCCTTCACTCTGCGGTCCAGCTCACCCCAAACCATCTGGATTGGGTTCAGGTCTGGTGACTGTGGAGGCCAGGTCATCTGGCGTAGCACCCAATCACTCTCCTTCTTGGTCAAATAGCCCTTACACAGCCTGGAGGGGTGTTTGGGGTCATTGTCCTGTTGAAAAATAAATGATGGTCCAACTAAACGCAAACCGGAAGGAATAGCTTGCCGCTGCAAGATGCTGTGGTAGCCATGCTGGTTCAGTATGCCTTCAATTTTGAATAAATCCCCAACAGTGTCACCAGCAAAGCCCCCCCACACCATCACACCTCCTCCTCCATGCTTCACGGTGGGAACCAGGCATGTAGAGTCCATCCGATCACCTTTTCTGCGTCGCACAAAGACACGGTGGTTGGAACCAAAGATCTCAAATTTGGACTCATCAGACAAAAGCGCAGATTTCCACTTGTCTAATGTCCATTCCTTGTGTTCTTTAGTCCAAACAAGTCTCTTCTGCTTGTTGCCTGTCCTTAGCAGTGGTTTCCTAGCAGCTATTTTACCATGAAGACCTGCTGCATAAAATCTCCTCTTAACAGTTGTTGTAGAGATGTGTCTGCTGCTAGAACTCTGTGTGGCATTGACCTGGTCTCTAATCTGAGCTGCTGTTAACCTGCGATTTCTGAGGCTGGTGACTCGGATAAACTTATCCTCAGAAGCAGAGGTGACTCTTGGTCTTCCGTTCCTGGGGCGGTCCTCATGTGAGCCAGTTTCTTTGTAGCGCTAGATGGTTTTTGCAACTGAACTTGGGGACACTTTCAAAGTTTGCCCAATTTTTCGGACTGACTGACCTTCATTTCTTAAAGTAATGATGGCCACTCATTTTTCTTTACTTAGCTGCTTTTTTCTTGCCATAATACAAATTCTAACAGTCTATTCAGTAGGACTATCAGCTGTGTATCCACCTGACTTCTGCACAACACAACTGATGGTCCCAACCCCATTTATAAGGCAAGAAATCCCACTTGTTAAACCTGACAGGGCACACCTGTGAAGTGAAGACCATTTCCGGTGACTACCTCTTGAAGCTCATCAAGAGAATGCCAAGAGTGTGCAAAGCAGTCATCAAAGCAAAAGGTGGCTACTTTGAAGAACCTAGAATATCAGACATATTTTCAGTTTTCAGAGTCCTGGGTTGTTCAGGGATTGCACGTCCCGGCAACAGAATCTGGGGGACAGGAGACTGCAAGTTTTCTGGCCACAAGAAGAAGCCCGGCAGCACAGCGGCATAACTAGAGTCTGGAGCTGTACCCAAGGCGGCAGTACCCGTTATAGGTTCACACCACCTGCTAGTACGGAGCTTAAGGCAGGAGTGAAAAATAGGGACCGCAGGATAGCTCACAGGCAGCGGGGCCCACAACGGAGAAGCGCAGCAGGCAGGCCTCCAAACCCACCTGATGGGGTGAACTCCGATTGCTTCCAGGCTGACCGGACCCTCCTGGACCTAGTGACCAGTGCCCCGGACTCCACAGCTTTCTCTGCAGTAAAGGTAACCGGACAGCATTCCTCGTGTCTGTCTTCCTCTGCGCCTCCCCGCAGCTGTGCTACCACCGTGACTATCATCACTGCTGCCGCCCTGCTCTCTGCACTCCGTTTCCCCCGCCGCCATCCTTCATATCAGCTTTCTCAGTCCCTGGGGGTCCGCTTCGCCTGTGGGAAGTGTTTCATCCCAGCTGCTATACCATCTATCCCCCAGGGTCCACACAGCAGTGCTGGTCATCCCTGACCAGGCACCACAGGTGGCGTCACATAAAGACTATGAATCCCCTGTAAATACTCCCTTCATCTGCTCGGCCAGGGCCACGGAGCTGGGCCACTGCCACCGTGACCTTCCTGGAAGACTGCCGACCTTGCTACCGAGTACCCTAGGCCCTTACAGCCGCTGCAAATGCCTGCGGTCCCTCGCCTGGTTGAGGGACAGAACTGCAGCCAGGATATGCAAAATATGAGCAATGCCGTCCTACGCTTCAGTCCATTGGCTCAGTTGTCATGGGGCACCGGACGGCTATGTGACCTGGGGTGTGACATCGCCAACATACTATGTTAAGGGGCGGGACCTTTGGCAGCAACTCAGACTGCTCCTGGGCTCTAGGGCGCCCCCCAGATGTGGCTCTAGTTCCCCTCTTTTGGGTCCCCTCCCCTTTTGGTTACCCCAGTATGTAGACGCTACGACCCCGGGCTTTCCAAAGGAACTTTCCACCGCCTGGTATCTTTCCACCAACCCCAGCAGATCATCGCCATTATGGGGATCTCCCTGGCAAACCCAGGCTTGCACAGACCTCGGAAGGGAGTGGATGAATCTGTCTATGACAACCCTTTCCACCATCTGTGCTGGGGAGGAGGATTCAGGTTGCAACCACTTTTGAACCAGGTGCAGGAGGTCGAGCATCTGGGACCGGGCAGGTTTGTCACTGCAATAGGTCCAGTGGTGCACCCGTTGCACCCTGACAGTCAGACTCACTCCCAAGCGCGCCAAAATTTCTGTTTTTAATTTGGCGTACTCCTTTGCGTCCTGCAGAGCCAAGCCATAATAGGCTTTCTGCGGCTCGCCCATTAAATATGGAGGCAGCACCTCCGCCCACTGCTCCAGAGGCAATCTCTCCCACTCCGTCACACTCTGAAAGACCGTCAGGAACGCCTCAAAGTCATCACCCGGTGTTTTGCAGGGCTCTACTTACCGTCTTCCTGACGTGAGAAACATCACCTGGAGCTGAGGGAGGGGCGGCCTCTCTGCTGCGAACTTCCCCCGCTAGAAGTTCCAAGTGCTGTTATTGCTGCTGAATCTGCTGCATCAGGAGTTTATTAGTCATCTGTTGCTGCTCCCGATGCTGCTGTTGCAGGCTCTGTTGGGTCTGCAAGTGCTGTTGATGTTGCTGCTGTTGATTTTGCATCAGGTGTTTGAGTAGCTCCTCATCATCATCCCCCTTCTCCACAATGCCCCTCATCGTCATCCTCCTTCTCCACAATGCCCCTCATCATCATCATCCCCCTTCTCCACAATGCCCCTCATCATCATCCCCCCTCTCCACAATGCCCCTCATCGTCATCCTCCTTCTCCACAATGCCCCTTATCATCATCATCCCCCTTCTCCACAATGCCCCTCACCATCATCATCATCATCCCCCTTCTCCACAATGCCCCTCGTCATCATCATCATCCCCCTTCTACACAATGCTCCTCATCATCATCCCCCTTCTCCACAATGCCCCTCATCATCCCCCTTCTCCACAATTCCCCTTATCATCATCAACCCCCTTCTCCACAATGCCCCTCATCATCATCATCATCCCCCTTCTCCACAATGCCCCTCATCATCATCATCATCCCCCTTCTCCACAATGCTCTTCACCATAATCATCAGCCCCCTTCTCCACAATGCCCCTCATCATCATCATCCCCCTTTTCCACAATGCTCCTCATCATCATCCCCCTTCTCCACAATGCCTCTCATCATCCCCCTTCTCCACAATGCCCCTCATTATCCCCCTTCTTCACAATTCGCCTCATCATCATCATCATCATCCCCCATCTCCACAATGCCCCTCATCATCATCATCCCCCCTTCTCCACAATGCCCCTCATCATCATCATCCTCCTTCTTCACAACGCCCCTCATCATCATCCCCCTTCTCCACAATGCCCCTCATCATCATCATCATCCCCCTTTTCCACAATGCTCCTCATCATCCCCCTTCTCCACAATGCCCCTCATCATCATCATCCCCCCTTCTCCACAATGCCCCTCATCATCATCATCAGCCTCCTTCTTCACAACGCCCCTCATCATCATCCCCCTTCTCCACAATGCCCCTCATCATCATCCTCCTTCTTCACAACGCCCCTCATCATCATCCCCCATTTCCACAATGCTCCTCATCATCATCCCCCTTCTCCACAATGCCCCTCATTATCCCCCTTCTTCACAATTCCCCTCATCATCATCATCCCCCATCTCCACAATGCCCCTCATTATCATCATCCCCCCTTCTCCACAATGCCCCTCATCATCATCATTATCCTCCTTCTTCACAACGCACCTCATCATTGTAGCATACCTGGCGGCGTTCTTGCATGGTGTTCCATCTCTCATCATGCAAGATCGCAAACTTCATCTCCCGCCCAGCTTCCTGGTCTGGCTTCTTTCCTTGTGCTCTGCTCTGCTCCACTTTGGCTGCATAGGGCGACGCCCGCTGAACTTCCTGTTTCTTGTACCTGCTGCGGACACGCCCCTGTTGCACCTTCAGCCTATTGCTGTCCATCTTTGGGTATTTATACCACCTTCTTCCTCAAGATGGCGCCTGAGCATTGTTTCTTGTCAGTTGGCTTTTTGTCTCTGACATGCCAGGTCCTATCCTGTTTTCCTGCCTGTTTTCCAGTTCTGTGTCTGAACTGTGGTCTGTTCTTGTGAACACGCTTCTTGCCTGTTCTTTCGCCTTCTAGGGGCCTTATTCCTAGATCTGCCTGTCTGTGCCTTGCGGTATCTGTTCCCGTCTGAACAGAGTCCTGTTTGTGTTCCTGCCTTGCGGTATCTGTTCCCGTCTGAACAGAGTCCTGTTTGTGTTCCTGCCTTGCGGTATCTGTTCCCGTCTGAACAGAGTCCTGTTTGTGTTCCTGCCTTGCTGTCTCTGTTCCCATTCCTCTGTTCCCTGTTGTCTATGCCTCGTTTCTACTTTAACCTTGTCTCCCTTTTCCCTCTATGTCTGTTTTCTGCGTCTTTCTGCAGAGTCTGAACCCGCTCCTAAATTCCTTCTCGTCGTCTCTGTACCTCTGTTGTGAATTTAGTGTATGCTCGCTACTTCTATGTATGTACTGTGCATGCTTCTGGTTCTGCCTTTCCTTCTCCGTCTGTTCTTTGTGAACAGAGTCCTATCCCCTTGCCTTGTTTACCGCTCTGCGGTGTCCGCTCTGCTCCTGCTTAGCTTGCCGCTCTTGCGGTTTCTGCTCTGCTCCTGCCTTGTTTACCGTTCTGCGGTGTCCGCTCTGCTCCTGCTTAGCTTGCCGCTCTTGCGGTTTCTGCTCTGCTCCTGCCTTGTTTACCGCTCTGCGGTGTCCGCTCTGCTCCTGCTTAGCTTGCCGCTCTTGCGGTTTCTACTCTGCTCCTGCCTTGTTTACCGCTCTGCGGTGTCCGCACTGCTCCTGCTTAGCTTGCCGCTCTTGCGGTTTTCACTCTGCTCTTGCCTTGTTTGCCGCTCCTGCGGTTTCTGCTCTGCTCTTATCTTGCTTACTGCTTCTGCGGTTTCCGCCCTGCCCTGCTTCTGCCCGCTGCTCCGGCAGTCCTGTCCTGCCCTGCTTGTGCTCGCTGCTCCTGCAGCCCCGTCCTGCTCTGTTCTTGCCCACCGCTTCGGGCGTTCCCTCTCTGCTGTGGTTGTCTACCACATCTGCGGTTCTGTGACCCAGTCTGTACTGGGTCTTAACCTCTCTGTGCTCCAGCCCGTCCTTTCGGCCAGTACCTCCCTGCCTGCATACTCGCCTGTATCCACCCATCTGCATACCTGCCGTGTTTGCTTACATCCACCAGTCTGTGCCAGCCTAACCTGCCTGTTCCAGTAATCCCAGTGTGGGTCAACCCCCGTGTCCGGAGTTTGACCTGGAGTAGCACCTGGTCCCTCTGCTCGGTTTCTCCCTGGTGCACTGGCGTCGTATGCCGTCGTGCCACCTTGGTCGGATCGGCCAGATACTTAGTCACGCCCCTCCAGGCACTCTCCGGTCCATGGTCCAGTGGAACCACAACACCCGCACACGCCAGTCAGTCCGGGCGTGTGCATAACAATCATCATCCCCCTTCTCCACAATGCCCCTCATCATCATCCCCCTTCTCCACAATGCCCCTCATCATCATCATCATCCCCCTTCTCCACAATGCCCCTCATCATCATCATCATCCCCCATCTCTACAATGCCCCTCATCATCATCACCCCCCCTTCTCCACAATGCCCCTCATCATCATCATTCCCCTACTCCACAATGCCCCTCATCATCATCCCCCTTCTCCACAATGCCACTCATCATCATCATCCCTTCTTCACAATGCCCCTCATCATCATTCCCCTTCTCCACAATGCCCCTCATCATCACCCCCCTTCTCCACAATACCCCTCATCATCATCACCCCCCTTCTCCACAATACCCCTCATCATCATCATCCCCCTTCTCCACAATGCCCCTCATCATCATCCTCCTTCTCCACAATGCCCCTCATCATCATCTTCATCCCTTCTCCACAATGCCCCTCATTATCATCATCCCCATCTTCTCCACAATGTCCCTCATCATCATCATCCCCCTTCTCCACAATGCCCCTTATTATTATCACCTTACCCATGCAGCCCTACTCAAGTCCTTTTCCTGTTAAAGCCCCCCCAATAAGCATCCCTATACATGCTGCAGTGACCAATTCTCTGTACAACCTCCAACTTGCAGCCCCCATATAGTGCCATCATCCATATTTCTTTGCCCCTCAAAATACATTGCCAGAGCACTCATACTGAGTCCTGTGTCCTCGCTGCCAACTTCACATGGCTCCATGGTGCATGGTCAGTCCTCTCCTCTTTCTTCTCCATTACAGTAGCAGCTTCAGCTCCAGCCCCTCCATGCTGCTTCCTGTTATCGGGTGTTCACCGGCCTGAAGGAGGCCCCGCCCCTTCTAGCGACATCACTCCCCCCAAAAATCAACTCCGTGACTCTAGACAGCTTGCCGGGATGTGTGAATTAACCGCAGATGGCGGAACACAAAAGATTATAATGAGGGTAATCTGGCGATGGGCCCCTCCGAGCTGCGGGCCCCGGGTGGTAGCCCAGATTTCCCTCATTATAATCCACCTATGGCCGGGTTTCTCAGCATTGAGGACACCATTAATCCTAACCAAATCCATGACTCCATTTGCTGAAATGCAGCCACTCTCCGGCCCTTCAGGAACAATCTGCTTCTGTTACAGCTAAATATTCCACATTTTACTCCTCAGTCCAGAGTAGCTGCTGACATTATCTGTGTTAAGCTCGCGCCCGGACTGACTGGTGTGAGCGTGATTAGTGATCCCACTGTACCATGAACCGAGGAGTGCCTGGAGGGGCGTAACTAAGTATCAACCCGATCTGACCAAGGTCGCACGGCGGCTAGTCGACTCCGTGGACCAAGGAGGAACCGAGCAGAGGGACCAGGTGCGACTCCAGGTCAGACCCCAGTCACAGTTGTTGACCCACACCGGGGAATGCAGGAACAGGCAGGTTAGACTGGCATACAGGCAGGTGGGTATTGGCAAGTACGGCTGGTATGCAGACAGGTGGGTACTGGCAAGTACGGCTGGTATGCAGACAGGTGGGCACTGGCAAGCATGGCTGGTATGCAGACAGGTGGGCACTGGCAAGCAAGGCTGGTATCCAGACAGGTGGGTACTGGCAAGCAAGGCTGGTATGCAGACAGGGAGATACTGGCAAGCACTGCTGGAGTGCAGACCGGGATGTACTAGCAGGTTGGAGCACAGGCTGGATAGGGTCCAGTACAAACTGGGAGACAGGTACAGAGCTGCAGATGCGGTAGACAAGCAGAGTAAAGCGAAACCGCCGGAGCGGAGGACAAGGCAGAGCAGAGAGGAACTGTTGGTGCGGTGAGCAAGCAGAGCGGAGAGAAAACCGCAGGTGCGGTGGGCAAGGCGGAGCATAGCGGAACCACCGGAGCGGTGGGCAAGGCAGAGCAGAGAGAAGCTGCCAGAGCGGTGGGCAAGGCAGAGCAGAGAGAAACCGCTGGTGCGGTGAGCAAGGCAGAGCAGAGAGAAGCCACCGGATCGGTGGGCAAGGCAGAGCAGAGAAAAGCCGCCGGAGCGGTGGGTAAGGCAGAGCAGAGAGAAGCCGCCGGAGTGGTGAGCAAGTCAGAGCAGAGAGAAACCGCCGGAGCGGTGGGTAAGGCAGAGCAGAGGGAAACCGCCGGAGCGGTGGGCAAGTCAGAGCAGAGAGAAACCGCCGGAGCGGTGGGTAAGACAGAGCAGAGCGAAACCACAGGTGCGGTGGACAAGGCAGAGAGGACAGGGCTCTGTTCACATGGAACAGACTGGAAAATACAGGAAGATACGGAGGAAGGGAAAAGGGACAAGCAGAACCAGATACACACAAGGTACTTCCTATGAAGTAGAGAGTGGACACAAAACTCACAAACAGAAGTACAGAGACAACGAGTTGGAATTAGGTGCAGGTTCAGATACTGCAGGAAAAGGGAAGGTACGGGCACAGAGGCAAACAGGTAACAGGCTAGGATACAGTTCAGACAGGAACTGCTACTGCAAAGAGATACAAGAACAGGCCTGGGTATACAGCCCCCAGAGATGGCGGAAACGGACAAGAAGTCACAGATAACAGGTCTGGGTATGCAGCCCCCAGAGATGGCGGAAACAGACAAGAAGACACAGATAACAGGTCTGGGTATGCAGCCCCCAGAGATGGCGGAAACAGACAAGAAGCAGAACTGGACCTGGCAACTTCAGAGTCAAGGAGCACACTGAATGTTAGTGTTGCTCAGGCACCTCCTACTGGGTGGAGGGGGTTTAAATATCCAGAGACTCCCAGCAATAGGCTGGAGACGCATTAGGGGTGCGCCCACAGCAGCTATAAGAATCAGGAAGTAACCGGGCTGCCGCCCTAAGCAGACAGTCAAGAGACATGCACACATAATGAACTGGAGCAAGATTAGCAGGCTGGACAGACAGGTAAGATTGCGGTCTTGCATAGTGGGAGGTGGTGCACTATGCAAGCACGCCGCCAGGGATGTTACACTCTGCACCCGGTTTCTATGTTTTTGTTAAAAGTTAAGTTGCTAGTTTCCATGCTGAAGGTTTGCTTTTTTTGGCCACAAATTTTCCATAAATATCACTTCTTATGGCTTCTGGCCAAACCTCTACGAACAGTAGATGGGTGTAGCTGGTCCCATGGTCGCGGCTAGTTCTGAGCTGATGGCACTGCTGGACATTTCCCGATTTCAAATGGAAATAACATGACCTGTGTTTCATCTGCTGCACAAAGCTTCCTTGGCCAATCACTGTGTCTACTGTCCTCAATCCTGAGAAATACAGGCAGATACCTACCCACGATAAGTATACAATATCACACACGAGGGTATTATAGTGTACAGGTCTACAATAAGTATGTAATATCACACACAAGGTGTTTATAGCGCACAGGTGTATAATAAGCATATAATATCACTCCAGGGTATTATACAGTACAGACCAAAAGTTTGGACACACCTTCTTATTTAAATATTTTTCTGTATTTTCTTGACTATGAAAATTGTACATTCACACTGAAGGCATCAAAACTATGAATTATCACATGTGGAATTATATACTTAACAAAAAAGTGTGAAACAACTGAAAATATGTCTTATATTCTAGGTTCTTCACAGTAGCCACCTTTTGCTTTGATGACTGCTTTGCACACTCTTGGCATTCTCTTGATGAGCTTCAAGAGGTAGTCACCAGAAATGGTCTTCCAACAATCTTGAAGGAGTTCCCAGAGATGCTTAGCACTTGTTGGCCCTTTTGCCTCACTCTGCGGTCCAGCACACCCCAAACCATCTCGATTGGGTTCAGGTCTGGTGACTGTGGAGGCCAGGTCATCTGGCGTAGCACCCCATCACTCTCCTTCTTGGTCAAATAGCCCTTACACAGCCTGGAGGTGTGTTTGGGGTCATTGTCCTGTTGAAAAATAAATGATGGTCCAACTAAAGGCAAACCGGATGGAATAGCATGCCGCTGCAAGATGCTGTGGTAGCCATGCTGGTTCAGTATGCCTTCAATTTTGAATAAATCGCCAACAGTGTCACCAGCAAAGCCCCCCCACACCATCACACCTCCTCCTTCATGCTTCATGGTGGGAACCAGGCATGTAGAGTCCATCCGTTCACCTTTTCTGCGTCGCACAAAGACATGGTGGTTGGAACCAAAGATCTCAAATTTGGACTCATCAGACCAAAGCACAGATTTCCACTGGTCTAATGTCCATTCCTTGTGTTCTTTAGCCCAAACAAGTCTCTTCTGCTTGTTGCCTGTCCTTAGCAGTGGTTTCCTAGCAGCTATTTTACCACGAAGGCCTGCTGCACAAAGTCTCCTCTTAACAGTTGTTGTAGAGATGTGTCTGCTGCTAGAACTCTGTGTGGCATTGACCTGGTCTCTAATCTGAGCTGCTGTTAACCTGCGATTTCTGAGGCTGGTGACTCGGATAAACTTATCCTCAGAAGCAGAGGTGACTCTTGGTCTTCCTTTCCTGGGGTGGTCCTAATGTGAGCCAGTTTATTTGTAGCGCTTGATGGTTTTTGCAACTGCACTTGGGGACACTTTCAAAGTTTTCCCAATTTTTCGCACTGACTGACCTTCATTTCTTAAAGTAATGATGGCCACTCGTTTTTCTTTACTTAGCTGCTTTTTTCTTGCCATAATATAAATTCTAACAGTCTATTCAGTAGGACTATCAGCTGTGTATCCACCTGACTTCTGCACAACACAACTGATGGTCCCAACCCCATTTATAAGACAAGAAATCCCACTTATTAAACCTGACAGGGCCCACCTGTGAAGTGAAGACCATTTCCGGTGACTACCTCTTGAAGCTCATCAAGAGAATGCCAAGAGTGTGCAAAGCAGTCATCAAAGCAAAAGGTGGCTACTGTGAAGAACCTAGAATATAAGACATATTTTCAGTTGTTTCACACTTTTTTTGTTAAGTATATAATTCCACATGTGGTAATTCATAGTTTTGATGCCTTCAGTGTGAATGTACAATTTTCATAGTCAAGAATATACAGAAAAATATTTAAATGAGAAGGTGTGTCCAAACTTTTGGTCTGTACTGTACATCCGGATATTGTACTTCTCTGTCATATAACGGTTTTCAGTTTAGTTTCGGTTTCTCTCAGCGTTTGTGTTTTGCTCTCAGCTTCCTTTTCAGGATTTCCTGCTTCAGAACTTGGCCGCATGATGGTGATGATGAAGTTCAGAGCTGTGTATCTTCTGCTCCTGAGCATTGTCTCCTGGTGCCGGGGTAAGTGATGGAGTAAAACTGGGAAATGGGTAAGAGCAGGGACCAAGTTGGGGTAAAGGAGAGGCGAAGAGCAGGGCTGAGCACAGGTGAGAGAGGAAGAGAAGGGACTGCGTCCAGGTGAGAGAGGGGATGAGTGGAGACCTAGCTAGAAGAAGAAAGGGGAAGAGTGACCGAGTAGGGGTTGATAGGGGAAGAGCGGGAACCAAATCTGGGGAAACAAGGGTGAGGGTGGGACCGAGTCTGGGAGGGAAAGGGGAAGAAAAATAAACTAGCCTTGGCAAGAGAAAGGAAGAGTAGGGACTGAGTCCGATGAAAAAGGAGAAGAGTGGAGACCCAGGAGAGAAGGGAAGAGCAGAAACCAAGCTCAGTGGAGACAGAGGAAGAGCGGGGACTAAGACCGATTGAGAGAGTGGAACAACAACAACTGAAACAGTGGAGAGAGGGGAAGAGTGAGGACAAAGCCTGATGCAGAGAGCCAAAGAGCGTAACCAAGCCTGGGGGAGAGAGTGAAAAAGTGAGGACTAAGTCCAGAGGAGAGAGAGGAAGCTTGGGGACCAAGTCCAATGGAGAATGGAAGAGCAGGGACCAAGCCTGGGACAATGAGTGGAAGAACGAGGACCAAGCTCAGAGGACAGAAGGGAAGAGCGGGAAACAAGCCTATAGAAAAGTGAAAGGACAGAAACCAAGCCTAGTGAAGAGAGGGGAAGAGCAGGGTCCGAGCTCAATGGAAAGAGGGTAAGAGTATGACAGCCCAGGAGAGAGAGGTGAAGACCCTTGCTGGTCTGGAGCCAGGACAGTGTTGCATGCTTAGAAAAACCTAATTAGGAGACCCCAGCTTGCTTCCAGGCATGGCATCACCTCTTGTGAGGGAGGCAATGCCACTGTGGCAACTGGACCCCTGGGGTGCCACATTCCCCCCTAGTTAACTTCAGTACTTCCGGACTGAGGATACCTTTTTGAAATAAACAATCAACAATAACAATTCACATTACAAACAGTTTACAAAATGTCAAAAAGCAAAAATTACAAAAAACCCAACAAAAACGTACAGCAGTCACTGCGGCGCTTAGTCTTTACGCCACAATCCGGGTAACTGAAATTTGGCTGGTGGGAACTGCATCAACCCACTTTGTGTATCGTCCCTGGGCGTGGCTTCAGGGCACTCTTTCGGTGGGCCTGGTCTTCAGCCACGCCTGCAGTTTATTTTCTAGGCCAATTAGTAACTATATCCAATATTGTCCTGACCACAGCTAGTCCTGTGGTCCAACTGTCCATAAATTTAACAAATATACAGTACAGACCAAAAGTTTGGACACACCTTCTCATTTAAAGATTTTTCTGTATCTTAATAACTTTGAAAATTGTACATTCACACTGAAGGCATCAAAACTATGAATTACCACATGTGGAATTATATACTTAACAAAAAAGTGTGAAACCACTGAAAATATGTCTTATATTCTAGGTTCTTCACAGTAGCCACCTTTTGCTTTGATGACTGCTTTGCACACTCTTGGCATTCTCTTGATGAGCTTCAAGAGGTAGTCACCGGAAATGGTTTTCACTTCACAGGTGTGCCCTGTCAGGTTTAATAAGTGGGATTTCTTGCCTTATAAATGGGGTTGGGACCATCAGTTGTGTTGTGCAGAAGTCAGGTGGATACACAGCTGATAGTCCTACTGAATAGACTGTTAGAATTTGTATTATGGCAAGAAAAAAGCAGCTAAGTAAAGAAAAATGAGTGGCCATCATTACTTTAAGAAATGAAGGTCAGTCAGTCCGAAAAATTGGGCAAACTTTGAAAGTGTCTCCAAGTGCAGTTGCAAAAACCATCAAGCGCTACAAAGAAACTGCATGAGGACCGCCCCAGGAAAGGAAGACCAAGAGTCACCTCTGCTTCTGAGGATAAGTTTATCCGAGTCACCAGCCTCAGAAATCGCAGGTTAACAGCAGCTCAGATTAGAGACCAGGTCAATGCCACACAGAGTTCTAGCAGCAGACACATCTCTACAACAACTGTTAGGGTATGTGCCCACGATGCAGAAATGAAGCAGAAAATTTCTGCAGCGTTTCTGCATGTTCTTGGCAGTCAAAAACGCTTGCGGATTTTACACGCATTTTTGACTCGTTTTTGCAGCGTTTTTACATGCGGATTTGGCTTGCGTTTTTCCCATGCATTGGGACCTCAAATAAGCATGCAGAAATGCACAAATAATGGACATGCTACGGAATTTTCCGCAAGGAAAATCCGCTGTGGAAAATTCCGCAGCATGGGCACAGAACATGCAGATTTTCATTGGGGATCATGGGCACGGATTACCAAGCGTTTTGCAAGCGTTTACGCTGCGGAAAATCCGCAGCAAAAACGCTTGAAAAATGCATAGTGGGCACACAGACTTAAGAGGAGACTTAACCCAACCCCATTTAGAAGACAAGAAATCCCCCTTATTAAACCTGACAGGGCACACCTGTGAAGTGAAGACCATTTCCGGTGACTACCTCTTGAAGCTCATCAAGAGAATGCCAAGAGTGTGCAAAGCAGTCATCAAAGCAAAAGGTGGCTACTGTGAAGACCCTAGAATATAAGACATATTTTCAGTTGTTTCACACTTTTTTGTTAAGTATATAATTCCACATGTGGTAATTCATAGTTTTGATGCCTTCAGTGTGAATGTACAATTTTCATAGTCATGAAAATACAGAAAAATCTTCAAATGAGAAGGTGTGTCCAAACTTTTGGTCTGTACTGTATATATCTAGCATTATTTAATGATTACAACTATATATAACATACTCTTTAGTTCTCTTACACTTCAGTTCCTCCAACGGGCAGGGTGCTGACCTTTAGTACTCCGGGTCGATCTACGTAGTACCTTAGCTGTCACTGACCTTCCCTGGTCCCTAGTGTCTACCCCTGGTGTGGTGGGTTCAGTGTGGACTACACTACGGGTAGTCCGAGGTAACACCGGTAGGCTGGGTAATCTCCTACGAATTCTTTGACTCACCCTGAGTGCTAGCAGAGGGTAGATTCTCCTGGTCTGCTGCTGATGAAGCATTTGTCTCTAAGGCCGACTGGTCTTCCAGATGTTCTGGAACCTCTGCAGCTTCCGGTGAGGCCGCTTGGAGAAAGATCAGGACCGGTACCACAATTGCTCTGTTCACCTGCGTCCAAGACCGGGGAAATGCTCCAAGGACTGTCTGGACCATTTCTTCCACCTCTTCTGTGGGCTGAGGGCTGTCTAGGTCTTCTTCTTTGTGTTTCAACTGTTCAGGACATATCTTCAAGTGGTCTCTTGAGACTGCCACTGAAGTTTCTCCTCCATCTTTACTGATGAGGCACACTTTGGTGTTATTGTAATTCGAAGGTAGGACAGCGTATGGCTCAACCTCCTACTGGTCATCTAATTTATGGACTCGTCTCTTCCTCTTAAGTACCTGTTCTCCAGGTGATAAGGGAACTGCAGGTGCGTGCTGATTATAAGTTTTCTCCTGCTTCTGTCTCGCCTGGGACAAACTTCTCTCCACACATTCTTGCACCTCGCGGTATTGTTGCTGCCGCTCTGTATCCCAATCTGCATCTGGTAATGTTATCTCAGGTGTTAAAACTCTCATGTCTAAGTCAATGGGTAGCTTACCAGGTCTTGCTCTCATCAGGTAAGCGGGTGTACAATTGGTGGAGTTCACCGGGATGTGGTTATACAGGTCCACCAAATCTGGTAACTCCTCTGGCCACAGGCTACGTTCTTCAAGGGGCAACGTCTTCAACAGGTCTATTACCACCTGGTTCATCTTCTCACACAACCCGTTGGTCTGGGGATGATACGGCATCGTCCTTATTTTCTTGCAGCCGTACAAGTTACAGAATTCCTGGAACACCTCTGCTTCAAAGGCTGGACCTTGGTCGGTAAGCACTCGTTCCGGGTAACCGTGCGGGCGACAAAAGTGCTGTTGGAACTCTTTGGCTGCCGTCTGGTTTTTCACTGGCACTACTACCAAGAACCTGGAGTAGTGGTCTACTATGATGAGAGCTTAGACCTAGCCTGACCGGCTATGGATCACGTGATCCAAGGCTACCAGTTCAAGTGGTTGTTTGGTGATTATGGGCTGCAGAGGAGCCCTCTGGCTATCACGGTCTTTTCGTCTCAGGTTGCATGGACCACATTCTCGACACCATCTCTCGATTGCTTTCCTCATGCCAACCCAGTAGAATCACTCACGTAGCAGGACTTCCAACTTCTTCCACCCGAAGTGTCCTGCTCCATCGTGGTACGCTTCTAAGACCATTGGCGCATCCCGCCTCGGGACTACCACCTGCCAGACCAGTTTGTGTGTCCGGGAGTTGATGCTTCTTCGACACAGCTTTCCCTCGTAGATGAACAGTTTGCCCTTCTCCTTCCACAACTGCTGGGTCTCCTGTGGAGCATCTGGATCAGGGTGCGAGTCAGCTTGTGTCAGCAACTTCTTTACCAGGTGGACAGCAATCCTGCGTCTCTGCCCATCCATGATGGGGCAATGGGTTGAACGTGGCCTCTCTGCTGGCGGAGCGCTTGTCCCTCACACAGTGGGAGCACTGGGTCACCCCGTGACGATGGAAAGCGGGTATCTCTATTTCCTCCAGATCTTCCGGGTCTTCTCCCCCATCTGGCAAGTTGGGCATCCTGGACAGCACATCAGCATTAGTGTTTTTATGCCCTGCCCGATACTTGATGGTAAATTCGTAGTTAGACAGTCGGGCCATCCATCATTGCTCTAGGGCACCAAGCTTTGCAGTCTCCAGGTGCGACAGCGGGTTGTTGTCTGTGAAGACTGTAAATCTGGAGGAGGCGAGGTAGTGTTTGAAGTGCTCTGTTACAGCCCAGACTATGGCTAAAAACTCCAACTTGAAGGAACTATAGTTGTCGGGGTTCTTTTCCGTAGGACGGAGCTTCCTGCTGGCGTAGGCAATCACTCTCACTGCCCTGCTGTACCTGGGACAGCACCGCTCCCAATCCCACGTTGCTGGCATCCGTATGAAGTATAAAGGGTTGGCCATAGTCAGGGTAGGCCAGGACTTCGTCTGCTGCAAGAGCCATTTTCAGTCGAGTGAAAGATTCGTCTTCTGGTTTACCCCATTTGAATGGAGGTTTCGGGTTCTTGGCCTTCTTGGACTCGCCCACTAAGAGGTCCTGCATGGGTGCCGCAATCTTGGTGAAACCCTTGATGAATCTCCTGTAGTAGCCCACCAGCCCGAGGAACTGTGGTGCTACACCTTCGGTGCTTACCACATGACCTAGGTACTGCACCTTTGGCTTCAACAGGTGGCACTTGGACGGCTTTACCTTCAGGCCAAAACCAGAAAGGGCTTCGAACACCTCGGCCAGGTGCTCCAGGTGGTCTTCATATGTCTTTGAGTAGACGATTAAGTTGTCTAGGTACAGCAGGACGGTTTCAAAGTTTTTGTGTCCTAGGCAACACTCCATTAACCGCTGGAAGGTTCCTGGGGCATTGCAGAGCCCGAATGGCATGCAGTTGAACTCGCTGAGGCCCATTGGTGTTGTAAACGCGGTCTTTTCTCTGTCCGCCTCTGCCACAGGAACCTGCCAATACCCACTGGTGAGATCCAAAGTGGAGAAATAGTTAGCTGATCTTAATGCAGCTAGTGACTCCTCAATTCTGGGTAATGGGTAGGCGTCCTTATGTGTAATGCGGTTAATCTGCCTGTAATCAACACACACCCTCATTGTACTATCTTTCTTTCTAGCGAGAACTAATGGAGCTGCCCAGGGGCTACAACTATCTCTGATCACCCCAGCCTCCTTCATCTCCCGTAACATTCCTTTGGCACATTGATAGTGAGCTGGGGGTACAGGCCGGTACCTCTCTTTAATGGGCGGATGATCTCCCGTGGGGATATGATGTTGGACCCCTTTTACCTGCCCAAAGTCTATTGGGTGTTTGCTGAAGACTCGCTCATATTCTTGGACCACCCGGTATACTCCATGCTTTTGGTGCAAAGGGGTGGAGTCAGTGCCTACTTGTAGCTTCTGACACCAATCCTCCCTCTGCCCCTTGGAGCCATTATCCTCCGCCGGTTTGGATGGAGGCAAGGGTTCCACTGCCTTTATTGCATTGTTACTGACAGTGAACAGCTTAGCAAGGGTAGCATACCAGGGTAAATGGACCTCTTTCTCCCCACAATTCAGGATGCGTATCGATACTCTCCCCTTGCGGACATCGACTACCCCCCTGGCTGTCAAGATGGTGGGCCTACAATCAGAGTACACGGGTTCTACCAGGGCCTGATAATCTTGACCCCTGAGACCTATTGCTGCCCGACACCATATTAACATTTCACTCCTAGGGGGCATTGCAATGGGGAACGGATCACTCATCCTGACACTGCCGACTTCTCCACCAGACAGCTCTACCTGTTGTCTTCTCATCAGGGCTCTGATCTCCTTCTGCAGAACCCGCTGCTGACTGGAACTGGCAGTCTCTGCGACCTGCTGCAACAAAAGAATAATTTCCCCAAGACAATTCTCTATCACATTGGTGCCTATAGTTATCATAGGATGACTTTCTCGGCGATCAATATCAACAATAATCATTCCTTGTGATGGCAATTCTACTCGGCCAACTTTTATGGTCACCTCTTTATACCCCACCTGAGGTACGGGTTGACCATTGCTGGCATAGATGCTAAGATGGTCATCTGGATGGCGGGTACTGTCTGAATCAGTCCAGTATTGTTTATAAAGGATATATGGCATCGTGGTCACCTGGGACCCAGTGTCCAGCAGTGCGTTCATCGGGATGCCATCAAGCACGACAGGTAGGACCGGCCGTCCTCCCACGTACGTGTGTCGCCAGCTTTGTGGGCCTGGTGGTCTTACTCCTGGGGGTTGGCCCTCTGCCCCAGGTGTTGCTCACTTAAATTGAAGAATCTTGCGAGGTGTCCCGCCTTTTGACAGCGGCGGCAGATGAGTTGTCCGTCCTGGTCGTAGCGGTCGCTGTTCCTCCCTCTGGTCGGTGGAATTCTTCTCTGTCGTCGCCACGGGACGTCATCTGGACTGGAGGCCAGCTGGATCTTTTCCTTCGGAGACACTTGCATGGCCTGCATGGTTTTAGTTAGTGTAGCCACACTTTTGGTCAGCTCCTGGACCTGAAGGCGTAGGTCTGCAGACGGGTCATTGTCTAGAGTCTGTGCGTCAGCCTCCACAGGTGCTGGGGGAAAGGACGCCACCTCCTGGTCGTATGTGATAGCTGGACGCCGGTGGGATGCAGTGCCGCCTGAGGTTGGTTCTCGCAGCACCCGGATGGCTCGGTCTTTAAATTGCACAAAGTCCAGATCAGGGTTTTGCAGAGCCATAATGAGCAGCTGTGTCCTGTGAGCGCTGGACAGGAGCCCCTCAATAAACTGCTCAGTTAGCAATCTGTCCTCGTCTCGCACACTGTCGGGGTCCACCTGTTTAATGGCCCGCAGCACCTCCTGCAGGTTTAGAGCATAGTCCCGTACACTTTCCTGCACCCTTTGTTTGCACCCGTACAACTTCATTTTAATTTCTGCTGCAGTGCGGGTGTCAAAGGTGTCCTTCAACCAGGCCAGTATTTCCCGGCCAGGACTTCACCTCTCTCTGGGCTGCACCGATTAGCTGGCCTATGAGGATGCTGACTTTCTGCTCTTCAGACAGGGGGTACACTTTAAACAAACTGCGCAGTCTCTCCTCAAAGTCGTTCAGGGTGTGCGACTCCCCTGAGTCCTGGGGCAACCACACCGCCCCCGGTATGTACGGCATTGATAACGGCATTCCAGTGGCTGCGGCCGCGCCCGCTGCTGAATCCTCTCCTCCATGTTGGGCATCTTCCCCCCCCCTAGTGAACCTCAGCCAGGTCCTGGGCGTCTGCTGATGTACCAGTATGCTGCTCTGCAGGCGGAAGGATCTCTTACCCGGCGGTTCCGGATCGGGGTCTCCTGCGTCCTGTCGGCTGACAGCAAATGACGTGATAACACAGTTCAGTACAGTCTATGGCACACAGGACCCGGTTATACCGGGCGTCGTGAATCCTGTTTGTGACGCCAAGTTGACGCGCCCCCTGGGCCGTGGGGTACTCGGTGCCGGGCCGGTCGTTACTAGGGGAGATGTCACAGTGGCGGTGACCCGGTCCGTGACCCAGGGCGGTCAATAAAAGGGCATATTTACAGGGGATTTATAGTTTTTATATACAGTTCGTGACGCCACCTGTGGTATGCGGCTATATGGGGCCGCCGCTGCGGAGCAGATCCACTGGAGCTGATGGTGACGCAGCAGAGTTGGTTCAGCTCTCCACAGGCAGAGCTAAGCTCCAGGGCAGGAAGTGGTGATGTTATAGATGTTGCTGTGCGGTGTAGTGCAGGGGATGGTGCAGTTAATAACCAGTCCACAACTTAATGACGGTTTCCTCTTATCTTTACTTGCGGTTATTAGCCAGACCGGGGCATAGGTACTAGCTGGTAGTAGAGGTCCGGGCGGCCTGGAAGCAAGTTGGGGATCCACCTCGCCAGGTGAAGTTGTAGGCCTTCCCTTTGCGCTACCTCTTTGGCCCTGCTGCGTATAGCTATGCTGCGGCCCTCGTCCCTGAGTAAAACGTCTTTGTGCTCACCCGTATGGCAGGCAGCTCGGGCCTTCCTGGGGTGTCGCTCCCACGTGGAGGTGCTGCGCCCTATCGTGCTGCTGAGCCTCCGGGCGTCTGATGGGGCCAGGAGACCTGCTGTCTCCTGCCCTCCGGTTTCTGCTGCTGGGCCTTCAGTGCCCCACAGCCTCGGACTCCGGGGTCCGGTTCTTCTGCGCTCCTCTCTGGGGTGAACTGCCGTGCAGCTCCACTCCCCAGGTCTCTCCTCTTCGCTGTCCTGACTTCAACTCCTCACACTAACTAACTAACCCCGCCCCCAGATCCCAGTTACTAAGGGGAAGAGCTCCCCTTGTTGGTCTGGAGCCAGGAAAGTGTTGCATGCTAGTGTACCTGACTAGGGGACCCCTGCTTGCGTCCAGGCATGGCATCACCTCTTGTGAGGGAGGCAATGCCACTGTGGCAACCGGACCTCTGGGGTGCCACAACTGCACCAGCAGAATAGTGAGTACAGCTCTGGAGTATAATACAGGAGGTAACTCAGGATCAGTAATGTAATGTATGTACACAGTGATTGCACCAGCAGAATAGTGAGTGCAGCTCTGGAGTATAATACAGGAGGTAACTCAGGATCAGTAATGTAATGTATGTACACAGTGACTGCACCAGCAGAATAGTGAGTGCAGCTCTGGAGTAGAATACAGGATGTAACTCAGGATCAGTAATGTAATGTATGTACACAGTGACTGCACCAGCAGAATAGTGAGTACAGCTCTGGAGTATAATACAGGATGTAACTCAGGATCAGTAATGTAATGTATGTACACAGTGACTGCACCAGCAGAATAGTGAGTGCAGCTCTGGAGTATAATACAGGAAGTAACTCAGGATCAGTAATGTATGTACACAGTGACTGCACCAGCAAAATAGTGAGTGCAGCTCTGGAGTGTAATACAGGAAGTAACTCAGGATCAGTAATGTATGTACACAGTGACTGCACCAGCAGAATAGTGAGTGCAGCTCTGGAGTATAATACAGGAGGTAACTCAGGATCAGTAATGTAATGTATGTACACAGTGACTGCAGCAGCAGAATAGTGAGCGCAGCTCTGGAATATAATACAGGAGGTAACTCAGGATCAGTAATGTAATGTATGTGCACAGTGACTGCACCAGCAGAATAGTGAGTGCAGCTCTGGAGTATAATACAGGATGTAACTCAGGATCAGTAATGTATATACACAGTGACTGCACCAGCAGAATAGTGAGTGCAGCTCTGGAGTATAATACAGGAGGTAACTCAGGATCAGTAATGTAATGTATGTACACAGTGACTGCACCAGCAGAATAGTGAGTGCAGCTCTGGAGTATAATACAGGATGTAACTCAGGATCAGTAATGTAATGTATGTACACAGTGACTGCACCAGCAGAATAGTGAGTGCAGCTCTGGAGTATAATACAGGATGTAACTCAGGATCAGTAATGTAATGTATGTACACAGTGACTGCACCAGCAGAATAGTGAGTGCAGCTCTGGGTATAATACAGGATGTAACTCAGGATCAGTAATGTAATGTATGTACACAGTGACTGCACGAGCAGAATAGTGAGTGCAGCTCTGGAGTATAATACAGGATGTAACTCAGGATCAGTAATGTAATGTATGTACACAGTGACTGCACCAGCAGAATAGTGAGTGCAGCCCTGGGGTATAATACAGGATGTAACTCAGGATCAGTAATGTAATATATATACACAGTGACTGCACCAGCAGAATAGTGAGTGCAGCTCTGGAGTATAATACAGGAGGTAACTCAGGATCAGTAATGTAATGTATGTACACAGTGACTGCACCAGCAGAATAGTGAGTGCAGCTCTGGAGGATAATACAGGATGTAACTCAGGATCAGTAATGTATGTACACAGTGACTGCACCAGCAGAATAGTGAGTACAGCTCTGGCGTATAATACAGGATGTAACTCAGGATCAGTAATGTATGTACACAGTGACTGCACCAGCAGAATAGTGAGTGCAGCTCTGGAGTATAATACAGGAGGTAACTCAGGATCAGTAATGTATGTACACAGTGACTGCACCAGCAGAGTAGTGAGTGCAGCTCTGGAGTATAATACAGGAGGTAACTCAGGATCAGTAATGTATGTACACAGTGACTGCACCAGCAGAGTAGTGAGTGCAGCTCTGGAGTATAATACAGGAGGTAACTCAGGATCAGTAATGTATGTACACAGTGACTGCACCAGCAGAATAGTGAGTGCAGCTCTGGAGTATAATACAGGATGTAACTCAGGATCAGTAATGTAATGTATGTACACAGTGACTGCACCAGCAGAATAGTGAGTGCAGCTCTGGAGTATAATACAGGAAGTAACTCAGGATCAGTAATGTAATGTATGTACACAGTGACTGCACCAGCAGAATAGTGAGTGCAGCTCTGGAGTATAATACAGGAGGTAACTCAGGATCAGTAATGTAATGTATGTACACAGTGACTGCCCCAGCAGAATAGTGAGTGCAGCTCTGGAGTATAATACAGGAGGTAACTCAGGATCAGTAATGTATGTACACAGTGACTGCACCAGCAGAATAGTGAGTGCAGCTCTGGAGTATAATACAGGATGTAACTCAGGATCAGTAATGTAATGTATGTACACAGTGACTGCACCAGCAGAATAGTGAGTGCAGCTCTGGGTATAATACAGGATGTAACTCAGGATCAGTAATGTAATGTATGTACACAGTGACTGCACCAGCAGAATAGTGAGTGCAGCTCTGGAGTATAATACAGGATGTAACTCAGGATCAGTAATGTATGTACACAGTGACTGCACCAGCAGAATAGTGAGTGCAGCTCTGGAGTATAATACAGGATGTAACTCAGGATCAGTAATGTAATGTATGTACACAGTGACTGCACCAGCAGAATAGTGAGTACAGCTCTGGAGTATAATACAGGATGCAACATAGGATCAGTAATGTAATGTATGTACACAGTGACTGCACCAGCAGAATAGTGAGTGCAGCTCTGGAGTATAATACAGGATGTAACTCAGGATCAGTAATGTAATGTATGTACACAGTGACTGCACCAGCAGAATAGTGAGTGCAGCTCTGGAGTATAATACAGGATGTAACTCAGGATCAGTAATGTAATGTATGTACACAGTGACTGCACCAGCAGAATAGTGAGTACAGCTCTGGAGTATAATACAGGATGTAACTCAGGATCAGTAATGTAATGTATGTACACAGTGACTGCACCAGCAGAATAGTGAGTGCAGCTCTGGAGTATAATACAGGATGTAACTCAGGATCAGTAATGTAATGTATGTACACAGTGACTGCACCAGCAGAATAGGGAGTGCAGCTCTGGAGTATAATACAGGAGGTAACTCAGGATCAGTAATGTAATGTATGTACACAGTGACTGCACCAGCAGAATAGTGAGTGCAGCTCTGGAGTATAATACAGGATGTAACTCAGGATCAGTAATGTAATATATGTACACAGTGACTGCACCAGCAGAATAGTGAGTGCAGCTCTGGAGTATAATACAGGATGTAACTCAGGATCAGTAATGTAATGTATGTACACAGTGACTGCACCAGCAGAATAGTGAGTGCAGCTCTGGAGTATAATACAGGATGTAACTCAGGATCAGTAATGTAATGTATGTACACAGTGACTGCACCAGCAGAATAGGGAGTGCAGCTCTGGAGTATAATACAGGAGGTAACTCAGGATCAGTAATGTAATGTATGTACACAGTGACTGCACCAGCAGAATAGTGAGTGCAGCTCTGGAGTATAATACAGGATGTAACTCAGGATCAGTAATGTAATATATGTACACAGTGACTGCACCAGCAGAATAGTGAGTGCAGCTCTGGAGTATAATACAGGAGGTAACTCAGGATCAGTAATGTATGTACACAGTGACTGCACCAGCAGAATAGTGAGTACAGCTCTGGAGTATAATACAGGATGTAACTCAGGATTAGTAATATAATGTATGTACACAGTGACTGCACCAGCAGAATAGTGAGTGCAGCTCTGGAGTATAATACAGGAAGTAACTCAGGATCAGTAATGTATGTACACAGTGACTGCACCAGCAGAATAGTGAGTGCAGCTCTGGAGTATAATACAGGATGTAACTCAGGATCAGTAATGTAATGTATGTACACAGTGACTGCACCAGCAGAATAGTGAGTGCAGCTCTGGAGTATAATACAGGAAGTAACTCAGGATCAGTAATGTATGTACACAGTGACTGCACCAGCAAAATAGTGAGTGCAGCTCTGGAGTATAATACAGGAGGTAACTCAGGATCAGTAATGTAATGTATGTACACAGTGACTGCACCAGCAGAATAGTGAGTGCAGCTCTGGAGTATAATACAGGAAGTAACTCAGGATCAGTAATGTATGTACACAGTGACTGCACCAGCAGAATAGTGAGTGCAGCTCTGGAGTATAATACAGGATGTAACTCAGGATCAGTAGTGTAATGTATGTACACAGTGACTGCAGCAGCAGAATAGTGAGTGCAGCTCTGGAGTATAATACAGGATGTAACTCAGGATCAGTAATGTAATGTATGTACACAGTGACTGCACCAGCAGAATAGTGAGTGCAGCTCTGGAGTATAATACAGGATGTAACTCAGGATCAGTAATGTAATGTATGTACACAGTGACTGCACCAGCAGAATAGTGAGTGCAGCTCTGGAGTATAATACAGGAAGTAACTCAGGATCAGTAATGTATGTACACAGTGACTGCACCAGCAGAATAGTGAGTGCAGCTCTGGAGTATAATACAGGATGTAACTCAGGATCAGTAATGTAATGTATGTACACAGTGACTGCAGCAGCAGAATAGTGAGTGCAGCTCTGGAGTATAATACAGGATGTAACTCAGGATCAGTAATGTAATGTATGAACACAGTGACTGCAGCAGCAGAATAGTGAGTGCAGCTCTGGAGTATAATACAGGAGGTAACTCAGGATCAGTAATGTATATACACAGTGACTGCACCAGCAGAATAGTGAGTGCAGCTCTGGAGTATAATACAGGAGGTAACTCAGGATCAGTAATTTAATGTATGTGCACAGTGACTGCACCAGCAGAATAGTGAGTGCAGCTCTGGAGTATAATACAGGAGGTAACTCAGGATCAGTAATGTAATGTATGTACACAGTGACTGCCCCAGCAGAATAGTGAGTGCAGCTCTGGAGTATAATACAGGATGTAACTCAGGATCAGTAATGTAATGTATGTACACAGTGACTGCACCAGCAGAATAGTGAGCGCAGCTCTGGAGTATAATACAGGATGTAACTCAGGATCAGTAATGTAATGTATGTACACAGTGACTACACCAGCAGAATAGTGAGTGCAGCTCTGGAGTATAATACAGGATGTAACTCAGGATCAGTAATGTAATGTATGTACACAGTGACTGCACCAGCAGAATAGTGAGTGCAGCTATGGAGTATAATACAGGATGTAACTCAGGATCAGTAATGTAATGTATGTACACAGTGACTGCACCAGCAGAATAGTGAGTGCAGCTCTGGAGTATAATACAGGATGTAACTCAGGATCAGTAATGTAATGTATGTACACAGTGACTGCACAAGCAGAATAGTGAGTGCAGCTCTGGCGTATAATACAGGATGTAACTCAGGATCAGTAATGTAATGTATGTACACAGTGACTGCACCAGCAGAATAGTGAGTGCAGCTCTGGAGTATAATACAGGAGGTAACTCAGGATCAGTAATGTAATGTATGTACACAGTGACTGCACCAGCAGAATAGTGAGTGCAGCTCTGGAGGATAATACAGGATGTAACTCAGGATCAGTAATGTAATGTATGTACACAGTGACTGCACCAGCAAAATAGTGAGTGCAGCTCTGGAGTATAATACAGGAGGTAACTCAGGATCAGTAATGTATGTACACAGTGACTGCACCAGCAGAGTAGTGAGTGCAGCTCTGGAGTATAATACAGGAGGTAACTCAGGATCAGTAATGTATGTACACAGTGACTGCACCAGCAGAGTAGTGAGTGCAGCTCTGGAGTATAATACAGGAGGTAACTCAGGATCAGTAATGTATGTACACAGTGACTGCACCAGCAGAATAGTGAGTGCAGCTCTGGAGTATAATACAGGATGTAACTCAGGATCAGTAATGTAATGTATGTACACAGTGACTGCACCAGCAGAATAGTGAGTGCAGCTCTGGGTATAATACAGGATGTAACTCAGGATCAGTAATGTAATGTATGTACACAGTGACTGCACCAGCAGAATAGTGAGTGCAGCTCAGGAGTATAATACAGGAGGTAACTCAGGATCAGTAATGTAATGTATGTACACGGTGACTGCACCAACAGAGTAGTGAGTGCAGCTCTGGAGTATAATACAGGAGGTAACTCAGGATCAGTAATGTATGTACACAGTGACTGCACCAGCAGAATAGTGAGTGCAGCTCTGGAGTATAATACAGGATGTAACTCAGGATCAGTAATGTAATGTATGTGCACAGTGACTGCACCAGCAGAATAGTGAGTGCAGCTCTGGAGTATAATACAGTAGGTAACTCAGGATCAGTAATGTATGTACACAGTGACTGCACCAGAAGAATAGTGAGTGCAGCTCTGGAGTATAATACAGGATGTAACTCAGGATCAGTAATGTAATGTATGTACACAGTGACTGCACCAGCAGAATAGTGAGGGCAGCTCTGGAGTATAATACAGGATGTAACTCAGGATCAGTAATGTAATGTATGTACACAGTGACTGCACCAGCAGAATAGGGAGTGCAGCTCTGGAGTATAATACAGGATGTAACTCAGGATCAGTACAGGATCAGTAATGTAATGTATGTACACAGTGACTGCACCAGCAGAATTGTGAGTGCAGCTCTGGAGTATAATACAGGATGTAACTCAGGATCAGTAATGTAATGTATGTACACAGTGACTGCACCAGCAGAATAGTGAGGGCAGCTCTGGAGTATAATACAGGATGTAACTCAGGATCAGTAATGTAATGTATGTACACAGTGACTGCACCAGCAGAATAGTGAGTGCAGCTCTGGAGTATAATACAGGAGGTAACTCAGGATCAGTAATGTATGTACACAGTGACTGCACCAGCAGAATAGTGAGTACAGCTCTGGAGTATAATACAGGATGTAACTCAGGATCAGTAATGTAATGTATGTACACAGTGACTGCACCAGCAGAATAGGGAGTGCAGCTCTGGAGTATAATACAGGAGGTAACTCAGGATCAGTAATGTAATGTATGTACACAGTGACTGCACCAGCAGAATAGTGAGTGCAGCTCTGGAGTATAATACAGGATGTAACTCAGGATCAGTAATGTAATATATGTACACAGTGACTGCACCAGCAGAATAGTGAGTGCAGCTCTGGAGTATAATACAGGAGGTAACTCAGGATCAGTAATGTAATGTATGTACACAGTGACTGCACCAGCAGAATAGTGAGTGCAGCTCTGGAGTATAATACAGGATGTAACTCAGGATCAGTAATGTAATATATGTACACAGTGACTGCACCAGCAGAATAGTGAGTGCAGCTCTGGAGAATAATACAGGATGTAACTCAGGATCAGTAATGTAATGTATGTACACAGTGACTGCACCAGCAGAATAGTGAGTGCAGCTCTGCAGTATAATACAGGAGGTAACTCAGGATCAGTAATGTAATGTATGTACACAGTGACTCCACCAGCAGAATAGTGAGTGCAGCTCTGGAGTATAATACAGGATGTAACTCAGGATCAATAATGTAATGTATGTACACAGTGAGTGCACCAGCAGAATAGTGAGTGCAGCTCTGGAGTATAATACAGGATGTAACTCAGGATCAGTAATGTAATGTATGTACACAGTGACTGCACCAGCAGAATAGTGAGTGCTGCTCTGGAGTATAATACAGGATGTAACTCAGGATCAGTAATGTAATGTATGTACACAGTGACTGCACCAGCAGAATAGTGAGTGCAGCTCTGGAGTATAATACAGGATGTAACTCAGGATCAGTAATGTAATGTATGTACACAGTGACTGCACCAGCAGAATAGTGAGTGCAGCTCTGGAGTATAATACAGGATGTAACTCAGGATCAGTAATGTAATGTATGTACACAGTGACTGCACCAGCAGAATAGTGAGTGCAGCTCTGGAGTATAATACAGGATGTAACTCAGGATCAGTAATGTAATGTATGTACACAGTGACTGCACCAGCAGAATAGTGAGTGCAGCTCTGCAGTATAATACAGGAGGTAACTCAGGATCAGTAATGTAATATATGTACACAGTGACTGCACCAGCAGAATAGTGAGTGCAGCTCTGGAGTATAATACAGGATGTAACTCAGGATCAGTAATGTAATGTATGTGCACAGTGACTGCACCAGCAGAATAGTGAGTGCAGCTCTGGAGTATAATACAGGATGTAACTCAGGATCAGTAATGTAATGTATGTACACAGTGACTGCACCAGCAGAATAGTGAGTGCAGCTCTGGAGTATAATACAGGAGGTAACTCAGGATCAGTAATGTAATATATGTACACAGTGACTGCACCAGCAGAATAGTGAGTGCAGCTCTGGAGTATAATACAGGATGTAACTCAGGATCAGTAATGTAATGTATGTGCACAGTGACTGCACCAGCAGAATAGTGAGTGCAGCTCTGGAGTATAATACAGGAGGTAACTCAGGATCAGTAATGTAATGTATGTACACAGTGACTGCACCAGCAGAATAGTGAGTGCAGCTCTCGAGTAAAATACAGGAGGTAACTCAGGATCAGTAATGTAATGTATGAGCACAGTGACTGCACCAGCAGAATAGTGAGTGCAGCTCTGGAGTATAATACAGGATGTAACTCAGGATCAGTAATGTAATGTATGTACACAGTGACTGCACCAGCAGAATAGTGAGTGCAGCTCTGGAGTATAATACAGGAGGTAACTCAGGATCAGTAATGTAATGTATGTACACAGTGACTGCACCAGCAGAATAGTGAGTGCAGCTCTGGAGTATAATACAGGATGTAACTCAGGATCAGTAATGTAATGTATGTACACCGTGACTGCACCAGCAGAATAGTGAGTGCAGCTCTGGAGTATAATACAGGAGGTAACTCAGGATCAGTAATGTAATGTATGTACACAGTGACTGCACCAGCAGAATAGTGAGCGCAGCTCTGGAGTATAATACAGGATGTAACTCAGGATCAGTAATATAATATATGTACAGTGACTGCACCAGCAGAATAGTGAGTGCAGCTCTGGAGTATAATACAAGATGTAACTCAGGATCAGTAATATAATGTATGTACAGTGACTGCACCAGCAGAATAGTGAGCGCAGCTCTGGAGTATAATACAGGATGTAACTCAGGATCAGTAATGTAATGTATGTACAGTGACTGCACCAGCAGAATAGTGAGTGCAGCTCTGGAGTATAATACAGGAGGTAACTCAGGATCAGTAATGTAATGTATGTACACAGTGACTGCACCAGCAGAATAGTGAGTGCAGCTCTGGAGTATAATACAGGATGTATCTCAGGATCAGTAATGTAATGTATGTACACAGTGACTGCACCAGCAGAATAGTGAGTGCAGCTCTGGAGTATAATACAGGAGGTAACTCAGGATCAGTAATGTAATGTATGTACACAGTGACTGCACCAGCAGAATAGTGAGTGCAGCTCTGGAGTATAATACAGGATGTAACTTAGGATCAGTAATGTAATGTATGTACACAGTGGCTGCACCAGCAGAATAGTGAGCGCAGCTCTGGGGTATAATACAGGATGTATCTCAGGTTCAGTAATGTAATGTATGTACACAGTGACTGCACCAGCAGAATAGTGAGTGCAGCTCTGGAGTATAATACAGGAGGTAACTCAGGATCAGTAATGTAATGTATGTACACAGTGACTGCACCAGCAGAATAGTGAGTGCAGCTCTGGAGTATGATACAGGATGTAACTCAGGATCAGTAATGTAATGTATGTACACAGTGACTGCACCAGCAGAATAGTGAGTGCAGCTCTGGAGTATAATACAGGATGTATCTCAGGATCAGTAATGTAATGTATGTACACAGTGACTGCACCAGCAGAATAGTGAGTGCAGCTCTGGAGTATAATACAGGAGGTAACTCAGGATCAGTAATGTAATGTATGTACACAGTGACTGCACCAGCAGAATAGTGAGCGCAGCTCTGGAGTATAATACAGGATGTAACTCAGGATCAGTAATATAATATATGTACAGTGACTGCACCAGCAGAATAGTGAGTGCAGCTCTGGAGTATAATACAAGATGTAACTCAGGATCAGTAATATAATGTATGTACAGTGACTGCACCAGCAGAATAGTGAGCGCAGCTCTGGAGTATAATACAGGATGTAACTCAGGATCAGTAATATAATGTATGTACAGTGACTGCACCAGCAGAATAGTGAGTGCAGCTCTGGAGTATAATACAGGATGTAACTCAGAATCAGTAATGTAATGTATGTACAGTGACTGCACCAGCAGAATAGTGAGTGCAGCTCTGGAGTATAATACAGGAGGTAACTCAGGATCAGTAATGTAATGTATGTACACAGTGACTGCACCAGCAGAATAGTGAGTGCAGCTCTGGAGTATAATACAGGATGTATCTCAGGATCAGTAATGTAATGTATGTACACAGTGACTGCACCAGCAGAATAGTGAGTGCAGCTCTGGAGTATAATACAGGAGGTAACTCAGGATCAGTAATGTAATGTATGTACACAGTGACTGCACCAGCAGAATAGTGAGTGCAGCTCTGGAGTATAATACAGGATGTAACTCAGGATCAGTAATGTAATGTATGTACACAGTGACTGCACCAGCAGAATAGTGAGTGCAGCTCTGGAGTATAATACAGGAGGTAACTCAGGATCAGTAATGTAATGTATGTACACAGTGACTGCACCAGCAGAATAGTGAGCGCAGCTCTGGGGTATAATACAGGATGTATCTCAGGATCAGTAATGTAATGTATGTACACAGTGACTGCACCAGCAGAATAGTGAGTGCAGCTCTGGAGTATAATACAGGATGTATCTCAGGATCAGTAATGTAATGTATGTACACAGTGACTGCACCAGCAGAATAGTGAGTGCAGCTCTGGAGTATAATACAGGAGGTAACTCAGGATCAGTAATGTAATGTGTGTACACAGTGACTGCACCAGCAGAATAGTGAGTGCAGCTCTGGAGTATAATACAGGATGTAACTCAGGATCAGTAATGTAATGTATGTACACAGTGACTGCACCAGCAGAATAGTGAGTGCAGCTCTGGAGTATGATACAGGATGTAACTCAGAGTCAGTAATGTAATGTATGTGCACAGTGACTCCACCAGCAGAATAGTGAGTGCAGCTCTGGAGTATAATACAGGATGTAACTCAGGATCAGTAATGTAATGTATGTACACAGTGACTGCACCAGCAGAATAGTGAGTGCAGCTCTGGAGTATATTACAGGGTGTAACTCAGGATCAGTAATGTAATGTATGTGCACAGTGACTGCACCAGCAGAATAGTGAGCGCAGCTCTGGGGTATAATACAGGATGTAGCTCGGGATCAGTAATGTAATGTATGTACACAGTGACTGCACCAGCAGAATAGTGAGTGCAGCTCTGGAGTATAATACAGGATGTAACTCAGGATCAGTAATGTAATGTATGTACACAGTGACTGCACCAGCAGAATAGCGAGTGCAGCTCTGGAGTATAATACAGGAGGTAACTCAGGATCAGTAATGTAATGTATGTACACAGTGACTGCACCAGCAGAATAGTGAGTGCAGCTCTGGAGTATAATACAGGATGTAACTCAGGATCAGTAATGTAATGTATGTACACAGTGACTCCACCAGCAGAATAGTGAGTGCAGCTCTGGAGTATAATACAGGATGTATCTCAGGATCAGTAATGTAATGTATGTACACAGTGACTGCACCAGCAGAATAGTGAGCGCAGCTCTGGGGTATAATACAGGATGTAGCTCGGGATCAGTAATGTAATGTATGTACACAGTGACTGCACCAGCAGAATAGTGAGCGCAGCTCTGGGGTATAATACAGGATGTAGCTCGGGATCAGTAATGTCAGATCCGCACATACAGTCTGGGGTCATCCATGGTCGCTTGTCGATACATTTGTGATCTCTTGTATGTTCTTCTTTTAGGTGAGGAGCAGATTACAGGAGTCACCGGCAGCAATGTGACCTTCAGAGCGAGTGTAAATGTTCGTCCTTCGGAGATCAACTGGCTGAAGAATGAGATAAAGATCGTGGACCTGGAGGAGGGGAAGGAGCCGGACTTCTACAGGTTCTATAACATTAAGGAAAGGGTTATCGTAAATCTGGCGGAGAAGACCTTCACCCTCCTGGACGTGATTCCGGGGGACAGCGGGAGATACAAGGCCATGCTCCTGGTCGATGGGACATATCAGAACCTCTTCTTCAGTCTGCGGGTGCTCGGTGAGTGCGGGTGCTCGGTGAGTGCGGGTGCTCGGTGAGTGCGGGTGCCCGGTGAGTGCGGGTGCTCAATGAGTGCCGGTGCTCGGTGAGTGCGGGTGCTCGGTGAGTGCGGGTGCTCGGTCAGTGCGGGGCTGTGGTGAGTGCGGGTGCTCGGTGAGTGCGGGTGCTCGGTGAGTGCGGGTGCTCGGTCAGTGCGGGGCTGTGGTGAGTGCGGGTGCTCGGTGAGTGCGGGTGCTCGGTCAGTGCGGGGCTGTGGTGAGTGCGGGTGCTCGGTGAGTGCGGGTGCTCGGTCAGTGCGGGGCTGTGGTGAGTGCGGGTGCTCGGTGAGTGCGGGTGCTCGGTGAGTGCGGGTGCTCGGTCAGTGCGGGGCTGTGGTGAGTGCGGGTGCTCGGTGAGTGCGGGTGCTCAATGAGTGCGGGTGCTCGATGAGTGCGGGTGCTCGGTGAGTGCGGGGCTGTGGTGAGTGCGGGTGCTCGGTGAGTGCGGGTGCTCAATGAGTGCGGGTGCTCGGTGAGTGCGGGTGCTCGGTGAGTGCGGGGCTGCGGTGAGTGCCGGTGCTCGGTGAGTGCGGGTGCTCGGTGAGTGCGGGTGCTCGGTGAGTGCGGGTGCTCGTTGAGTGCGGGGCTGCGGTGAGTGTGGGTGCTCGGTGAGTGCGGGTGCTCGATGAGTGCGGAGCTGCGGTGAGTGCGGGTGCTCGGTGAGTGCTGGTCCACGGTGAGTGCGGGTGCTCGGTGAGTGCGGGTGCTCAGTGAGTGCGGGTGCTCAGTGAGTGCGGGTGCTCGGTGAGTGCGGGTGCTGGGTGAGTGCTGGTCCACGGTGAGTGCGGGTGCTCGGTGAGTGCGGGTGCTCGGTGAGTGCGGGTGCTCAGTGAGTGCGGGTGCTCGGTGAGTGCGGGTGCTCAGTGAGTGCGGGTGCTCAGTGAGTGCGGGTGCTCGGTGAGTGCGGGTGCTCGGTGAGTGCTGGTCCACGGTGAGTGCGGGTGCTCGGTGAGTGCGGGTGCTCGGTGAGTGCTGGTCCACGGTGAGTGCGGGTGCTCAGTGAGTGCGGGTGCTCGGTGAGTGCTGGTCCACGGTGAGTGCGGGTGCTCAGTGAGTGCGGGTGCTCGGTGAGTGCGGGTGCTCGGTGAGTGCGGGGCCGCGGTGAGTGCGGGTGCTCGGTGAGTGCGGGTGCTCGGTGAGTGCGGGGCTGCGGTGAGTGCGGGTGCTCAGTGAGTGCGGGTGCTCGGTGAGTGCGGGTGCTCGGTGAGTGCGGGTGCTCGGTGAGTGCTGGTCCACGGTGAGTGCGGGTGCTCAGTGAGTGCGGGTGCTCGGTGAGTGCTGGTCCACGGTGAGTGCGGGTGCTCAGTGAGTGCTGGTCCACGGTGAGTGCGGGTGCTCAGTGAGTGCGGGTGCTTAGTGAGTGCGGGTGCTCAGTGAGTGCGGGTGCTCGGTGAGTGCGGGTGCTCGGTGAGTGCGGGGCCGCGGTGAGTGCGGGTGCTCGGTGAGTGCGGGTGCTCGGTGAGTGCGGGGCCGCGGTGATGGCTCCTGGCTGGTATTACACTGGCACATTGTGGCACCAGTAACCAGCAAAGGCTAAGCAGACAGCTGGGGGCTGATATTAATAGTCTGCTAAGGTCCATGGATATTGGCCCCCTTCCAGACTAATAACACCAGCCCTCAGCCGCCCCAGAAATGGCGCATCCATTAGATTCGCCAATTCTGACACTTAGCCTCAGCTCTTCCCACTTGCCCTGGTGCGGTGTCAATTTCAGTAATGGTTCTGGGGTTGATGTCAGCTGTGTAATGTTTGCTGACATCAAGCCCAGGGGTTAGTAATGAAGAGGGGTCTATAAGACACCCCCATTACTAACCCCGTAGTCAAAAGTAATAAACACACAGAGTAAAGTCCTTTATGTTAGAAGCGCTCCCTGACAATTACCCTCTTTTACCCATTTATTACCCCCCCCAAAAAAATCCACAGGGTTCAATGTAATCCAAATGGAGGTCTCACTACGATCCCAGTCTTCTTCATCCAGACTATGGAGCCCCGTTCAGAGAACATAGCTCCATGGACTGGAGCAGCAGCCACTGCTGGGTCTCATATGGTGAGCAGTGACATCATTAAGGTTACCGCAGTTCAAAGCCGCTAAACTGCGGTAACCTTACTGACATCACCGTTCGTAGAGTGAGAACTTACTGTTGGTTCTCATGCCGCGCAATAAGTTCTCACGCTGCATCATCATGGACACTGGGTGAGATGCCCTTCTTAGACGGCGTCCTAACCTCCACTGTCACCGATGTCCTCCAGTAAGTTAGCGGGCGTCCTCCAATCTGTGGACTCGGCCCCTGTGGACAGGAGCCGTGGCGTGTGGCTTGACCACACTATCTGACGACGGCTCCTCAGTATGTGATGCAGTCGCCTGTATGTGTTCTGCACGGAGTATAAAGCGCACGTCATCTATACGGCAGTAATTCCGCTATTCCCATAGACCCCCGCATTCCGTGTCGCACTGCCATGCGCTCTGGTGTGGATATTATTACCGAACATCCACCGGCCGCGGGACATGTGGTTAGCAGGAGCTGATCCCTTTCTTTTCTTGTCTTCTCCAGATCCGGTGTGTAACGTCTCTGTACAGAACACGACTGTGGGGAACAACGTTACGCTGCGGTGCTTCTGCTCCTCGGATGGTGCTGAACCCGTGCAGTATGAATGGCGAAACGTCAGTCACCGCCTGTCCGTCCAGCAGAACCTCACCGTGTCCATGGGGGAAAAGCCGCAGACTTTGTGGTGTATCGCCAGTAATCAGGTCTCCAGCAGTAATGCCACCATCACTGTGCCCCCCCGAACACCAGGTGAGTTTGTACGGGGGTCTACAGGCGTCCTGATGTGAGGCAGGTGTATACGGCTGTATTCAGATGTGCCTCCTCTGCCTCCTTTGCCTCCTCTCTGCCTCCTCTGTCATTTCTCTCGGTCTCCTCTCTGCTTCCTCTGTCATTCTTCTCTGCTTCCTCTGTCATTCCTCTCTTCTTCTTCTGTCATTCCTCTCTGCCTCCTCTCTGCCTCCTCTCTTCTTCCTCTGTCATTCCTCTGTGCTTCCTCTGTCATTCCTCTCTTCTTCCTCTGTCATTCCTCTCTTCTTCCTCTGTCATTCCTCTCTGCCTCCTCTGTCATTTCTCTCGGTCTCCTCTCTGCTTCCTCTGTCATTCCTCTCTTCTTCCTCTGTCATTCCTCTCTGCCTCCTCTCTGCCTCCTCTCTTCTTCCTTTGTCATTCCTCTATGCTTCCTCTGTCATTCCTCTCTTCTTCCTCTGTCATTCCTCTCTGCCTCCTCTGTCATTTCTCTCGGTCTCCTCTCTGCTTCCTCTGTCATTCCTCTCTTCTTCCTCTGTCATTCCTCTCTGCCTCCTCTCTGCCTCCTCTCTGCTTCCTCTGTCATTCTTCTCTTCTTCCTCTGTCATTTCTCTCTGCTTCCTCTGTCATTCCTCTCTGCTTCCTCTGTCATTCCTCTCTGCTTCCTCTGTCATTCCTCTCTTCTTCCTCAGTTATTCCTCTCTGCCTCCTCTGTCATTTCTCTCGGTCTCCTCTCTGCTTCCTCTGTCATTCCTCTCTTCTTCTTCTGTCATTCCTCTCTGCCTCCTCTCTGCCTCCTCTCTTCTTCCTCTGTCATTCCTCTGTGCTTCCTCTGTCATTCCTCTCTTCTTCCTCTGTCATTCCTCTCTGCCTCCTCTGTCATTTCTCTTGGCCTCTTTTTGCCTTCTTTGAATTTCATGAATAATCTAGAGCAGAATCCATATGGAAGTCAGGCTGGAAGTGCAGTGGGGCGGGAAAAGCACCTGGTCTGCTGCTTCTCAGTGCATTGTCACACCCCCATGGCACTTCCAGCCTCATTTGCATAAACTAGATTTCTCATGATTGGCCAATTAAATCTCTATGAAGAAGGTATTTTTTAAAATCTCACCTCCCTAAGAAAACGTCATCATCGTAGGTGCACAAAGTGCCATCAATGAAAACCTCATCGCACCGCGCAACCAACAACAACAACAACAACAACAACAACAAGCCGTCACTCCGCCCCAACACCGGAGAACACGTTACCGGTCTGGAGGAAACATACGATGGATGCCACCGTGGTGCCTCCGTGGTGTCTCCTTGGTGCCTCCGTGGTGTCTCCTTGGTGCCGCTGTGGTGCCTCCTTGGTGCCTCCGTGGTGCTTCCTTGGTGCCGCCGTGGTGCCTCCATGGTGTCTCCTTGGTGCCTCCGTAGTGCCTCCTTGGTGCCGCCGTGGTGCCTCCTTGGTGCCGCCGTGGTGTCTCCTTGGTGCCTCCGTAGTGCCTCCTTGGTGCCGCCGTCGTGTCTCCTTGGTGCGCCGTGGTGTCTCCTTGGCGCCTCCGTGGTGCCTCCTTGGTGCCGCCGTGGTGCCTTCATGGTGTCTCCTTGGTGCCTTCGTGGTGCCTCCTTGGTGCCGCCGTTGTGCCTCCTTGGTGACGCCGTGGTGTCTCCTTGGTGCCTCCGTGGTGTCTCCTTGGTGCCTCCGTGGTGCCTCCTTGGTGCGCCGTGGTGTCTCCTTGGTGCCTCCTTGGTGACTCCTTGGTGCCGCCGTGGTGCCTTCATGGTGTCTCCTTGGTGCCTTCGTGGTGCCTCCTTGGTGCCGCCGTTGTGCCTCCTTGGTGACGCCGTGGTGTCTCCTTGGTGCCTCCGTGGTGTCTCCTTGGTGCCTCCGTGGTGCCTCCTTGGTGCGCCGTGGTGTCTCCTTGGTGCCGCCGTGGTGCCTCCTTGGTGCCTCCGTGGTGGCTCCTTGGTGCCTCCTTGGTGTCTCCTTGGTGCCTCCTTGGTGCCTCCGTGGTGCCTCCTTGGTGCGCCGTGGTGTCTCCTTGGTGCCTCCGTGGTGCCTCCTTGGTGCACTGTGGTGTCTCCTTGGTGCCTCCGTGGTGCCGCCGTGGTGCCTCCTTGGTGCCTCCGTGGTGTCTCCTTGGTGCCTCCGTGGTGTCTCCTTGGTGCCTCCGTGGTGCCTCCTTGGTGCGCCATAGTGTCTCCTTGGTGCCTCCGTGGTGCCTCCTTGGTGCCGACGTGGTGTCTCCTTGGTGCCTCCGTGGTGTCTCCTTGGTGCCTCTGTGGTGTCTCCTTGGTGCCTCCTTGGTGCACTGTGGTGTCTCCTTGGTGCCTCCGTGGTGCCTCTGTGGTGTCTCCTTGGTGCCTCCGTGGTGCCTCCTTGGTGCACTGTGGTGTCTCCTTGGTGCCTCCGTGGTGCCGCCGTGGTGCCTCCTTGGTGCACTGTGGTGTCTCCTTGGTGCCTCCTTGGTGCCGACGTGGTGTCTCCTTGGTGCCTCCGTGGTGTCTCCTTGGTGCCTCTGTGGTGTCTCCTTGGTGCCTCCGTGGTGCCTCCTTGGTGCACTGTGGTGTCTCCTTGGTGCCTCCGTGGTGTCTCCTTGGTGCCTCTGTGGTGTCTCCTTGGTGCCTCCTTGGTGTCTCCTTGGTGCCTCTGTGGTGTCTCCTTGGTGCCTCTGTGGTGTCTCCTTGGTGCCTCCGTGGTGCCTCCTTGGTGCACTGTGGTGTCTCCTTGGTGCCTCCGTGGTGTCTCCTTGGTGCCTCTGTGGTGTCTCCTTGGTGCCTCCTTGGTGTCTCCTTGGTGCCTCTGTGGTGTCTCCTTGGTGCCTCTGTGGTGTCTCCTTGGTGCCTCCGTGGTGCCTCCTTGGTGCCTCTGTGGTGTCTCCTTGGTGCCTCCGTGGTGCCTCCTTGGTGCACTGTGGTGTCTCCTTGGTGCCTCCGTGGTGCCTCTGTGGTGTCTCCTTGGTGCCTCCGTGGTGCCTCCTTGGTGCACTGTGGTGTCTCCTTGGTGCCTCCGTGGTGCCGCCGTGGTGCCTCCTTGGTGCCGACGTGGTGTCGCCCGAACCCTTCGGACAATTTCCTTCCCGGCTCATTTTTACCGCACAATGAACAAAGTAAAAACAGAACCCAAAATACAATGGCCGAACTGCGGTTTTCAAAGCTTCAACTCGTCCCATAAAAAACAATCCTGACGCGGCGGACGAAGAGAAAAAAGAAGTAATGGCTCTCAGAAGAAGGGGGGAATGAACGAAACCACAAAAACGTTAAGTGGTTAAACAACCTCAGACTTAAGAGCTGTGCGGTGTGCACTCGGTGCCATCCCTGTATACGCGGCAGGATAGCACATTTCACATCGGGTGCAGGTGGGATCCTTGATGTGGGTGGGATCCCTGATGTGGGTGGGATCCCTGATGTGAGTGGGATCCCTGATGTGGGTGGGATCCTTGGTGTGGGTGGAATCCCTGATGTGGGTGAATTCCCTGATGTGATTGGGATCCCTGATGTGGGTGGGATCACTGATGTGGGTGGGATCCTTGGTGTGGGTGGAATCCCTGATGTGGGTGAATTCCCTGATGTGATTGGGATCCCTGATGTGGGTGGGATCCTTGGTGTGGGTGGGATCCCTGATGTGGGTGGGATCCTTGGTGTGGGTGGGATCCTTGATGTGGGTGGGATCCATGGTGTGGGTGGAATCCCTGATGTGGGTGGGATCCCTGATGTGAGTGGGATCCCTGATGTGGGTGGGATCCTTGGTGTGGGTGGGATCCTTGATGTGGGTGGGATCCCTGATGTGAGTGAGATCCCTGATGTGGGTGGGATCCTTGGTGTGGGTGGGATCCTTGATGTGGGTGGGATCCATGGTGAGGGTGGGATCCTTGGTGTGGGTGGGATCCCTGATGTGGGTGGGATCCTTGGTGTGGGTGGGATCCCTGATGTGGGTGGGATCCTTGGTGTGGGTGGGATCCCTGATGTGGGTGGGATCCCTGATGTGGGTGGGATCCTTGGTGTGGGTGGGATGCCTGATGTGGGTGGGATCTTTGGTGTCGATGAGATCCCCATGGTGCCCAGTGCCTGGTGTGCATGTGATCTCTGATATGGGTGGGATCCCTGATGTGGGTGGGATCCCTGATGTGGGTGGAATCCTTGGTGTGGGTGGGATCCATGATGTGAGTGGGATCCTTGGTGTGGGTGGGATCCCTGATGTGGGTGGGATCCCTGATGTGAGTGGGATCCTTGGTGTGGGAGGGATCCCTGGTGTGGGTGGAATCCCTGATGTGGGTGGGGTCCCTGATGTGGGTGGGATCCTTGCTGTGGGTGGGAACCCTGATATGGGTGGGATCCTTGGTGTGGGTGGGATCCCTGATGTGAGTGGGATCCCTGGTGTGGATGGGATCCCTGGTGTGGGTGTGATCCCTGATGTGGGTGGGATCCTTGATGTGGGTGTGATCCCTGATGTGACTGGGATCCTTGGTGTGGGTGGGATCCCAGATGTGGGTGGGATCCCTGATGTGAGTTGGATCCTTGGTGTGGGTGGGATCCCTGGTGTGGGTGGAATCCCTGATGTGGGTGGGATCCTTGGTGTGGGTGGGAACCCTGATGTGGGTGGGATCCTTGGTGTGAGTGGGATCCCTGGTGTGGATGGGATCCTTGGTGTGGGTGGGATCCCTGATGTGAGTGGGATCCTTGGTGTGGGTGGGATCCCTGATGTGGGTGGGATCCTTGGTGTGGGTGGGATCCTTGATGTGGGTGGGATCCATGGTGTGGGTGAAATCCCTGATGTGGGTGGGATCCCTGATGTGAGTGGGATCCCTGATGTGGGTGGGATGCTTGGTGTGGGTGGGATCCTTGATGTGGGTGGGATCCCTGATGTGAGTGGGATCCCTGATGTGGGTGGGATCCTTGGTATGGGTGGGATCCTTGATGTGGGTGGGATCCATGGTGAGGGTGGAATCCCTGATGTGGATGGGATCCTTGGTGTGGGTGGGATCCCTGATGTGGGTGGGATCCTTGGTGTGGATGGGATCCCTGATGTGGGTGGGATCCCTGATGTGGGTGGGATCCCTGATGTGGGTGGCATCCTTGGTGTGGGTGGGATGCCTGATGTGGGTGGGATCTTTGGTGTCGATGAGATCCCCATGGTGCCCAGTGCCTGGTGTGCATGGGATCTCTGATATGGGTGGGATCCCTGATGTGGGTGGGATCCCTGATGTGGGTGGAATCCTTGGTGTGGGTGGGATCCATGATGTGAGTGGGATCCTTGGTGTGGGTGGGATCCCTGATGTGGGTGGGATCCCTGATGTGAGTGGGATCCTTGGTGTGGGAGGGATCCCTGGTGTGGGTGGAATCCCTGATGTGGGTGGGGTCCCTGATGTGGGTGGGATCCTTGGTGTGGGTGGGAACCCTGATATGGGTGGGATCCTTGGTGTGGGTGGGATCCCTGATGTGAGTGGGATCCCTGGTGTGGATGGGATCCCTGGTGTGGGTGTGATCCCTGATGTGGGTGGGATCCTTGATGTGGGTGGGATCCCTGATGTGACTGGGATCCTTGGTGTGGGTGGGATCCCAGATGTGGGTGGGATCCCTGATGTGAGTGGGATCCTTGGTGTGGGTGGGATCCCTGGTGTGGGTGGAATCCCTGATGTGGGTGGGATCCTTGGTGTGGGTGGGAACCTTGATGTGGGTGGGATCCTTGGTGTGGGTGGGATCCCTGGTGTGGATGGGATCCTTGGTGTGGGTGGGATCCCTGATGTGAGTGGGATCCTTGGTGTGGGTGGGATCCCTGATGTGGGTGGGATCCCTGATGTTGGTGGGATCCTTGGTGTGGGTGGGATCCCTGATGTGAGTGGGATCCCTGATGTGGGTGGGATCCTTGATGTGGGTGGGAACCCTGATGTGGGTGGGATCCTTGGTGTGGTGGGATCCGTGATGTGGGTGGGATCCTTGGTGTGGGTGGGATCCCTGATGTGAGTGGGATCCCTGGTGTGGGTGGGATCCTTGATGTGGGTGGGAACCCTGATGTGGGTGGGATCCTTGGTGTGGTGGGATCCTTGGTGTGGTGGGATCTGTGATGTGGGTGGGATCCTTGATGTGGGTGGGATCCCTGATGTGGGTGGGATCCTTGGTGTGGGTGGGATCTCTGATATGAATGGGATCCCTGATGTGGGTGGGATCCTTGATGTGAGTGGGAACCCTGATGTGGGTGGGATCCTTGGTTTGGTGGGATCCGTGATGTGGGTGGGATCCTTGGTGTGGGTGGGATGCCTGATGTGAGTGGGATCCCTGATGTGGGTGGGATCCTTGATCTGGGTGGGAACCCTGATGTGGGTGGGATCCTTGGTGTGGTGGGATCCTTGGTGTGGGTGGGAACCCTGACGTGGGTGGGTCACTTGGTGTGGGTGGGATCCTTTATGTGGGTGGGATCCATGGTGTGGGTGGAATCTCTGATGTGGGTGGGATCCTTGGTGTGGGTGGGATCCCTGATGTGGGTGGGATCCTTGGTGTGGGTGGGAACCATGACGTGGGTGGGATCCTTGGTGTGGGTGGGAACCCTGACGTGGGTGGGATCCTTGGTGTGGTGGGATCCTTGATTTGGGTGGGATGCTTGGTGTGGGTGGGCACTCCACTACATGGTTCCCCCTCTCTAGGTGGTTCCCCCCTCTCCAGCCAGGGATCAGGGACTGTGCTCTCCCGTAGGAGCAATCTCACCCTGTCCCCAGGAAATGTGGTGTAGTGAATGTAGTGTTAGGGTCCTGAGCTGTACTCCATACTTACCTGAGAGTGAGATACCACACCTCTGGGTGAGATGCAATAACTCTGTGGCGACCGAACCCTCAGGGGCGCCACACCCCACCCTGGTAAAACACAGCACGTCCGTGGGCTGGAACAGAGCAAAAGACAGGGTAGATTAGGACATGCAAATTTTTGGATGCATCACATTATATAACATTATGGATACTTTTTAAAGGACTTTTCTCTTCACACTTATAAAATATTTCTTCACACATATAAGACATTTTTAATATAAACATTCTTCAGATCAACACATTTTCAAGTAAAACTTTTGGTCAACCGGTCACAGTAATGCCTGCAACCAGGTGTCCATTTTTCGGTAAAGTGCAAACTTGCAAACACGAATATGAGGGACCCGTCCCAAACCCTCAACGTAGGCCCTGGGGTGGCTGCCGGGCTTAGACGATCCAGATGCTGGACCTCGTCTTCGGCCACCTCCAACGGGTTTTTGTTCTGAGGTCACTCGTTGTAGTTCTTATAAAACCAATAAGGGGCACCTCAAGAGGTTCAACTATTTACAAGAAGCGGCTGCTCCCAGTCCTCAGCCGGTCAGACTTTGGAGCCGTTACGGGTAACAACACACAAACTTTGAACTTGCAGTGTCCATTCTGCACAGGTACTGGTGACTACGTGTAGCCTTTAATAGGAGTGCTCCCGCCGGGGAGGCTCTGGTCCATGGGAAGCTGAGCCAGCCGGGTCTTCATCTTTGCAGGGATAAAAGTCACTCTCTTCCTCCACCCTGTGGACATTGAGGGCATACAAGCCCCTTACTCCTCGGTGACGGGTGTAGGTCACGATGTCTCCGGGGTAGAGGTCCCGATCAGTGTGACCCGATTTTAGATGAGACTCCACTTCCCTCCTGTTTACAAACAAGTCAATGTCTGTGTGCGGATCCCGGATGAAGCCCCATCCGGCCTCTAAGTTAAATTTAACTACGGTCCCCTCTTCTCTGGGACCGTGGGTGGCTTTGTTGGACTGACGGGCCCGGGTTTTCTCCTGCATATTCTGGGCCTCTAATTTCTCCCACCGCATGTGCCGTGAGCTGCGCTCTTTTTCAAATTGGACCAGCTGCTGGTGGCAGAACTCCTTGCGGCGGGCTGCGGCTGCCCTGGTCTCCTGGGAGAACCCCATCAGGTCCTCCCCTGCAGGGTCCCACTCGAACTGGGCCTCGTCCTCCGGCAACCGGGAGACGGCGGCGGCGGGCTGCGGAGCGGACAGGAGAGGGGACCGCTGATCCTCTACCTCTGCGGACCAGTCCCACCGGCGACGCCTGTACACCCACTCGGCTGGCGGGGGAGTTGGTTCCTGCAGGGGACCCAGAAGCTGGTTGGCTGTGCCGGTGCCCGGAGGTAGCGGTGTCTGGGCCTGCGGGGCATGCAGGGCGGGCGCGCCCGGGACTTGTGGGCCTTGCGGCAGGGTCAGGAGCGGGCCGCCGCTGGTGGCGCCCGGGGTCCGAGGGCTTGGCTGTGGGCCTAGGAGCGAGCCGCCGCTGGTGGCGCCCGGGGTCGGAGGACTTGGCTGTGGGCCTAGGAGCGGGCCACCGCTGGTGGCACCCGGGGTCGGAGGGCTTGGCGGTGGGCCCTGCTGCGGGGTCAGGAGCGGGCTGGTATTGGTAGCGCCCGGTATCAGCGGCTCCACCAGGGGGCCCAGGAGCAGGTCGATGCTGGCAGCGCCCGGGACAGGGAGACTCCTCCTACCTGCCCCCGCGGCCGCTCCTGCGTCACGTGTCACCTCCTGGCGCTGGTCGGGATCCGCCGAGGCTGGGGCACTGCCGGTGCCTGGTAGAGTCATCGGCTGCCGGTTTGCCATCCGCCGTTCCATTTCCCGCTTCCACTCGGTGATGGCATCTTGCTGGGCCCTCTCCATCCTCCGGCCCAGGTCTTCCATCCCCAAGCGGAGGAACTCCGAGTCCTCCTGGGGCAGCTTAGCCACTAGCTCCTCCAGTGTGTAGGGTGCTGCAGCCTGCAGCAGGTCGCTGACTGGGGCTCCGGTACTGCCATCCTCCATCTTCTCCACCGGGTGCGGTCTGTCTAGACTGATCCAGACCACACCCTGTCTGCCAGTTTTCCTCTCTCCCCTCCCCTGCTGGGGGCAGTCCCAGGGCAAGTTGCTGCGGTCCCATGACAGCCTGCTGTTGGTCACTTTCAGGGTCAGCCCCCCCCACCTTGATGGTCACACTTGCATACATGACCACTGCTGTTTGGGCGGGCTCTGCTTCTGGCGCCATTCTGGGACCTGGCCCACAATGGGAGGTGGTTTCTTGTCGTCTTTTAGCACGCACATAATGGCGCCCGTTCTTCTGGGGCGGGTGCCACATTCAGTACAGTGAAACAGCCTCTAGGCGCGCAATACCCGATGATAACGGGTTGGTTGCATATCCTGCCGACTACGCCAAAAGTTGACGCGCTCCCTGAGCCGTGGGGATACCCGGAGCCGGGCCTTGTAGATGCTGGGGGTTGTAGTCACCGTGGCGGCGACCCGGTCCGTGACCCAGGGCGGTCAAACCAAGGGGGTAGTCTATGTGTACAAACGTTAATGTCCATTTACGCCACCTGTGGAATGCGGTTATTGGTAACCGCCGCTGCGGAGCAGTCCGCTGAAGCTGGTGGTATGTGCAGCAAGGTGATGTGACTGCCCACAGGAGGAGTGTAGCTTCAGGGCAGCGTGAGTGGATGATGGTGGTGATTGTGCAGGGCGTTCCAGTGCTGTGAGTGCTTGGCGCCACAAGGAACACAGAGACAAGATAGTGCAGTCTCAGGGTCTTTACTCACTTGTTGTAGTTCAGATTACAGGTACCAGAGCAATCTTACCCCGTCGTGCTGTGTGTACTCAGTGAGGGGTTCAGTCTACCCTCAGGTATTTCCAGAGCACTTATCAGGACCCCGTTCTGTGTACCTTCCTCTGGCCTCATCCTGCACCTCACACCCAGCGCCACTTCTATCCGGTACCCTCGGGCCTTGGCGGGCAACGTGTGTTCCGTCCCCTGGGTCCTATGTGGCCACCTTCTTAGTGTGACTGGTGTGGACTTGTGGCTACAGCACTTGAAACACTGCAGCCTCCAGTTTCTAGTTAAGCATTTGCTGTTTCTCTACTAGTTGAGGGACCCGGTTCCCTGTTCTAGCCTGACCCCTCTACCTCCTGGTAGCAACAGGCGTACGGGTGGCCTTCCGCACGGTCCGTACCCCTAGGGTCCCTTCACTCCTCATTCCTGGAGCCGTCCTGCTCCCTCTCCTCTCTCAGGCTCAGACCTCCAGAAATGGCCCGCCTGTGGAGCAGAGCTCATGCAGAGCCTCTGCTCCCTGACTTCTCCTCAGTCTGTCTGACTGGAACTCCCCCTGAACTAAGATGGCTACTCTCTTTTATATTACCTGTCAAGTGCTCCCAGGATCTACGTCCTCCACCCCATCCACTACATGGTTCCCCCTCTCTAGGTGGTTCCCCCCACTCCAGCCAGGGACCTGGGACTGTGCTCTCCCGTAGGAGCAATCTCGCCCTGTCCCCAGGAAATGTGGTGTAGTGAATGCAGGTGTTAGGGTCCTGAACTGTACTCCTTCCTTACCTGAGGGTGAGATACCACACCTCTGGGTGAGATGCAGTAACCCTGTGGCGACCGAACCCTCAGGGGCGCCACACCCCCACATGTGGTCACACCAGCTCAGTGGCACCTACTTCCAAAATATGCACAAAAAATGGATCCAAACATTACATGTATCTGGAATGTTATCAATGTAGATTGAAAGAGAAAAAGTTATGGCTCCTGGAAGAAGAAGAGAAAAACAGAACATGCAGAACCAAGAATTGTCCGGGAGGAAAGGGTTCAGGGAACGCTTTGTTCTGTGCATTTGAGCGCATGGTTATGAGCAGAAGTTGAATAGTACAAGAGTGAGAAGGTGGAGGGCGTCTGAGGTCGGTACTCCATGTTGGACGGGAGGTTACACTGAGACTTCTTTATGGATGGATTGACTGAAGCGAGCACAGGAACGATATTTGTGCATCTATACGATACAGCATTTGGGTCATCGACGTTGAAAGCCAATGTACAGTGTCGAGGGCTGATTTTTCTTCCCTTTATATCCGTGTTGGCCTGTAGGATTATGGTCAGAAGTCCCATCACCAGCCGGGGAACTATGAAGTCCTCTGGCTTGTGCCAATGGCAGTAAATATCAGATGGGGTTCAGTGAACCCTCCATCCTGACATTAGGTCTGCAGCAAAGTGAGAAAATTTTGGAACACTTATCCTCAATTTTTGGCTGGTATAAATGCTCCCCAAATTGTCTCAAAGCTGCCAGAACCCAAAGAAGAGGCTGTAGAGATTCATGGTCTCGGACAGCCACTTGAAACATGAAGCCACTGGGTTTGTATCTCAAAACGGAATGATGTTTATATCAACAGGTTGGACAGCACCGAAAACAAAACCATATACATAAATCCCGACCTTGTCAAGGCGCTAACTAAACAGAACAGGCCCTGGCTACTCATACACGACTGAGCTAGTCACAGTTCAATCACACAAAGCAACCATTTTGGTGCACACGGCCGGTACAGTTTCTTCTCAGAGAAATTTTGGCTTGTCTCTCTCCAGCTCCTACACAACTTACATGGCTCAGCTCCTCCAGCTGACTGACCAGTGATCACATGGCCTGGTTCTAGTCATGGCTGTCCAGGTGCACCTACTCAGGACCTGTAGTGCTAGGAGTTAAAACTAGCCTACCTACTATTGCTGGAGCCTTCAATTCCAGGACTTACTTTACCGAGGCTTGCCACCACAGTGACACATCTCCTATCCAGGACTTTCCCTTCTGCTTTCCTACAAGGCTTTTTGCAATGGCTGTGATCTGCAGATCTAGGTTTGGAGTCTTCAGTGCTGAAAGAGCGAGTTCTATGCGGGGTGAGGACCTTCCTTGTGACACGGTGGAGAGTCCCCCAAGATTGTGTAGGGGTGCATCATCATGGACACAGGATGAGATGTACCTTTTGAATGGTGTCCTAACCTCCACTCTACTACCAATAACCTCCAGTAAGTTAGTGGTCAGCCTCCAATCTGTGGACTCACACCTTCCTCAAAATTCCAGGGACAGGAGCTGTGGTCTGATGGCTCCTCAGTATGTGATGTAGTCGTCTGTACGTATCCTGCACGGAGCATAAATCGCACGTCGTCTATACGGCAGTATCTGGTGTGGATATTATTGCGGCACATCCGCCAGCCGCGGGATATGTGGTTGGCAGGAGCTGATCCCTTTCTTTTCTTGTCTTCTCCAGATCCGGTGTGTAAAGTCTCTGTACAGAACACGACTGTGGGGAACAACGTTACGCTGCGGTGCTTCTGCTCCTCAGATGGTGCTGAATCTGCGCAGTATGAATGGCGAAACGTCAGTCACCGACTCACCGACCAGCAGAACCTCACCGTGTCCATGGGGAAAAAGCCGCAGACTTTGTGGTGTATCGCCAGTAATGAGGTCTCCAGCAGTAATGCCACCATCACTGTGCCCCGCCGAATACCAGGTGAGTGTGTACGGGGGTCTACAGGTGGCCTGATGTGAGGCAGGTGTATACTGCTGTATTCACTTCCTGTGATAGCGAGACATCCATCACCTCCTGTGATAGTGAAATGTCCGTCACCTCCTGTGATAGTGAGACGTCTGTCACCTCCTGTGACAAGACATCCGTCACCTCTTGTGATAGTGAGACGTCAGTCACCTCCTGTGACAGCAAGATGTCCGTCACCTCCTGTGATAGTGAGATGTCCGTCACCTCCTGTGATAGTGAGACGTCTGTCACCTCCTGTGACAAGACATCCGTCACCTCTTGTGATAGTGAGACGTCGGTTACAGTAGGTGAGGGTAGAGCTGATCATGCAGTGGTATGGTGGAGCGAGGACCCTGCCCGCGAGGGCTCACAGTCTACAGGGGATGGGTGAGGATACAGTAGGTGAGGGTAGAGCTGGTCGTGCAGCGGTATGGTGGAGCGAGGACCCTGCCCGCGAGGGCTCACAGTCTACAGGGGATGGGTGAGGATACAGTAGGTGAGGGTAGAGCTGGTCGTGCAGCAGTATGGTGGAGCGAGGACCCTGCCCGCGAGGGCTCACAATCACAAGGGATGGGTGAGGATACAGTAGGTGGGGGTAGAGCTGGTCGTGCAGCGGTATGGTGGAGCGAGGACCCTGCCCGCAAGGGCTCACAATCACAAGGGATGGGTGAGGATACAGTAGGTGAGGGTAGAGCTGGTCGTGCAGCGGTATGGTGGAGCGAGGATCCTGCCTGCGAGGGCTCACAGTCTACAAGGGATGGGTGATGTCATGAAAACAACACCCACTCTTGGGTCAGACCTTGCAGCTCTCTGGCGCCCCCTTATCCTGCTGGTCAAACACGGTATTGACAGAGGATAAGCACGGGTGCAGCTGCTCTAATTTATGTCGACTATTGCGGCACGTGATGTGACAGGACGTATATATACCACCAGTTCCTTCCAGGAACGTATATATACCTCCGACCAGCCACCCTCAAACCACAATATCACATAACTACTGGTATACTGCCACCACCGATCGCTTAACAGGTGGATCGGGTACCTGGTAGGTAACGTGAATCAGCGAGTGAGGAACGTGTTTGCTCGACATAGGACAAGAAGAAAGAAACTGGTAAATAATTAATGATTTACTCCTGAAAGGGGGCAGTGTCTGCAAAATATATACAAGATATTATAAAGGAGACAATTTACATGTATGCATAAACAGTTATTAAAATAAAAGGGATAAGTAATAGCAAAACCTGCTTCACAAGGTGATGGTCTCAGATTCTGTGGGGGGGACGGCTCCCCGGAAATTAGACTTGATTCCTTCACGCAGCGTGTAGTGCATGCGTCTGCGTCCCTGGTTGGAATGGCTTGAAAAATGGCCGATCTGGTTTTTAGCATGCAGCCAAAACTCTGGGGAACACCCCTTATTTACCTTACAAGGGGGCTCGGCTTTGCGAGCCCACCCAGCTGCAGAAGACCTAAAAAATCCTTCAGATTCCATATCTTGGTGTGGGGGGGTCCCACATCCAAGAGGGAGACATCATCTTGACCGTCAGCAATATTCATGAAGATAGATATTAAATATGAAACCTCTATGACGCTCAGAAGCTCAGAATCCATTATCTCAGTTCCCGGTCATTCCTCAGTTATGCAAGTTATACTATTGTAATGGGAAAAAGGTAAGCATTCAAAAAACGTGGTTCCGATGTTTCTGTCAGACCTGTGCGTGATTAAAATTGGCATAAAACGTTTGTACAATTAAACAATGGGATTTTTTGGAGGGATTTTCCGGTTTGTACCAGCGCTTGCCCTGGACTGAGGTTTTATGGCGGGTCATAAAAATTCCTGGTTTGGGGAAAAGCAAAAGTGAGTTCTATGTCTTCACTTACAAACAGATAGGGGGTGGGTTTTTTTTTCTTTTTTAAAACATCTCTCATTTTTTAAAACTCGGGCAAAAATACCTTTTGCCTGACACCTCCCCCTTTTTGACTGCGCTATGGAGGTAGGACCTTCTGGTACTCCTCCAAGCGTATGTCTGGAGGCTCCCCTCGCCGGGACAACCCATCGGCATTGCCATGCTCGCTGCCCCTGCGGTGTTGAACGGTAAAGTCGTACTGCTGGAGGGTGAGGCTCCAGCGTAACAACCTTCCGTTAGCACCTGACATGGTGTGCAGCCAACTCAGGGGGTTGTGGTCAGTCACGACAGTGAAGGGGCGCCCGTACAAGTAAGGCTGTAAGCGGTTGAGGGCCCATACAATGGCCAGGCACTCCTTCTCTATGGTGGAATAGGCCACTTCCCTCGGCAGCAGTTTCCGGCTTAGGTACAACACGGGGTGTTCTTGGTTCCCCGAGTCGACCTGGCTGAGTACAGCACCGAGGCCAAACTCACTGGCGTCGGTCTGTACTAAGAGTGGCCGTGTGCCGTCGACCGCCTTTAGTACAGGAGAGCTGCTCAGGGCAGTCTTCAAAGCCCTAAAGGCCACCTCGCATTCATCCGTCCATTTGACGGAATGGGGTAGGCTCTTCCTGGTGAGGTCTGTCAAGGGCTTCGCAAGGCTACTATAGTCCTGCACAAAGCGTCTATAGTACCCTGCGGTGCCCAAGAAGGACTGCACCTGCTTCTTGGTCCTGGGGGTGGGCCAGGACACGATAGCGTCCACCTTCCCAGGCTCTGGCTTCAGAGTAACCCCATCTCCCGGTGCCCCAGGTAGTGGACCTCGTTCATGCCCATCTGGCACTTTCCCGGCTTGATGGTCAAGCCCGCCTGGTGAATGCGCCCGAGCACCTGCTGCAGATGCTCGAGGTGATCCTCCCAGGTGGGACTGAAGATGGCAATGTCATCCAGGTACGCCACTGCGTACCTCTCCAGTCCCTGGAGCAGGTGGTTGACCATTCGCTGGAACGTGGCAGGGGCATTTTTCATGCCGAAGGGCATGACCGTGGATTCATACAATCCGAAGGGGGTGATAAAGGCAGACTTCTCCTGGGCCCCGGGGCTCAAGGGAATCTGCCAATATCACCGACTCAAATCCATAATGGAGAGATAGCTCGCGCTGGCTAACCGCTCCAGCAGCTCCTCAATGCGTGGCATTGGTTGTGCGTCAGAGGCGGTGATAGCGTTGAGCCCCCTGTAGTCCACACAGAACCGGGTGGTCCGGTCCTTCTTAGGTACCAGGACTACAGGTGAGGCCCACGCGCTCTTGGACCGCTTAATCACCCCCAACTGCAGCATCTCCTCGACCTCCTGGCGCATGACATGATGCACCTCGTCGGAGATTCGATAGGCTGTCCGCCGGAGTGGGGCATGATTCCCGGTGTCCACTTCATGGACCGCCACTTCAGTCCTGCCAGGCAGGTTGGTGAACACTGCTTGGAAGGGTTTCAGCACTGCTTGCATCTGAGACCTCTGGTCTGCGGATAGCAAGTCGCTTAGCTCTACATCCTCTAGGGACCCGCTGGCCTTCGCTTGGGCGAGCATGTCCAAGAGGGGGTCATCCTCCCCATCCTCGGGCAGGTTGCAGACCGGTAGGACGCAGGTTCCACGTTCTTGATGAGCCTTCATCATATTAACGTGAAACGCCTTCCGCCTACCCCGCTCGTGGTCAAGTGTGATCACGTAGGTGACCGGGTTGAGCTGTTGGTGAATGACGTATGGGCCTTCCCAGACCGCCTGAAGCTTGTCCTTTGGTACGGGGACCAGCACCCACACCTTCTGACCCACCTGGTAGGTCCGTTCTCGGGCGTTCTGGTCGTACCAATGCTTCTGGTCAGCCTGGGCTTGCGCCATGTTGTCATGCACCAACTGCGTCAAGGTTTGCATCTTGTCACGGAAGCGCATGACATACTCCACGATGGACACTCCTGGGGAGCTCGGCTCTTCTTCCCAGAATTCCCTTATCAACCCAAGGGGTCCTCGGACACGCCTGCCATACAGGAGCTCAAAGGGGGAAAACCCCGTCGAGGCCTGTGGAACCTCTCTGTAAGCAAATAGCAGGTGTGGGAGGTAACGCTCCCAGTTGCGACCCTGGGTCTCAACCAGCATTTTTAACATCTGTTTGAGGGTACCGTTGAATCGCTCACACAAACCATTGGTCTGTGGGTGATACGCACTCGATACCAGATGCTGCACCTGCATTTTCTTACATAGGGCCTCCATTAAGCGTGACATGAACTGAGTCCCCTGGTCGGTAAGCATCTCCCTGGGAAATCCTACTCGCGAAAAGATGGCCACGAGGGCGTCCGCCACCTTATCCGCCCTAATTGAGGACAGGGCTACTGCCTCCGGATACCGGGTAGCATAGTCTACCACGGTAAGGATGAATCGTTTTCCAGAGCTGCTGGGTATGGCCAGTGGTCCCACAATGTCCACAGCAATCCTCTGGAAAGGCTCCTCTATTACTGGCAAAGAGATCAGGGGGGCTTTGGGGGCCGGCCCTGACTTTCCCACTCTTTGACACGTGGTACAGGATCGACAGTAGTTCACCACATCTGTCCTCATTTTGGGCCAATAAAAGTGGTGAGACAGCCGGGCCTTGGTTTTGCTGACCACCAAGTGTCCAGCGAGTGGAATTTCATGGGCGATCCGCAGCAACTCATCCCTGAATTGGTAGGGGACGACCAGCTGTCTTTCCCTCAGCCACTCCTGTTGGGGTGTACAGGGAACTGTCTCCCGAAACAACCTCCCTTGGTCCCAGAATACCCTCTCCTTATCCGACTCGGAGGTGGGTTTCTCAGCGAGGCTCCTTAACGTCTCTAGGCTAGCATCTGAGTGCAGAGCTGCCTGAAACTCCTGGCTGGAGGAAGCCAGAAGTGAGGTTAAGGCCACGTCCTCACTGGGACCCTCTGGGACCGGCTCTGGGTCCATACCTGATTCAGTTATTCCTCTGTTCGAGGAGGGTCCAGAAGGCAGGGCGTTACTTGCGTTCTGGGCACTCTGACTGCGGGTAACAGCGGCTATATAGGCCGTCTCCCCGGGGAATAACCCCGTCTCATTAGCCTGCGAGGCCATGAGAACTACTTCTCCATCATCCTCCATTACCTCAGGCACAGTGCTACGTATGGGGCAGCTACCATCAGCCAGGTCACCATCTCTTGTGACACTGGTCACTGGCACAGCACCACCTGCTTCATGGTCCCCGTGCCTCTCCCCATTACCCTTGGCACTGACCGTTGCTCCTGCTAGGGGATCCTCAGCAACATCACCCCGCAGAGTGACATGGCTGAGTTCTCCTGCACCTTCCAAAACATCATCATCATCATCATCATCATCATCATCTTCTTCTTCTTCTTCTTCTTCTTCTTCTTCTTCTTCTTCTTCTTCTTCTTCTTCCTTCACCCCACTCCCCACACCCCAATCAATAAAAACCCGGGCAAGGGGCATCGGACGCCCCCAATCCCAGTGACAGTCAGGGTCTTTCCTGGAATAAGCGCTTCAGGGGACACCAGTTCGGGTCGAATGAGGGTTCGTTCGGCCCCCGTGTCCTTGAGGCCTACAGTGAGAGTGTCCCCCGCCCTGACAGACTGAAAGTTTTCACAGGCCCTCCCAACCGGCCCACCCACCAAAAGAACTGAGGCATTAGGCCCTGGGGCCTTGGATGGGGGGTTCTTCCTCTGCTTCTCTGGGCAAGTGGCGCTGAGATGACCAGTCTGGTTGCAGGAATAACACCTGCGGGCATCGGATGCAGGCAGGGCCTTGGCAACGGGAAAAAGGCCTCCGGAAGGTCGGCTGGCAGGGGCAGGGATGGTGGTTGATGGCTTACCCCCTTTCCAGCTGGCGACGACCGGCTTCGCACCTCTGGTCTCCGGTTGGCCTCGTAGGTGTCTGCGATCTGCGCTGCTTTATTGGCATCAGGTGGCTCCCGATCCATCACGAACTGCCGTACCTCGGTCGGACACAGATGCAGGAACTGGTCTTTCACCATCAGGTCCTTTAGCTGCTCAAAGGTGGTCGCTGACAGTCCTTGGATCCACTGCTCAAAGTTGGTTCTGAGCCCGTCTACCACATCACGGTAGGTGTCCTGTGGTCCACGTTGGAGGGTTCTGAATTTTTTCCGGTAAACCTCCGGAGTCAGCTGGTACTTTTTTATCAGGGCCTGCTTGACGGCCTCATAGTCTCCATCCTGCTCTCGAGGGAGGGAAGCAAACACCTCCAAAGCTTTTCCTCGGAGCCCTGGAGTCAAATATCTTGCCCATTGGTCGATGGGCAGCTGATACTGCCTGCAGGCCTTTTCAAAGCCTCGCAGAAATGTGTCCAAGTCCCCATCCTTTTCCATCACAGGGAAGTGCTCAGGACGAGGTTTAAAGCAGCTGGCACTGTTGGACTCACGGGTCTGCGTAGAGGGCGACTCCTTCTGAATCCGGGCTAGCTCCAGCTGGTGTTGTCGGTCAGCTTGGGCTTGTCGCTCAGCAGCCTCTCGGTCAGCTTGGGCTTGTCGCTCAGCCCGCTCCTGGAATTTCAGGATCAGCTCCAGTCGTCCATCATGATTGTCTGTGGCGAGCTCCTCCAAGGCCATCTGCAGGTGGGGGTCCACACTACCCTGGTTGCGGGTATGGCTGGCAATCACCGGTTGGACCCCGGCAGCAGCGCCATCCGGGCCTTGGCTGGCCGCCCCCTCATCAGGGCTCTGCTGTCGGACGGGCTCTGCAGCATCTTGTAACAGTTCAGAAATCATTTGTTCTCTGCTTTTGCCGTGGGGGTCAATGCCTTTGGTTATACATATTCCAGTAAGAGTGTCATTTTTCTGCTGGTGATACCAGGACTCCCCAACTACGACCATGATCACCAAAATAAAAATAGAAAAGAAAAATCGAAGAAGGGTAGGGGTAACTGCTACACATACAGTATTGTCTCAGATCTAATAAACACTGAGTTCAATCTTCAAAACTTTTGTGCAAGTTTTTAGTGAGAGGAATGATTGCTCAAACCAGATCACTAATGTCCTATGATCCCACCGCTTGCCACCAATTTGTCATGAAAACGACACCCACTCTTGGGTCAGACCTTGCAGCTCTCTGGCGCCCCCTTATCCTGCTGGTCAAACACGGTATTGACAGAGGATAAGCACGGGTGCCGCTGCTCTAATTTATGTCGACTATTGCGGCACGTGATGTGACAGGACGTATATATACCACCAGTTCCTTCCAGGAACGTATATATACCTCCGACCAGCCACCCTCAAACCACAATATCACATAACTACTGGTATACTGCCACCACCGATCGCTTAACAGGTGGATCGGGTACCTGGTAGGTAACGTGAATTAGCGAGTGAGGAACGTGTTTGCTCGACATAGCACAATCCAATGTAAGTTTCTCAATCGGTGCATATTAAAGATAGTATGTCTCTTGCTAAATAGCTAGCACCTACTGATGAAAATCAAGGTTGGGTCGTTTGAACATAGTTAAATACTTGAAGAGAAAGAATACGACCATATCAACCCAAGGTTGTAATAAAAATTAACTTTTATTCATAAATAGTATAAAAAGTTACTACATAGTCAATATAGGGCACAGTACAGAAATACGAAAAGACATATAACATGTAGAAAAAACCGTCTCACTGAAGGGACGATGTTACAGCTTGTAGCCCAGGTAACCTTCTTGATATTATGCAGTATTTGCCTTTATTCAACTCTACACCTACCTATTTTCATACTGTGCATCTGATATGATGAAAAGCACAGTCTAGTAGCCCACATATGGCATTCAGATAGTACTGATTATGAGTCCCCCCTGAGGAAATCTTCAAGTACTCTAATACTGCCTGTGACATGCATTACTATATGGATATTATTATGGGTATTTCTCTGTGGCTATCCGATAGTCCTCCTTATTGACATTACAGATGAAGGACTAGATATATATATGTTTTTGCTGTGGTGCTGAGGCCCCCCCCTTCGTTATTTGTGGACCACATCGTCCCTTCAGTGAGACGGTTTTTTCTACATGTTATATGTCTTTTCGTATTTCTGTACTGTGCCCTATATTGACTATGTAGTAACTTTTTATACTATTTATGAATAAAAGTTAATTTTTATTACAACCTTGGGTTGATATGGTCGTATTCTTTCTCTTCAAGTATTCAACATAGGACAAGAAGAAAGAAACTGGTAAATAATTAATGATTTACTCCCAAAAGGGGGCAGTGTTTACAAAATATATACAAGATATTATAAAGGAGACGATTTACATGTATGCATAAACAGTTATTAAAATAAAAGGGATAAGTAATAGCAAAACCTGCTTCACAAGGTGATGGTCTCAGATTCTGTGGGGGGGGCGGCTCCCCGGAAATTAGACTTGATTCCTTCACGCAGCGTGTAGTGCATGCGTCTGCGTCCCTGGTTGGAATGGCTTGAAAAATGGCCGATCTGGTTTTTAGCAAGCAGCCAAAACTCTGGGAAACACCCCTTATTTACCTTACAAGGGGGCTCGGCTTTGCGAGCCCACCCAGCTGCAGAAGACCTAAAAAATCCTTCAGATTCCATATCTTGGTGTGGGGGGGTCCCACATCCAAGAGGGAGACATCATCTTGACCGTCAGCAATATTCATGAAGATGGATATTAAATATGAAACCTCTATGACGCTCAGAATCTCAGAATCCATTATCTCAGTTCCCGGTCATTCCTCAGTTATGCAAGTTATACTATTGTAATGGGAAAAAGGTAAGCATTCAAAAAACGTGGTTCCGATGTTTCTGTCAGACCTGTGCGTGATTAAAATTGGCATAAAACGTATGTACAATTAAACAATGGGATTTTTTGGAGGGATTTTCCGGTTTGTACCAGCGCTTGCCCTGGACTGAGGTTTTATGGCGGGTCATAAAAATTCCTGGTTTGGGGAAAAGCAAAACTGAGTTCTATGTCTTCACTTACAAACAGATAGGGGGTGGGTTTTTTTTTTCTTTTTTAAAACATCTCTCATTTTTTAAAACTCGGTCAAAAATACCTTTTGCCTGACAGGTGAGGTTACAGTAGGTGAGGGCAGAGCTGGTCGTGCAGCGGTATGGTGGAGCGAGGACCCTGCCCGCGAGGGCTCACAATCTACAGGGGATGGGTGAGGATACAGTAGGTGAGGGTAGAGCTGGTCATGCAGCGGTATGGTGGAGTGAGGACCCTGCCCACGAGGGCTCACAGTCTACAGGGGATGGGTGAGGATACAGTAGGTGAGGGCAGAGCTGGCCGTGCAGCGGTATGGTGGAGCAAGGACCCTGCCCGCGAGGGCTCACAATCTACAGGGGATGGGTGAGGATACAGTAGGTGAGGGTAGAGCTGGTCGAGCAGCGGTATGGTGGAGCGAGGACCCTGCCCGCGAGGGCTCACAGTCTACAGGGGATGGGTGAGGATACAGTAGGTGAGGGTAGAGCTGGTCGTGCAGCGGTATGGTGGAGCGAGGACCCTGCCCGCGAGGGCTCACAATCTACAGGGGATGGGTGAGGATACAGTAGGTGAGGGTAGAGCTGGTCGTGCAGCGGTATGGTGGAGCGAGGACCCTGCCCGCGAGGGCTCACAGTCTACAGGGGATGGGTGAGGATACAGTAGGTGAGGGCAGAGCTGGCCGTGCAGCGGTATGGTGGAGCGAGGACCCTGCCCGCGAGGGCTCACAATCTACGAGGGATGGTTGAGGATACAGTAGGTGAGGGTAGAGCTGGTCGTGCAGCGGTATGGTGGAGCGAGGACCCTGCCCGCGAGGGCTCACAGTCTACAGGGGATGGGTGAGGATACAGTAGGTGAGGGTAGAGCTGGTCGAGGAGCTTGGAGCGGTATGGTGGAGCGGGGGTTACTGCAGGTTGTAGGCTTGTCGGAAGAGGTAGGTCTTCAGGTTCCTTTTGAAGGTTTCCACGGTAGGCGACAGTCTGATGTGTTGGGGTAGAGAGTTCCAGAGTAGGGAGGATGCATGGGATTAATCTTATATGCGATTGTGGGAGGAGGAGATAAGAGGGGAGATGAGAAGGAGATCTTGTGAGGATCGGTGGTTGCGATCAGGTAAGTACCGGGAGACTAGGTCACAGATGTATGGAGGAGACAGGTTGTGGATGGCTTTGTATGCCAAGGTTATGGTCTTGAACTTGAGTCTCTGGGTAATGGGGAGCCAGTGCAGGTATTGACAGAGAGGAGAGGCCGGGGAATAGCGGGGGGACAGGTGGATTAGTCGGGCAGCAAAGTTTAGGATAGATTGGAGGGGTGCGAGAGTGTTAGAGGGGAGGCCGCAGAGCAGGAGGTTGCAGTAGTCAAGGCGGGAGATGATGAGGGCATGCACTAGTGTTTTTGCAGATTCATGGTTGAGGAATGTGCGGATCCGGGAGATATTTTTGAGTTGGAGTCGGCAGGAAGTGGAAAGGGCTTGGATATGTGGTGTGAAGGAGAGTTCCGAGTCCAGGGTTACCCCAAGGCAGCGAGCTTGTGGGACTGGGGAGAGTGGACAGCCATTGACTTTGATGGATAGGTCAGTTGGGGGGGTTGAGTGAGATGGTGGAAAGATGATGAATTCTGTTTTGTCCATGTTAAGTTTTAGAAATCTGCCAGAGAAGAAGGATGAGATGGCGGACAGACATTGTGGGATTGTGGTTAGTAAGGAGGAGATATCAGGTCCGGAGAGGTAGATCTGTGTGTCATCAGCATAGAGGTGATACTGAAAGCCATGGGACTCTATGAGCAGTCCTAGGCCAAAGGTGTAGATGGAGAAGAGCAGGGGTCCTAGGACAGAACCTTGGGGGACACCGACAGATAGGGGGCGAGATGAGGAGGTGGTGTGTGAGTGGGAGACACTGAATGTCCTGTCTGTTAAGTATGAGGAGATCCAAGATAGGGCCAAGTCTGTGGTGCCGAGACATGAGAGCGTCTGTAGGAATAGAGAATGGTCCACTGTGTCGAAGGCAGATGACAAGTCCAGGAGGAGGAGGACAGAGCAGTGTCGCTTGGATTTGGCGGTTAGTAGGTCGTTGGTGACTTTAGTTAGGGCAGTTTCAGTGAAGTGGTGCTGTCGGAAGCCAGATTGGAGGCGGTCAAAGAGTGAGCAGGAGGAGAGGTGGGAGGACAGCTCAGAATGGACATGTTGTTCCAGTAGTTTTGAGGCTTAGGGGAGAAATGATATGGGGTGATAGCTAGTCAGAGAGGATAGGTCAAGGGATGGCTTTTTGAGGATGGGTGTGATCGAGGCATGTTTGAAGCATGAGGGGAAGACACTGGTTGTTAGTGACAGGTTGAAAAGGTGGGTTAGGGTTGGGATGAGGATAGTGGAAAGGTTAGGGATGAGGTGGGACGGGATAGGGTCAAGTTCGCAGGTGGTGAGATGTGATTTGGAGAGTAAAGAGGAGAGTTGATCTTCCGTAATGGTGGAGAAGCTGTTTTTGGAGGAGAGGGATTGAGTAGATATGAGAAGGGGCTGTGGGGACTTTAGGCAAAAGCTATGTCTGATATTATCAATCTTCTGCTTGAAGAATGTGGCAAAGTCTTCAGCTGAGATGAGAGGAGAGGGAGGAGGTGCTGGGGGACGGAGGAGAGAATTGAAAGTTTTGAATAGCTGTTTAGGGTTGTGAGACAGGGAGGATATGAGAGATGAGAAGTAGGTCTGTTTTGCTGCAGTGAATGTGGACTTGAAGGTAGCGAGGGACTGTTTGAATGCGATGAAGTGCTCGTTAGAGTGGGACCTTTTCCATTTCTGCTCAGCAACCCTAGAGGCGCTTCGCAGCTGTATAATGCGTTATGTGCTTTGTGTAACAAGTGCACTGCAAACGACATCTCATTACTAATCCATTGTTATTTCCTGCAGAGTCTACAGGAGCCTACAGATCTCACATCATTATTGCAGTCACTGCGATTACCATCACCATCATTGTCCTCATCACTGCACTGTGTTACTACAAGAAGAGTAAGTACATTATCCACCTGCTGTATGCTCCCCTGCACTATATATATATATATATATATATATATATATATATATATATATACAGTACAGACCAAAAGTTTGGACACACATTCTCATTTAAAGATTTTTCTGTATTTTCATGACTATGAAAATTGTACATTCACACTGAAGGCAACAAAACTATGAATTACCACATGTGGAATTATATACTTAAAAAAGTGTGAAACAACTGAAAATATGTCTTATATTCTAGGGTCTTCACAGTAGCCACCTTTTGCTTTGATGACTGCTTTGCACACTCTTGGCATTCTCTTGATGAGCTTCAAGAGGTAGTCACCGGAAATGGTCTTCACTTCACAGGTGTGCCCTGTCAGGTTTAATAAGAGGGATTTCTTGCCTTATAAATGGGGTTGGGACCATCAGTTGTGTTGTGCAGAAATCTGGTGGATACACAGCTGATAGTCCTACTGAATAGACTGTTAGCATTTGTATTATGGCAAGAATAAAGCAGCTAAGTAAAGAAAAACGAGTGGCCATCATTACTTTCAGAAAAATTGGGAAAACTTCGAAAGTGTCCCTAAGTGCAGTTGCAAAAACCATCAAGTGCTACAAAGAAACTGGCTCACATGAGGACCACCCCAGGAAAGGAAGACCAAGAGTCACCTCTGCTTCTGAGGATAAGTTTATCCGAGTCACCAGCCTCAGAAATCGCAGGTTAACAGCAGCTCAGATTAGAGACCAGGTCAATGCCACACAGAGTTCTAGCAGCAGACACATCTCTTCAACAAATGTTAAGAGGAGACTTTGTGCAGCAGGCCTTCATGGTAAAAGAGCTGCTAGGAAACCACTGCTAAGGACAGGCAACAAGCAGAAGAGACTTGTTTGGGCTAAAGAACACAAGGAATGGACATTAGACCCGTGGAAATCTGTGCTTTGGTCTGATGAGTCAAAATTTGAGATCTTTGGTTCCAACCACCGTGTCTTTGTGCGACGCAGAAAAGGTGAACGGATGGACTCTACATGCCTGGTTCCCACCGTGAAGCATGGAGGAGGAGGTGTGATGGTGTGGGGGGCTTTGCTGGTGACACTGTTGGGGATTTATTCAAAATTGAAGGCATACTGAACCAGCATGGCTACCACAGCATCTTGCAGCGGCATGCTATTCCATCCGGTTTGCGTTTAGTTGGACCATCATTTATTCTTCAACAGGACAATGACCCCAAACACCTCCAGGCTGTGTAAGGGCTATTTGACCAAGAAGGAGAGTGATGGGGTGCTACGCCAGATGACCTGGCCTCCACAGTCACCAGACCTGAACCCAATCGAGATGGTTTGGGGTGAGCTGGACCGCAGAGTGAAGGCAAAAGGGCCAACAAGTGCTAAGCATCTCTGGGAACTCCTTCAAGATTGTTGGAAGACCATTTCCGGTGACAACCTCTTGAAGCTCATCAAGAGAATGCCAAGAATGTGCAAAGCAGTCATCAAAGCAAAAGGTGGCTACTGTGAAGACCCTAGAATATAAGACATATTTTCAGTTGTTTCACACTTTTTTGTTAAGTATATAATTCCACATGTGGTAATTCATAGTTTTGATGCCTTCAGTGTGAATGTACAATTTTCATAGTCATGAAAATACAGAAAAATCTTTAAATGAGAAGGTGTGTCCAAACTTTTGGTCTGTACTGTATATATATATTCAGCTCTGTGCAAAATGCAGAGTCAGAAGCTTCAGACATAGAAGGGTTAACAGGTTTTTTATATCAATTACAAAATAACAAATTAATGGAGAGAAGCGTGACTCTCATCAGTATCTGGTGACCGCCCGTCGCCTCCATCATCAGTATCTGGTGACCGCCCGTCACCTCCATCATCAGTATTTTGTGACCGCCCGTCGTCTCCATCACTTCTTCTCATCACTTGTACACAGGTGATGAAGGATCTCGGCAGGAGGTTGTGCCAAACATCTTGGAGACCTGACCCCAGATCTTCTTTGTATGAGGCTTGTGCGGATCCTTCGGTCTCTTCATGTGATCCCAGACAGACGGGATGATGGGAGATCTGGGATCTGTGTGGCCGGATCATCACCTCCAGGACTCCTCGCTATTAATGGCATTGGCTGGATGCTTGGGGTCGTTGTCCGTCTGCAGAGTTCTTAAAGAAGCACTCCTCGTCCTCGTCCTCCCATCAGCGTTTTTCTCCTCTTACTATATAGCACTCATCATATTATACAGCACTGTGTACTTACAATTGCTCATTTTCCTTTCTACCCGGCTGATCCTTCTCTTTTCTCTGCTCTATTTAGAATCATGAAGTCTCTTGTCCCTGCATTTATCATCCCTCACTTCACCCCCTGACCCAGCTGCTCCCTCCCCTACCAGGGACTTTTGCAGTGACTGATGACTCATACAGGGAAGAGACCTCCTGGTGCTGCATAGAGTTAAGAAGGATTCAGCTCAGGTGATGTCATAGACCTAATGGAAAGGAGAAGAATTATCTGGGTAGAAAGGAAGAATGAGCAATTGTGAGTGTAGAGTGCTGTGTAATATGATGAGTGCGACATAGTGAGAGGATAATCACTGATGGGAGGAGGAGGAGGATAGTCACTGTGATAAAGTAAGAGGATAATCACTGATGGGAGGAGGAGGAGGATAGTCACTGTGATAAAGTAAGAGGATAATCACTGATGGGAGGAGGAGGAGGATAGTCACTGTGATAAAGTAAGAGGATAATCACTGATGGGAGGAGGAGGAGGATAGTCACTGTGATAAAGTAAGAGGATAATCACTGATGGGAGGAGGAGGAGGATAGTCACTGTGATAAAGTAAGAGGATAATCACTGATGGGAGGAGGAGGAGGATAGTCACTGTGATAAAGTAAGAGGATAATCACTGATGGGAGGAGGAGGATAGTCACTGTGATAAAGTAAGAGGATAATCACTGATGGGAGGAGGAGGATAGTCACTGATAAAGTAAGAGGATAATCACTGATGGGAGGAGGAGGAGGATAGTCACTGTGATAAAGTAAGAGGATAATCACTGATGGGAGGAGGAGGAGGATAGTCACTGTGATAAAGTAAGAGGATAATCACTGATGGGAGGAGGAGGAGGATAGTCACTGTGATAAAGTAAGAGGATAATCACTGATGGGAGGAGGAGGAGGATAGTCACTGTGATAAAGTAAGAGGATAATCACTGATGGGAGGAGGAGGATAGTCACTGTGATAAAGTAAGAGGATAATCACTGATGGGAGGAGGAGGATAGTCACTGATAAAGTAAGAGGATAATCACTGATGGGAGGAGGAGGAGGATAGTCACTGTGATAAAGTAAGAGGATAATCACTGATGGGAGGAGGAGGAGGATAGTCACTGTGATAAAGTAAGAGGATAATCACTGATGGGAGGAGGAGGAGGATAGTCACTGTGATAAAGTAAGAGGATAATCACTGATGGGTGGAGGAGGATAGTCACTGTGATAAATAAGAGGATAATCACTGATGGGAGGAGGAGGAGGATAGTCACTGTGATAAAGTAAGAGGATAATCACTGATGGGAGGAGGAGGAGGATAGTCACTGTGATAAAGTAAGAGGATAATCACTGATGGGAGGAGGAGGAGGATAGTCACTGTGATAAAGTAAGAGGATAATCACTGATGGGAGGAGGAGGAGGATAGTCACTGTGATAAAGTAAGAGGATAATCACTGATGGGTGGAGGAGGAGGATAGTCACTGTGATAAAATAAGAGGATAATCACTGATAGGAGGAGGAGGAGGATAGTCACTGTGATAAAGTAAGAGGATAATCACTGATGGGAGGAGGAGGATAGTCACTGTGATAAAGTAAGAGGATAATCACTGATGGGAGGAGGAGGATAGTCACTGTGATAAAGCAAGAGGATAATCACTGATGGGAGGAGGAGGATAGTCACTGATAAAGTAAGAGGATAATCACTGATGGGAGGAGGAGGAGGATAGTCACTGTGATAAAGTAAGAGGATAATCACTGATGGGAGGAGGAGGAGGATAGTCACTGATAAAGTAAGAGGATAATCACTGATGGGAGGAGGAGGAGGATAGTCACTGTGATAAAGTAAGAGGATAATCACTGATGGGAGGAGGAGGAGGATAGTCACTGTGATAAAGTAAGAGGATAATCACTGATGGGAGGAGGAGGAGGATAGTCACTGTGATAAAGTAAGAGGATAATCACTGATGGGAGGAGGAGGATAGTCACTGTGATAAAGTAAGAGGATAATCACTGATGGGAGGAGGAGGAGGATAGTCACTGTGATAAAGTAAGAGGATAATCACTGATGGGTGGAGGAGGATAGTCACTGTGATAAAATAAGAGGATAATCACTGATGGGAGGAGAAGGAGGATAGTCACTGTGATAAAGTAAGAGGATAATCACTGATGGGAGGAGGAGGAGGATAGTCACTGTGATAAAGTAAGAGGATAATCACTGATGGGAGGAGGAGGAGGATGGTCACTGTGATAAAGTAAGAGGATAATCACTGATGGGAGGAGGAGGAGGATAGTCACTGTGATAAAGTAAGAGGATAATCACTGATGGGAGGAGGAGGAGGATAGTCACTGTGATAAAGTAAGAGGATAATCACTGATGGGAGGAGGATAGTCACTGTGATAAAGTAAGAGGATAATCACTGATGGGAGGAGGAGGAGGATAGTCACTGTGATAAAGTAAGAGGATAATCACTGATGGGAGGAGGAGGATAGTCACTGTGATAAAGTAAGAGGATAATCACTGATAGGAGGAGGAGGATAGTCACTGTGATAAAGTAAGAGGATAATCACTGATGGGAGGCGGAGGATAGTCACTGATAAAGTAAGAGGATAATCACTGATGGGAGGAGGAGGAGGATAGTCACTGTGATAAAGTAAGAGGATAATCACTGATGGGAGGAGGAGGATAGTCACTGTGATAAAGTAAGAGGATAATCACTGATGGGAGGAGGAGGAGGATAGTCACTGTGATAAAGTAAGAGGATAATCACTGATGGGTGGAGGAGGATAGTCACTGTGATAAATAAGAGGATAATCACTGATGGGAGGAGGAGGAGGATAGTCACTGTGATAAAGTAAGAGGATAATCACTGATGGGAGGAGGAGGAGGATAGTCACTGTGAAAAAGTAAGAGGATAATCACTGATGGGAGGAGGAGGAGGATAGTCACTGTGATAAAGTAAGAGGATAATCACTGATGGGAGGAGGAGGAGGATAGTCACTGTGATAAAGTAAGAGGATAATCACTGATGGGTGGAGGAGGAGGATAGTCACTGTGATAAAATAAGAGGATAATCACTGATAGGAGAAGGAGGAGGATAGTCACTGTGATAAAGTAAGAGGATAATCACTGATGGGAGGAGGAGGATAGTCACTGTGATAAAGTAAGAGGATAATCACTGATGGGAGGAGGAGGATAGTCACTGTGATAAAGTAAGAGGATAATCACTGATGGGAGGAGGAGGAGGATAGTCACTGATAAAGTAAGAGGATAATCACTGATGGGAGGAGGAGGAGGATAGTCACTGTGATAAAGTAAGAGGATAATCACTGATGGGAGGAGGAGGAGGATAGTCACTGATAAAGTAAGAGGATAATCACTGATGGGAGGAGGAGGAGGATAGTCACTGTGATAAAGTAAGAGGATAATCACTGATGGGAGGAGGAGGAGGATAGTCACTGTGATAAAGTAAGAGGATAATCACTGATGGGAGGAGGAGGAGGATAGTCACTGTGATAAAGTAAGAGGATAATCACTGATGGGAGGAGGAGGATAGTCACTGTGATAAAGTAAGAGGATAATCACTGATGGGAGGAGGAGGAGGATAGTCACTGTGATAAAGTAAGAGGATAATCACTGATGGGTGGAGGAGGATAGTCACTGTGATAAAATAAGAGGATAATCACTGATGGGAGGAGGAGGAGGATAGTCACTGTGATAAAGTAAGAGGATAATCACTGATGGGAGGAGGAGGAGGATAGTCACTGTGATAAAGTAAGAGGATAATCACTGATGGGAGGAGGAGGAGGATAGTCACTGTGATAAAGTAAGAGGATAATCACTGATGGGAGGAGGAGGACAGTCACTGTGATGGGAGGAGGAGGAGGATAGTCACTGTGATGGGAGGAGGAGGATAGTCACTGTGATGGGAGGAGAAGGAGGATAGTCACTGTGATAGGAGGAGGAGGATAATCACTGATGGGAGGAGGAGGAGGATAGTCACTGTGATAAAGTAAGAGGATAATCACTGATGGGAGGAGGAGGAGGATAGTCACTGTGATAAAGTAAGAGGATAATCACTGATGGGAGGAGGAGGATAGTCACTGTGATAAAGTAAGAGGATAATCACTGATAGGAGGAGGAGGATAGTCACTGTGATAAAGTAAGAGGATAATCACTGATGGGAGGAGGAGGATAGTCACTGATAAAGTAAGAGGATAATCACTGATGGGAGGAGGAGGAGGAGGATAGTCACTGTGATAAAGTAAGAGGATAATCACTGATGGGAGGAGGAGGAGGATAGTCACTGTGATAAAGTAAGAGGATAATCACTGATGGGAGGAGGAGGATAGTCACTGTGATAAAGTAAGAGGATAATCACTGATAGGAGGAGGAGGATAGTCACTGTGATAAAGTAAGAGGATAATCACTGATGGGAGGAGGAGGATAGTCACTGTGATAAAGTAAGAGGATAATCACTGATGGGAGGAGGAGGAGGATAGTCACTGTGATAAAGTAAGAGGATAATCACTGATGGGTGGAGGAGGATAGTCACTGTGATAAATAAGAGGATAATCACTGATGGGAGGAGGAGGAGGATAGTCACTGTGATAAAGTAAGAGGATAATCACTGATGGGAGGAGGAGGAGGATAGTCACTGTGATAAAGTAAGAGGATAATCACTGATGGGAGGAGGAGGAGGATAGTCACTGTGATAAAGTAAGAGGATAATCACTGATGGGAGGAGGAGGATAGTCACTGTGATAAAGTAAGAGGATAATCACTGATGGGTGGAGGAGGAGGATAGTCACTGTGATAAAATAAGAGGATAATCACTGATAGGAGGAGGAGGAGGATAGTCACTGTGATAAAGTAAGAGGATAATCACTGATGGGAGGAGGAGGATAGTCACTGTGATAAAGTAAGAGGATAATCACTGATGGGAGGAGGAGGATAGTCACTGTGATAAAGCAAGAGGATAATCACTGATGGGAGGAGGAGGAGGATAGTCACTGATAAAGTAAGAGGATAATCACTGATGGGAGGAGGAGGAGGATAGTCACTGTGATAAAGTAAGAGGATAATCACTGATGGGAGGAGGAGGAGGATAGTCACTGATAAAGTAAGAGGATAATCACTGATGGGAGGAGGAGGAGGATAGTCACTGTGATAAAGTAAGAGGATAATCACTGATGGGAGGAGGAGGAGGATAGTCACTGTGATAAAGTAAGAGGATAATCACTGATGGGAGGAGGAGGAGGATAGTCACTGTGATAAAGTAAGAGGATAATCACTGATGGGAGGAGGAGGATAGTCACTGTGATAAAGTAAGAGGATAATCACTGATGGGAGGAGGAGGAGGATAGTCACTGTGATAAAGTAAGAGGATAATCACTGATGGGTGGAGGAGGATAGTCACTGTGATAAAATAAGAGGATAATCACTGATGGGAGGAGGAGGAGGATAGTCACTGTGATAAAGTAAGAGGATAATCACTGATGGGAGGAGGAGGAGGATAGTCACTGTGATAAAGTAAGAGGATAATCACTGATGGGAGGAGGAGGAGGATAGTCACTGTGATAAAGTAAGAGGATAATCACTGATGGGAGGAGGAGGACAGTCACTGTGATGGGAGGAGGAGGAGGATAGTCACTGTGATGGGAGGAGTAGGATAGTCACTGTGATGGGAGGAGAAGGAGGATAGTCACTGTGATAGGAGGAGGAGGATAATCACTGATGAGAGGAGGAGGAGGATAGTCACTGTGATAAAGTAAGAGAATAATCACTGATGGGAGGAGGAGGATAGTCACTGTGATAAAGTAAGAGGATAATCACTGATGGGAGGAGGAGGATAGTCACTGTGATAAAGTAAGTGGATAATCACTGATAGGAGGAGGAGGAGGATAGTCACGGTGATAAAGTAAGAGGATAATCACTGATGGGAGGAGGATAGTCACTGTGATAAAGTAATAGGATAATCACTGATGGGAGGAGGAGGATAGTCACTGCGATAAAGTAAGAGGATAATCACTGATGGGAGGAGGAGGATTGTCACAGTGATAAAGTAAGAGGATAATCACTGATAGGAGGAGGAGGAGGATAGTCACGGTGATAAAGTAAGAGGATAATCACTGATAGGAGGATGAGGAGGATAGTCATGGTGATAAAGTAAGAGGATAATCACTGATGGGAGGAGGAGGAGGATAGTCACTGCGATAAAGTAAGAGGATAATCACTGATGGGAGGAGGAGGATAGTCAAAGTGATAAAGTAAGAGGATAATCACTGATGGGAGGAGGAGGTGGATAGTCATTGTGATGGGAGGAGGAGGATAGTGACTGTGATGGGAGGATAGTCACTGTGATAGGAGGAGAAGGATAATCACTGTGATGAGAGGAGGAGGAGGATAGTCACTGTGATGGGAGGAGGAGGATAGTCGCTGTGATGGGAGGGGAAGTATAGTCATTGTGATGGGAGGAGGAGGATAGTCACTGCGATATAGTAATAAGATAATCACTGTGATGGGAGGAGGAGGAAGATAGTCAATGTGTGGGAGGAGGAGGAGAATAGTTACTGTGATATAGTAATAGGATAGTCACTGTGATGGGAGGAGGTCACTGTGATGGCCGCAGGAGGATAGTGATTGTGATATAGTAGTAGGATAATCACTGTGATGAGAGGAGGAGGATAGTCACTGTGATGGGAGGAGGAGGATAGTCACTGTGATGGGAGGAGTAGGAGAATAGTCACAGTGATGGGAGAAGGAGAATGATCACGGTAATGGGAGGAGGATAGTCACTGTCATGGGAGGAGGAGGAGAATAGTAACTGCGATGGGAGGAGGAGGATAGTCACTGTGATGGGAGGAGGAGGAGGATAGTCACTGTTATGGGAGGAGGAAGATAGTTACTGTGATGGGAGGAGGAGGAAGATCACTGTGATGGGAGGAGGAGGATAGTCACTGTAATGGGAGGAGGAGGATCACTGTGATGGGAGGAGGATAGTCACTGTGATGGGAGGTGGAGGAGGATAGTCACTGTGATATAGTAAGAGGATAATCACTGTGATGGGAGGAGGAGGATGATCACTGTGATGGGAGGAGGATAATCACTGTGATGGGAGAAGGAGGATAGTCACTGATGGCAGGAGGAGGAGCATAGTCACTGTGATGGGAGGAGGAGGATGATCACTGTGATGGGAGGAGGAGGATAGTCACTGTGATGGGAGGGGAAGGATAGTCATTGTGATGGGAGGAGGAGGATAGTCACTGCAATATAGTAATAAGATAATCACTGTGATGGGAGGAGGAGGAAGATAGTCACTGTGTGGGAGGAGGAGGAGAATAGTTACTGTGATATAGTAATAGGATAGTCACTGTGATGGGAGGAGGTCACTGTGATGGCCGCAGGAGGATAGTGATTGTGATATAGTAGTAGGATAATCACTGTGATGGGAGGAGGAGGATAGTCACTGTGATGGGAGGAGGAGGATAGTCACTGTGATGGGAGGAGTAGGAGAATAGTCACAGTGATGGGAGAAGGAGAATGATCACGGTAATGGGAGGAGGATAGTCATTGTGATGGGAGGAGGAGGAGAATAGTCACTGCGATGGGAGGAGGAGGATAGTCACTGTGATGGGAGGAGGAGGAGGATAGTCACTGTTATGGGAGGAGGAAGATAGTTACTGTGATGGGAGGAGGAGGAAGATCACTGTGATGGGAGGAGGAGGATAGTCACTGTGATGGGAGGAGGAGGATCACTGTGATGGGAGGAGGATAGTCACTGTGATGGGAGGTGGAGGAGGATAGTCACTGTGATATAGTAAGAGGATAATCACTGTGATGGGAGGAGGAGGATGATCACTGTGATGGGAGGAGGATAATCACTGTGATGGGAGAAGGAGGATAGTCACTGATGGCAGGAGGAGGAGCATAGTCACTGTGATGGAAGGAGGAGGATGATCACTGTGATGGGAGGAGGATAGTCACTGTGATATAGTAAGAGGATAATCACTGTGATGAGAGGAGGAGGAGGATAGTCACTGTGATGGGAGGAGGAGGATAGTCACTGTGATGGGAGGAGGATGATGATCACTGTGATGGGAGGAGCAGGATCACTGTAATGGGAGGAGGAGGATAGTCACTGTGATGGGAGGATGAGGATGATCACTGTGATAGGAGGAGGATAGTCACTGTGATGGGAGGAGGAGGAGGATGGTCACTGTGATATAGTAAGAGGATAATCACTGTGATGGGAGGAGGAGCAGGATAGTCACTGTGATAGGAGGAGGAGGAAGATAGTCACTGTGATGGGAGGAGGAGGATAGTCACTGTGATGGGAGGAAGAGGATGATCACTGTGATGGGAGGAGGAGGAGGATGGTCACTGTGATGGGAGGAGGATGATGATCACTGTGATGGGAAGAGGATCACTGTGATGGGAGGAGGAGGATAGTCACTGTGATAAAGTAAGTGGATAATCACTGATAGGAGGAGGAGGAGGATAGTCACGGTGATAAAGTAAGAGGATAATCACTGATGGGAGGAGGAGGAGGAGGATAGTCACTGTGATAAAGTAATAGGATAATCACTGATGGGAGGAGGAGGATAGTCACTGCGATAAAGTAAGAGGATAATCACTGATGGGAGGAGGAGGATAGTCACAGTGATAAAGTAAGAGGATAATCACTGATGGGAGGAGGAGGAGGATAGTCACTGTGATGGGAGGAGGAGGATAGTCCCTGTGATGGGAGGAGGATAGTCACTGTGATAGGAGGAGAAGGATAATCACTGTGATGAGAGGAGGAGGAGGATAGTCACTGTGATGGGAGGGGAAGGATAGTCATTGTGATGGGAGGAGGAGGATAGTCACTGCGATATAGTAATAAGATAATCACTGTGATGGGAGGAGGAGGAAGATAGTCACTGTGTGGGAGGAGGAGGAGAATAGTTACTGTGATATAGTAATAGGATAGTCACTGTGATGGGAGGAGGTCACTGTGATGGCCGCAGGAGGATAGTGATTGTGATATAGTAGTAGGATAATCACTGTGATGGGAGGAGGAGGATAGTCACTGTGATGGGAGGAGGAGGATAGTCACTGTGATGGGAGGAGTAGGAGAATAGTCACAGTGATGGGAGAAGGAGAATGATCACGGTGATGGGAGGAGGATAGTCATTGTGATGGGAGGAGGAGGAGAATAGTCACTGCGATGGGAGGAGGAGGATAGTCACTGTGATGGGAGGAGGAGGAGGATAGTCACTGTTATGGGAGGAGGAAGATAGTTACTGTGATGGGAGGAGGAGGAAGATCACTGTGATGGGAGGAGGAAGATAGTCACTGTGATGGGAGGAGGAGGATCACTGTGATGGGAGGAGGATAGTCACTGTGATGGGAGGTGGAGGAGGATAGTCACTGTGATATAGTAAGAGGATGATCACTGTGATGGGAGGAGGAGGAGGATAGTCACAGTGATGGGAGGAGGATAGTCACTGTTATGGGAGGAGGAGGAGGATAGTCACTGTGATGGGAGGAGGAGGGTAGTCACTGTGATGGGAGGAGGAGGATAGTCACAGTGATGGGAGGAGGAGGATAGTCACTGTTATAGGAGGAGGAGGAGGATAGTCACTGTGATATAGTAATAGGATAATCACTGTGATGGGAGGAGGAGGAGGATAGTCACTGTGATGGGAGGAGGAGGAGGATAGTCACAGTGATGGGAGGAGGAGGATGATTACTGTGATGGGAGGAGGAGGATAATCACTGTGATGGGAGGAGGAGGATAGTCACTGTGATGGGAGGAGGAGGATAGTCACTGTGATGGGAGGAGGAGGATAGTCACTGTGATGGGAGGAGGAGGAGGATAGTAACAGTGATGGGAGGAGGATAGTCACTGTGAGGGGAGGAGGAGGATGATCACTGTGATGGGAGGAGGAGGATAGTCACTCTGATGGGAGGAGGAGGATAGTCACTGTGATGGGAGGAGGAGGATAGTCACTGTGATGGGAGGAGGAGGATAGTCACTGTGATGGGAGGAGGAGGAGGATAGTCACAGTGATGGGAGGAGGAGGATAGTCACTGTGATGGGAGGAGGAGGATAGTCACTGTGATGGGAGGAGGAGGATAGTCACTGTGATGGGAGGAGGAGGATAGTCACTGTGATGGGAGGAGGAGGAGGATAGTCACAGTGATGGGAGGAGGAGGATAGTCACTGTGATGGGAGGAGGAGGAGGAGGATAGTAACAGTGACGGGAGGAGGATAGTCACTGTGAGGGGAGGAGGAGGATGATCACTGTGATGGGAGGAGGAGGATAGTCACTCTGATGGGAGGAGGAGGATAGTCACTGTGATGGGAGGAGGAGGATAGTCACTGTGATGGGAGGAGGAGGATAGTCACTGTGATGGGAGGAGGAGGATAGTCACTGTGATGGGAGGAGGAGGAGGATAGTCACAGTGATGGGAGGAGGAGGATAGTCACTGTGATGGGAGGAGGAGGATAGTCACTGTGATGGGAGGAGGAGGATAGTCACTGTGATGGGAGGAGGAGGAGGATAGTCACTGTGATGGGAGGAGGAGGATAGTCACTGTGATGGTAGGAGGATAGTCACTGTGATGGGAGGAGGAGGATGATCACTGTGATGGGAGGAGGAGGATAGTCACTGTGATGGGAGGAGGATAGTCACTGTGATGGGAGGAGGAGGATGATCACTGTGATGGGAGGAGGAGGAGGATAGTCACTGTGATGGGAGGAGGAGGATAGTCACTGTGATGGGAGGAGGCGGAGGATAGTCACTGTGATGGGAGGAGGAGGATAGTCACTGTGATGGTAGGAGGATAGTCACTGTGATGGGAGGAGGAGGATGATCACTGTGATGGGAGGAGGAGGATAGTCACTGTGATGGGAGGAGGATAGTCACTGTGATGGGAGGAGGAGGATAGTCACAGTGATGGGAGGAGGATAGTCACTGTGATGGGAGGAGGAGGATAGTCACTGTGATGGGAGGAGGAGGAGGATAGTCACTGTGATGGGAGGAGGAGGATGATCACTGTGATATAGTAAGAGGATAATCACTGTGATGGGAGGAGGAGGAGGATAGTCACTGTGATGGGAGGAGGAGGATAGTCACAGTGATGGGAGGAGGATAGTCACTGTGATGGGAGGAGGAGGAGGATAGTCACTGTGATGGGAGGAGGATAGTCACTGTGATGGGAGGAGGATAGTCACTGTGATGGGAGGAGGAGGATAGTCACTGTGATGGGAGGAGGAGGAGGATAGTCACTGTGATGGGAGGAGGAGGAGGATAGTCACAGTGATGGGAGGAGGAGGATAGTCACTGTGATGGGAGGAGGAGGATAGTCACTGTGATGGGAGGAGGAGGATAGTCACTGTGATGGGAGGAGGAGGAGGATAGTCACAGTGATGGGAGGAGGAGGATAGTCACTGTGATGGGAGGAGGAGGATAGTCACTGTGATGGGAGGAGGAGGATAGTCACTGTGATGGGAGGAGGAGGATAGTCACTGTGATGGGAGGAGGAGGAGGAGGATAGTCACTGTGATGGGAGGAGGAGGATAGTCACTGTGATGGTAGGAGGATAGTCACTGTGATGGGAGGAGGAGGATGATCACTGTGATGGGAGGCGGAGGATAGTCACTGTGATGGGAGGAGGATAGTCACTGTGATGGGAGGAGGAGGATGATCACTGTGATGGGAGGAGGAGGAGGATAGTCACTGTGATGGGAGGAGGAGGATAGTCACTGTGATGGGAGGAGGAGGAGGATAGTCACTGTGATGGGAGGAGGAGGATAGTCACTGTGATGGTAGGAGGATAGTCACTGTGATGGGAGGAGGAGGATGATCACTGTGATGGGAGGAGGAGGATAGTCACTGTGATGGGAGGAGGATAGTCACTGTGATGGGAGGAGGAGGATAGTCACAGTGATGGGAGGAGGATAGTCACTGTGATGGGAGGAGGAGGATAGTCACTGTGATGGGAGGAGGAGGAGGATAGTCACTGTGATGGGAGGAGGAGGATGATCACTGTGATATAGTAAGAGGATAATCACTGTGATGGGAGGAGGAGGAGGATAGTCACTGTGATGGGAGGAGGAGGATAGTCACAGTGATGGGAGGAGGATAGTCACTGTGATGGGAGGAGGAGGATGATCACTGTGATGGGAGGAGGAGGATAGTCACTGTGATGGGAGGAGGATAGTCACTGTGATGGGAGGAGGAGGATGATCACTGTGATGGGAGGAGGAGGAGGATAGTCACTGTGATGGGAGGAGGAGGATAGTCACTGTGATGGGAGGAGGAGGATAGTCACTGTGATGGTAGGAGGATAGTCACTGTGATGGGAGGAGGAGGATGATCACTGTGATGGGAGGAGGAGGATGATCACTGTGATGGGAGGAGGAGGATAGTCACTGTGATGGGAGGAGGATAGTCACTGTGATGGGAGGAGGAGGATAGTCACAGTGATGGGAGGAGGATAGTCACTGTGATGGGAGGAGGAGGATAGTCACTGTGATGGGAGGAGGAGGAGGATAGTCACTGTGATGGGAGGAGGAGGATGATCACTGTGATATAGTAAGAGGATAATCACTGTGATGGGAGGAGGAGGAGGATAGTCACTGTGATGGGAGGAGGAGGATAGTCACAGTGATGGGAGGAGGATAGTCACTGTGATGGGAGGAGGAGGAGGATAGTCACTGTGATGGGAGGAGGATAGTCACTGTGATGGGAGGAGGATAGTCACTGTGATGGGAGGAGGAGGATAGTCACTGTGATGGGAGGAGGAGGAGGATAGTCACTGTGATGGGAGGAGGATAGTCACTGTGATGGGAGGAGGATAGTCACTGTGATGGGAAGAGGAGGAGGATAGTCACTGTGATGGGAGGAGGATAGTCACTGTGATGGGAGGAGGATAGTCACTGTGATGGGAAGAGGATAGTCACTGTGATGGGGGGAGGAGCGCTGCGGTCAGTTATCAGTCATCCCCTGGCGTCCGTGCCCACCTGCAGCTCACAGACAGTAGTAACTCACGTTCCTTTTTGAGGGTCTTTCCGGGATGACTTGTATTTGTCGGTGGTCCCATCTTGGGAACATTCAGCCTAATGAGTAACTGAAAAAATAGAAAAGTCGATAAATTCTGTTGTTTTGTGAAATGTTTCCTTTACATTTGCTGCAGAAATAAAGTGTCCATCTTAGTTTTTCACATTTACCATTCTGTTACAATGAAGCTGTCGGATCCCAGTGTGACTTGTGTCTGATCCTGCTCCCTGCTGATGGCGGCCTCTCTGCTCTCAGGTCCGTGCGGTGCCCCCAGCGTCAGTGCCGGTCGTCACAGGAAGAAGGAGTTACAGATCGGAGAAGACCACCCGCCCACGAGGAGCGTCGACGGGAAGGGCTCGTGTGGGGGAACTTACATCCTACGGTCCGACACAGAATTACTTCCCTGCCTGGGTGGTGAGTAGGGATCGGCGCCATCGCAGCTGCATGACTCTTTAACCCCTTCCCTCCTGGGAGATTTTTTTTTTCTTACTTTTGTGCTTTCATTTTTTCCTTCAAGAGCTGTAACTTTTTATTTTCCCTTTGCATTCGCCGGATCAGACTTGTCTTTTTTTCAGGACAAGTTGTGGTTTTGAATGACTCCATTATTTTTACCTTACAATGTGCCGAAAAAGTGCAGGAAGGTTTCAGACGTGGTGAAATGGTGAATAAATGCGACTCCACCATTGTTCTAAGGATTTCATTTTTACGGCAACGTTGTCAGAGTATTACGCCACTTTTACGGACTCACAATAAAACATACAAAAACAAAACCAAAATGGATTTTCCTTGGAAATATGTTAAGGAACATCCTTTCCAGAGTAATGACTTGTATATAAGGGAAAATAAATAACCAAAACCAAAAATACTCCTCCACGCCTAGGGCTATGTTCACACGTTGCGTTTTTGATGCGTTTTTGCACTTTTGCATTGCTTTCAACCAAGACAAATACATTCACCAGGAAATGTCATTTTAACATCTTACAATCTTATCTGGCCATGTGCTGTGTGACACATGCATACAGTGCTGAAAAGACATGGGGACAGCATGGGGAAGACCCCTGGAAGCATCTCTGACACCCAGGTCACTGCCTAAAAGTGTGCCCATCATAAGTGATCCTTGGCGCATGCGAAGATGCCTCCCGCCATGCACCTGTCGTTGCAGACTTGCAACAATCATCGTCCACGTCCTTGTCCCAGTGCAGCGTTCAGTTGTCCCTACCCCATTCCTTGGAATGCAAGCGCAAGTATGCAGCCAGCCACCCACCCACCCTCAGGCTGCAATACTATACTGCCAAATTTTTGACAGCTGCTTGCACTTGAAATGTGGCCTTTTAGGCTCGTGGAGGCGGAAGATTTTCACAACCTCATGCCGGCGGCGGCTGGGTGTCCATACTCGGTCCCCAGCAGCCACTATATTTCCCGGTATCGCTTCCGCCTTCCACAAGCATGGGTACTACAACATTACCCGTGCCCTCGCCACTGCACTTACCGGGAAGGACCGCTTAACCACAAACACGTGGACAGGTGAATGTGGCCAGGGACGGTACGGAGCCAGTCCACAGCTTTTTTTGCTGAGAGTTGTATTTCACCACAGCCATATTCTTTAGCTCGGTGAAAGGACTGGCATAGAGGGAAACCGTATCTACCCCGGCTGTCATTTATCCATCACCAGGTTCCGCCCATTGTCACACATGACCATGCCTGGCTGTATGTTCAGCGTTGAGAGCCACAGATCAGGCTGCTGTGTTACAGCTTTCAACAACTCTGCAGCTCTGGGCGGTTTGTCACCTAAGCATAAAGCATGTTATCTTCAGCACAGCCTGTTGCTGCTTGGCCAAGGCAGTGCTGCAGTGCTGTCAGCTTGTGACTGATGTGGTCATTTCGGAGATGGAGGAGGAGGTGCAGGAGCTGAACAATGTGATTGCATTGAGGTTACATTGGCAACTCTGGTTTTTATACTAAAGAAAGATCGTACTGTTTTTTTTTTTTTTTACGTTATTTTTTAAGACCGGGAAATGTCATTTTAACATTTTACAATCTTATCTGGCAATGTGGTGTGTGACACATCATCAGACACATTCTGTTTCATTTATGATGGAGGGACTCTGAAAGTCACAAAGCCTATTCTTAAAGGGCCAGCAGTCGGCCCTTACTATTCTTAAAGGGCCAGCAGTCGGCCCTCGCTATTGTTAGAGAGCCATCAGCCGGCTATGCTTTGTTGTTCCTATTATTAACGAGTGGGTCTCCTTTACTGTTATTGCGTATGCAGTTACTGCAAGGGCTGACAAAAATTTGGAGGCACTCCAATGCCCCTTGCAAAAGACGTAGAGGTCAGAGAGCCTCCTAAAAACAATGTTCCCATTATTAGGTAGTGGGTCTCCCATAGTGTGTGCTTATGCAGTGAAGCAACGGCTGCCAAAAATTTTGAGGAACTCCAATGCCCCTTGCAAAAGATAGATATGTTGATATGGTAGATATGGTGGTGATATGGTGAAGGAGGATGAGGATGAGGAGAAGGAGAAGCACAAGAGCAAATAGACAAAATCAGGAAGCGTATACCCATGTCTGGGTGTGAAGACAGAGGTGCATGGGGATAGAGTTAGACCTCCCCAAAAAAGACTGGTTTTGAGTTTATGTTACGCTGCTATTGACGCACCCCCTGGGCCATGTTCAGGGGATACCCGGAGCCGGATCTGGATAGGGGTAGTAGTCCTTGTGGCGGTGACCCGGTCCGTGCCCAGGGTGTCAAACTAAGTGGCAGTCTATGGCAGTAGATGTTAACTTGGATGTCGACTACGCCACCCGTTGAGTGCGGCTTTGCAGCCGCCGCTGCAGAACAGTCCGCTGAGGCCGGTGGTATGGGTGCAGCGATGATGGTATAACCCCCAACGGGAGGGGTATGGCCTCAGGGCAGCAGGTGAAGATGATGGGGGTTGTGACGGTCAGTAAGAAGAGTCAGAGTCAGGAGATGCAGTTTCAGGGGTTTTACTCACAAGTGTTCTCTCAGTCACTCTGGCCTTGAGTGACCACCCGAGCTGTGCTGCGTCCACCAGGTCCTGGACTCGGCTAACCCCCAGGCAGTTCTGAAGCGTGGTCCTGAGCTCCCTTCTCTCTCTCTGTCTCTGGCCGTTCCCACCAGGGATCCACCTTTGGCCGGCTCCCTCGGGTCTCTTAGTGGTCAAACCTCCTCTGGGTTCCCTGACCCTATGCTTGGTGTGCCTTTCTGGTGGATTTGGTGAGGGTCGTGGCAAATCTTGACCACGACCTCCGGTTCCTGGCTGAGGATAAGTGGCCTCCACCAGTTCGGGTTCCGGTACCCGTGTCCGCCAACCCTTCACTCTTTCTGGTCTGTTTCTGGGTTCTTGGGGTTCCCTCTGTCTTTCTCTCTGGGTCCTTCTTTCTCCTCTCTCCTCTGCAGGCTTAGCTCTGGAGCTGGGCCCAGCCGGAGCCACAGCTCCCTGTCAGCCCTCCTGGCTGAACTCCTCTGCTCTGCTCCTCAGGCTAAAAAGACCCTGTCCTAAGATGGTGCCCACCATATATACTCCCTTTATGTGTGAGCCCAGGTGACTAGCACCCAATGAGCTCCTAGCTTTACCCAGACTACTCCCCCTATCTGCCCCTACACTACTGGGATGTTCCACCCCCCTCCCACTCCAGCCAGGGACAGACGCTGTCGTACCTGCACATATACTGGTGGGAGTACCGTAGTTCTGTCCCCCGGAAATGGGATGTATGTAGTGCATGCAGCCTACTGAGCTCAGTCCCACACTCCATCCTTACCCGGGAGTGGAATACCACACCTCTGGAGTGAGGTGCAATACCCCTGTAGCAGCCGAGTCCTCAGGGTGCTACATTCCCCCCTGGTAAATCACAGCACGTCCTCGGGCTGTAAAAGAGCAAAAACATAAAACATACAAGCTTTTTAAAGTGCACTACATATAAAATATATAAACAGTAACCTTCAATCATCCCTTTATGGGAGGTACTTCTCTTTTAAAATGTTACGGACACATCATAAAATAATATTAACTCTTTCATCATAATAAAACTTTTCATATACAACATTTTTGACCTCTGGCCACTTGTGCAAATTGTGACCAGGTAAGTGCCACAGTCTCTGCTAGAAAAAACAGTTTCCTATAAAACCGGTAGGGGGCACTTTAGGAAGCGCAACTATATACAAGGGATATGGCCGCTCTCAGTCCTCGGCCAGTGGGAAAAGGGGATGGCTGCTCACAGTCCTCAGCCTGTGGGGAGATGGGACACACTGGAACAGTTCACTGGTCCCAACGGGGACTATAATGGTAACAGTTATTGTACCTTCACGGGTAACTATTTACAGTGCTCCTACTGTACATCAGTGGCGACGTCCTCCAGCTCCTTCCTCCGTGTACCCTTCAGACCCGTCCGGGTCCTCTTGCTCCTCCTGACACCTCAGCTCTTTCTCTGTCAGTCGGTGTACATGAAGGGCATAGGGTCCTTTGGCACATTGGTGCCGGGTGAAGGTGACCTCATCACCCAGGTAAAGGTCACGACCTCTGTGTCCCTCCGGTAGGTGGGACTCGACATCTCTTCTGGTCACGAAGACGTCGCCGGGGGTGTGATGATCTCTGATGAAGCCCCAACCGTGCTGCAGTTGGAATTTGATTACAGTCCCGGTGGCACGGGGACCGTGGGCTGCACGGGGGTTCCTTCGGGTCCGGCTCTTTTGTTCTGCACTCTTTACTTGCAGCCGCTCCTCGCGGACCCGTCTCGCTCTCCGTTCTCGCTCAAAGATTTTCAACTGCTGGCGGCAGCACTCCGCACGCTCAGTTGCAGCCGCCCGGGTCTCTTGAGTGAACCCGATGAGGTCTCCTCCTGCGGGGTCCCACTCAAACTGCGCCTCCTCTAACGAGAGCGGGGTCATCTTGACGGGCGCCGGAACCGGGATTAGGGGCTCAACCAGGGGTCTTTCTTTCCGGAGTCGGGAATGGTGGTACTCCGGTGGCCACGCAAAGGGCTGCCCATCCGGGCAAGTGTGCTGGGCAAACAAGTCTTCACCCAGGTGCGGCACAGTGGAAGTTGAGGGCGCGGTGGTGGCAGCGACGCCCGGGATCACTAGGCCTTGCGACCAGGCTTGGGGTACCCTGAAGGTAAAGGGCACCGTGAAGACGGCGGCGCCCGGGGGCCCTCGGCCTTGCGACCAGGCCGGTGGCGTCTCCTGCTTGGCCGCGCTCAGGGCTGAGGCGCGTGACGTCACAGGGGGCGTGGTCGCGGCTCCTGCTTGGGGCCTAGTCTGGAGCGGTAGCGGTGCGGCAACGGGCACGATCAGTGGGACTTCGGGCTCTGCGACGGGGAGTGGGGGTAGGCTTACGGTGGCTGGGCTCGGGGTAGTAACGTCCCCTTTACTTGCCTCCGTCTCTTCAGCTCCCTCTGCGGCGTCGTCTCCGGCCTCCGTCCCTTCTGCATCCTCTTCAGGGGCAGGCGTGCTCCTCGTTGCGGGTGGTGTGCTCCGCTGGCGGGTTCCAGCCTGCTGGGCCATCTCCCTGCTCCACTCCATCAGCGTTTCTCGCTGCACTTGGGCCATCCTCCGTGCGAGGCCCTCCAGCGCGGTCTGTGCACGCTCCCGGTCTCGGGGAAGCTGTGCCAGGATCTCCACCAGGTCTTGTGGGGTGGTTGCTTGCATCAGGCTCCTGACCACAGGGTCGGTGCTGCCTGCCTCTCCCTCCATCTCCGGGTACGGCTCCTCCAGACTTCTCCAAGCTGCTCCCATCTTCTCTCTTTTGTTCTGTCTCCGCCCCCATTGAGGGCGGTCCTCGGGCAACTTGGTGATTGTCAGTTCCAGGGGCAGACCCCCCACGCTGATGGACATCGCTAGCATCGCAGCCTCTGCTGGTGGGGGCGGTCTTCGTTTTTGGCGCCATTCTTGGTCCTGGCCCACGATGGGAGGTCGTCTCTTACCACCCTCTGGCACGCCCATAATGGCGTCCGCTCTGCCAGGGCGGGAAATCTTCTCAGATGGCGGGAATCGTCTCCCAGTGGCGGGAAACACTGCAGATGGCGGGAAAAGACTGCAGATGACGGGCAAATGGCGGGAACCGATCCGAGATGGCGTCCAATGGCGGGGACCCTCCGGAACTGGCGGGAGACTTCTTTTTGAGGTAAATGCGAACTTTTCTTCAGGCACGCAGTACCCGATGGTTGCGGGCACGTGATCCTGCCGACTACGCCAAAATTGACGCACCCCCTGGGCCATGTTCAGGGGATACCCGGAGCCGGATCTGGATAGGGGTAGTAGTCCTTGTGGCGGTGACCCGGTCCGTGCCCAGGGTGTCAAACTAAGTGGCAGTCTATGGCAGTAGATGTTAACTTGGATGTCGACTACGCCACCCGTTGAGTGCGGCTTTGCAGCCGCCGCTGCAGAACAGTCCGCTGAGGCCGGTGGTATGGGTGCAGCGATGATGGTATAACCCCCAACGGGAGGGGTATGGCCTCAGGGCAGCAGGTGAAGATGATGGGGGTTGTGACGGTCAGTAAGAAGAGTCAGAGTCAGGAGATGCAGTTTCAGGGGTTTTACTCACAAGTGTTCTCTCAGTCACTCTGGCCTTGAGTGACCACCCGAGCCGTGCTGCGTCCACCAGGTCCTGGACTCGGCTAACCCCCAGGCAGTTCTGAAGCGTGGTCCTGAGCTCCCTTCTCTCTCTCTGTCTCTGGCCGTTCCCACCAGGGATCCACCTTTGGCCGGCTCCCTCGGGTCTCTTAGTGGTCAAACCTCCTCTGGGTTCCCTGACCCTATGCTTGGTGTGCCTTTCTGGTGGATTTGGTGAGGGTCGTGGCAAATCTTGACCACGACCTCCGGTTCCTGGCTGAGGATAAGTGGCCTCCACCAGTTCGGGTTCCGGTACCCGTGTCCGCCAACCCTTCACCCTTTCTGGTCTGTTTCTGGGTTCTTGGGGTTCCCTCTGTCTTTCTCTCTGGGTCCTTCTTTCTCCTCTCTCCTCTGCAGGCTTAGCTCTGGAGCTGGGCCCAGCCGGAGCCACAGCTCCCTGTCAGCCCTCCTGGCTGAACTCCTCTGCTCTGCTCCTCAGGCTAAAAAGACCCTGTCCTAAGATGGTGCCCACCATATATACTCCCTCTATGTGTGAGCCCAGGTGACTAGCACCCAATGAGCTCCTAGCTTTACCCAGACTACTCCCCCTATCTGCCCCTACACTACTGGGATGTTCCACCCCCCTCCCACTCCAGCCAGGGACAGACGCTGTCGTACCTGCACATATACTGGTGGGAGTACCGTAGTTCTGTCCCCCGGAAATGGGATGTATGTAGTGCATGCAGCCTACTGAGCTCAGTCCCACACTCCATCCTTACCCGGGAGTGGAATACCACACCTCTGGAGTGAGGTGCAATACCCCTGTAGCAGCCGAGTCCTCAGGGTGCTACACTATCATCCAGTGTTGTTGAGAAGTCTGGCCCAATCCAGCCCTTGTTCATTTTTATAAGAGTCAGCCTGTCAGCATTTTCAGTTGACAGGCGGATAAGCCTATCGGTTATAATTCCACTGGCAGCACTAGTACAGTCTATAGTCAGGAAACTAGCTCCTGCTCTTCCTCCTCCTCCTCCTCATTGTCACCCAATCCACATTGGGATGAGATGAGGCTTGGCTGTGTGTAATCACCCTGTATGGTTCCTTGCTCCATCTCATCGTGCTCCGCCTGCAATGCCTCCTCTTTAATTGAGAGCAGAGAGCGTTTCAGTAGACAGAGAAGCGGGATGGTGAAGATAATTATGGCGTCATCGCCGCTCACCATCTTGGTGGAGTCCTCAAAGTTTTGGAGGATGGCACATATGTCTGACATCCATGTCCACTCCAGAGATTTTACGTGTGGAGTCTGAACTGAATACCGACGGCCTTGTTGATGCTGGTACTCAACAACTGCCCTCTTCTACTCACAAATCCTTCCCAACATCTGCAGTGTAGAGTTCCAAGGGGTAGGCACATCGCAGATCAGTTGGTGAGCTGGAAGGTGGAAACTCTTCAGTGCTTCCAGCTTGCGAATGATGTGGTCATTTCGGAGATGGATGCTGAAGAGGAGGAGGATGAGGAGGTGTAGGAGCTGTAGAATGTGGGGGAAACCCTGATTGACCCAGGGCCCGCAATCCATGGCATCAGGAGGACGTGTTCCGTCCCAAGGTCCGACTGGGTCCCAGCTTCCACTATGTTAACTCTGTGTGCCGTCAGCGAGATATACCGTCTCTGACCCCAAGCACTTGTCCACATGTCCTTGGTTAGGTGGACTTTCCCGGTAACTGAGTTGTTGAGGACATGGCTAATGTTGTAGGACACGTGCTTGTGTAATGCGGGGACGGCACACCAGGAGAAATAGTGTCAGCTGGGGACCGAGTACCGAGGGACGGCTGCCGCCATGAGGTTGTGGAAAGCTTCCATCTCCACGAGCCTAAAAGGCAACATTTCGAGTGCAAGCATTTGCGAAATGTGTGAATTTAGTAGTGTGGCCTGTGGGGCGTTAGCTGCGTATTTGCGCTTGCATTCCAAGGACTGGGGTATGGACAACTGAACGCTGCGCTGGGACAAGGATGTGCTTGCTGATGGTGCTAGTTGAGAGTGTTCAATGACAGGTGCAGGGCGAGAGGCATCTTGGCATGCGCCATGGACAGGGGATTCACGTGCACGCACAACAGCGGAACAAGCAGTGGTGTCACCCGCAGACACTGTTCCTGGACCCTGGGGTTCAGCCTTCTTAGTCGGGTGCTTTGCTGCCATGTGCCTGATCATGCTGGTGGTGGTTAGGCTGCTAGTTTTGCTACCCCTGCTGATGCTGGCCTGGCAGGTGATGCAAATGGCCTTTTTGGGGTAATCGAAAGAGTCTTTAAAAAACAAGCAGACTCGGGAAGACCTAACAGTTGTACTGGCAACTTCCATCGTGTTGGTGTTACGGGGAACCGTTGCCTGCCTTCTGTCTGCTGCCACCACACTGCTTATTCTTGTTTGTTGTGGTGCTACGCCTCCCTCCCCCTGTGCCTGTGTGCTGCTGTCCTCGCTCTGCATGTGTGGCACCCCAGGGGTCTGGTTTCCACAGTAACAAGCAATGTTATGTCTGAGAGCAGGTGGGAGGTCTCTTGGTCAGGAATCCTATGCATGCCACACCTCCTGCCCAGTCCTGAGAGGGGAAGGACTTCCCCTATATAAACCTGGGGCTGAGGCAGGGTTGGGGAGTTCAGAGGGAGAGTTCAGCCAGGAGGGCTGACAGGGAGCTGTGGCTCCGGCTGGGCCCAGCTCCTGGGCCATGCCAGAAGTAGACAGAGAAGAGAAGCAGCTATGGGAAGAAACAACAGGAGCTCTGTGGGAGCAGTGTTACAAGGAGTCAGGGGCTGGCAGCTGCAGAGCTCGCCCTGACTGAGAAGAGTTATCACCGGACCCGGAGTCCGAGGCTGTGGGGACTAACTCCTACCCAGCAGCAGAATCCGTCAGGCAGGGGATTTCAGGTCCTCTGGCCAAGAAACCCGAAGGCACGGTCACACGCGTGGGACCAGCACCGTCGTCGTGGAGCGGAAGCTACTAGAAGGCCCCGAGTCACCGGCCATACGGGTGAGCACCACACGGTACACTCAGGGACGTGGGCTACTTATACCCGCTTCTAGCAAGGTAGCCAGAAGAGTACAGTCAGTTTGGGGAGGCCTACAACTCCGCCTGGCCAGGGGAGATCCCATCTGCTCAAGGACTCACCAGGCCCCAATCGCTAGCCAGTACTCCGGGAGGGTCTATCGTTGTCACCAGTAAAGACCCTGAACTACACCGTACCGTCTCTGAGTGGTTCCTGCTACCCCCATCATCCACGTCGGCTGCCCTGAGGCCATACCCCTCCCGTTGGGGGTTATACCATCACGCTGCACAATCCTACCACCGGCCTCAGCGGTCTGCCCTGCAGCAGCGGCTCCTTAGCTGTACTCAACGGGTGGCGTAGTCGTCCAACATCTACCGCTAATACAGCGCCACTGAGTCTGACTCCCTGGGCACGGACCGGATCACCGCCACGAGACTACAACCCTCAAGAGATCCGGCTCCGGGTAAGCTCCCGCGTGCGCAACGCAGCGCGACACAGGCCCAGGGGCGCGTCACATGTCCTTCTGCCAGGTTGGGTCAGTGACTTCATTATCCACCACCTCATCTTCCACTTCCGCACCGTGGTCCTCCTCCTGACTTTCTGGCAATTGTGTCTCATCATCGTCCACCTCTTGTGACACTTTCCCACCGTCGCCTTCGTGTGACCGTGGCTGCTCAAATATTTGGGCTTCGCTACACGCGATCTCCTCTTGCCTCGCTTCAAGCGAACCGGGCGAGAGGCCCGAATCTATAAATAGAAAAGTGAACAGCTCTTCAGAGTGTCCAAGTGTGGGATCAGTTGTCTCCGGGCACTCGGCATGGTGGGAGCAAGTAGGATCAGGGTGAGGAATATGCGGTCCAGACTCACAGCTACTGAGACTTAACCGTGTGGAAGACAAGGTGGTGGTGGTGGTGGCTAAGTGACTGGAAGCATTATCTGCTATCACACTGCTCTGTGTTCAATAGTGGTGTTCTGCGGTACCCTATTAATTGAGACAGGAAGGTCGGGCGAGAAGATGTGGGTGCTTGTTGTGGCACAATTTCAGCTTGCCCACGGCCTCGGCCTCTGCATGCACCATCACCATCACGTCCACTTCCCCGTCCCTTCCCACGTGCCTTGCCCATTTTGAATGGAGGACAATATTTTCCACGTTCACTACAAATGGCTGAATTTAAACCGCAGTGATATGTGATCCGTGTGATGAAAAAACACAGTTTTAAATACCTGGCCTGTAGGTAACTATTTTTCACAGCGATCTGGTGTCAATAACTTCACTGACACATTGAAACAAAATTTACATGGAGGCCAATATTTTCCACGTTCACTACAAATTTCTGGATTTTTATCGCTGTGATATGGAAAGGACCTGGCTGTATTCTGCAGTGCCAACAAGCCGAAAAATGGTGTACTCTTGATTTCTTTTTAAGCAAATAATCAGGATTAAGACCAAAAAAAATAATTATTCCTGGCCCCTCAGACCTGGGCCTATGTTCATTGGCTCTGTAAAGAGCGCCAAACATGCAGGGAGGGGACCCGAGTTCCCGCCCGAGTAACCCGGAAATACTCAGCGAGCGCGGAGCTGTGGCGATCACGTTCACTCATCACTACGTGAGAACAATTAGGTGTATTTTTTTTATTCCTTTATTTTTAACTAGTAAAGAAGAGTGGGGGCAGACCGGGCGAGGGAAGGGCGGTGACTACTTTTTTTTTTTTAGATTTTTTAAAACGTTTTCTTTTAATTCTCTTTTTAGTCCCTGTGGGGGATCTGAATATGTAATCCTATATACTGGTGTGATTTATGGGTGGGCTATGAGATATGTTGCAGGTGGATACAGCTCCCGCTGCCCGCAGGTTATGTCGCTCTTTGTCTTCTCTCCAGACTCCTGATTTCCGCTCGCTCTGACGCTGCAGATCCTGATGAGACGTCTACGGCAGTGAGACTCCCACCATCCTCTCCTTCCTGCCTGCTGACTACTCCCGGGGGTCACACACAACCGCCTACATCCCGTGCAGCCGCCATCTTATCCCGCCAATCACTCCAGCCCGTCTGGCTGATCACGTCATTGCTGGTACGATGTGCCCGGGCGAGGTGGTGTGAATGCCGCCCTACAGATCCACGCTCTGACCCACCGATATTTACACCATGTTTCTAAAGAAAAAAATAAAAATTTAACAGATTTGTTGTTACTTTCCATCTGACTTTTATTAGACCCGTCCTTTGTGGGTACAGGACAGAACCCCCAATCCTGATAGACCACCCAATATTACACCCCGAGACAGTGACCGGCCAGGGTGGGACCAGATGCCAGCTCCTGGGGGTCAGTTCCCGGGGTGCGGCCGCTGCCAGGTTACTGCTCATCCAGGCTCGTCTGTTTTATTATGGCTTTAGATACCAACTACTCCTCATACACAAGAATCAGGAGACTACGTGGCCGCTGGTGTCTCTAGACACGTTCTCCTCACCATCGGGGGTCTCTGGATAATGGGGAATTATGCCGGTCCCTGGCTTCCTCGTATGGGTGGGATTCTGCCCGACCTCCTCCACATCTAACAGTTATAACCAGCGTGTCCGTATTTCCTCTGTCCCCATCCTGGATGGTCAGGACGGACGTCATCTCTCGTCCCCTCCATCATCAGTATCTGGTGACCGCCCGTCGCCTCCATCATCAGTATCTAGTGACCGCCCGTCACCTCCATCATCAGTATCTGGTGACCGCCCGTCACCTCCATCATCAGTATCTGGTGACCGCCCGTCACCTCCATCATCAGTATCTGGTGACCGCCCGTCACCTCCATCATCAGTATCTGGTGACCGCCCGTCACCTCCATCATCAGTATCTGGTGACCGCCCGTCACCTCCATCATCAGTATCTGGTGACCGCCCTTCACCTCCATCATCAGTATCTGGTGACCGCCCGTCCCCTCCATCATCAGTATCTGGTGACCGCCCGTCACCTCCATCATCAGTATCTGGTGACCGCCTGTCTCCTCCATCATCAGTATCTGGTGACCGCCCGTCTCCTCCATCATCAGTATCTGGTGACCGCCCGTCACCTCCATCATCAGTATCTGGTGACCGCCCGTCTCCTCCATCATCAGTATCTGGTGACCGCCCGTCACCTCCATCATCAGTATCTGGTGACCGCCCGTCACCTCCATCATCAGTATCTGGTGACCGCCCGTCTCCTCCATCATCAGTATCTGGTGACCACCCGTCACCTCCATCATCAGTATCTGGTGACCGCCCGTCACCTCCATCATCAGTATTTGGTGACCACCCGTCACCTCCATCATCAGTATCTGGTGACCGCGAGTCACCTCCATCATCAGTATCTGGTGACCGCCCGTCACCTCCATCATCAGTATCTGGTGACCTCCCGTCACCTCCATCATCAGTATCTGGTGACCGCCCGTCACCTCCATCATCAGTATCTGGTGACCGCCCGTCACCTCCATCATCAGTATCTGGTGACCGCGAGTCACCTCCATCATCAGTATCTGGTGACCGCCCGTCACCTCCATCATCAGTATCTGGTGTTTTTTGCTAATTATTCTAATTTACTGAGATAATGACTTCTGTGTTTTTAATGGCTGTAAGCCATAATCATCACCATTAACAGAAATAACCACTTGAAATAGATCCCTCTGTGTGTAATGACTCTATATAATAGATCCCTCTGTGTGTAATGACTCTATATAATAGATCCCTCTGCGTGTAATGACTCTATATAATAGATCCCTCTGTGTGAAATGACTCTATATTATAGATCACTCTGTGTGTAATGACTCTATATAATAGATCACTCTGTGTGTAATGACTCTATATAATAGATCCCTCTGTGTGTAATGACTCTATATTATAGATCACTCTGTGTGTAATGACTCTATATAATAGATCCCTCTGTGTGTAATGACTCTATAGAATAGATCCCTCTGTGTGTACTGAATATATAATAGATCCCTCTGTGTGTAATGACTCTATATAATAGATCCCTCTGTGTGTAATGACTCTATATAATAGATCGCTCTGTGTGTAATGACTCTATATAATAGATCGCTCTGTGTGTAATGACTCTATATAATAGATCGCTCTGTGTGTAATGACTCTATATAATAGATCCCTCTGTGTGTAATGACTCTATATAATAGATCCCTCTGTGTGTAATGACTCTATATAATAGACCCCTCTGTGTGTAATGACTCTATATAATAGATTCCTCTGTGTGTAATGACTCTATATAATAGACCCCTCTGTGTGTAATGACTCTATATAATAGATTCCTCTGTGTGTAATGACTATATAATAGATCCCTCTGTGTGTAATGACTCTATATAATAGACCCCTCTGTGTGTAATGACTCTATATAATAGATCCCTCTGTGTGTAATGACTCTATATAATAGATCCCTCTGCGTGTAATGACTCTATATAATAGATCCCTCTGCGTGTAATGACTCTATATAATAGATCCCTCTGTGTGTAATAACTCTATATAATAGATCCCTCTGTGTGTAATGACTTTATATAATAGATCCCTCTGTGTGTAATGACTCTATATAATAGATCGCTCTGTGTGTAATGACTCTATATAATAGATTCCTCTGTGTGTAATGACTCTATATAATAGATCGCTCTGTGTGTAATGACTCTATATAATAGACCCCTCTGTGTGTAATGACTCTATATAATAGATCCCTCTGTGTGTAATGACTCTATATAATAGATCGCTCTGTGTGTAATGACTCTATATAATAGATTCCTCTGTGTGTAATGACTCTATATAATAGATCGCTCTGTGTGTAATGACTCTATATAATAGACCCCTCTGTGTGTAATGACTCTATATAATAGATCCCTCTGTGTGTAATGACTCTATATAATAGATCCCTCTGTGTGTAATGACTCTATATAATAGATCCCTCTGTGTGTAATGACTCTATATAATAGATCCCTCTGTGTGTAATGACTCTATATAATAGATCCCTCTGTGTGTAATGACTCTATATAATAGATCCCTCTGTGTGTAATGACTTTATATAATAGATCCCTCTGTGTGTAATGACTCTATAGAATAGATCCCTCTGTGTGTAATGACTATATAATAGATCCCTCTGTGTGTAATGACTCTATATAATAGATCCCTCTGTGTGTAATGACTCTATATAATAGATCCCTCTGTGTGTAATGACTCTATATAATAGATCCCTCTGCGTGTAATTGACTCTATATAATAGATCCCTCTGCGTGTAATGACTCTATATAATAGATCCCTCTGCGTGTAATGACTCTATATAATAGATCCCTCTGCGTGTAATGACTCTATATAATAGATCACTCTAGGTGTAATGACTCTATATAATAGATCACTCTGCGTGTAATGACTCTATATAATAGATCCCTCTGTGTGTAATGACTCTATATAATAGATCCCTCTGTGTGTAATGACTCTATATAATAGATCCCTCTGTGTGTAATGACTTTATATAATAGATCGCTCTGTGTGTAATGACTCTATATAATAGATCACTCTGTGTGTAATGACTCTATATAATAGATCCCTCTGTGTGTAATGACTCTATATTATAGATCGCTCTGTGTGTAATGACTCTATATAATAGATCGCTCTGTGTGTAATGACTCCATATAGTAGATCCCTCTGCGTGTAATGACTCTATATAATAGATCACTCTGCGTGTAATGACTCTATATAATAGATCCCTCTGTGTGTAATGATTCTATATAATAGATCACTCTGTGTAATGGCTCTATATAATAGATCCCTCTGTGTGTAATGACTCTATATAATAGATCACTCTGTGTGTAATGATTCTATATAATAGATCCCTCTGTGTGTAATGACTCTATATAATAGATCACTCTGCGTGTAATGACTCTATATAATAGATCACTCTGCGTGTAATGACTCTATATAATAGATCCCTCTGTGTGTAATGACTCTATGGAATAGATCCCTCTGTGTGTAATGACTCTATATAAAAGATCCCTCTGTGTGTAATGACTCTATATAATAGATCCCTCTATGTGTAATGACGCTATATAAAAGATCCCTGTGTGTAATGACTCTATATAATAGATCACTCTGTGTGTAATGATTCTATAGAATAGATCCCTCTGTGTGTAATGACAATATATAATAGATCCCTCTGTGTGTAATGACAATATATAATAGATCCCTCTGCGTGTAATGACTCTATATAATAGATCGCTCTGCGTGTAATGACTCTATATAATAGATCCCTCTGTGTGTAATGACTCTATATAATACATTGCTCTGCGTGTAATGACTCTATATAATACATCGCTCTGCGTGTAATGACTCTATATAATAGATCCCTCTGTGTGTAATGACTCTATATAATAGATCCCTCTGTGTGTAATGACTCTATATAATAGATCCCTCTGTGTGTAATGACTCTATATAATAGATCCCTCTGTGTGTAATGACTCTATGTAATAGATCCCTCTGTGTGTAATGACTCTATGTAATAGATCCCTCTGCGTGTAATAACTCTATATAATAGATCCCTCTGCGTGTAATGACTCTATATAATAGATCGCTCTGCTTGTAATGACTCTATATAATAGATCCCTCTGTGTGTAATGACTCTATATAATAGATCACTCTGCGTGTAATGACTCTATATAATAGTTCCCTCTGCGTGTAATGACTCTATATAATATATCCCTCTGCGTGTAGTGACTCTATATAATAGATCCCTCTGTGTGTAATGACTCTATATAATAGATCGCTCTGTGTGTAATGACTCTATATATTAGATCCCTCTGTGTGTAATGACTCTATATAATAGATCCCTCTGTGTGTAATGACTCTATATAATAGATCCCTCTGCGTGTAATGACTCTATATAATAGATCGCTCTGTGTGTAATGACTCTATATATTAGATCCCTCTGTGTGTAATGACTCTATATATTAGATCCCTCTGTGTGTAATGACTCTATATAATAGATCGCTCTGTGTGTAATGACTCTATATAATAGATCCCTCTGTGTGTAATGACTCTATATAATAGATCCCTCTGTGTATAATGACTCTATATAATAGATCCCTATGTGTGTAATGACTCTATATATTAGATCCCTCTGTGTGTAATGACTCTATATAATAGATCCCTCTGTGTATAATGACTCTATATAATAGATCCCTCTGTGTGTAATGACTCTATATAATAGATCCCTCTGTGTATAATGACTCTATATAATAGATCCCTATGTGTGTAATGACTCTATATATTAGATCCCTCTGTGTGTAATGACTCTATATAATAGATCGCTCTGTGTGTAATGACTCTATATAATAGAGGAGGTTCAGTTTTCTTACTGAAGAACTGAAATAAATTAACTTATTGATGATATTCTAATTTTGTGAGATGTGCCTGTATATACCAGGATGGGGGACAAATATTCCAGGATGGGGGATTTATATACCAGGATGGGGGACATATATACAAGGATGGGGGAATTTATATATCAGGATGAGAGACATATATACCAGGATGGGGGACATATATACCAGGATGGGGGAATTTATATATCAGGATGAGAGACATATATACCAGAATGGGGCATATATATACCAGGATAGGGGATATATATACCAGGATGGGGGACATATATATACCAGGATGTGAGATATATATATACCAGGATGGAGGACAATAATACCAGGATGGGGGACATATTTACCTGGATGGGGGACATATATACCAGGATGGAGGACATATATACCAGGATGGGGGACATATATACCAGGATGGAGGATATATATACCAGGATGGGGGACATATATACCAGGATGGAGGACAGATATATACCAGGATGGAGGACATATATACCAGGATGGGGGACATATATACCAGGATGGAGGACATATATACCAGGATGGGGGACATATATACCAGGATGGTGGACATATATACCAGGATGGGGGACATATATAGTTGTGCTCAAAAGTTTACACACCCTGGCAGAATTTTTCCTTTCTTGGCCTTGTTTCAGAGAATATGAATCATAATAAAAAAACTTTTTCTCCCCTCATGGTTATTGCTTGGGTGAAGCCATTTATTGTCAAACTACTGTGTTTTCTCTTTTTAAATCTTAATGACAACCAAAAACATCCAAATGACTCTGATCAAAAGTTCACATACCCTGGTGATTTGGGCCTGATAACATGCACAGAATTTGACACAAATGGGTTTGATTGGCTACTAAAGGTAACATCCTCACCTGTGACTGTTTGCTTGTAATCAGTGTATGTGCATAAAAGCTGAGTGAGTTTCTGGGATCCAGACAGACTCTTGCATCTTTCATCCAGCCACTGATGTTTCTGGATTGTTATTTATGAGGAAAGCAAAAGAATTGTCAACGGATCTACGGGAAAAGGTAGTTGAACTGTATAACAGAGGAAAGGGATAAAAAAAATATCCAAGGAATTGACAATGCCAGTCAGCAGCATTCAAACTGTGATTAACAAATGGAAAATCAGGGGCTCTGTAAAAACCAAACCACGGTCAGGTAGACCAACAAAAATTTTGGCCACAACTGCCAGGAAAATTGTTCGGGATACAAAGAAAAACCCACAAATAACATCAGCTGAAATTCAGGACTCTCTGAAAACTAGCGGTGTGGCTGTTTCAAGATGCACAAGAAGGAGGCACTTGAAGAAAAATGGGCTGCATGGTCGAGTCACCAGAAGAAAGCCATTACTGCGCAAATGCCACAAAGTTTCTCATCTACGATACGCCAAACAGCACAGAGACAAGCCTCAAAACTTCTGGAACACGGTAATTTTGAGACCAAAATTGAACTTTTTGGCCACAACCATGAACGTTACATTTGGAGAGAGGTCAACAAGGCCTATGATGAAAGGAACACCATTCCTACAGTAAAGCACGGAGGTAGATCGCTGATGTTTTGGGGATGTGTGAGCTACAAAGGCACAGGAAACTTGGTAAAAGTTGAAGGAAAGATGAATGCAGCACATTATCAGCAAATACTGGAGGCAAATTTGCACTCATCAGCCCAGAAGCTGCACATGGGACATACTTGGACATTTCAACATGACAACGGTCCAAAACACAAGGCCAAGTCGACCTGTCATTGGCTACAGCAGAACAAAGTGAAAGTTCTGGAGAGGCCATCTCAGTCTCCTGACCTCAATATCATTGAGCCACTCTGGGGAGATCTCAAGTGCGCAGTTCATGCTAGACAGCCCAGGAATTTACAGGAACTGGAGGCTTTTTGCCAAGAAGAATGGGCAGCTTTACCATCTGAGAAAATAAGGACCCGCATCCACAACTATCACAAAAGACTTGAGCTGTCATTGATGTTAGAGGGGGCAATACACGGTATTAAGAACTGGGGTATGGGAACTTTGATCAGGGTCATTTGGATGTTTTTGGTTGTCATTAAGATTTAAAAAGAGAAAACTCAGTAGTTTGACAATAAATGGCTTCACCCAACCAATAACCATGAGGGGAGAAAAAGGTTTTTTGTTATCATTCATATTCTCTGAAACAAGGCCAAGAAAGGAAAAATTCTGCCTGGGTATGTAAACTTTTGAGCACAACTGTATATATATATATACATATCAGGATGGGGAATATAAACAGTGAAGGAAATAAGTATTTGATCCCTTGCTGTTTTTGTAAGTTTGCCCACTGACAAAGACATGAACAGTCTATAAATTTAAGGGTAGGTTAATTTTAACATTGAGAGATAGAATATCCCCCCCCAAAAAAATCAAGAAAATCACATTGTATAAATTAGATAAATTTATTTGCATTTTGCAGTGAGAAATAAGTATTTGATCCCTCTGGCAAACAACACGTAATACTTGGTGTCAAAACCCTTGTTGGCAGCACAGTAGTCAGATGTTTTTTCTAGTTGATGATGAGGGCTGCGCACATGTCAGGAGGAGTTTTGGTCCACTCCTTTTTGTAGATCATCTCTAAATCATTCAGATTTTGAAGCTGCCACTTGGTAACTCGGAGTCTCAGCTCCCTCCATAAGTTTCCTATGGGATTAAGGTCTGGAGACTGGCTAGGCCACTCCATGACCTTACTGTGCTTCTTTTTGTGCCACTCCTTTGTTGCCTTGGCTGTATGTTTTGGGTCATTGTCTTGCTGGAAGACCCAGCCACGACCTATTTTTAATGTCCTGGCGGAGGGAAGGAGGTTGTCACTCAGGATTTTATGGTACATGGCTCCATCCTTTCTCCCATTGATGCTGTGAAGCAGTCCTGTGCCCTTAGCAGAGAAACACCCCCAAAACATAATGTTTCCACCTCCATGCTTGACAGTGGGGATGGTGTTCTTTGAGTCATAGGCAGCATTTCTCTTCCTCCAAACACGGCGAGTTGAGTTAATGCCAAAGAGCTCAATTTTTGTCGCATCTGACCACAGCACCTTCTCCCAATAAATCACAGAATCATCCAGGTGTTCACTGGCAAACTTCAGACGGGCCTGCACATGTGCCTTCTTGAGCAGGGGGACCTTGCGGACACTGCAGGATTTTAAACCTTTAAGGCGTAATGTGTTACCAATGGTTTTCTTGGTGACTGTGGTCCCAGCTGCCTTGAGATCATTAACAAGTTCCGCCCGTGTAGTTTTAGGCTGATCTCTCACCTTCCTCATGATCAAGGATACCCCACGAGGTGAGATTTTGCATGGTGCCCCAGATCGATGTCAATTGACAGTCATTTTGTATTTCTTCCATTTTCTTCCTATTGCACCAGCAGTTGTCTCCTTCTCACCCAGCATCTTACTTATGGTTTTGTAGCCCATTCCAGCTTTGTGCAGGTCTATGATCTTGTCCCTGACATCCTTAGAAAGCTCTTTAGTCTTGCCCATGTTATTTTTGGGGGGGATATTCTATCTCTCAATGTTAAAATTAACCTACCCTTAAAATTATAGACTGTTCATGTCTTTGTCAGTGGGCAAACTTACAAAAACAGCAGGGGATCAAATACTTATTTCCTTCCCTGTATATACCAGGTTGGGCAAAGATAGGGGGTATACAGTGGCATGTAAAAGTTTGGGCACCTCTGGTCAAAATTCCTGTTACTGTGAACAGTGAAGCAAGTTGAAGATGAAATGATCTAAAAGGCCTGAAGTTAAATATGACACATTTCCTTTGTATTTTAGGCAAAAAAAAATATATATATATACATATATATATATATATATTTTTTTTTCTTTTACATTTTAAAGATTACAAAAAGGAAAATGGGCCAATGCAAAAGTTTGTGCACCCTTCATGGTTAGTATTTAGTAGCGCCCCCTTTTGCAAGTATCACAGCTGTAAACGCTTTTTGTAGGCAGACAAAAGTCTTTCAATTCTTGTTTGAGGGATTTTCCTCCATTCTTCCTTGGAGAATTCTTCCACTTCTGTGAGATTCCTGGGGCGTCTTTCATGCTCTGCTATTCTGAGGTCTAGCCACAGATTTTCAATGATGTTCAGATCAGGGGACTGTGAGGGCCGTTGCAAAACCTTCAGCTTGCGCCTTTATTGTGGATTTTGACCTGTGTTCAGGATCATCCTCTTTTCAGCTTCAGCTTTTTTACAGATGGTGTTATGCTTGTGACGCGCCCCCTGGGCCATGGGGTACTCGGTGCCAGGCTGGTCGTTGCTAGGGGTGATGTCACAGTGGCGGTGACCCGGTCCGTGACCCAGGGCGGTCAATCAAAAGGGAAATATTTATAGGGGATTTATAGTTTTTATATATAGTGTATAAAGTTTGTGACGCCACCTGTGGTATGCGGCTATATGGAGCTGCCGCTGCGGAGCAGATCCTCTGGAACTGATGTTGGTGCAGCAGGGTTGGTTCAGCTCTCCACAGGCAGAGCTTAACTCCAGGGCAGCGTAGAGATGTTGTAGATGTTATAGATGATGCTGGGCGTTGTAGTGCAGGGGTGATGGCGCAGATAATAATCACAGAGACAGTGGGATGCAGTCTTCAGGGTCTTTACTCACGGTTGTTGCAGTCCAAGTTACAGGTACAGGGGTAACTTCCCTCGTCGTGCTGCGCTTACTCGGGGAGGGGTTCAGTCAACCCTCAGATATCTCCGGAGTACTTAGTGGGACCCCCTTCTGTGTGTTCTCTCTCTGGCCGTCTCCCTGCACCTCATACCTAGTGTCCCAATCCGGTAGCCGCGGGCCTTGTCGGGCGACGTCTGTTCCGTCCCCTGGGTCCTCTATGGCTACCTTCTTGGTGAGACTGATATGGACTGTTGGTTGCAGGACTTGAAATACTGCAGCCTCTGGTTTCTAGTTGAGACATAAAGTCCTCCGCTAGTTGAGGGACCGGTCCCCTTTGTGTGGCCTGACCCCTCCACCTCCTGGTAGATTTGGGCATACGGGTGGCCTCCAGCACTGCCCCTACCCCTGGGGTCCCTTCCTCATTCCTGGAGCCTTCCCTGCTCCTCTCCTTCTCTTCAGTCCTGGGCCTCTCCTCAGGCCCTCCTACTGAGCAGAGCTCCTACAGAGCTCCTGGTCCCAACTATTCTCACTGTAGACTGTTCTGTCTGACTGACCTGACTTCTCAAGATGGTTCCCTCTTTTATATCACTTCCTTCCATGTGCTCCCCTAAACTGCTTCCTCCACCCACACCCTCTACATAGTTCCACCCTTCAGCTAGGGACCAGGGACTGTGCTCTCCCTTAGGAGCAATCTCGCCCTGCCCCTACTGATGTGGAATGTGTTGGATGTGTGGCGCCCCTGAGGGTTCAGTTGCCACAGAGGTACTGAACCTCATCCAGAAGTGTGGCATCTCATTCTCTCAGGTAAGGATGGGGTGCTGCCCGGGACCCTAACATCTGCACCCAACACTACACTACTCCAGACTGGCTGGAAGGGCAATTTGCACTGCTTTCTGCTGGCCCCGTCCCTGGCTGGAGTGGGGGGAACCAAAGTGAGGGGGAACCATGTAGTGGGTGTGGGTGGAGGACGCAGACCAGAGGAGCACGCTTAGCCTGCCAGGCCCAAGACTGAGAGAGGAGTGGGAGCAGGAAAAGGCTCCAGGAACAGAAGGGATCCCAGGGAGTACGGTGAGTGCAGGACAGCACCCGTACGCCCGAATCTGCCAGGCGGTGGAGGGATCAGGCCGCAAGAAGGGAACCGGTCCCTGGACTAGCCGAGTTACTTTAGGTCTCAGCTAGAAAACCGGAGGCTTCTGCACTTTCAAGGTGCAGTTGCCACATCCGCACCTAAGCCGCCGAAAAGGGCACCAAGTAAGATCCGGGAACTCCAAGTTGCCCAGAGGGATCCCAAGGTACCCAATCGGGACTTTGTGTGGCGGGGCGCAGGGCAGGAGGGAGAGACCCAGCGCGGGAAGTCGGCTAAGAAAGGAACATAAAGAGAGGGGTCCCGTTAAGTGCTCTTGAGATACTTGAGGGAGTGCTGAACCCCTGCCTGGTGAACGAAGCGCGACGTGGGAGGCTGTCACCTGTACAGTGCAACCTGAGGAACTTAACAACTGTGAGTAAACTCGGATGACTGCACCACACTGTCTCTGTCAGTTATTTCTGCTGCGGCATGGCTCCTGCACTACAACGCCCACCATCACCATTTACACCTACACTGCCCTGGAGCTGAGCTCTGCCTGTGGAGAGCCGCACCAACCCAGCTGCCCTAACACCTGCTCCAGAGGTCTGCAACAGCGCCGGTACCCATTACCGGGAACCACAGGTGGCGTCACGAGACAAAACCGTTTATCGTCCCTTCAAGCAACAGCCCCTTTTTAAAGAGTGACCCCAGGGTACGGGCCCGGGAGCCGACCGCCGTGACATCCCAAGAAGGTAAAGGCCCGGGTACCGAGTCCCCCATATCCCCCTGGGCGAGTCATACTCTTCCTGACTGTCAGGAATATTATAAAATATTAATATTAGGAAAATGTCCCTCCATCTGCGTGACGCTCATGTTCACCCCCTCCCTTATTCTCCTTCTGCTAGTACAAAAGCCCCAATTAACGCACGACTGATAAATAGTTATTCACACACGGCCAGGGAAGAAGTGTGAAAACTTCGTTAGGAAGCAGGCCTCTTGTCTCTGGGAGAGCAGGGGGTAATTACTATGCGGGCTTGTGCTAATTTACATGTAACTTTTGAAGGCCAGTTCCCCAGCTTCAAAGGGGAATTTGCAGACATGATGACTCCGATATTAGATATGAAATAATATGAGTTCTATAGGTCCGACAATAACGGGACCCATATGTGGAGTAACCAAATCAGCCCCGGAATATGCAGGTATTTTTCCACGGCCGTAACCAACATCGGGGGGCCGTAGTGCAAGAACCCCGGAATAGCAGACTGCAGCGATGTGATGCGTAATATCAAAATAAAGATGAAATCATGAGGGAAAATATGGCGTAGTTTGCGAGCTTCTGCGATTAACGAGCGATGAGTTATCGCAAAAGTCAGCATTTCTAATAAAAATCTACAGGCTGAAGACCGGCCCACATGATGTCACCGCAAGGGGCGTGTGGCCAGATCTCTCCTTAGGTATAAAGTAATCTAGGGGGAAGACAGAAGCACTCATTGCTGGGGGGAATACGAATTATACGCAAAGGGTCCTGTTCAATAACAGCAATCTTGAGAACCCCCCCTCCCACTATATTGAATCGTCTCCACGATCGTGTAGTGTAAGTAATTTTCACTCTTTACCCTGTTTATTTTATGTACTTGTTTATGTATTTTAATGTTCCCTTTGTAACATCCTTGTATATATTTTTCCTAAACACTGCCTCCCTTTTGGATTAAATATAAAATTTAATAGTTCTGTTTCTTTTGTTCTGTAATCGTTCTCCTCCCCGAAGCCATAAACGCTACCAGGTTGGTTCCTGACCCGATACAAGTCCATTAATACCGGGCTGTATCAAACCAGAACTGGTGGCAGCATACCATCTGGGGGATTTGAGGAAGGCTGGCAGTGACGGTCGGAGGTGTGGATATATATTACTGGCGCAGCCAGGGAGATATATATATACTGCCCTCACTGCAGAGGGCCTCAAATACCCAGTGGGCTACAGGACGGCCTCTCCGGCGACCACTCGCTCTAGGTGCAGTACCTTGACTGACCTGAGAGGCGAGGGGGGCGCCAGAGAGTTGTGCCTGTATTGTGGCGTCACGGATTGGTGACATGTAATGGACAACACACCACCGTGTTTTCCCCCGTTGGTAGTAGCTTCCTGGCACTACTTACTCTAGGTGCAGTACCTTGACTGACCTGAGAGGCAAGGGGGCGCCAGAGAGTTGCACCACCGGCCGGCATTTTCCTGACAAATTGGTGGCAGCGGTGGGATTCCTGACACTGACGTCACGGACAGGATTCGAACAAACCGTTATCACCGGGTATTGTGGGCATAGAGACTGTTTTTCTTCACTGAATGTGGTGCCCGCCCCAGAAGAACGGGCGCTATTATGTGCATTCTCAAAGACAACAAGGAAACACCTCCCATCGTGGGCCGGGTCCCAGAGTGGCATCGAAAGCGAGACCCGCCCCAAGCAGCAATGGCCATGTATGTAGATGTGTCTATCAAAGTGGGGGGCCGCCCCTAGGAGTGACCGACAACAGGCTGCCATGGAACCACCCCCGAAAGGGGAGAGGAGGAGGAGAGAAGCAGTGGAGACAGGGTGTGGTCTCGACGAGTCTAGACAGACCGCACCTGGCAGCCAGCATGGATGGAAGTCGGGACTGAGTCTCCGCCCCTGGCCTGCAACGACAAGAGACCCCCTTCACCCTGGAGGGAGAGATATCCAAGTTGTCCCCGGAGGATACTGAGTTCCTCCAAGCAGAGATACAGGAGCTGAGCCGCAAAGTGGAGGAGACCCAGCAGGCAGCAGTTGCGAGGTGGAAGAAGGAGCTGCTAGAGAAGATTTCAGCCCGGCGACAGCAAGCGCTATGTGTCGCCAGCAGCGTCCCAGCCCTGGCGGAGTCTGATGAGTGCCAGGAGGCAGCGTGCAGCACAGGAGCGGCCGCGGGAGCAGGTAGGAGAAGTTCCCCTGTCCCGGGCACTGAAAGTGCTGACCTGCTCCTGGGCCTCCTGCAGAACCCTCCGTCCCCGGGCGTGCACGCCCAAGAGCAGCTTCTGAGCACGGAACCTCTAACCCCGGGCGCCTACTCCGTGGACCTGCTGCTCGGCCCCCTTCCGGAACCGCCAGCCCCCGCACCCGAGTGGGTGTTCGGGACCCCCTCCTATGACTGGTCTGCCAGATTCGAGGACCAGCAGGGACCCCCTCTAGCACCTATATCGGTGCCCCAGGTTGCCTGCCAGGAAGGAGAAGAATTTAAGTGGATTAACCGGGAGGGGGACCTCATGGGGTTCCCTCAGGAGACCCAGGCCCAAGCTCTCCAGAGGGAGGAATACTGCAGGCAAGAACTCCAGCAGTTGGAGAAAGAGCGGCGCCCCCATCGCGTGTGCTGGAAGCAGATGGAGTCCTGGAATAAGGCAGCCAAAGCTAAAGTCCGCCAGGCCGAGTCCATCAAGCCCGGTCCCTGGGTGGAAGGGCTTATAGTCAAATTCGACCTGGAAGCCGGATGGGGCTTCATAAGGGATTCACAATTCACTCGGGATATTTTTGTCAATCGGCGGGATGTCGAGCCCCACCTTGAACAGGGCCATCCCGACAGAAACCTTTATCCCGGTGACCGTGTCACTTACACCAGACACTACGGGGAGCGCGGGTGGTATGCCCTTCAGGTGTACCGCATGGTCGAGGAGGAAGAGGACATGCCCCTGCAGTCTAGGGCTGATGACCTGGCTGGGTCAGTCTGCAAAAGCCAAGAATACCCCCGGCAGGGACACCACTACTGAGCAAAAGTAAGTGGAACTCAAAAGTGTAAATAGTTACCCGTAAGGGTACAGAAGAAAATTTGTGTGCGAACTGGAAAAGTTATATGTGTGTGACTCGCCCCCTGGGCCGTGGGGCACCCGGGACCGGACTTCAGGGCAATGCTGGGAGTAGTAGTGGCGACCCGATTCCGTGGCTCAGGGTGGTCAGACCAAGGTTGTGGCAGTCTCTGTATCAGTATAATGCAATGTCCGACTACGCCACCCGTGGATTGCGGTCAATAAGAACCACCGCTGCTGAACCGACCTCTGAGGCTGATGTTGTGAGGGCAGCAGAGTGTAGTATAACTCCCTATGGGAGGAGTCTAGCCTCAGGGCAATGATGGTGGTTGTGGTGCGGGGCGTCCCAGTACTAGTAGTGCTGTATGCGGTGAGAAAGCACAGAGACAAGGTGTTGCAGTTCAGGTTCTTTACTCACAGTTCTCATCCAGGTCACTTGTGCACAGGTAGGACCGCCTGAGCCGTGCTGCGTCCACCAGGCAGGGGGCTCGATCAACCCCCAGGCAATTCCGGAGTGTGGCACAGGACTCCCTTCTATCCTTTCATCAGCCGTGCCCCACCAGTGACACTACACCTGTCCAGCTGCCTCGGGTCTTCTCCTGGGAGGACTGGGTGCCCACTTCTCTGACCCTATGTGGTGTGCCTTCCTAGTAGGTGTAGTGAGGGGTCGCACCAGTAAAAGATCACGACCACCGGTTCTTGGTTAAGGATTAGTCACCTCCACCAACTTGGGATCCGGTACCCTGTTCTGCCAACCCGTCACCCGTAATCTCCTGGGTCCTTAGGGTTCCTTGTGCCTTTGCGTCTCTGGGCCTCTCTTGGTGTTCTGTTCCTTCTTACTTTCCTTTCTGTTCTCCTCTCTTCTCTCGGGCCCCGGCCTCTCCTCATAGACTGAACTTCTTTTCTGCACGACTGAACTCCCTTGTCCTAAGATGGTGCCCACCTGTTATACCTCCCTCTCTGTGTATGAGCCCAGGTGACTTGCAACCAATGCAGCTAACTGAGTCCCGGTCCACACACGATCCTTACCCCGGAGTGGGATATCACACCTCTGGTTGAGGTGCAATACCTCGGTAGCGACCGAACCCTCGGGGCGCTACATGTGCATTTAGTTACCCGTAAAGGGTATAAAGACTTGCAGGCTGAGGACTGTGAGCGGCCAAAAACTGTCCATTGTAAATAGTTGCACTTATTAAAGTGCCCCCTATTGGTTTTATATTAAGAGACCACTGAACAAAAACCCGTTTGGCGTGGCCGAAGACGTGGTCCAACACCTGGATCACTTATGCCCTGTAGCCACGCCCAGGGCCTACGTTGAGGGTTTTCGGACGGGTCCCTCATGCTACTCATGTTGCACCTTCACCAGTGAGATGGACACCTGGTTATGGGACTCACTGTAACTTTAAGAAGAATGTCTTATATGAAAAATGTTTTATATACTTGAAGAAAATTTTATAATGTTTTGATAAAAGTAACCAGTAATGTTTAAGAAAGAGTGCCTCCCATAAAGGGAAGAAAGCGTTTGTTTATAATCTTATATGTGATGCATCTAAAAATTGCATGTCTGTAAAATACCATTTCTTACTTTGTTCCAGCCCGCCGACGTGCTGTGTTTTACCAAGGGGGTATGTGGCACCCCTGAGGGTTCAGTTGCCACAGAGGTACTGCACCTCATCCCGAGGTGTGGTATCTCATTCTCTCAGGTAAGGATGGGGTGCTGCCCTGGACCCTAACACCTGCATCCAACACTACACTACTCCAGACCGTCTGGAAGGGCAACTTGCACTGCTTTCTGCTGGCCCCGTCCCTGGCTGGAGTGGGGGGAACCAAAGTAAGGGGGAACCATGTAGTGGGTGTGGGTGGAGGACGCAAACCAGGGGAGCACTTGAAGAGGAGGTTTTTATAAAGGGGAGCCATCTTTAGAGCAAAAAAGAAAAAGAGAGAGTGGATGAGAGGACGAGAGGAGCAGAGGCTCTGCAGGAGCTCTGCTCGGGAGGCGGGCTTAGCCTGCCAGGCCCAGGACTGAGAGAGGAGTGGGAGCAGGAAAAGGCTCCAGGAACAGAAGGGATCCCAGGGGTACTGTGAGTGCAGGACGGCACCCGTACGCCCGAATCTGCCAGGCGGTGGAGGGATCAGGCCGCAAGAAGGGAACCGGTCCCTGGACTAGCCGAGTTACTTTAGGTCTCAGCTAGAAAACCGGAGGCTTCTGCACTTTCAAGGTGCAGTTGCCACATCCGCACCTAAGTCGCCGAAAAGGTCACCAAGTAAGGTCCGGGAACTCCAAGTTGCCCAGAGGGATCCCAAGGTACCTGATCGGGACTTTGTGTGTCGGGGCGCAGGGCAAGAGGGAGAGACCCAGCGCGGGAAGTCGGCTAAGAAAGGAACATACAGAAAGGGGTCCCATTAAGTGCTCTTGAGATACTTGAGGGAGTGCTGAACCCCTGCCTGGTGAATGCAGCGCGACGTGGGAGGCTGTCACCTGTACAGTGCAACCTGAGGAACTTAACAACTGTGAGTAAACTCGGACGACTGCACCCCACTGTCTCTGTCAGTTATTGCTGCTGCGCCATCGCTCCTGCACTACAACGCCCAGCATCACCATCTGCACCTACACTGCCCTGGAGCTGAGCTCTGCCTGTGGATAGCCGCACCAACCCAGCTGCCCTAACACCTGCTCCAGAGGTCTGCAGCAGTGCCGGTACCCATTACCGGGAACCACAGGTGGCGTCACGAGACAAAACCGTTTATCGTCCCTTCAAGCAACAGCCCCTTTTTAAAGAGTGACCCCAGGGTACGGGCCCAGGAGCCGACCGCCGCGACATCCCAAGAAGGTAAAGGCCCGGGTACCTAGTCCCGCATATACCCCTGGGCGAGTCAGATGCAGGTGTTAGGGTCCCGCGCAGTACTCCTTCCTTACCTGAGAGTGAGATACCACACCTCTGGGTGAGCTGCAGTACCTCTGTGGCGACTGAACCCTCAGGGGCGCCACATACCCCCCTGGTAAATCCCAGCACGTCCTCGGGCTGGAACAGAGTAAAAACAGGGTATTTTACAGACATGCAATTTTTAGAATGCATTCGCATATAAGATCATAAACATAACATTTCTTCCCTTTATGGGAGGCACATTTCTTTATACGTTTCATTTTCCTTATTAAAACATTATAAAACTTTTTAAAGAACATTCTTCTTTACACTCATAAAGCATTTTTCATATAATACATTTTTAGCAGGTTACAGTGCGATCCGCAACCGGATGTCCATCTCACTGACAAAGGTGCAAAGTGTAACATGAGGGACCCGCCCGAAAACCCTCAACGTAGGCCCTGGGCGTGGCTGCAGGGCATAGGTGATCCAGGTGTTGGACCACGTCTTCAGCCATGCCAAACAGGTTTTTGTTCTGAGGTCAGCTTTGTATGTATAAAAACCAATACGGGGCACTTTAAGAAGTGCAACTATGTACAACGGAAAGTTTTTTGGTTATTCACCATCCATAACCTGACAGTTCTTTTAAACGGGTAACTATAAAACTTTAAAGGTACACAAATTAACTTTGTAAACTGGCAGGGTTGTACCCTTCCAGGTAACTATAGACAGTCTTTTCCACCAACAGTTTAACAGGGGTGCTCCCTCCGGGGGAACTCCTGGTTCCTACAGGCTGACCCTGCTGGGTCTTCAGCCTCGTCCTGCAGGGGCATGTCTCTCCTCTTCGCCACTCGGTATACCTGGAGGGCATACCACCCGCGCTCGCCCTTGTGGCGGGTAAAGGTGACATAGTCGCCGGGGTAAAGGTCTCAGCCGGGATGCCCCTGTTGGAGGTTCTACATCCCGCCGGTTGACAAAAACGTCCCGATCGGTGTGCGGCTCTCTCACAAAGCCCCACCCAGCGTCCAGATCAAATTTGACAACTATCCCCTCCAGACGGGGACTTGGGGTGGCAGCTCTCGCCTTGCGGGCCTGGATTTTAGCCGCCATGTTCCGGGCCTCCATCTGTTCCCACCGCACCTGCCGGTCGTGATGCTCCTTCTCCAACTGGAGCTCCCTCCTGCAGTGCTCTTCCCTCCTGAGGGCCTGGGTCTGTGTTTCTCACGGGAACCCCATTAGGTCTCCCTCCCGGTGGTCCCACCGGAACTCCTCTCCTTCTGGGCAGGCAACCGGGGGTGCAGGTGCAGGTGTCAGATGGGGTCCTTGCTGGTCTTCATATTTAGCAGACCAGTCGTAGGAGGTGCTTCCGTATACCCACTCGGGTGCGGGGGTAGGTGGCTCCGGTAGGGGGCCCAGGAGCAGGTCGGCGGAGCAGGCTCCCGGGATCGGGGGTTCGGCCAGGGGGTCTAGGAGCCGGTCAGTGGAGCAGGTGCCTGGGATGGGAGATTCCGCCTGGAGACCGGGGAGCAGATCGGCAGAGCAGGCGTCCGGGATTGGAGGTGCCGCCATGGGGCCCAAGAGTAGGTCGGTGGAGCAGGCGCCCGGGATCGGAGGTTCCGCCAGGGAGCCCAGGAGCAGGTCAGCGCCGTCAGCGCCCGGGACAGGGAGTCTCTCCTAACCTGCTTACGTGACTGCGCTGGTGCCATCCTCTGCCTCCTGGCTCCGTTCAGGCTCCTCCGGGGCTGGGAAGCTGCTGGTCGAGGGCAGAGCTGGCTGCTGCCAGATCACCAGCTTCTCCAGCAGCTCCTTTTTCCAGCCGGCAATGGCGTCCTGCTGGGCCCTCTCCATCCTCCGGCCTAGCTCCTGGATTTCAGCCTGGAGGAATTCGGTATCCTCCAGGGATAGCTCTGCCATTACCTCCTCCAGGGTGAGAGGCGTTGCTGACCGCTGCAGGCCTTGAATGGGAGCTGGCTCCTGACTCTCCATCTTGCCTGCCGGGTGTGGTCTGTCTAGACTCCTGGAGACCCCACCCTGTCTCCCAGGTTTCTTCTCTCCTCTCCCCTTTCGAGGGCGGTTCCATGGCAACTTGCTGTCGGACCCACCTTGGGGCGGCCCCCCCAGCTTGATGGACACATCCACATACATGGTCACTGCTGCTCGGGGCGGGCCTCGCTTTTGGCGCCATTCTGGAACCCGACCCACGATGGGAGATGGTTTCTTGCTGTCTTTTGGCTTGCACATAATGGCGCCCATTCTTCTGGGGCGGGCGCCACATTCAGTATAGAACACAGTCTCTAGGCGCACAATACCCGGTGATAATGGGTGGGTTCATATCCTGTTCGTGACGCCAAGTTGACGCACCCCCTGGGCCGTGGGGTACTCGGTGCCGGGCCGGTCGTTGCTAGGGGTGATGTCACAGTGGCAGTGACCCGGTCCGTCACCCAGGGCAGTCAATCAAAAGGGAAATATTTATAGGGGATTTATAGTTTTTATATATAGTGTATAAAGTTTGTGACGCCACCTGTGGTATGCGGCTATATGGAGCCGCCGCTGCGGTGCAGATCCTCTGGAGCTGATGTTGGTGCAGCAGGGTTGGTTCAGCTCTCCACAGAGCTTAACTCCAGGGCAGTGTAGAGATGTTGTAGATATTATAGGTGATGCTGGGCGTTGTAGTGCAGGGGTGATGGCACAGATAATAATCACAGAGACAGTGGGGTGCAGTCTTCAGGGTCTTTACTCACGGTTGTTGCAGTCTAAGTTATAGGTACCGGTGTAACTTCCCTCGTCGTGCTGCACTTACTCGGGGAGGGTTTCAGTCAACCCTCAGATATCTCCGGAGTACTTAGTGGGACCCCCTTCTGTGTGTTCTCTCTCTGGCCGTCTCCCTGCACCTCATACCTAGTGTCCCAATCCGGTAGCCGCGGGCCTTGTCGGGCGACGTCTGTTCCGTCCCTTGGGTCCTCTATGGCTACCTTCTTGTTGAGACTGATATGGACTGTTGGCTGCAGGACTTGAAATACTGCAGCCTCCGGTTTCTAGTTGAGACATAAAGTCCTCCGCTAGTTGAGGGACCGATCCCCTTTGTGTGGCCTGACCCCTCCACCTCCTGGTAGATTCGGGCGTACAGGTGGCCTCCAGCACTGCCCGTACCCCTGGGGTCCCTTCCTCATTCCTGGAGCCTTCTCTGCTCCTCTCCTTCTCTCCAGTCCTGGGCCTCTCCTCAGGCCCTCCTACTGAGCAGAGCTCATACAGAGCTCCTGGTCCCAACTCCTCTCACTGTAGACTGTTCTGTCTGACTGACCTGACTTGTCAAGATGGTTCCCTCTTTTATATCACTTCTTTCTATGTGATCCCCTAAACTGCTTCCTCCTCCCACACCCTCTACATAGTTCCACCCTTTAGCTAGGGACCAGGGACTGTGCTCTCCCTTAGGAGCAATCTCGCCCTGCCCCTACTGATGTGGAATTTGTTGGATGCAGGTGTTAGGGTCCCAGGCAGTACTCCTTCCTTACCTGAGAGTGAGATACCACACCTCTGGGTGAGATGCAGTACCTCTGTGGCGACCAAACCCTCAGGGGCGCCACATTTGCATCAAGAATTTGTTTAAATTTCATTGAATCCATTCTTTCTCTACCTGTGAAATGCACCCCGTGCCATTGGACGTAACACAACCCCAAAGCATTATTGATCCCCCCCCATGCTTAATGGTTGGTGGGATGTTCTTTTACTGAAATTATGTGCCCTTTTTTCTCCACACATACCTTTGATCATTGTGACCAAAGAGTTCTATTTTAACCTCATTGATCCACAGGACTTGTGTCCAAAATGCATCAGGCTTGTTTAGATGTTCTTTTGCACACTTCTGTGAGAACAGGATTTATTTATCTATCTTGACTCCATTTTGGTTATTCTACATACATCTCCTTGCTTTCCAAAATGGAGTGTGACTGTTTTGCGATAAGGAGTCTCAGGAATTTCTTTGTCTAACGGGATTGAAAGATAACATAGGAAAGAGAACGTAAAAAAGTAGAATCACACCTAAAGTCTTCAGGTGGGTGTAGATGTTATTAACTTTAGCCATTGACACGTATATATGCTAATGCCAGCACATTTGTAGACATAAAGCTGTGCCAGTAATATTGCTGCAATGTAGGTCCAGTAAAAACCTATATAAACCCTGACCGATGCTGTAATAAACAGAGTTCTGCTTAGATACATAAGTGTGTGTGTCTACGTGACTTTCTCTTGTACATACTTGGATTTTACAATTCAATTTGGAACAGGTATAACGTTTCAGAACGTCCCACATTCCATGGCGAAGACAACTTCTGATGCTGAATTTTATGGTGAGGACGCAGGAGAGGTTTTCTTCTGATGACTCTTCCACGAAGGCCATATTTGTGCAGGTGTCTCTGAACTGTAGAATAATGTACCACAACTCCAGAGTCTGCTAAATCTTTCTGAAGGTCTTTTGTAGTCAAGCGGGGGTTCTGATTTGCCTCTCTAGCAATCCTACCAGCAGCTCTCACTGAGATTTTGCTTGGTCTTCCAGACCTTATCTTGACCTCCACTGTTCCTGGTAAATGACATTTCTTAATTATATTTCGAACTGAGGAAAGGGCAACTTGAAAATGCTTTGCCATCGTCTTATAGCCTTCGCCTGCTTTGTGGCCTCCACCATTCTCAGTGCTCGGCAGCTGCTTAGAAGACCCCACGGCGGCTGTTTTTTGGCACCAGGTTGGAGGAGGTTTTTATAAAGCTGTGAAATTTGCATCACCAGCCTTTCCTAACGATGATAGTGAACAAACCATGACCCTAACAGGCTAAATAAGGTCTGAAACCTTGGTCAAAGTTATCTGAGCACACAAATCTCCAAGGGTGCCCAAACTTTTGCATCGCCCCATTTTCCTTTTTGTAATAGTTAAAATGTAAAAGATGATAATATATATATATTTTTTTTTTTGCGTAAAGTACAAAGGAAATGTATCATCTGTAACTTTAGGCCTTTTAGATCATTTCATCTTCAACTTGCTGAACTGTTCACAATAACAGGAATTTTGACTAGGGAGGCACAAACTTTTACATGCCACTGTATATACCAGAAAGGTATCCAGGATGGGGGACAAATATACCTGGAAGTGGCCCAGGATGAGGGTCATTACTATATAATGGGGGGCATTAACACATATTGGGGGGGGACTCTTATGTCTTTATAGGATTCAGAACGCTACAAGGGTCCATACATGTGACCAACATGCTGGGGGGGGGCCACGTCAAAATTTTGCTCCAGGGCCCATTGCACTCTAGTGACTGGTGTAGAATATTAATATTTTCATAGGTTTTCGGTTTCTGTGTTGTTCCTACGTGCAGTATTACAGGTGGTTTCCGTACTCTTCTGATGCGGCTTCACTTTATTGCTTTCCTTCTCCTTATTGTCCTGGCTTGTCTGATAATCCTCTTGATCAAATAATCCTCAGAGGTTTCTCACACAGATCGTGTGTGCACAGCGCTCTATGACTCACACAATGACTCACACAGATCGTGTGTGCACAGCGCTCTATGACTCACACAATGACTCACACAGATCGTGTGTGCACAGCGCTCTATGACTCACAGGACACAATGAGAAGAATTCATATCGGTCAAATCCCGGAAGTAACTCGCTGCTCTTTGGATAAGGATCCATCATCAACTCCATACTGATATAAGATGTAACACACGTGGTCTCTGTCGCTGTATCATTCTGAAGTCTTAGAAATATTTTTATTATAATTTATTTTAAAGCACAAAAACAATCACCTTTAATGGGTTTTTCACATTCCATCCAGGTGAACGCACAGACGTCGCTCCGCTATAAAAGTATCACTGAGTAATGGCTGGAATACTCAGCGGCCCTGGATGGAGGGTGGAAGCGGAGTCCTGCCGCGGACGGGGGGCGATAAAAAGAAAGAATAAATGCAAAATATAGATACATCAATAACAAGAGACATGAAACCAAGAGAAGAGACTGGACAGGGACCCTCCTGAGACTGTCGCTGGTGGATCTCACAGACGTCCCCACCTTCATGTCCCCGGATAATAAATTATATCAATTAAAGGGGTTGTCCGGCCTCAGGCTACAAGTCTGCAGTGTCTGTGTGTGACTGCAGACTTGTGATCCTCGCACGCACCGCACACTGTCAGGACACACTCCCGCCACTTTCCATGTTGACTGTTTCCGGCCTCACTCAATACACCTGCATTGTGCCCATCTCCTCGGAATGTGACGGGAGTGTGCAAAGCCCGCGCAGGCGCTACGGCCTCGCTCAATACACCTGCATTGTGCCCATCTCCTCAGAATGTGACGGGAGTGTGCAAAGCCCGCGCAGGCGCTACGGCCTCACTCAATACACCTGCATTGTGCCCATCTCCTCGGAATGTGACGGGAGTGTGCAAAGCCCGCGCAGGCGCTACGGCCTCGCTCAATACACCTACATTGTGCCCATCTCATCGGAATGTGACGGGAGTGTGCAAAGCCCGCGCAGGCGCTACGGCCTCGCTCAATACACCTGCATTGTGCCCATCTCCTCGCAATGTGACGGGAGTGTGCAAAGCCTGTGCAGGCGCTACGGCCTCGCTCAATACACCTGCATTGTGCCCATCTCCTCGCAATGTGACGGGAGTGTGCAAAGCCTGCGCAGGCGCTACGGCCTCGCTCAATACACCTGCATTGTGCCCATCTCCTCGCAATGTGACGGGAGTGTGCAAAGCCTGCGCAGGCGCTACGGCCTCGCTCAATACACCTGCATTGTGCCCATCTCCTCGCAATGTGACGGGAGTGTGCAAAGCCCGCGCAAGCGCTACGGCCTCGCTCAATACACCTGCATTGTGCCCATCTCCTCGGAATGTGACGGGAGTGTGCAAAGCCCGCGCAGGCGCTACGGCCTCGCTCAATACACCTGCATTGTGCCCATCTCCTCGGAATGTGACGGGAGTGTGCAAAGCCCGCGCAGGCGCTACGGCCTCGCTCAATACACCTGCATTGTGCCCATCTCCTCGCAATGTGACGGGAGTGTGCAAAGCCCGCGCAAGCGCTACGGCCTCGCTCAATACACCTGCATTGTGCCCATCTCCTCGGAATGTGACGGGAGTGTGTAAAGCCCGCGCAGGCGCTACGGCCTCGCTCAATACACCTGCATTGTGCCCATCTCCTCGCAATGTGACGGGAGTTTGCAAAGCCCGTGCAGGCGCTACAGCCTCGCTCAATACACCTGCATTGTGCCCATCCCCTCGCAATGTGACGGGAGTGTGCAAAGCCCGCGCAGGCGCTACGGCCTCGCTCAATACACCTGCATTGTGCCCATCTCCTCAGAATGTGATGGGAGTGTGCAAAGCCCGCGCAGGCGCTACGGCCTCGCTCAATACACCTGCATTGTGCCCATCTCCTCGGAATGTGACGGGAGTGTGCAAAGCCCGCGCAGGCGCTACGGCCTCGCTCAATACACCTGCATTGTGCCCATCTCCTCGGAATGTGACGGGAGTGTGCAAAGCCCGCGCAGGCGCTACGGCCTCGCTCAATACACCTGCATTGTGCTCATCTCCTCGGAATGTGACGGGAGTGTGCAAAGCCCGCGCAGGCGCTACGGCCTCGCTCAATACACCTGCATTGTGCCCATCTCCTCGGAATGTGACGGGAGTGTGCAAAGCCCGCGCAGGCGCTACGGCCTCGCTCAATACACCTGCATTGTGCCCATCTCCTCGGAATGTGACGGGAGTGTGCAAAGCCCGCGCAGGCGCTACGGCCTCGCTCAATACACCTGCATTGTGCCCATCTCCTCGGAATGTGACGGGAGTGTGCAAAGCCCGCGCAGGCGCTACGGCCTCGCTCAATACACCTGCATTGTGCCCATCTCCTCGGAATGTGACGGGAGTGTGCAAAGCCCGCGCAGGCGCTACGGCCTCGCGCAATACACCTGCATTGTGCCCATCTCCTCGGAATGTGACGGGAGTGTGCAAAGCCCGCGCAGGCGCTACGGCCTCGCTCAATACACCTGCATTGTGCCCATTCTCCTCAGAATGTGACGGGAGTGTGCAAAGCCCGCGCAGGCGCTACGGCCTCGCTCAATACACCTGCATTGTGCCCATCTCCTCGGAATGTGACGGGAGTGTGCAAAGCCCGCGCAGGCGCTACGGCCTCGCTCAATACACCTGCATTGTGCCCATCTCCTCGCAATGTGACGGGAGTGTGCAAAGCCCGCGCAAGCGCTACGGCCTCGCTCAATACACCTGCATTGTGCCCATCTCCTCGGAATGTGACGGGAGTGTGCAAAGCCCACGCAGGCGCTACGGCCTCGCTCAATACTCCTGCATTGTGCCCATCTCCTCCGAATGTGACGGGAGTGTGCAAAGCCCGCGCAGGCGCTACGGCCTCGCTCAATACACCTGCATTGTGCCCATCTCCTCGCAATGTGACGGGAGTGTGCAAAGCCCGTGCAGGCGCTACAGCCTCGCTCAATACACCTGCATTGTGCCCATCCCCTCGCAATGTGACGGGAGTGTGCAAAGCCCGCGCAGGCGCTACGGCCTCGCTCAATACACCTGCATTGTGCCCATCCCCTCGCAATGTGACGGGAGTGTGCAAAGCCCGCGCAGGCGCTACGGCCTCGCTCAATACACCTGCATTGTGTCCATCTCCTCACAATGTGACGGGAGTGTGCAAAGCCCGCGCAGGCGCTACTGCCTCGCTCAATACACCTGCATTGTGCCCATCTCCTCGCAATGTGACGGGAGTGTGCAAAGCCCGCGCAGGCGCTACGGCCTCGCTCAATACACCTGCATTGTGCCCATCTCCTCGGAATGTGACGGGAGTGTGCAAAGCCCGCACAGGCGCTACGGCCTCGCTCAATACACCTGCATTGTGCCCATCCCCTCGCAATGTGACGGGAGTGTGCAAAGCCCACACAGGCACTACGGCCTCGCTCAATACACCTGCATTGTGTCCATCTCCTCGCAATGTGACGGGAGTGTGCAAAGCCCGTGCAGGCGCTACGGCCTCGCTCAATACACCTGCATTGTGTCCATCTCCTCGCAATGTGATGGGAGTGTGCAAAGCCCGCGCAGGCGCTACGGCCTCGCCCAATAGACCTGCATTGTGCCCATCTCCTCGCAATGTGACGGGAGTGTGCAAAGCCCGCGCAGGCGCTACGGCCTCGCTCAATACACCTGCATTGTGCCCATCCCCTCGCAATGTGACGGGAGTGTGCAAAGCCCGCGCAGGCGCTATGGCCTCGCTCAATACACCTGCATTGTGTCCATCTCCTCACAATGTGACGGGAGTGTGCAAAGCCCGCGCAGGCGCTACGGCCTCGCTCAATACACCTGCATTGTGCCCATCTCCTCGCAATGTGACGGGAGTGTGCATAGCCCGCGCAGGCGCTATGGCCTCGCTCAATACAGCTGCATTGTGCCCATCCCCTCGCAATGTGACGGGAGTGTGCAAAGCCCACGCAGGCACTACGGCCTCACTCAATACACCTGCATTGTGCCCATCTCCTCGCAATGTGACGGGAGTGTGCAAAGCCCGCGCAGGCGCCATGTCGAATCAGTGTGTGATAGACAATCAAAACTTTCTACACCAGTCAGGCAGCCCTCCATAACCTCCATACGTCATACAGCTTCACTGTCTATCACACACTCCCCTGGTTTCGACATGGCGCATGCACGTTCTCTACAACCGACTCAACCCTGGAGACCCATGTGACGAGTTAACTCCGCCCACAGCAAGGCGTGTACACGTCACATACACGACGACCCTCAGCGCCACCACCACGTGACGCACTCCTTTGGGGTGGGACTATTCGGCACACTTCCGGTTTCAGCGCACCACGCCGCTGTATAAACGCCAGACGCCTTGTCTCTTACGGATGGACATGATTTAGGCTTCACCTGTCACACTCCTACTCCTGACACCCACAGCACGCACGCTCCTGTCACTACACAGGCACACTATGGGCAGCACTATTTACTCCACATCACGGGTAACCTGTCGCTATGCTGCTAGTCCTATGGGCTATCTAGTGGCTGCCCCATCTCCCACACTGTGAACACTGAGGTCCTCTACCACCAGTCTCCATTGCTGCCCCATCTCCCACACTGTGAACACTGAGGTCCTCTACCACCAGTCTCCATCTGCCCGGATATTTCACCTCCCTCTCTCGGTTTATTACGTCACCCTGTATCCTGTTGTCAGTCTTTAGATGCCTTTTTGTAATTTTGGCTTCACTTCTACGTCATGTTTTCGTTCTTTGCATCTTATCATTCGTTTTCATGCTGAACATCGGGTGATGATCACGGACTCCGTTCATTTCAGATGTTTATTGGAAACATACGAATCGCTGTTTTCTTTTAGTGATCAACTTCATCAACTTGAATTTTGTATAAAATCAAAGAGTATTGAACTCGTCACCAATTCTCTAAGTAAATCTATTGGTAAAGGTGCTATTGACATGAAATTCTCCCCAGATGTCAGTAACAACCCGTCCAATCCACACAGGAAAGAAATCACCATAGATATCCATAAATTATGTGTAATAATGAGAAATGGTGACTGCCCGTCACCTCCATCATCAGTATCTGGTGACCACCCCTCACCTCCATCATCAGTATCTGGTGACCGCCCGTCACCTCCATCATCAGTATCTGGTGACCGCCCGTCACCTCCATCATCAGTATCTGGTGACCGCCCGTCACCTCCATCATCAATATCTGGTGACCGCCCGTCACCTCCATCATCAGTATCTGGTGACCGCCCGTCACCTCCATCATCAGTATCTGGTGACCGCCCATCGCCTCCATCATCAGTATCTGGTGACCACCCTTCACCTCCATCATCAGTATCTGGTGACCGCCCGTCACCTCCATCATCAGTATCTGGTGACCGCCCGTCACCTCCATCATCAGTATCTGGTGACCGCCCGTCACCTCCATCATCAATATCTGGTGACCAACTGTCACCTCCATCGTCAGTATCTGGTGATCGGATCGCCCGTCGTCTCCATCATCAGTATCTGGTGACCGCCCGTCACCTCCATCATCAGTATCTGGTGACCGCCCGTCACCTCCATCATCACTATCTGGTGACCGCCCGTCGTCTCCATCATCAGTATCTGGTGACCGCCCGTCACCTCCATCATCAGTATCTGGTGACCGCCCGTCACCTCCATCATCAGTATCTGGTGACCGCCCGTCACCTCCATCATCAGTATCTGGTGACAGCCCCTCACCTCCATCATCAGTATCTGGTGACCGCCCGTCACCTCCATCATCAGTATCTGGTGACAGCCCCTCACCTCCATCATCAGTATCTGGTGACCGCCCGTCACCTCCATCATCAGTATCCGGTGACCGCCCGTCGCCTCCATCATCAGTATCTGGTGACAGCCCCTCACCTCCATCATCAGTATCTGGTGACCGCCCGTCACCTCCATCATCAGTATCTGGTGACCGCCCGTCACCTCCATCATCAGTATCTGGTGACCGCCCGTCACCTCCATTATCAGTTTCTGGTGACCGCCCGTCGTCTCCATCATCAGTATCTGGAGACCGCCCGTCGTCTCCATCATCAGTATCTGGTGACCGCCCGTCACCTCCATCATCAGTATCTGGTGACCGCCCGTCGTCTCCATCATCAGTATCTGGTGACCGCCCGTCACCTCCATCATCAGTATCTGGTGACCGCCCATCACCTCCATCATCAGTATCTGGTGACCGGCCGTCACCTCCATCATCAGTATCTGGTGACCGCCCGTCACCTCCATCATCAGTATCTGGTGACCGCCCGTCGTGTCCATCATCAGTATCTGGTGACCGCCCGTCACCTCCATCATCAGTATCTGGTGACCGCCCGTCACCTCCATCATCAGTATCTGGTGACCGCCCATCACCTCCATCATCAGTATCTGGTGACCGGCCGTCACCTCCATCATCAGTATCTGGTGACCGCCCGTCACCTCCATCATCAGTATCTGGTGACCGCCCGTCGTGTCCATCATCAGTATCTGGTGACCGCCCGTCACCTCCATCATCAGTATCTGGTGACCGCCCGTCACCTCCAGCATCAGTATCTGGTGACCGCCCGTCACCTCCATCATCAGTATCTGGTAACCGCCCGTCGCCTCCAGCATCAGTATCTGGTGACCGCCCGTCATCTCCATCATCAGTATCTGGTGACCACCCGTCGCCTCCATCATCAGTATCTGGTGACAGCCCCTCACTTCCATCATCAGTATCTGGTGACCACCCGTCACCTCCATCATCAGTATCTGGTGACCGCCCGTCACCTCCATCATCAATATCTGGTGACCACCTGTCACCTCCATCGTCAGTATCTGGTGATCGGATCGCCCGTCACCTCCATCATCAGTATCTGGTGAACGCCCGTCGCCTCCATCATCAGTATCTGGTGACCACCCGTGGCCTCCATCATCAGTATCTGGTGACCACCCGTGACCTCCATCAGTATCTGTGACCGCCCATCACCTCCATCATCAGCATCTGGTGACCGCCCGTCGCCTCCATCATCAGTATCTGGTGACCGCCCGTCACCTCCAGCATCAGTATCTGGTGACCACCCGTCACCTCCAGCATCAGTATCTGGTGACCGCCCGTCACCTCCATCATCAGTATCTGGTAACAGCCCGTCGCCTCCAGCATCAGTATCTGGTGACCGCCCGTCATCTCCATCATCAGTATCTGGTGACCACCCGTCGCCTCCATCATCAGTATCTGGTGACAGCCCCTCACCTCCATCATCAGTATCTGGTGACCGCCCGTCACCTCCATCATCAGTATCCGGTGACCGCCCGTCACCTCCATCATCAGTATCTGGTGACCGCCTGTCGCCTCCATCATCAGTATCTGGTGACAGCCCCTCACCTCCATCATCAGTATCTGGTGACCGCCCGTCACCTCCATCATCAGTATCCGGTGACCGCCCGTCACCTCCATCATCAGTATCTGGTGGCAGCCCCTCACCTCCATCATCAGTATCTGGTGACCGGCCATCACCTCCAGCATCAGTAACTGGTGACCGGCCGTCACCTCCAGCATCAGTATCTGGTGACCGCCCGTCATCTCCATCATCAGTATCTGGTGACCACCCGTCGCCTCCATCATCAGTATCTGGTGACAGCCCCTCACCTCCATCATCAGTATCTGGTGACCGCCCGTCACCTCCATCATCAGTATCCGGTGACCGCCCGTCACCTCCATCAACAGTATCTGGTGACCACCTGTCGCCTCCATCATCAGTATCTGGTGACAGCCCCTCACCTCCATCATCAGTATCTGGTGACCGCCCGTCACCTCCATCATCAGTATCCGGTGACCGCCCGTCACCTCCATCATCAGTATCTGGTGGCAGCCCCTCACCTCCATCATCAGTATCTGGTGACCGGCCGTCACCTCCAGCATCAGTATCTGGTGACCGCCCGTCATCTCCATCATCAGTATCTGGTGACCGGCCGTCACCTCCAGCTTCAGTATCTGGTGACCACCCGTCATCTCCATCATCAGTATCTGGTGACCACCCGTCGCCTCCATCATCAGTATCTGGTGACAGCCCCTCACCTCCATCATCAGTATCTGGTGACCGCCCGTCACTTCCATCATCAGTATCCGGTGACCGCCCGTCACCTCCATCATCAGTATCTGGTGACCACCTGTCGCCTCCATCATCAGTATCTGGTGACAGCCCCTCACCTCCATCATCAGTATCTGGTGACCGCCCGTCACCTCCATCATCAGTATCCGGTGACCGCCCGTCGCCTCCATCATCAGTATCTGGTGACAGCCCCTCACCTCCATCATCAGTATCTGGTGACCGCCCGTCACCTCCATCATCAGTATCTGGTGACCGCCCGTCGTCTCCATCATCAGTATCTGGAGACCGCCCGTCGTCTCCATCATCAGTATCTGGTGACCGCCCGTCACCTCCATCATCAGTATCTGGTGACCGCCCGTCGTCTCCATCATCAGTATCTGGTGACCGCCCGTCACCTCCATCATCAGTATCTGGTGACCGCCCATCACCTCCATCATCAGTATCTGGTGACCGGCCGTCACCTCCATCATCAGTATCTGGTGACCGCCCGTCACCTCCATCATCAGTATCTGGTGACCGCCCGTCGTGTCCATCATCAGTATCTGGTGACCGCCCGTCACCTCCATCATCAGTATCTGGTGACCGCCCGTCACCTCCATCATCAGTATCTGGTGACCGCCCATCACCTCCATCATCAGTATCTGGTGACCGGCCGTCACCTCCATCATCAGTATCTGGTGACCACCCGTCACCTCCATCATCAGTATCTGGTGACCGCCCGTCGTGTCCATCATCAGTATCTGGTGACCGCCCGTCACCTCCATCATCAGTATCTGGTGACCGCCCGTCACCTCCAGCATCAGTATCTGGTGACCGCCCGTCACCTCCATCATCAGTATCTGGTAACTGCCCGTCGCCTCCAGCATCAGTATCTGGTGACCGCCCGTCATCTCCATCATCAGTATCTGGTGACCACCCGTCGCCTCCATCATCAGTATCTGGTGACAGCCTCTCACTTCCATCATCAGTATCTGGTGACCACCCGTCACCTCCATCATCAGTATCTGGTGACCGCCCGTCACCTCCATCATCAATATCTGGTGACCACCTGTCACCTCCATCGTCAGTATCTGGTGATCGGATCGCCCGTCACCTCCATCATCAGTATCTGGTGAACGCCCGTCGCCTCCATCATCAGTATCTGGTGACCACCCGTGGCCTCCATCATCAGTATCTGGTGACCATCCGTGACCTCCATCAGTATCTGTGACCGCCCATCACCTCCATCATCAGCATCTGGTGACCGCCCGTCGCCTCCATCATCAGTATCTGGTGACCGCCCGTCACCTCCAGCATCAGTATCTGGTGACCACCCGTCACCTCCAGCATCAGTATCTGGTGACCGCCCGTCACCTCCATCATCAGTATCTGGTAACCGCCCGTCGCTTCCAGCATCAATATCTGGTGACCGCCCGTCATCTCCATCATCAGTATCTGGTGACCACCCGTCGCCTCCATCATCAGTATCTGGTGACAGCCCCTCACCTCCATCATCAGTATCTGGTGACCGCCCGTCACCTCCATCATCAGTATCCGGTGACCGCCCGTCACCTCCATCATCAGTATCTGGTGACCGCCTGTCGCCTCCATCATCAGTATCTGGTGACAGCCCCTCACCTCCATCATCAGTATCTGGTGACCGCCCGTCACCTCCATCATCAGTATCCGGTGACCGCCCGTCACCTCCATCATCAGTATCTGGTGACCGGCCGTCACCTCCAGCATCAGTAACTGGTGACCGGCCGTCACCTCCAGCATCAGTATCTGGTGACCGCCCGTCATCTCCATCATCAGTATCTGGTGACCACCCGTCGCCTCCATCATCAGTATCTGGTGACAGCCCCTCACCTCCATCATCAGTATCTGGTGACCGCCCGTCACCTCCATCATCAGTATCCGGTGACCGCCCGTCACCTCCATCATCAGTATCTGGTGACCACCTGTCGCCTCCATCATCAGTATCTGGTGACAGCCCCTCACCTCCATCATCAGTATCTGGTGACCGCCCGTCACCTCCATCATCAGTATCCGGTGACCGCCCGTCACCTCCATCATCAGTATCTGGTGGCAGCCCCTCACCTCCATCATCAGTATCTGGTGACCGGCCGTCACCTCCAGCATCAGTATCTGGTGACCGCCCATCATCTCCATCATCAGTATCTGGTGACCGGCCGTCACCTCCAGCTTCAGTATCTGGTGACCACCCGTCATCTCCATCATCAGTATCTGGTGACCACCCGTCGCCTCCATCATCAGTATCTGGTGACAGACCCTCACCTCCATCATCAGTATCTGGTGACCGCCCGTCACTTCCATCATCAGTATCCGGTGACCGCCCGTCACCTCCATCATCAGTATCTGGTGACCACCTGTCGCCTCCATCATCAGTATCTGGTGACAGCCCCTCACCTCCATCATCAGTATCTGGTGACCGCCCGTCACCTCCATCATCAGTATCCGGTGACCGCCCGTCGCCTCCATCATCAGTATCTGGTGACAGCCCCTCACCTCCATCATCAGTATCTGGTGACCGCCCGTCACCTCCATCATCAGTATCTGGTGACCGCCCGTCACCTCCATCATCAGTATCTGGTGACCGCCCGTCGCCTCCATCATCAGTATCTGGTGACAGCCCCTCACCTCCATCATCAGTATCTGGAGACCGCCCGTCGTCTCCATCATCAGTATCTGGTGACCGCACGTCGTCTCCATCATCAGTATCTGGTGACCGCCCGTCACCTCCATTATCAGTTTCTGGTGACCGCCCGTCGTCTCCATCATCAGTATCTGGAGACCGCCCGTCGTCTCCATCATCAGTATCTGGTGACCGCCCGTCGTCTCCATCATCAGTATCTGGTGACCGCCCGTCACCTCCATCATCAGTATCTGGTGACCGCCCGTCGTCTCCATCATCAGTATCTGGTGACCGCCCGTCACCTCCATCATCAGTATCTGGTGACCGCCCATCACCTCCATCATCAGTATCTGGTGACCGGCCGTCACCTCCATCATCAGTATCTGGTGACCGCCCGTCACCTCCATCATCAGTATCTGGTGACCGCCCATCGTGTCCATCATCAGTATCTGGTGACCGCCCGTCACCTCCATCATCAGTATCTGGTGACCGCCCGTCACCTCCATCATCAGTATCTGGTGACCGCCCGTCGTCTCCATCATCAGTATCTGGTGACCGCCCGTCACCTCCATCATCAGTATCTGGTGACCGCCCGTCACCTCCATCATCAGTATCTGGTGACAGCCCCTCACCTCCATCATCAGTATCTGGTGACCGCCCGTCACCTCCATCATGAGTATCTGGTGACAGCCCCTCACCTCCATCATCAGTATCTGGTTACCGCCCGTCACCTCCATCATCAGTATCTGGTGACCGCCCGTCACCTCCATCATCAGTATCTGGTGACCGCCCGTCACCTCCATTATCAGTTTCTGGTGACCGCCCGTCGTCTCCATCATCAGTATCTGGAGACCGCCCGTCGTCTCCATCATCAGTATCTGGTGACCGCCCGTCACCTCCATCATCAGTATCTGGTGACCGCCCGTCGTCTCCATCATCAGTATCTGGTGACCGCCCGTCACCTCCATCATCAGTATCTGGTGACCGCCCATCACCTCCATCATCAGTATCTGGTGACCGGCCGTCACCTCCATCATCAGTATCTGGTGACCGCCCGTCACCTCCATCATCAGTATCTGGTGACCGCCCGTCGTGTCCATCATCAGTATCTGGTGACCGCCCGTCACCTCCATCATCAGTATCTGGTGACCGCCCGTCACCTCCATCATCAGTATCTGGTGACCGCCCGTCGTCTCCATCATCAGTATCTGGTGACCGCCCGTCACCTCCATCATCAGTATCTGGTGACCGCCCGTCAGCTCCATCATCAGTATCTGGTGACCGCCCGTCACCTCCATCATCAGTATCTGGTGACAGCCCCTCACCTCCATCATCAGTATCTGGTGACCGCCAGTCACCTCCATCATCAGTATCTGGTGACAGCCCCTCACCTCCATCATCAGTATCTGGTGACCGCCCGTCACCTCCATCATCAGTATCTGGTGACCGCCCGTCACCTCCATCATCAGTATCTGGTGACTGCCCGTCGTCTCCATCATCAGTATCTGGTGACCGCCCGTCATCTCCATCATCAGTATCTGGTGACCGCCCGTCACCTCCATCATCAGTATCCGGTGACCGCCCGTCACCTCCATCATCAGTATCTGGTGACCGCCCGTCACCTCCATCTTCAGTATCTGGTGACAGCCCCTCACCTCCATCATCAGTATCTGGTGACCGCCCGTCACCTCCATCATCACAGAATCATAGAATCATAGAATGGTAGAGTTGGAAGGGACCTCCTGGGTCATCTGGTCCAACCCCCTGCTCAAAGCAGGATTCACTAAACCATCTCAGACAGATGTCTGTCCAGCCTCTGTTTGAAGACGTCCATTGAAGGGGAACTCACCACCTCTCGTGGCAGCCTGTTCCACTCATTAATCACCCTAACTGTCAAAAAGTTTTTTCTAATATCTAATCTGTGTCTCCTCCCATTTAGTTTCATCCCATTGCTTCTAGTCTTTCCTTGTGCAAATGAGAATAAGGATGATCCTTCTACAATGTGACAGCCCTTGACATATTTGTAGACAGCTATTAAGTCTCCTCTCAGTCTTCTTTTTTGCAAGCTAAACATTCCCAAATCCTGCAACCGTTCCTCATAGGACATGGTTTGCAGACCAGTCACCATTCTGGTCGCTCTTCTCTGAACTTGCTCCAGTTTGTCTATGTCTTTTTTAAAATGTGGTGCCCAAAACTGTACACAGTATTCCAGATGAGGTCTGACCAAAGAGGAGTAAAGACCGATAATGACTTCACGTGATCTAGACTGTATGCTTCTGTTAATACATCCCAGAATTGTATTTGCCTTTTTTGCTGCTGCATCACACTGTTGACTCATGTTCAGTCTATGATCTATTAGTATACCTAAGTCTTTTTCACATGTACTGTTGCTTAGCTCTGTTCCTCCCATTCTGTATATGCTTTTTTCATTTTTATTGCCCAGATGTAGTACTTTGCATTTTTCCCTGTTAAAAACCATTCTGTTGGTTGCTGCCCACTGCTCCAGTTTATTTAGGTCTTTGTGAATCCTCTCTCTCTCTTCTCTAGTATTAGCTATCCCTCCTAGCTTTGTGTCATCAGCAAATTTAATCAGTTTACCCTCAATTCCTTCATCTAAATCATTGATAAAGATGTTGAACAATACAGGTCCCAGGACGGAGCCCTGTGGTACCCCACTTGAGACATTCATCCAGCTGGATGTGAAGCCATTTACAACCACCCTTTGAGTCCGATCACTAAGCCAGTTATGAATCCACCTAACAGTTGCCTGGTCCATTGCATACTTGGTCATTTTTTCAATAAGGATGGTGTGAGATACTTTGTCAAATGCTTTGCTGAAGTCAAGATATACTATATCTACAGCATTTCCCTGATCCACCCAGTCAGTGATTCTGTCATAGAAGGAAATTAAGTTAGTCTGACATGACTTGTTAGTTACAAACCCATGCTGACTCTGGTTAATCACTTCATTCTTATCCATGTACTTACATACATGTTGTTTAATAATTTGTTCAAAGATCTTTCCTGGTATAGAAGTCAGACTCACCGGCCTATAGTTCCCTGGGTCCACCTTCTTCCCCTTTTTGAAGATAGGAACAACATTTGCTCTTCTCCAGTCTTCTGGGACTTCTCCTGTTCTCCAAGAATTTTCAAAGATTATGGAGAGTGGTTCTAAAATTTCTTCTACGATCTCCTTCAGTACTCTGGGGTGTAATTCATCTGGACCTGGAGACTTGAACTCATTTATGTTAGCTAAATATTCCCTCACAATCTTTCTGTTTACAGATAACTTGGATTCCTCTATTCCTTTAAAAGGACAGTGAAGATCAGTTGATGTTACATTTTCTTTCTGAGAGAAAACAGATGCAAAATAGGAATTAAAAAGTTCGGCCTTCTCAACATCCTCTCTTACCATTTCTCCATTTTCATCCTGTAAAAATCCTATAGCATCTTTGACTTTTCTTTTACTTCTGACATACCCCCAAAATCCTTTCTTATTGCTTTTGACATCTCTTGCAAGCCTTAATTCATTGTCAGCTTTAGCTAACCTGATACGTGCCCTACAGGATCTGCAGACTGCATTATAATCTTCTTTAGATATGCCTCCCTCTTTCCATTTAATAAACATTTCTTTCTTTCTTTTTAGCATGTCTTTAAGTTCTTTGTTCATCCATCCTGGTTTCCTTAAATGCTTCCCATTCTTCCTACTTTTCGGGATTGTTAACGATTGTGCTTTGAGAATCTCATTTTTAAAAATTTCCCATCCTTCCTGGACATTTTTGTCCTTAAGGACATCCAGCCATTGGATCCCTCCTATTCTCTTTCTGAGTCTCTTAAAATCTGCCTTTCTAAAATCTAACCTTGAAGTTTGAGTCTTCACATGTCTTCCTCCTCTAGTTATCCAAAATTCTATAATAGCATGATCGCTGCCTCCTAGGGTCCCAGCCACCTTTACCTCCTCAACCATTTCCTCCCTGTTTATAAGGATTAGATCCAAAGTAGCAGATCCCCTTGTTTTCTCCCTTACCTTTTGGAAGATAAAGTTGTCAGCAAGAGAGGATAAGAATTTGCTTGACCTGTTAGTTTTACTTGAAAGAGATTCCCAACAAATGTCTGGATAGTTGAAATCTCCCATGACCACTACGTCATATTTTTTGGAGAACTTGGTCATTTGATACATAAAGAGTTCATCCATATCTTCAGCTTGCCCAGGTGGCCTGTAGTAAATGCCTACAATGGTGTCCTTTCCGTTGTTCTCTCCTTGTATTCTTACCCAAACAGTTTCCACATAACTCCCAGTCTCTGAAGCAGTATCTGGTGACCGCCCGTCACCTCCATCATCAGTATCTGGTGACTGCCCGTCGTCTCCATCATCAGTATCTGGTGACCGCCCGTCACCTCCATCTTTAGTATCTGGTGACTGCCCGTCACCTCCATCATCAGTATCTGGTGACCGCCCGTCGTCTCCATCATCAGTATCTGGTGACCGCCCGTCACCTCCATCATCAGTGTCTGGTGACCGCTCCGTCGTCTCCATCATCAGTATCTGGTGACCGCCCGTCACCTCCATCATCAGTATCTGGTGACCGCCCGTCATCTCCATCATCAGTATCTGGTGACCGCCCGTCACCTCCATCATCAGTATCTGGTGACCGCCCGTCACCTCCATCATCAGTATCTGGTGACCGCCCGTCACCTCCATCATCAGTATCTGGTGACCGCCCGTCGTCTCCATCATCAGTATCTGGTGACCGCCCGTCACCTCCATCATCAGTATCTGGTGACCGCCCATCACCTCCATCATCAGTATCTGGTGACCGCCCATCACCTCCATCATCAGTATCTGGTGACCGCCCGTCACCTCCATCATCAGTATCTGGTGACCGCCCGTCACCTCCATCATCAGTATCTGGTGACCGCCCATCACCTCCATCATCAGTATTTTGTGACCGCCCGTCGTCTCCATCATCAGTATCTGGTGACCGCCCGTCACCTCCATCATCAGTATCTGGTGACCGCCCGTCACCTCCATCATCAGTATCTGGTGACCGCCCATCACCTCCATCATCAGTATCGGGTGACCGCCCGTCGTGTCCATCACTTCTTCTCATCACTTGTACACAGGTGATGAAGGATCTCAGCAGGATCTTGTACCAAACATCTTGGAGACCTGACCCCAGATCTTCTTTGTATGAGGCTTGTGCGGATCCTTCGGTCTCTTCATGTGATCCCAGACAGACGGGATGATGGGAGATCTGGGATCTGTGTGGCCAGATCATCACCTCCAGGACTCCTCGCTATTAATGGCATTGGCTGGATGTTGGGGGTCGTTGTCCGGCGGCAGAATATATCTGGAGCCTCCTGGTGGTCTTACATGATGGGGAATGATCTGCTTGTGGATTTCGGCAGTATTTCATGATATCGCTGTCTCTCTTGGATGCTCAATAATCACAAACGAAACAAACTCAAAAAGAGAATTAATATTAAGAAGACGTTACATGAAATGTTTATGATAAATCATTTTTCTGTGTTTTTGTCCTTTTTTATATTTTTTTTGTGTGAATGTAAAACTTGCGGGTGAAACGCCCGGTCAGGGTTGTTTTGTGGATGATTTTTTTTTATGATTTCTATATTCGTGAGTATTTGGAAGCACCAGGTACTGTGTGACTCCATGGCGCGGTGGTCTGCTCTGTAGACCCCCCGTGCACATCAGCTGTGCCCATATTCACCCATGTTGCCCGTTACAACCATTCGGCTCGTGTGCGCACCTTCGGTGACACCAGGCGATGACTGAATACATTTGAATGAGTTCATTCCACACAATGTCGGCCGGCGATCGTCTGTAATGTTCGTTACTTTGTACATTTTTACCCGATGATTATTCTGGTGGAAATTATTCATTTTCCTGAAAGCGCCACTCCAGCATATTTTTTTTTATTTCAGCGCTGGATGGTGGCACTAATGTAAGTCACCCTGACCCTAGTATGATACTCACCAGCCGCCGTCTTCAGCTCTTCCCAGCGCCACTCCGGTCCTGATCCGCCATCTTGTGCCTGCAGCTCCTGACTGACAAGAAAGTCAGAGGTAACGGTCACCAGCTCTCAGTGACAGTCTATGAGACTATCATTCTGGCCTCAAACATTGAGAAGTGACCTCCGGCTCATCCAGCAAACACTGGAGAAATTCAGCAGAACACAAATGGCAAAAGGCGACCGGAGTGGCGCTTACTCCAGAAGCAGATGGCGGCCGTTGAGTATAATATTGGGGACAGGGGACTTGCTTTAGTGACACCACTCCAGCACCACAATAGGAAAACGCAGGAGTGCGACTTTAATTTTAACCCCTGAGGGCTGGTTGATGATAACCGTATGGGCACAATATGAGCTTTAACATCAGAAACTTATCAATGATGCCTTCAAGCTTCAAATTTTTAATAAAAAAGAGAAACGATTCCTTACCAACTCCTCCCCAAATATGGCTATATTTTATCATCTTCCCAAAGTTAATAAGGATCAAAAAAATTCCCTGGACGCCCGATTGGTTCTCTCACTAGTTTGTTATCGCATTACATTGGTCACTTTCTACAAGATCTGAGGGTTCAATTACCCTCTGGTCTCAAGGAGTCTACCAGTTAATTGAAGAAACCAGGAATATTGTGTGGGAGGACGACTTTTTGTTTATGACACTGGATATATCAGTCCTGTATTCAAATATAGATCATGTATTGGGTCTTCAAGCCATAGACTATTATGCTTAGCATAATCATATTAAATATTATCGGCGTTACATCGACGATGTCTTTATTTTCTGTCGCAGCACTATCTCAAAAGCTACTCAATTTGTAATAAGAGGGAATTTTCCTTTATTGCTCCTATTCCTGAGGATAGAATCATATTCCTAAATTTAGAGTTATTCCATGGGAACAAATAAATTATGATCAAAACACATTTTAAACCTGTGGATGGAAATGGTTATCTGTATTTCCATAGTGACACTTTCCCAAATGGAAGAAAAACATTCCCTTGAGTCAATATCACCGCATCAGGAGACATTGTACTTCAATAGAGGACTATGTGAGTCCATCAGAATGATTAAAGAAAAGGTTTTCTGAAAAAAAGGTTACCCTAATAGCATTATAGAGATGGCTTTCCGAAACAATCTAGAAATAACTCAAAATGGTTGTTTGTCTAGTACAAAATAAAAAAAATTACAAAAAAAGAACAGAATGATGAAAACCATTGGAAATATAATTTTATTATAACAAGGGCAATCAAAAAAAATCTTAAAGAATACTAGTACCTTTGAAACAAAGATCGGATCCTAAAAGGGCTCGTTCCAGCAGAACCAAACATTACGTTCCGTACAGGAATCACTGTTAAAGACATGATTGTCCCAAGTAAACGAAGGAGGAGGAGGAGGAGGAGGAGGAGCGATCCAAAGGAAGAAACAACAAAAACTGATACAACATCTGGTATTAATAGGGGAGTTATCAGCTGTGAGATAATAAAGTGTTGTAGATTTATTGATCATGGTGCTGTACAGATAAAATCTACGAGTACTGGTGAAGTATTTCATATTACTCAGAATCTATCATGTAACTCTGATTATGTCATTTATGTCATTAATTGTATTTGTGGTTTACAAGAAGTCGGCTGAACAGCACAAATATTACCCATAAGAACGGACACAGACATATTACCGTCCCATAAGAACGGACACAGACATATTACCAAAAACATTTCTTTGACGCAGTCATTCACATGATTAAAGTTACACCCCATGCCCAGATAATTAGCGAAACACTAAACACAGAGAAAGCATTAAATTCAGAAGAATTCTATTGGAGGTATAACTTACAGAGTTTATATCCTGATGGTGTAAATGATATTTCGTGTGGATATCTATACTCTTTCCTGATTGCCATTTACTCCCTGGATGACACTTAGGGGATGTGCGCACATTCAGGATTTGATTGTAAAAATTTCTGCAAGGTTTCTGCAACTACTCACAGCAAAAACGCTGCTGCAAAAATGTGCCGTGATTTTGATGCGTTTTTTGATGCAAGGTCACTGGCAAAGTACTGGACAGGAGATTGAGATTGTTAGCTCCAGTGATATAAACATAGAAAAAGTGTTCCAGCACACGAAGTATAGTAAGGGGTTAATCAGCCATCTTAGTGCTAGGGTGATTAAACACCTGTAGAAAGGAAGGAACTCAGAGGATATATTCCCAACCTTTTAGAGCATTTGTGTGTGGGAGGGCCTGGAGGTGAAAGCTCTCAGCTCTTTTGTCTTGTGAAGGAAAGCTAAACCTTGGATTGTTTGTTCCTGAAGCGGGCGGTTACCCGCAGCAACAAGGACTGTGCCATATGTTATATTTTGTTTTTCCTGTTAGCCTGGGAAGGCCGAGTTTGTTTTTGCTAACATTGCCGTGGTTTATGCAGTGCTCTTAATAAACCACAAAAGATTTAAAGAGACAGTGTTCCTGTGTTTACCTGTATGGGAAGTCAAGTAAGCCGATCTACCACAACAGCAATGAATGCTTTTTGGATCTAAATAAAGATATTTAAAAAAAAAAACCTGGGACATTGCTTTAACCCTTGGATTACCGTCAGACCTTGTGTGCCTATATTGGTTATTTTAAATGATTAAAGAATGTGGCTGTTGTATTTAAAATAAAGTGTTTTACTCTCTGTGTGTGTATTTAACTCTTTGCTTACTGGTTTGTTTAGTAATGAGGGTGCTTGGTTGACACCTCTTCATCACTAAACAAAGGGCTTGGTGTCAGTGACACCTAATCTCGTAAACCCTAAACCCATTAGCATTAATTCCCATTCATGTCATTTCTGTGGCAGCTGAGAGCTGCTATATCTAGCCTAGGAAGGTGCCATTAGGCAAGCATGTTCTGTGGCTATTAATAACAGCTCACAACAGCTGTTTGTTTAGCCACTACGTCCCACGATCAGCAACTATTAGTGCTTTGGACGCAGCTTATTTTCTCTGCGTCCAAAACGCTGTGTTCTAATGCCACACTTGTTTTGTCAATACATGCAGATCCACTGCATATAATGACATTTCAATCAGTCAAAATCTGTAGTGGAGACTAGCATCTGCGCTACAGAAATTGACATGCTGCGGGTGAGTTTGGGTACGTGCCCATGATCAGGAAATGCTGTGGGTTTAAAGTTGCGTATTTATGCAACGTCAAACCCACAGCGCCCAGATGTTACAGCATAGTGGATGGGATTTCTAGAAATCCCATGTCCACTATGCATGCATTTGAGGCTGCGGATCACCCGCGGACACTGACAAGCGATTCGTCTTTCAGGACCACAGCATGTCAAATTCTCTCTAGTCTCCGTAACAGAAATTTGACCACTAGAATGTATTGAATGAGGTAAATCCGCATGGTTCAGTGAACACATGCAAGTTCACCTGCGTTCAATAGAATGCAGCGTTTTGGACTCATTAAAAATATGCTGTGTCCAAAGCACTGCTGCATCTGGATCGTGGACACATAGCCTAAAATTAAAAAAAAGGCTCCCACGTCGTTTTCATAACCAGTAGAGGGAAGCTGACCGCTGGGAGCTGATATTAGTAGCCGGGGAAGGGGCCATTAGCCAAAAATGCTCCCTGGCTATTAATAACAGCTCACAGCTGTTTGCTTAGATTTCACTGGCTAGATTACAGAAAAAAATTGACGTAGGGTCCCCCTATAAAATCTAACCAGCAAAGGCTAGGCAGACAGCTGTGAGCTGATATTACAACCCCTGGCAAAAATTATGGAATCACCGGGCTCGGAGGATGTTCATTCAATTGTTTAATGTTGAAAAAAAGCAGATTGCAGACATGGCACAAAAGTAAAGTCATTTCAAATGGCAGCTTTAGGGCAGGGCTTTAAGAAACACTAAAAGAAATCAAGATAAAAAATTTGGTACTCAGTAAGGGTAATTTTTTTCAGACCAAGCAGAGGGAAAAAATTATGGAATCACTCAATTCTGAGGAAAAAATTATGGAATCATGAAAAACAAACACACAAAAAAACACTCCAATACATCACTAGTATTTTGTTGCACCACCTCTGGCTTTAATAACAGCTTGCAGTCTCTGAGGCATGGACTTAATGAGTGACAAACAGTACTCTTCACCAAACTGGCTCCAACTTTCTCTGATTGCTGTTGCCAGATCAGCTTTGCAGGTTGGAGCCTTGTCATGGACCATTTTCTTCAACTTCCACACAAGATTTTCAATTGGATTGAGATCCGGACATTGACCTCATGTGTCTTCTTTCAAGGAATGTTTTCACAGTTTTTGCTCTATGGCAGGATGCATTATCATCTTGAAAAATGATGTCATCGTCCCCAAACATCCTTTCAATTGATGGGATAAGAAAACTATCCAAAATATCAATGTAAACTTGGGCATTTATTGAAGATGTAATGACAGCCATCTCCCCAGTGCCTTTACCTGACATGCAGCCCCATATCATCAATGACTGTGGAAATTTGCATGTTCTCTTCATGCCGTCATCTTTATAAATCTCATTGGAATTGCACCAAACAAAAGTTCCAGCATCATCACCTTGCCCAATGCAGATCCGCGATTCATCACTGAATATGACTTTCATCCAGTCATCCACAGTCCACGATTGCTTTTCCTTAGCCCATTGTAACCTTGTTTTTTTTCTGTTTAGGTGTTAATGATGGCTTATGTTTAGCTTTTCTGTATGTAAATCCCATTTCCTTTAGGCGGTTTCTTACAGTTCGGTCACAGACATTGACTCCAGTTTCCTCTGTTATAGAGACCTTCTTTGTTTTAAGGAGAACTTTGGAATAGACAGCAAAGGGTCTTCACATTGCCAGTGAGATTCAAATTAAGATACTTCATCGATGAAGGAAGAGAGACAGAATACATGCGACATGCATTGTCAGCAGGTACAGTCTTCTGGTGTGGCAACAAAGACTCACCATAGCTAGCTAGACAGAACGGAACTTCATTGTTACATACAACTTAACAGGAAACCGAAATAGACTTATCAGTAACAAACACATTTCCCTTGGCCCAGCGTAAACCTTCTTGTCAAAGAGTTTACAGGAAACCAGTATCTTAGTCAGACAATCCACAATGTACAGTACAGACCAAAAGTTTGGACACACCTTCTCATTTAAAGATTTTTCTGTATTTTCATGACTATGAAAATTGTACATTCACACTGAAGGCATCAAAACTATGAATTACCACATGTGGAATTATATACTTAACAAAAAAGTGTGAAACAACTGAAAATATGTCTTATATTCTAGGTTCTTCAAAGTAGCCACCTTTTGCTTTGATGACTGCTTTGCACACTCTTGGCATTCTCTTGATGAGCTTCAAGAGGTAGTCACCGGAAATGGTCTTCACTTCACAGGTGTGCCCTGTCAGGTTTAATAAGTGGGATTTCTTGCCTTATAAATGGGGTTGGGACCATCAGTTGTGTTGTGCAGAAGTCAGGTGGATTCACAGCTGATAGTCCTACTGAATAGACTGTTAGAATTTGTATTATGGCAAGAAAAAAGCAGCTAAGTAAAGAAAAACAAAAAACTAAAATTTACAGGGTGATTCCATAATTTTTTCCTCAGAATTGAGTGATTCCATAATTTTTTCCCTCTGCTTGGTCTGAAAAAAATTACCCTTGCTGAGTACCACATTTTTAATCTTGATTTCTTTTAGTGTTTCTTAAAGCCCTAAAGTTTCCATTTGAAATGACTTTAGTTTTGTGCCATGTCTGTGATCTGCTTTTTTTCAACAACATTAACCCCTTAACAACATCTGACGTACTAATACGCATCTGTGCCCTGGGACTTAACAGCCAGACCCGTATTAGTACGTCATCGCGATCGCACGCGCACACAGGCTGTGCGGGCGCGATCGCCGCCGGGTGTCAGCTGATTGTCACAGCTGACACCCGGTACTATGTGCAGGGAGCGGTCCTGCACCGCTCCCAGCACATTAACCCCTGCGATGCTGCGATCGAAGTCGATCGAAGTCGATCGCGGCATTGCGGGGGCAAGGGGAGGTGATCGCCGATACTCACCTCCTCTTCCGGCTTCCAGCGCAGTCTGCAAAGGCTTCCCGGGTGTTGCCATGACGACCCGATGTCGTCATGACAACATCCGGGTCACCAGACAGCAGGAAGATTGTTTGGACATGCGCAGTGCATCTCCAAGCAATCTTCACACTGTGCACTTCTGACAGCCTTCATGGCATAGGGATGGTGCTCCATTCCTATGCCATGCAGGCGATCAGAGAAAAAAAAGTGAAAGTCCCAGAGTGGGACAAAGTAATAAAGTGTATAAACTGTCTGAAAGTGGAAAAAAAAAAAAAAAAAATTGCAAAAATATTAAAAAAAAAAAAAAATAATCCACCAAAAATAAAAATATAATGTACCCATCAATAAATATTATTATAAAAAAAAACAAAAAAAACAATAAAAGAACACATATTTGGTATCGCCGCGTCCGGAACAACCTGACCTATAAAACTGTCCCACTAGTTAACCCCTTCAGTGAACACGGTAAAAAAAAAAAAAAAAAAAAAAACGAAGCAAAAAACAATGCTTTATCACCATACCGCCAAACAAAAAGTGGAATAACACGCGATCAAAAAGACACATATAAATAAAAATGGTACCGCTGAAAACATCATCTCGTCCCGCAAAAAACAAGCCGCCATACAGCTCCATCAGCCAAAAAATAAAAAAGTTATAGCTCTCAGAATAAAGCGATACTAAAAAATATTTTTTTCTATAAAATAGCTTTTATTGTGTATAAGCGCCAAAACATAGAAAAATGATACAAATGTGGTACCGCTGTAAACGTACTGACCCGAAGAATAAAGCTACCTCATCAATTTTACCACACGCGGAACAGAATAAAAAAAAAAAAAAACAATTCCTGAATTGTTGGTTTTTGTTTATTCTGCCTCCCAAAAATCGGAATAGAAAGCGATCAAAAAATTTCACGTGCCTGAAAATGGCACCAATAACAACGTCAAGTCATCCCGCAAAAAAAAAGCCATCACATGCCAAAATCTGGAAAAATTATAGCTCTCAAAATATGGCGATGCAAAAACTAGATTTTACAAAAAATGCGTCTTTTAGTGTGTGACAGCTGTCAGTCATAAAAACCCCACATGATTCTGGTATCGCTGTAATCACACCGACCCGAAGAATAAAGTAATCTAATCAGTTATATCACACTAGGAACGTCGTCAAAAATAAACTCTTGGGATAGGATTGGGCTAGGGTTAGGGCTTGGTTTGGGGCTAGGGTTGTGCTGGGGCTAGGGTTGTGCTGGGGCTAGGGTTGTGCTGGGGCTAGGGTTGTGCTGGGGCTAGGGTTGTGCTATGGTTAGGGTTGTGCTAGGGTTAGGGCTGGGGTTGGGATTTTTTTAAAAAGTAAGAAAAAAAGATGACGATATGGCGACTAGTGTTTAGCGCAAGTGCTCGCTACTTGAGTTTGCATCGGGTGCTCTGGTATGCATTGAGTATCGTGGGTATTTGAGTGACATGCTCGAGTCTCTGCCCCATATGCTTCGCGGCCAAAAAAACTTTACGGGGATTGCCTGCCATGCACGAGCGATCCCCGCATGTTTTTTTTTGGGTGTCTAATAACCGTGAAACATGCGGAGCAGGGACTCGAGCATGTCACTCGAGCACACGCTGTACATGGTGCATACCTGAGTACCCGATGCAAACTCAAGTAGCGAGCACTTGCGCTCAAGAATAATGACAACTTATTCAATATGATGACCTAATGTAAACAAATTCTGTGCCGTACCTCTGGGTTCAAAATGTTCACTATACACCTTAATAAAATCCTTGAGGGGTATAGTTTCCAAAATGGGGACACTTGTGGGGGAGCTCCACTGTTTAGGCACATCACGGGCTCTCCAAACGCGACATGGTGTCCGCTAACGAATTGAATGGAAAATCGGCTCAAATTGTTAGCGGACGCCATGTTGCGTTTGGAGAGCCCCTGTGTGCCAAAACATTGGAGCTCCCCCACAAGTGACCCCATTTTGGAAACTAGACCCCCAAAGGCACCTATCTAGATGCATAGTGAGCACTTGGAACCCCCAGGTGCTTCACAAATTGATTCGTAAAAATGAAAAAGTGAAAAAAAACCACTTTTCATTTTTATGAATCAATTTGTGAAGCACCTGGGGTTCCAAGTGCTCACTATGAATTTAGATAGGTGCCTTGGGGGTCTAGTTTCCAAAATGGGGTCACTTGTGGGGGAGCTCCAATGATTGGGCACACAGGGACTCTCCAAATGCAACATGATATCCGCTAACAAATTGTCGGCTCAAATTGTTAGCGGACACCATGTTGCGTTTGGAGAGCCCCTGTGTGCCCAAACTTTGGAGCTCCCCACAAGTGACCCCATTTTGGAATCTAGACCCCCCAAGGCACCTATGTAGATTCATAGTGAGCACTTGGAACCCCAGGTGCTTCACAAATTGATTCATAAAAATGAAAAAGTGTTTTTTTTTTCACTTTTTCATTTTTACGAATCAATTTGTGAAGCACCTGGGGGTTCCAAGTGCTCACTATGCATCTAGATAGGTGCCTTGGGGGGTCTAGTTTCCAAAATGGGGTCACTTGTGGGGGAGCTCTAAAGTTTGGGCACACAGGGGCTCTCCAAACGCAACATGGTGTCCGCTAACAATTTGAGCCGACATTTTGTTAGCGGATATCATGTTGCATTTGGAGAGTCCCTGTGTGCCCAAACATTGGAGCTCCCCCACAAGTGACCCCATTTTGGAAACTAGACCCCCCAAGGCACCTATCTAGATTCATAGTGAGCACTTGGAACCCCAGGTGCTTCACAAATTGATTCATAAAAATGAAAAAGTGTTTTTTTTTTCACTTTTTCATTTTTACGAATCAATTTGTGAAGCACCTGGGGGTTCCAAGTGCTCACTATGCATCTAGAAAGGTGCCTTGGGGGGTCTAGTTTCCAAAATGGGGTCACTTGTGGGGGAGCTCCAAAGTTTGGGCACAGAGGGGCTCTCCAAACGCAACGTGGTGTCCGCTAACAATTTGAGCCGATTTTCCATTCAATTTGTTAGCGGATACCATGTTGCATTTGGAGAGTCCCTGTGTGCCCAAACATTGGAGCTCCCCCACAAGTGACCCCATTTTGGAAACTAGACCCCCCAAGGCACCTATCTAGATGCATAGTGAGCACTTGGAACCCCAGGTGCTTCACAAATTGATTCATAAAAATGAAAAAGTGTTTTTTTTTTCACTTTTTCATTTTTACGAATCAATTTGTGAAGCACCTGGGGGTTCCAAGTGCTCACTATGCATCTAGAAAGGTGCCTTGGGGGGTCTAGTTTCCAAAATGGGGTCACTTGTGGGGGAGCTCCAAAGTTTGGGCACAGAGGGGCTCTCCAAACGCAACGTGGTGTCCGCTAACAATTTGAGCCCATTTTCCATTCAATTTGTTAGCGGATACCATGTTGCATTTGGAGAGTCCCTGTGTGCCCAAACATTGGAGCTCCCCCACAAGTGACCCCATTTTGGAAACTAGACCCCCCCAAGGCACCTATCTAGATGCATATTGAGCACTTGGAACCCCCAGGTGCTTCACAAATTGATTCGTAAAAATGAAAAAGTGTTGTTTTTTTTCACTTTTTCATTTTTACGAATCAATTTGTGAAGCACCTGGGGCTTCCAAGTGCTCACTAAGCATCTAGAAAGGTGCCTTGGGGGGTCTAGTTTCCAAAATGGGGTCACTTGTGGGGAGCTCCAAAGTTTGGGCACACAGGGGCTCTCCAAACACAACATGGCGTCCGCTAATTATTCAAGCAAATTTTACAATCAAAAAGTCAAATGGCGCTCCTTCCCTTCCGAGCCCTGCCGTGTACCCAAACAGTGTTTTTTCCCCAAATATTGGGTATCTGCGTGCCCAGGGGAAATTGCACAACAAATTTTGGGGTCCATTTTTTCTTGTTACCCCAGTGAAAATAAAAAAAATTGGGTCTAAAGTAACATTTTTGTGAAAAAAGTTAAATGTTCATTTTTTTCTTCCACATTCAAAAAATTCCTGTGAAGCACCTGAAGGGTTAATAAAGTTCTTGAATGTGGTTTTGGGCACCTTGAGGGGTGCAGTTTTTAGAATGGTGTCACTTTTGGGTATTTTCTGTCATAAAGACCTCTCCAAGTGACTTAAAATGTGATGTGGTCCCTAAAAAAATGGTTTTGTAAATTTTGTTGGAAAAATGAGAAATCGCTGGTCAACTTTTAACCCTTATAGCTCCCTAACAAAAAAAAATTTTGGTTCCAAAATTGTGCTGATGTAAAGTAGACATGTGGGAAATGTTATTTATTAACTCTTTTGTGTGACATATCTCTCTGATTTCAGGGCTTAAAAATTAAAATTTTGAAAATTGCAAAATTTTCAAAATTTTCGCCAAATTTCCATTTTTTTCACAAATAAACGCAAGTGATATCGAAGAAATTTTTCCACAATCATGAAGTACAATATGTCACGAAAAAACAATCTCAGAATCAGGGGGATCCGCTGAAGCTCCAGAGTAATTACCTCATAAAGTGACAGTGGTCAGAATTGTAAAAATTGGCCTGGTCATTAACGTGCAAACCACCCTCGGGGCTTAAGGGGTTAAACAACTGAATGAACATCCTCCGAGCCCGGTGATTCCATAATTTTTGCCAGGGGTTGTAATAGCCAGGATGCTAGCCCCCTCCGAGGCTAATAATATCAGCTCTCAGCAGCCCCAGAAATGGCGTATCCGTAAGATGCACCAAATCTGGTGTTTAGCCTCCGCTCTTCCCACTGCCGTGTAGCGGTGACGAGTGGGGTAATAAGGTTGGGGTTCATGTCAGCCTTGTATTGGCAGCTGACATGAAGCCCAGGTTAGCAATGGAGAGACGTCTATAAGACGGCCCCATTAATAACCCCGTAGTAAGGTTTTTGAAATTTAGACACGGCCACAATAAAGTCATTTCTTTTAAATAAAATTCCACATAGTTTTAATCTTTTATTTAAAAATAAAAAACACTGTATACTCACCTAACGCCCAATCCCCAAAGCCCTCGTCTCCTGTAAGAAGCCAAAAATAAAACACAACCATATCCCTCACCAGTCCGCTGTGATGTTATAATCCACAGTGTCCCACGACGATCTGGGTCACTTCTACAGCAGCCACATCAGCAATCACTGGTGTCACTGCTGTAGAAGACAGCTCTGTATACACTGACAGGAGTGTAATCACTCCTGCCAGTGTATAATGCTGTGCTGCAGGATTGAGGTCACTTAAGTTCATCAGCTGAAGATCATCTGAAAGCTCCGGTGTTTTCACTTACTGCATCAGTGTTATGTGAGAGAATTCTCATGCAGCACCGATGCCGTAAGTGAAAGTGAGGTTTCCGGAGCTCTCAGCTGATGAACTCCGGTGAACTCAGTCACAGCAGTGCAACAATATACACTGCCAGGAGCGATCGCGCTCCTGTCAGTGTATTGCCGGCTGCCGGGTGATCGGATCGCTGTGGAACACTTGGGGTACAGCGGACAGGTGAATATAAGGTGTTTTTATTTTAATATTGATTTATTTATTTTTTTTACACGGAGCACAGACGCTGACTGATTAGACTACTCCTGCCCTCAGCCATGCCTGCTCCCACTATTGTCAGCGGGAGGGAGCGGCTGTCAGATGATGGGAGGAGTAGTCTCCCGCGGGCAATTCTTTGTGCGTTTTTGACTCATTGACTTGAATTGAGTCACTCAAATACGCAGCAAATATCCACAGCAAATCCGCAAATATTTTTATACCTGCGTTTTTGCTGCGGATTTGACTGACTCAATTCAAGTCTATGGGTGAAAAACGTTGCAGAAAAGCTACAAAGAATTGACATGCTGCGGATTTAAACACAATGACAATCCTAACAGGAAAAGTCCTGGCCATGTGTGTAAGCCAAGTACCGAGGTTGGTCTCAGGATACGACGAAGTCACAGACAAGGAAGACGACCCAGACAGTTTATCCCCAGAAAATACGTCTTTACTGCATCAAGAGGGAGCTATATTAAACTACACCACAACGTATACAAATCCAAACACTCAGCCTAGAGTTCAGACTATTATGCTGTACGGCAGGGCAGCCCACGACATGTACTGTAGAATATAAAAACTATTAATACTCGAACCAGGAACAATTTCAGTGAATAGGAGGCCTGGGCGGCCCGCGGTGCAGCAGAGCAGCTTACAATCTTATAACTTCTAAATATCCCGGCTCCCCGAAGCGCTTAGTGCACACATTTACGTTTTAACAGCATCTGCTCCAACAGGACTTTGGATCAGGGACTTTTACGATGGCAATGTTCATAGGTGCCTTTCAAGCACCTTACTATGTAAAACAAGTCTGTCCGTAAGGTTCAAAGCTACTCAATTATATAGCACGTGAGGTACGGCGACACCGTACTAGATACTCAGGAGTCCAGCATAAAATAAAAAATAAAAGTCTAAATAACAACAAGATCCCGGGCTCCGCTAGTGGGGAAAGTTCTGGCCTGCGCAAAAACACCGTCTAACTAACTGAAAAGCTATATACAGGCCTCTGATCAGACTTTGGTTTAGGTGCCCAAAAAAAATGCAGTTGCGTGCACGGTTACCCTCTACAATGATGAGAGGGCCTTAAATCTCTTATAGACCCGGGTCTGACTGGTCAAGTGCTAGCAGGCAGCTGAGGGGGCTTCCTTCCCAAACAGGGGTATATCCATCCAGACGGCCGTCACTCTTCACGTGGGCCTCCAGCTGTACTCGCCCACCTTTGCCATCTCCCCTAGATACCAATTTCTGTTGTTTTCCGTTGAAAAACAAACTTAGCAGAGAGTAGTAAGGAAACAGTGACCTCCTGTGATCACATGACGCCATTGCAGCTTATACATATCATACATATACAACCCCTGGCAAAAATTATGGAATCACCGGGCTCGGAGGATGATCATTCAGTTGTTTAATGTTGTTTAAAAAAAGCAGATCACAGACATGGCACAAAACTAAAGTCATTTCAAATGGTTACTTTATGGCTTTAAGAAACACTAAAAGAAATCAAGAAAAAAAATGTGGTACTCAGTAATGGTAATTTTTTTCAGACCAAGCAGAGGGAAATAATTATGGAATCACTCAATTCTGAGGAAAAAATTATGGAATCACCCTGTAAATTTTCATTTCCAAAACTAAACACCTACATCAAATTAGATCTGCTCGTTAGTCTGCATCTAAAAAGGAGTGATCACACCTTGGAGAGCTGTTGCACCAAGTGGACTGACATGAATCATGGCTCCAACACGAGAGATGTCAATTGAAACAAAGGAGAGGATTGTCATACTCTTAAAAGAAGGTAAATCATCACGCAATGTTGCAAAAGATGTTGTTTTTTCACAGTCAGCTGTGTCTAAAATCTGAACCAAATACAAACAACATGGGAAGGTTGTTAAAGGCAAACATACTGGTAGACCAAGGAAGACATCAAAGCGTCAAGACCAGAAACTTAAAGCAATATGTCTCCAAAACAGGAAATGCCCAACAAAACAAATGAGGAACGAATGGGAGGAAACTCGAGTCAATGTCTGTGACCGAACTGTAAGAAACCGCCTAAAGGAAATGGGATTTACATACAGAAAAGCTAAACATAAGCCATCATAGAATCATAGAATCATAGAATGGTAGAGTTGGAAGGGACCTCCTGGGTCATCTGGTCCAACCCCCTGCTCAAAGCAGGATTCACTAGATCATCTCATTAATCTCATCATCTCACTAGATCATCATTAACACCTAAACAGAAAAAAACAAGGTTACAATGGGCTAAGGAAAAGCAATCGTGGACTGTGGATGACCGGATGAAAGTCACATTCAGTGATGAATCGCGAATCTGCATTGGGCAAGGTGATGATGCTGGGACTTTTGTTTGGTTCCGTTCCAATGAGATTTATAAAGATGACGGCATGAAGAGAACATGAAAGTTTCCACAGTCATTGATGATATGGGGCTGCATGTCAGGTAAAGGCACTGGGGAGATGGCTGTCATTACATCTTCAATAAATGCCCAAGTTTACATTGATATTTTGGACAGTTTTCTTATCCCATCAATTGAAAGGATGTTTGGGGATGATGACATCATTTCTCAAGATGATAATGCATCCTGCCATAGAGCAAACACTGTGAAAGAAGACACATAAGGTCAATGTCATGGCCTGCAAATAGTCCGGATCTCAATGCAATGGAAAATCTTTGGTGGAAGTTGAAGAAAATGGTCCCTGACAAGGCTCCAACCTGCAAAGCTGATCTGGCAACAGCAATCAGAGAAAGTTGGAGCCAGATTGATGAAGAGTACTGTTTGTCACTCATTAAGTCCATGCCTCAGAGACTGCAAGCTGTTATTAAAGCCAGAGGTGGTGCAACAAAATACTAGTGATGTATTGGAGTGTTCTTTTTTGTGTTTGTTTTTCATGATTCCATAATTTTTTCCTCAGAATTGAGTGATTCCATAATTTTTTTCCCTCTGCTTGGTCTGAAAAAAAAAAATTACCCTTACTGAGTACCACATTTTTAATCTTGATTTCTTTTAGTGTTTCTTAAAGCCATAAAGTTGCCATTTGAAATGACTTTTTAGTTTTGTGCCATGTCTGTGATCTGCTTTTTTTCAACAAAATTAAACAACTGAATGAACATCCTCCGAGCCCGGTGATTCCATAATTTTTGCCAGGGGTTGTATAAATGGATGCTTAAATACGGACACTTTCCTCTCCTCCATGGTCACTGGAATGCAATGCTCCCTGCTGACCAGCAGATGGCAGTGGTGCACCGCACACCGCAGCCTCGCCCTTTCCTCGTCTTTTACGACATTTCTAGTAAATGGAAACTAGAAGTAAAGAGGCAGAGTCCTAGCCCTGAACTGGTGATGTGCGGTTTCCTATACCCCAGTGTTTTGAAATCTCTTATTTTCACAGAAAATGCAAAGATCACGTTTGTTTTAATCACTTTCTTATTGGCGATTGATTACACATGAGTAGAACAAATTTTTGACACCCACAAGTATCGGGAAATGTAATACTTTGATGATTCACACGGATCCTCATACCAGCATTTTTCAATGAATGACAGCCGATCAAAAATTCCCTGGGGTGTGACAAACCCCACCTCATCGGTTGAGGGTTAAAATACAATGTATCATCAGTAAGTGATGGTCACTATAAGGCGCCTCCACATGTTCGGATAACAAGGACCAATATAAGGTCCTGGGTCTGTGAAGAACACGTGAAGCAGCCGGATGGCAGCCGTATATAGTCCGTGTCCCGATGTACAGAGAGTAACATAAATCATCACAAAGTGCTCGGCCGCGTTATACGCCAGTGTGAACGAGCCCTCGAGGGAACACGCCGGGAGGACTAATCTCCTGCCTGACATTCACAACGAAACAGAAAATAAACCTCTACATAGAAAGAGCCGCCCTCCCCCGCACTATGACAGGAGAGGAAAGCAAAAGTCACCAGCCTGATCCTCCACTCCGAGCAGCGAGCAGACCGGGGCGCTGGTGAGTCTCCGGAGCGGGGTATTGGGAGATATGGGGGTACACCCAGGGGCGGACATATCATTGGGGCAATCTGGGCAGCCGCACAGGGGCCGCAGAGGTCAGGGGCTGCATTCACCCCAGAGCAGGAGGGATTGTGCATACTGAGGAGCTATTGGGCTGTAAAGGGCCCTTATATTGTTCTTACACAGGGGCCACAGAGGTCAGGGGCCACATTCACCCCAGAGCAGGAGGGATTGTGCATCCTAAGGAGCTATTGGGCTGTAAAAGGCCCTTATATTGTTCTTACACAGGGGCCACTCTGTGTCCACTCCCAGGTACAAGCTGTTATATGGGGGGAGGGGAGTATAGATGACAATTGTGGTGAGGAGTCAGACATTCTAGATGAAGACGGAAGAGAAGCAGAGAAAGAAGCAGCAGCGTCCGGCTGCGTTCACACCAGTGTAGAGGATATCAGCCCACCTAGAAGAAGCAGACGATCCTCATCCCTCAGCAGTTATTAACATTTACAAGAACAGATTCAGATCCCTCTTCACAATGGCGATGTATCCGGAAACATCAGATGCTAGAGGGTTAATCCAAGACTTTAGTGGGCGAGACTCATCCAAAATACTAGAGGAGCGAGTGCGCTGCGATTACTGTCACCCAGACATCGGCCCGTGTCAGATAAGGAAGGAAGGAAGGTCCATTACATTGCACTACTCGCATATATTACATTGGACTACTCGCATGTATTACATTGGACTACTCGCATATATTACATTGCACTACTCGCATGTATTACATTGCACTACTCGCATGTATTACATTGCACTACTCGCATGCATTACATTGCACTACTCGCATATATTACATTGCACTACTCGCATGTATTACATTACACTACTCGCATATATTACATTGCACTACTCGCATGTATTACATTACACTACTCGCATGTATTACATTGCACTACTCACATATATTACATTGCACTACTCGCATATATTACATTGGACTACTCGCATATATTACATTGCACTACTCGCATATATTACATTGCACTACTCGCATATATTACATTACACTACTCGCATGTATTACATTGCACTACTCGCATGCATTACATTGCACTACTCGCATGCATTACATTGCACTACTCGCATATATTACATTGCACTACTCGCATGTATTACATTACACTACTCGCATATATTACATTGCACTACTCGCATGTATTACATTACACTACTCGCATGTATTACATTGCACTACTCACATATATTACATTGCACTACTCGCATATATTACATTGGACTACTCGCATATATTACATTGCACTACTCGCATATATTACATTGCACTACTCGCATATATTACATTGGACTACTCGCATGCATTACATTGCACTACTCACATACATTACATTGCACTACTCACATGCATTACATTGCACTACTCGCATGCATTACATTGCACTACTCGCATATATTACATTGGACTACTCGCATGCATTACATTGCACTACTCGCATACATTACATTGCACTACTCACATGCATTACATTGCACTACTCGCATGTATTACATTACACTACTTGCATATATTACATTGCACTACTCGCATGTATTACATTACACTACTCGCATCTATTACATTGCACTACTCGCATGCATTACATTGCACTACTCGCATATATTACATTGCACTACTCGCATGTATTACATTACACTACTTGCATATATTACATTGCACTACTCGCATGTATTACATTACACTACTCGCATCTATTACATTGCACTACTCGCATGCATTACATTGCACTACTCGCATATATTACATTGCACTACTCGCATGTATTACATTACACTACTTGCATATATTACATTGCACTACTCGCATGTATTACATTACACTACTCGCATATATTACATTGCACTACTCACATATATTACATTGCACTACTCGCATATATTACATTGCACTACTCGCATGTATTACATTACACTACTCGCATGTATTACATTGCACTACTCACATATATTACATTGCACTACTCGCATGTATTACATTGCACTACTCGCATATATTACATTGCACTACTCGCATATATTACATTGCACTACTCGCATGTATTACATTACACTACTCGCATATATTACATTGCACTACTCACATATATTACATTGCACTACTCGCATATATTACATTGGACTACTCGCATATATTACATTGCACTACTCGCATATATTACATTGCACTACTCGCATATATTACATTGCACTACTCGCATGTATTACATTACACTACTCGCATGTATTACATTGCACTACTCGCATATATTACATTGCACTACTCGCATATATTACATTGCACTACTCGCATGTATTACATTACACTACTCGCATATATTACATTGCACTACTCACATATATTACATTGCACTACTCGCATATATTACATTGGACTACTCGCATATATTACATTGCACTACTCGCATATATTACATTGCACTACTCGCATATATTACATTGCACTACTCGCATGTATTACATTACACTACTCGCATGTATTACATTACACTACTCGCATATATTACATTGCACTACTCACATATATTACATTGCACTACTCGCATATATTACATTGGACTACTCGCATATATTACATTGCACTACTCGCATATATTACATTGCACTACTCGCATATATTACATTGCATTACTCGCATATATTACATTGCACTACTCGCATATATTACATTGGACTACTCGCATATATTACATTGCACTACTCGCATATATTACATTGCACTACTCGCATATATTACATTGCACTACTCGCATATATTACATTGCACTACTCGCATATATTACATTACACTACTCGCATGTAGAACATTGCACTACTCGCATATATTACATTGCACTACTCGCATATATTACATTACACTACTCGCATGTATAACATTGCACTACTCGCATGCATTACATTGCACTACTCGCATATATTACATTGGACTACTCGCATACATTACATTGCACTACTCGCATGCATTAGCACTACTCGCATGTATTACATTGCACTACTCGCATGTATTACATTGGACTACTCGCATGCATTACATTGCACTACTCGCATGCATTACATTGGACTACTCGCATGCATTACATTGCACTACTCGCATGAATTACATTGCACTACTCGCATGTATTACATTGCACTACTCGCATGTATTACATTGCACTACTCGCATGTATTACATTGCACTACTCGCATGCATTACATTGCACTACTCGCATGCATTACATTGCACTACTCGCATATATTACATTGGACTACTCGCATGTATTACATTGCAGTACTCGCATGCATTACATTGCACTACTCGCATGTATTACATTGCACTACTCGCATGTATTACATTGCACTACTCGCATGCATTACATTGCACTACTCGCATGCATTACATTGCACTACTCGCATATATTACATTGGACTACTCGCATGTATTACATTGCAGTACTCGCATGTATTACATTGCACTACTCGCATGCATTACATTGCACTACTCGCATGCATTACATTGCACTACTCGCATATATTACATTGGACTACTCGCATGCATTACATTGCACTACTCGCATGTATTACATTGCACTACTCGCATGTATTACATTGCACTACTCGCATGTATTACATTGCACTACTCGCATGCATTACATTGCACTACTCGCATGCATTACATTGCACTACTCGCATGTATTACATTGGACTACTCGCATGTATTATATTGTACTGCTTGCATGTATTACATTGCACTACTCGCATGTATTACATTGGACTACTCGCATGTATTACATTGTACTGCTTGCATGTATTACATTGCACTACTCGCATGTATTACATTGGACTACTCGCATGCATTACATTGCACTACTCGCATGTATTACATTGGACTACTCGCATGTATTACATTGTACTGCTTGCATGTATTACATTGCACTACTCGCATGCATTACATTGCACTACTCGCATGTATTACATTGCACTACTCGCATGCATTACATTGGACTACTCGCATGCATTACATTGCACTACTCGCATGTATTACATTGGACTACTCGCATGTATTACATTGTACTGCTTGCATGTATTACATTGCACTACTCGCATGTATTACATTGGACTACTCGCATGTATTACATTGCACTACTCGCATGCATTACATTGCACTACTCGCATGTATTACATTGGACTACTCGCATGTATTATATTGTACTGCTTGCATGTATTACATTGCACTACTCGCATGTATTACATTGGACTACTCGCATGTATTACATTGTACTGCTTGCATGCATTACGTTGCACTACTCGCATGCATTACATTGGACTACTCGCATGCATTACATTGGACTACTCGCATGCATTACATTGGACTACTCGCATGCATTACATTGCACTACTCGCATGCATTACATTGGACTACTCGCATGCATTACATTGCACTACTCGCATGTATTACATTGGACTACTCGCATGTATTACATTGTACTGCTTGCATGTATTACATTGCACTACTCGCATGTATTACATTGGACTACTCGCATGCATTACATTGCACTACTCGCATGTATTCCATTGCACTGCTCGCATGTATTACATTGCACTACTCGCATGCATTACATTGCACTACTCGCATGCATTACATTGCACTACTCGCATGCATTACATTGCACTACTCGCATGTATTACATTGGACTACTCGCATGCATTACATTGCACTACTCGCATGCATTACATTGCACTACTCGCATGTATTACATTGGACTACTCGCATGCATTATATTGCACTACTCGCATGTATTACATTGCACTACTCGCATGTATTACATTGCACTACTCGCATGCATTACATTGCACTATTCGCATGCATTACATTGCACTACTCGCATACATTACATTGCACTACTCGCATGCATTACATTGCACTACTCGCATGTATTACATTGCATTACTCGCGTGTATTACATTGCACTACTCGCATGCATTACATTGCACTACTCGCATGTATTACATTGGACTACTCGCATGTATTACATTGCAGTACTCGCATGCATTACATTGCACTACTCGCATGTATTACATTGCACTACTCGCATGTATTACATTGGACTACTCGCATATATTACATTGCACTACTCGCATATATTACATTGCACTACTCGCATATATTACATTGCACTACTCGCATATATTACATTGCACTACTCGCATATATTACATTGGACTACTCGCATATATTACATTGCACTACTCGCATATATTACATTGCACTACTCGCATATATTACATTGCACTACTCGCATATATTACATTGCACTACTCGCATGTATTACATTACACTACTCGCATGTATAACATTGCACTACTCGCATGCATTACATTGCACTACTCGCATGTATTACATTGGACTACTCGCATATATTACATTGGACTACTCGCATGCATTAGCACTACTCGCATGTATTACATTACACTACTCGCATGTATAACATTGCACTACTCGCATGCATTACATTGCACTACTCGCATGCATTACATTGCACTACTCGCATATATTACATTGGACTACTCGCATGCATTAGCACTACTCGCATGTATTACATTGCACTACTCGCATGTATTACATTGGACTACTCGCATGCATTACATTGCACTACTCGCATGTATTACATTGGACTACTCGCATGTATTACATTGTACTGCTTGCATGTATTACATTGCACTACTCGCATGTATTACATTGGACTACTCGCATGTATTACATTGCACTACTCGCATGCATTACATTGCACTACTCGCATGTATTACATTGGACTACTCGCATGTATTATATTGTACTGCTTGCATGTATTACATTGCACTACTCGCATGTATTACATTGGACTACTCGCATGTATTACATTGTACTGCTTGCATGCATTACGTTGCACTACTCGCATGCATTACATTGGACTACTCGCATGCATTACATTGGACTACTCGCATGCATTACATTGGACTACTCGCATGCATTACATTGCACTACTCGCATGCATTACATTGGACTACTCGCATGCATTACATTGCACTACTCGCATGTATTACATTGGACTACTCGCATGTATTACATTGTACTGCTTGCATGTATTACATTGCACTACTCGCATGTATTACATTGGACTACTCGCATGCATTACATTGCACTACTCGCATGTATTCCATTGCACTGCTCGCATGTATTACATTGCACTACTCGCATGCATTACATTGCACTACTCGCATGCATTACATTGCACTACTCGCATGCATTACATTGCACTACTCGCATGTATTACATTGGACTACTCGCATGCATTACATTGCACTACTCGCATGCATTACATTGCACTACTCGCATGTATTACATTGGACTACTCGCATGCATTATATTGCACTACTCGCATGTATTACATTGCACTACTCGCATGTATTACATTGCACTACTCGCATGCATTACATTGCACTATTCGCATGCATTACATTGCACTACTCGCATACATTACATTGCACTACTCGCATGCATTACATTGCACTACTCGCATGTATTACATTGCATTACTCGCGTGTATTACATTGCACTACTCGCATGCATTACATTGCACTACTCGCATGTATTACATTGGACTACTCGCATGTATTACATTGCAGTACTCGCATGCATTACATTGCACTACTCGCATGTATTACATTGCACTACTCGCATGTATTACATTGGACTACTCGCATATATTACATTGCACTACTCGCATATATTACATTGCACTACTCGCATATATTACATTGCACTACTCGCATATATTACATTGCACTACTCGCATATATTACATTGGACTACTCGCATATATTACATTGCACTACTCGCATATATTACATTGCACTACTCGCATATATTACATTGCACTACTCGCATATATTACATTGCACTACTCGCATGTATTACATTACACTACTCGCATGTATAACATTGCACTACTCGCATGCATTACATTGCACTACTCGCATGTATTACATTGGACTACTCGCATGCATTACATTGCACTACTCGCATATATTACATTGCACTACTCGCATGCATTAGCACTACTCGCATGTATTACATTGCACTACTCGCATGTATTACATTGGACTACTCGCATGCATTACATTGCACTACTCGCATGCATTACATTGGACTACTCGCATGCATTACATTGCACTACTCGCATGCATTACATTGCACTACTCGCATGTATTACATTGCACTACTCGCATGTATTACATTGCACTACTCGCATGTATTACATTGCACTACTCGCATGCATTACATTGCACTACTCGCATGCATTACATTGCACTACTCGCATGTATTACATTGCACTACTCGCATGTATTACATTGCACTACTCGCATGTATTACATTGGACTACTCGCATGCATTACATTGCACTACTCGCATGCATTACATTGCACTACTCGCATGTATTACATTGGACTACTCGCATGCATTATATTGCACTACTCGCATGTATTACATTGCACTACTCGCATGTATTACATTGCACTACTCGCATGTATTACATTGCACTACTCGCATGTATTACATTGGACTACTCGCATGTATTACATTGGACTACTCGCATGTATTACATTGCAGTACTCGCATGCATTACATTGCACTACTCGCATGTATAACATTGCACTACTCGCATATATTACATTGCACTACTCGCATGCATTACATTACACTACTCGCATATATTACATTGCACTACTCGCATATATTACATTGCACTACTCGCATGCATTACATTGCACTACTCGCATGCATTACATTACACTACTCGCATGCATTACATTACACTACTCGCATATATTACATTGCACTACTCGCATATATTACATTGCACTACTCGCATGCATTACATTACACTACTCGCATGCATTACATTACACTACTCGCATATATTACATTGCACTACTCGCATATATTACATTGCACTACTCGCATGCATTACATTACACTACTCGCATATATTACATTACACTACTCGCATATATTACATTGCACTACTCGCATACATTACATTGGACTACTCGCATATATTACATTGCACTACTCGCATGCATTACATTGCACTACTCGCATATATTACATTGCACTACTCGCATATATTACATTGCACTACTCACATATATTACATTGCACTACTCGCATATATTACATTGGACTACTCGCATGTATAACATTGCACTACTCGCATATATTACATTGGACTACTCGCATGCATTACATTGCACTACTCGCATATATTACATTGGACTACTCGCATATATTACATTGCACTACTCGCATGTATTACATTGGACTACTCGCATATATTACATTGAACTACTCGCATATATTACATTGCACTACTCGCATGTATTACATTGCACTACTCGCATACATTACATTGCACTACTCACATGCATTACATTGCACTACTCGCATGCATTACATTGCACTACTCGCATATATTACATTGCACTACTCGCATGCATTACATTGCACTACTCGCATGTATTACATTGCACGACTCGCATGCATTACATTGCACTACTCGCATACATTACATTGCACTACTCGCATGCATTACATTGCACTACTCGCATGCATTACATTGCACTACTCGCATGCATTACATTGCACTACTCGCATATATTACATTGCACTACTCGCATGTATTACATTGCACTACTCGCATGCATTACATTGCACTACTCGCATACATTACATTGCACTACTCGCATGCATTACATTGCACTACTCGCATGCATTACATTGCACTACTCGCATGTATTACATTGCACTACTCGCATGTATTACATTGCACTACTCACATGTATTACATTGCACTACTCGCATGTATTACATTGCACTACTCGCATGTATTACATTGGACTACTCGCATGCATTACATTGCACTACTCGCATGCATTACATTGCACTACTCGCATGTATTACATTGCACTACTCACATGTATTACATTGCACTACTCGCATGCAGTACATTGCACTACTCGCATACATTACATTGCACTACTCGCATGCATTACATTGCACTACTCGCATGTATTACATTGCACTACTCGCATGTATTACATTGGACTACTCGCATGCATTACATTGCACTACTCACATGTATTACATTGCACTACTCGCATGCATTACATTGCACTACTCGCATGTATTACATTGCACTACTCGCATGTATTACATTGGACTACTCGCATGTATTACATTGCACTACTCGCATGTATTACATTGCAGTACTCGCATACATTACATTGCACTACTCGCATGCATTACATTGCACTACTCGCATGCATTACATTGCACTAATCGCATGCATTACATTGCACTACTCGCATATATTACATTGCACTACTCGCATGCATTACATTGCACTACTCGCATGCATTACATTGCACTAATCGCATGCATTACATTGCACTACTCGCATATATTACATTGCACTACTCGCATGCATTACATTGCACTACTCGCATATATTACATTGCACTACTCGTATGCATTACATTGCACTACTCGCATGTATTACATTGCACTACTCGCATGTATTACATTGGACTACTCGCATGCATTACATTGCACTACTCGCATGCATTACATTGCACTAATCGCATATATTACATTGCACTACTCGCATGCATTACATTGCACTACTCGCATATATTACATTGCACTACTCGCATATATTACATTGCAGTACTCGCATATATTACATTGCACTACTCGCATATATTACATTGGACTACTCGCATATATTACATTGCACTACTCGCATGCATTACATTGGACTACTCGCATGCATTACATTGCACTACTCGCATGTATTACATTGCACTACTCGCATGTATTACATTGCACTACTCGCATGTATTACATTGCACTACTCGCATGCATTACATTGCACTACTCGCATGCATTACATTGCACTACTCGCATGTATTACATTGCACTACTCGCATGTATTACATTGCACTACTCGCATGTATTACATTGGACTACTCGCATGCATTACATTGCACTACTCGCATGCATTACATTGCACTACTCGCATGTATTACATTGGACTACTCGCATGCATTATATTGCACTACTCGCATGTATTACATTGCACTACTCGCATGTATTACATTGCACTACTCGCATGTATTACATTGCACTACTCGCATGTATTACATTGCACTACTCGCATGTATTACATTGGACTACTCGCATGTATTACATTGGACTACTCGCATGTATTACATTGCAGTACTCGCATGCATTACATTACACTACTCGCATATATTACATTGCACTACTCGCATATATTACATTGCACTACTCGCATGCATTACATTACACTACTCGCATGCATTACATTACACTACTCGCATATATTACATTGCACTACTCGCATATATTACATTGCACTACTCGCATGCATTACATTACACTACTCGCATATATTACATTGCACTACTCGCATATATTACATTGGACTACTCGCATGTATAACATTGCACTACTCGCATACATTACATTGGACTACTCGCATATATTACATTGCACTACTCGCATGCATTACATTGCACTACTCGCATATATTACATTGCACTACTCGCATATATTACATTGCACTACTCACATATATTACATTGCACTACTCGCATATATTACATTGGACTACTCGCATGTATAACATTGCACTACTCGCATATATTACATTGGACTACTCGCATGCATTACATTGCACTACTCGCATATATTACATTGGACTACTCGCATATATTACATTGCACTACTCGCATGTATTACATTGGACTACTCGCATATATTACATTGAACTACTCGCATATATTACATTGCACTACTCGCATGTATTACATTGCACTACTCGCATACATTACATTGCACTACTCACATGCATTACATTGCACTACTCGCATGCATTACATTGCACTACTCGCATATATTACATTGCACTACTCGCATGCATTACATTGCACTACTCGCATGTATTACATTGCACGACTCGCATGCATTACATTGCACTACTCGCATACATTACATTGCACTACTCGCATGCATTACATTGCACTACTCGCATGCATTACATTGCACTACTCGCATGCATTACATTGCACTACTCGCATATATTACATTGCACTACTCGCATGTATTACATTGCACTACTCGCATGCATTACATTGCACTACTCGCATACATTACATTGCACTACTCGCATGCATTACATTGCACTACTCGCATGCATTACATTGCACTACTCGCATGTATTACATTGCACTACTCGCATGTATTACATTGCACTACTCACATGTATTACATTGCACTACTCGCATGTATTACATTGCACTACTCGCATGTATTACATTGGACTACTCGCATGCATTACATTGCACTACTCGCATGCATTACATTGCACTACTCGCATGTATTACATTGCACTACTCACATGTATTACATTGCACTACTCGCATGCAGTACATTGCACTACTCGCATACATTACATTGCACTACTCGCATGCATTACATTGCACTACTCGTATGTATTACATTGCACTACTCGCATGTATTACATTGGACTACTCGCATGCATTACATTGCACTACTCACATGTATTACATTGCACTACTCGCATGCATTACATTGCACTACTCGCATGTATTACATTGCACTACTCGCATGTATTACATTGGACTACTCGCATGTATTACATTGCACTACTCGCATGTATTACATTGCAGTACTCGCATACATTACATTGCACTACTCGCATGCATTACATTGCACTACTCGCATGCATTACATTGCACTAATCGCATGCATTACATTGCACTACTCGCATATATTACATTGCACTACTCGCATGCATTACATTGCACTACTCGCATGCATTACATTGCACTAATCGCATGCATTACATTGCACTACTCGCATATATTACATTGCACTACTCGCATGCATTACATTGCACTACTCGCATATATTACATTGCACTACTCGCATGCATTACATTGCACTACTCGCATGTATTACATTGCACTACTCGCATGTATTACATTGGACTACTCGCATGCATTACATTGCACTACTCGCATGCATTACATTGCACTAATCGCATATATTACATTGCACTACTCGCATGCATTACATTGCACTACTCGCATATATTACATTGCACTACTCGCATATATTACATTGCAGTACTCGCATATATTACATTGCACTACTCGCATATATTACATTGGACTACTCGCATATATTACATTGCACTACTCGCATACATTACATTGGACTACTCGCATGTATAACATTGCACTACTCGCATGTATTACATTGCACTACTCGCATATATTACATTGCACTACTCGCATACATTACATTGGACTACTCGCATGTATTACATTGGACTAGTCGCATGCATTACATTGCACTACTCGCATATATTACATTGCACTACTCGCATGTATTACATTGGACTAGTCGCATGCATTACATTGCACTACTCGCATATATTACATTGGACTAGTCGCATGCATTACATTGCACTACTCGCATATATTACATTGCACTACTCGCATACATTACATTGGACTACTCGCATGTATAACATTGCACTACTCGCATGTATTACATTGGACTACTCGCATATATTACATTGGACTACTCGCATGTATTACATTGGACTACTCGCATATATTACATTGCACTACTCGCATGTATTACATTGCACTACTCGCATATATTACATTGCACTACTCGCATGCATTACATTGCACTACTCGCATACATTACATTGCACTACTCACATGCATTACATTGCACTACTCGCATGCATTACATTGCACTACTCGCATATATTACATTGCACTACTCGCATGCATTACATTGCACTACTCGCATGTATTACATTGCACTACTCGCATGCATTACATTGCACTACTCGCATACATTACATTGCACTACTCGCATGCATTACATTGCACTACTCGCATGTATTACATTGGACTACTCGCATGCATTACATTGCACTACTCGCATGTATTACATTGCACTACTCGCATGCATTACATTGCACTACTCGCATATATTACATTGCACTATTCGCATGTATTACATTGCACTACTCGCATGCATTACATTGCACTACTCGCATGTATTACATTGCACTACTCGCGTGCATTACATTGCACTACTCGCATACATTACATTGCACTACTCGCATGCATTACATTGCACTACTCGCATGTATTACATTGGACTACTCGCATGCATTACATTGCACTACTCGCATGTATTACATTGCACTACTCGCATGTATTACATTGCACTACTCGCATGCATTACATTGCACTACTCGCATGTATTACATTGCACTACTCGCGTGCATTATATTGCACTACTCGCATGTATTACATTGCACTACTCGCATATATTACATTGCACTACTCGCATGCATTACATTGCACTACTCGCATATATTACATTGCACTACTCGCATGTATTACATTGCACTACTCGCATGCATTACATTGCACTACTCGCATGCATTACATTGCACTACTCGCGTGCATTATATTGCACTACTCGCATATATTACATTGCACTACTCGCATGTATTACATTGCACTACTCGCATATATTACATTGCACTACTCGCATATATTACATTGCACTACTCGCATGTATTACATTGCACTACTCGCATATATTACATTGCACTACTCGCATGTATTACATTGCACTACTCGCATGTATTACATTGCACTACTTATCTGTATTACTTTGCACCACTTATCTGTATTACTTTGCACCACTTATCTGTATTACTTTGCACTACTTATCTGTATTACTTTGCACCACTTATCTGTATTACTTTGCACTACTTATCTGTATTACATTGCACTACTCGCATGCATTATATTGCACTACTCGCATGTATTACATTGCACTACTCGCATATATTACATTGCACTACTCGCATGCATTACATTGCACTACTCGCATGTATTACATTGCACTACTCACATGCATTACATTGCACTACTCGCGTGCATTACATTGCACTACTCGCATATATTACATTGCACTACTCGCATGTATTACATTGCACTACTCACATGCATTACATTGCACTACTCGCGTGCATTACATTGCACTACTCGCATGCATTACATTGCACTACTCGCGTGCATTACATTGCACTACTCGCATGCATTACATTGCACTACTCGCATGCATTACATTGCACTACTCGCGTGCATTACATTGCACTACTCGCATGCATTACATTGCACTACTCGCATATATTACATTGCACTACTCGCATGCATTACATTGCACTACTCGCATATATTACATTGCACTACTCGCATGTATTACATTGCACTACTCGCATATATTACATTGCACTACTCGCGTGCATTACATTGCACTACTCGCATGCATTACATTGCACTACTCGCATATATTACATTGCACTACTCGCATGCATTATATTGCACTACTCGCATGCATTACATTGCACTACTCGCGTGCATTACATTGCACTACTCGCATGCAGTACATTGCACTACTCGCATGTATTACATTGCACTACTCGCATGCATTACATTGCACTACTCGCATGTATTACATTGCACTACTCGCATATATTACATTGCACTATTCGCATGTATTACATTGCACTACTCGCATGTGACGCGCCCCCTGGGCCTGTGTTGTGCAGGGGAACCCGGAACCGGGCCTGTTGTAGAATGCTGGGGGTTGTAGTCTCCGTGTGGCGGTGACCCGGTCCGTGCCCAGGGTGGCCCAAAATCTTAGTTTTATTTCGGCTGAGGTGCGGGTGTCAAATGTGTCTTTGAGCCGGGTTAGTATGTCTCTGACAGTCCTCTTCCTCACAGGTGGCCAGGACTTTACCTCCCTTTGGGCTGCCCCGATTAATTGGGCCACCAGGATGCTCACTTTTTGCTCTTCTGTGAGGGGGTACACCTGGAAGAGGCTATCCAGTCTTTCTCTAAAGTCATTTAGAGTATGTGACTCCCCTGAGTACTGGGGTAGCCAGGTTGCCCCCGGGATATAGGGCATGGTGAATGGCATGACTGTTGCAGCGGTTGCGCTGGCGGTGGCTGTGGCAGTGGAGCTCCCCTCGGTATCCGGCATCCTCCTCCCCCCTAGTGGACCGTGGCCTACCTTACGATGCTCTTCTTCCGTAGGCCGCGGCTCCGCAGTCGATCGTCGGGGTTGAGGACCTGGCGTCGCGCTCCGATGACGTCAGCGTTGCTCTCTCTCCCTTCCAGGACCTTGCGCAGCGTCAGAGCGTGGGGCGGAGCTTCGGATCTCGCGCGCTTTCGGCGTCCACGCCCCTCTTCTTCCCGTGCGGCGTCCCGAAGATGGCGTCCGAAGGCGGGAAGCAGCTGCGGATGGCGGGAAGAAGGCAGAAGACGGCGGGAAACAGTCCAAGATGGCGTCTGATGGCGGGAATCGGCTCCGGATGGCGGGAAACGACTCCGGACGGCGGGAAACTTCACCACAGGTAAGTATAAAAGTCTCTTTTTCAGGCGCGCAGTACCCGGTGGTTGCGGGCACGAAATCCTGCCGACTACGCCAAAGTTGACGCGCCCCCTGGGCCTGTGTTGTGCAGGGGAACCCGGAACCGGGCCTGTTGTAGAATGCTGGGGGTTGTAGTCTCCGTGTGGCGGTGACCCGGTCCGTGCCCAGGGTGGTCAAACCAGTGGCAGTCTATTTGTATTGGAATAAGTGTCCGACTACGCCACCCGTGGATTGCGGTCAGTGGGGACCGCCGCTGCGCTGCAGACCGCTGAGGCTGATGTTGTTTGCGCAGCCGAGTATGGGATGACTCCCCACGGGAGAAGTATTGCCTCAGGGCAGCTAAGGTGGAAGATGATAGGAGTGATGGTGTGAGGGTCCCAGTACTAATGGTGCTGGTGCGGCAAGGAATCACAGAGACGTGTGGTGCAGTTCAGGGTCTTTACTGATGGTACAAGGCAGACCCTCCCGGGAGTACTGGCTAGTATAAGGGGCCTGGTCAGTCTGCGAGCAAGCAGGAGTTCCCCTGGCCAGGTGGAGTTGTAGGCCTCCCCGTTTATCTGCACTCTTCCTGGCTACCTTGCTGTCAGCGGTTACAAGTAGCCCACGTTCCTGAGTATACCGTGTGGTGCTCACCCGTATGGCTGGTGACTTGGGGCCTTCTGTTAGCCTCCGCTCCTGGATGGCGGCGCTGGTCCCTTTTTTGTGACTGAGCCTCCGGGCTTCTATGGCCAGAGGACCTGGAATCCCCTGCCGGCTGGTTTCTGCTGCTGGGTATATATCAGTCCCCACAGCCTCGGACTCCTGTGTCCGGCTTTAGTATCTTCGTCCAGGGCGAACTCTGCTCAGCTCCAGCCCCTGGACTTCTGCTACTGCTCCTACAGAGCTCCTGTTCTTGCTTTCCCTGTGTCTGGAACTGAACTGTCTAATCCCACCCCAGACCCAGTTTATAAGGGCAGATTCCTCCCCTCCCAGGTCTGGGTGGGCCGTGTTGCATGTTTAGGGATCCTGACCAGAGAAACCTCCCACTTGCTCTCAGACATAATATCTCTATTACTGTGGCAACCAGACCCCTGGGGTGTCACATTCCCCCCTAGTAAATTTTAGTACTCCGGGACTAAACACATTTTTTTTAAAGAAACATAAATACAAGGTATAACAATAATACAATAACATATTTACAAGAAGTTTTAGTCTGTAGAGGTCACGGCGTTTCCGTGACCGGGTGTCCATATCACCCAACAAGGCGAAGTCTTGGCACAGAATAGGGGACCTGTCCAAAGCAAACCCCTTGCGTTGTCCTTGGGCGTGGCTGCAAGGATAGACTAACTACTTTGGGCCGCAAGGAGGCCACGCCAGACAGGTTTTCTCTTCCGCGGCCGTCTTCACAAGAGGCACCAAGGTGCAACTATCTACAAGACTGTTCCGGTTATCCAGTGTCCATAACCTGTTAGTCCAAATAAATCTGCAGGGTAACTGAGAAACATAATTAGTAACAGGCAACAAACATAAACCATAAACATTTTTCAATAAACAGTCAACTCTACAGTGCATTGGTTTAGATTCTCCAGCGAGCGGGCATCTGACCTCTAGTGACCCTAGTGGACCTACGGAGCTCACTAACTGGTCCTGCAATACAGGGTGTAGGAGGTGTTATGGGCAAGCTGGGCAGCTTTCTGCGCACTCTTTGGCTCACTAGGGGCACGGCAGGCTCACTACTAGCAGAGGGTTGATCCTCCTGTACTGCTGGTGTGGACTCTTCTGCCTCTTGGGCCTGCTGCTCTTCCAGCTCTACCGGTTCCTCTGTAGGCACTTGCAGGGCTGGCTGGAGAAAGGTGAGGACGGGTACCACGACAGCGCCGTTTACTTGTGTCCAAGACCGGGGGAAGTCTCCGAGTACGGTACTGATCATTTCTTCCCTTTCCTCTGCGGGTTGAGGGTTTTCTTAATCTTCTTCAGGGCTTTGCAGCTGCTCGGGACACTTCTTCAGGTGGTCTCTGGAGACAATGGCTGTGGTTTCTCCTAAATCCTTACTGATTACGCAGATTTTTGGGTTCTCATGGCTTGATGGCAGTACGGTGTACGGGTCCTTCTCCCACTGGTCGTCCAACTTGTGGAGCCGCCTCTTCCTCTTCAAGACCTGCTCTCCAGGTACCAGGGGAACAGCGGGAGCATACTGGTTATAAGCCTTCTCTTGCCTTTCTCTAGCTTGAGACAGACTTCGCTCGACGCTCTCCTGTACTTTCCGATACTGCTGCTGCCATTCTGTATCCCAGTCTGCCTCTGGCGAGGTGTCCTCAGGCGTCAGGACTCCCATATCCAGGTCAATAGGCAGCTTACCAGGTCTTGCTCTCATTAGGTAAGCCGGGGTACAGTTGGTGGAACCTACAGGGATGTGGTTATACAGGTCCACCAGATCGGGCAGTTTCTCAGGCCACAGACTGCGTTCTTCCAGGGGCAATGTTTTTAGCAGATCTATCACCACCTGGTTCATCTTCTCGCAGAGTCCATTGGTTTGAGGGTGATAGGGTGTTGTCCTTATCTTCGTGCAGCCATACAGGTTGCAGAACTCCTGGAAGACCTCCGCTTCAAAGGCTGGTCCTTGGTCTGTCAGCACTTGGTCCGGGTACCCGTGTGGACGGCAGAAGTGCTGCTGGAAGGCTCTAGCTGCTGTTTGAGCCGTTAAGTCCTTGACCAGGACCACCACCAGGAACCGGGAGTAATGATCTACGATTGTGAGGGCGTAGACATACCCAGATCTGCTTGGAGCCAGTTTCACATGGTCCAGGGCTACCAGTTCCAGTGGCTGTCTGGTGATGATGGGCTGCAGGGGAGTCTTCTGGCTGGCACGGTCTTTTCTTCTCAGGTGGCACGGGCCACAGTCTCTGCACCACCTCTCGATGGCTCCTCTCATGCCTACCCAGTAGAACCGTTCACGCAACAAGAACTCCAGCTTCTTCCATCCGAAATGCCCCGCTCCGTTGTGGTATGCCTCCAGAATCATAGCTGCGTCTCGTCTTGGGACCACTACCTGCCAGGTCAACTCATGTGTTCGAGAGTTAACCATTCTCCGGCACAGCTTCTCCCTGTAGAGGAACAGCTTACTTTTCTCCTTCCACAGTTGCTTGGTCTCCTCCGGAGCATCTGGGTCAAGACGGGCATCGGCCTGGGTCAGCATTTCCTTCACCAAATGGACTGCGGGATCACTGTCTTGCGTCTCCGCCCAGTTGTAGTGGGGCAAGGGATTGAACGTCACGGAGCGCCTGTCCTTCACACGGTGGGAATACAGGGTAATCCCATGACGGTGGAACGCAGGGAGCTCAACTTCGTCCAGATCTTCTGGATCTTCCCCTACGTCCGGTAAGTTCGGCATTCTAGACAGGGCATCCGCGTTGGCATTTGATCGTCCTGCCCGGTATTTGATGGTGAATTCAAAGTTGGACAGGCGGGCCATCCATCTCTGTTCCAGGGCACCGAGCCTTGCAGTGTCCAGGTGTGTCAACGGGTTGTTATCCGTGTACACGGTGAATTTGGAGGAGGCAAGGTAATGCTTGAAACGTTCGGTCACTGCCCACACTACTGCCAGGAACTCCAGCTTGAATGAGCTATAATTCTCAGGGTTCCTCTCCGTGGGCCGTAGCTTTCGGCTGGCGTAAGCGATTACCCGTTCTTTCCCTTGCTGGATCTGGGACAGTACGGCTCCTAGCCCGATGTTGCTTGCGTCCGTGTGGAGGATAAAGGGCTGGCTGTAGTCTGGATATGCCAGGATTTCATCCCCCGTGAGGGCCATCTTCAGCTGGCAGAAGGACTCCTCTTCCAGCTTTTCCCACCTGAAGGGCGGCTTCTGGTTTTTGGCTTTCCGAGATTGACCTATCAGGAGGTCCTGCATAGGGGCTGCCATTTTGGTGAAACCGGGAATGAATCTTCGGTAGTAGCCTACCAACCCGAGGAACTGCCGCACTTCCTTTATGCTGGAGGGTCTTGGCCAGTCCTTAATCACAGTGATCTTATCAGGGTCGGGAGCCACTCCGTCAGCACTCACCACGTGTCCCAGGTACTGCACCTTTGGTTTCAGGAGGTGACACTTGGAGGGTTTCACCTTTAGGCCGTAGTTTGCCAGAGCTTCAAACACTTCTGCCAGGTGTTTCAGGTGGTCCTCGTAGGTCTTGGAATAGACGATGACATCGTCCAGGTATAACGGGACAGTCTCGAAGTTCCGGTGTCCCAGACAGCATTCCATCAACCGTTGGAAGGTTCCTGGTGCGTTGCAGAGCCCGAACGGCATACAGTTAAATTCGCTGAGTTCCATCGGGGTAGTGAATGCGGTCTTCTCCCGGTCCGCCTCTGCTACAGGAACCTGCCAGTACCCGCTAGTGAGATCCAAAGTAGAGAAGAAGTTAGCAGATTTTAATGCAGCTAAGGACTCTTCTATCCTTGGTAACGGGTACGCATCTTTGTGTGTGATACAGTTGACCTTCCTGTAGTCTACACACATTCTCATAGTGTTGTCTTTCTTTTTCACTAAGACTAGTGGAGCTGCCCAGGGGCTACAGCTGTCCCTGATTACCCCAGCCTCCTTCATGTCTCTAAGCATCCCCTTGGCGTGTTGGTAGTGTGCCGGGGGTACAGGTCGGTATCTCTCCTTTATGGGAGGATGGTCTCCCGTGGGGATGTGGTGTTCTACCCCCTTTACTCGCCCGAAGTCTAGCGGGTGTTTACTAAACACTCTCTCGTACTCTCGAACCACCCGATAGACTCCCTGTTTCTGGTGTGAGGGAGTGGAGTCAGTACCCAAATGCAGTTGCTGACACCAGTCCTCCAGTGGTTTCTTAGAGCCATTACCTTCCTCTGGTTGAGATGGAGGCAAGGGTTCCACGGCCTGTACAGAATTCTGGTTTATGGTGAACAATTTGGCTAGCGTGGCATACCGGGGCAGGTGTACTTCTCTCTCCCCGATATTTATGATGCGAACGGGCACCCTCCCATGGCGTACATCGACCACCCCCCGTGCTGTCAAAATGGTGGGCCTACTGTCTGAGTAGACAGGTTCTACCATTGCTTGGTAGTCTCTACCTCTTAGACCAATAGCTGCCCGGCACCAAATCATCATCTCACTTTTTGGGGGCATGGCAATAGGGAACGGGTCACACATTCTCACGCTACCTATTTCACCACCAGATAGTTCCACCTGTTGCCGTCGCATCAGTGCCCGGATCTCTTTTTGGAGCACACGCTGCTGGCCGGAACTGGCGTTCTTGGCAACCTGCTGTAAAATGAGAATCACCTCTGCAAGACAATTTTCAATCACATTAGTTCCCAAGGTTATTCTAGGGTGACTCTCATGACGGTCTATGTCCACTATAATCAGTCCTTGTGCCGCCAGTTCGACTTTACCGATCTTAATGGTCACCTCTTTGAATCCCAATTGCGGCACGGGCTGACCATTGCTGGCGATGATACTCAGGTCGTCATCTGGGTAGCGGGTTATGTCCGAGTCATTCCAGTACTGTTTAAAGAGCACGTACGGGATGGTGGTCACCTGTGACCCAGTGTCTAGTAGGGCACTCATAGGAATGCCATCCAGTACCACAGGCAAGATAGGACGTCCCCCTACGTATTTATCACGCCAGTTTGATGGGCCTGATGGTCTTATGCCTGGGGGTTGGCCCTCTACCCCAGGTTGTGCCCGTTTAAATGACAGTACCTTGCCACATGTCCGGGTTGATTGCAGCGGCGGCAGATGGGTCGTCCGTCCTCGTTGTATCTGTCGCTGGGTCTTCCTCTGGCCGGTGGGGTCCTCCTCAGTCGGCGCCACGGGACGTCCTCCGGTCCGGATGCCAGCTGGATCTTTCCTGGAGAAGAGACCTGTAAAGACTGCACAGTTCTGGTTAGCGCGGCAACGCTCTTAGTCAGCTCTTGGACCTGATGGTGCAGGTCTGTAGCCGGGTCACTGTTTAAAGCCTGCGCATCAGCTCCCACAGGCCCTGCAGACAAGGGCGCCGTCTCCTGGTGGTAAGTGATAGCAGGGCGCCTGTGGGTCACAGCGCCACCTGGTGCCGGTTCTCGGAGCACCCGGATGGCTCTGTCCTTGAACTGTGCAAAGTCCAGGTCAGGGTCCTGTAAGGCCATTGCCCGCAACTGGGTTCGGTGGGCATTGCACAGTAGACCCTCAATAAATTGTTCAGTCAACAGCTTATCTTCTTTTCCCACGCTGTCAGGGTCTGCCTGCTTAATGGCTCTCAGGGCCTCTTGTAGGTTTAGAGCATAGTCTCTTATACTCTCATGTGCCCGTTGTTTGCACCCATAAAATCTTAGTTTTATTTCGGCTGAGGTGCGGGTATCAAATGTGTCTTTGAGCCGGGTTAGTATTTCTCTGACAGTCCTCTTCCTCCCAGGTGGCCAGGACTTTACCTCCCTTTGGGCTGCCCCGATTAATTGGGCCACCAGGATGCTCACTTTTTGCTCTTCTGTGAGGGGGTACACCTGGAAGAGGCTATCCAGTCTTTCTCTAAAGTCATTTAGAGTATGTGACTCCCCTGAGTACTGGGGTAGCCAGGTTGCCCCCGGGATATAGGGCATGGTGAATGGCATGACTGTTGCAGCGGTTGCGCTGGCGGTGGCTGTGGCAGTGGAGCTCCCCTCGGTATCCGGCATCCTCCTCCCCCCTAGTGGACCGTGGCCTACCTTACGATGCTCTTCTTCCGTAGGCCGCGGCTCCGCAGTCGATCGTCGGGGTTGAGGACCTGGCGTCTCGCTCCGATGACGTCAGCATCGCTCTTCTTCCCTTCCAGGACCTTGCGCAGCGTCAGAGCGTGGGGCGGAGCTTCGGATCTCGCGCGCTTTCGGCGTCCACGCCCCTCTTCTTCCCGTGCGGCGTCCCGAAGATGGCGTCCGAAGGCGGGAAGCAGCTGCGGATGGCGGGAAGAAGGCAGAAGACGGTGGGAAACGGTCCAAGATGGCGTCTGATGGCGGGAATCGGCTCCGGATGGCGGGAAACGACTCCGGACGGCGGGAAACTTCACCACAGGTAAGTATAAAAGTCTCTTTTTCAGGCATGCAGTACCCGGTGGTTGCGGGCACGAAATCCTGCCGACTACGCCAAAGTTGACGCGCCCCCTGGGCCTGTGTTGTGCAGGGGAACCCGGAACCGGGCCTGTTGTAGAATGCTGGGGGTTGTAGTCTCCGTGTGGCGGTGACCCGGTCCGTGCCCAGGGTGGTCAAACCAGTAGCAGTCTATTTGTATTGGAATAAGTGTCCGACTACGCCACCCGTGGATTGCGGTCAGTGGGGACCGCCGCTGCGCTGCAGACCGCTGAGGCTGATGTTGTTTGCGCAGCCGAGTATGGGATGACTCCCCACGGGAGAAGTATTGCCTCAGGGCAGCTAAGGTGGAAGATGATGGGAGTGATGGTGTGAGGGTCCCAGTACTAATGGTGCTGGTGCGGCAAGGAATCACAGAGACGTGTGGTGCAGTTCAGGGTCTTTACTGATGGTACAAGGCAGACCCTCCCGGGAGTACTGGCTAGTATAAGGGGCCTGGTCAGTCTGCGAGCAAGCAGGAGTTCCCCTGGCCAGGTGGAGTTGTAGGCCTCCCCGTTTATCTGCACTCTTCCTGGCTACCTTGCTGTCAGCGGCTACAAGTAGCCCACGTCCCTGAGTATACCGTGTGGTGCTCACCCGTATGGCTGGTGACTTGGGGCCTTCTGTAAACCTTCTGTTAGCCTCCGCTCCTGGATGGCGGCGCTGGTCCCTTCTTTGTGACTGAGCCTCCGGGCTTCTATGGCCAGAGGACCTGGAATCCCCTGCCGGCTGGTTTCTGCTGCTGGGTATATATCAGTCCCCACAGCCTCGGACTCCTGTGTCCGGCTTTAGTATCTTCGTCCAGGGCGAACTCTGCTCAGCTCCAGCCCCTGGACTTCTGCTACTGCTCCTACAGAGCTCCTGTTCTTGCTTTCCCTGTGTCTGGAACTGAACTGTCTAATCCTGCCCCAGACCCAGTTTATAAGGGCAGATTCCTCCCCTCCCAGGTCTGGGTGGGCCGTGTTGCATGCTTAGGGATCCTGACCAGAGAAACCTCCCACTTGCTCTCAGACATAATATCTCTATTACTGTGGCAACCAGACCCCTGGGGTGTCACACATGCATTACATTGCACTACTCGCATGTATTACATTGCACTACTCGCATGCATTACATTGCACTACTCGCATGCATTACATTGCACTACTCGCATGCATTACATTGCACTACTCGCATGTATTACATTGCACTACTCGCATGCATTACATTGCACTACTCGCATGCATTACATTGCACTACTCGCATGCATTACATTGCACTACTCGCATGCATTACATTGCACTACTCGCATGTATTACATTGCACTGCTCGCATGCATTACATTGCACTGCTCGCATGTATTACATTGCACTGCTCGCATGCATTACATTGCACTGCTCGCATGCATTACATTGCACTACTCGCATGCATTACATTGCACTACTCGCATGCATTACATTGCACTACTCGCATGCATTACATTGCACTACTCGCATGCATTACATTGCACTACTCGCATGCATTACATTGCACTACTCGCATGCATTACATTGCACTACTCGCATGCATTACATTGCACTACTCGCATGTATTACATTGCACTACTCGCATGTATTACATTGCACTACTCGCATGCATTACATTGCACTACTCGCATGCATTACATTGCACTACTCGCATGCATTACATTGCACTACTCGCATGCATTACATTGCACTACTCGCATGCATTACATTGCACTACTCGCATGCATTACATTGCACTGCTCGCATGCATTACATTGCACTACTCGCATGCATTACATTGCACTACTCGCATGCATTACATTGCACTACTCGCATGCATTACATTGCACTACTCGCATGTATTACATTGCACTACTCGCATGCATTACATTGCACTACTCGCATGCATTACATTGCACTACTCGCATGTATTACATTGCACTACTCGCATGCATTACATTGCACTACTCGCATGCATTATATTGCACTACTCGCATGCATTACATTGCACTACTCGCATGCATTACATTGCACTACTCGCATGTATTACATTGCACTACTCGCATGTATTACATTGCACTACTCGCATGTATTACATTGCACTACTCGCATGCATTACATTGCACTACTCGCATGCATTACATTGCACTACTTGCATGCATTACATTGCACTACTCGCATGTATTACATTGCACTACTCGCATGTATTACATTGCACTACTCGCATGCATTACATTTCACTACTTGCATGCATTACATTGCACTACTCGCATGCATTACATTGCACTACTCGCATGCATTACATTGCACTACTCGCATGTATTACATTGCACTACTCGCATGCATTACATTGCACTACTCGCATGTATTACATTGCACTACTCGCATGCATTACATTGCACTACTCGCATGTATTACATTGCACTACTCGCATGTATTACATTGCACTATCTCTATAGATCTGACTCTCAGAATTGCGCTTATGCATGTGCAGATCAGTGCCTGTTATCATTCCCTGGTGCTATTCTCCATCTGGCCCCTTGTATTGTTTTCTTACCTTCATGATTTGGTGTCTCTCGTCGGCCTCCCTTTGCTTTCATTGCTCCTTGATTTTAATTAACTTTTATTTTTATCGCGTCGTTGTGTATGTAAAATAAACCATTTGTTGTTTGCATACATTTGTCTGATTTCGGATTATTATGGAGTCACACTGATAGGATATTTTAAGATACAATTTTTTTGGTACTTTTTTCCTCCCCTTCTTATTAGAGGTATAGTTTTTTTCTTTTGCTTCCCGCATAGCGGTGCGAGGACTTGTGTTTTGTGGGACTAGCTGTAGTTTTGAATGACACCATTCATTTTACTATTCTATGTAATGAAAAAAAAATTCCAAGTGTGGTGAAATTAGAAACAAAAATGCAATCACCCCGCAAACACGTACGTGGACGTAATATCATGTAAGGCCACGTTCACACCTCCAGTATGGGGTCAGTATTTTACATCGGTATTTGTAGCCAAAACCAGGAGTGGGTGATAAATGCAGAATTGATGACTTGTTTCTATTATACTTTTCCTCTGATTGTTCCTCACCTGGTTTTGGCTACAAATACTGAGGTAAAATACTGACCGTGTGAACACTGCCTTAAGGTGATGAAGGGAACCTGTCGGCATGATCGCCCCCACCATAAACCGTTTATATGAGCATATAGGAAAGTGACAGATAAACTCCTTGATATTTATATATCCGATATCTGTTGTCTGAATTTGGAAAAATCCAAAATCACAATATGCAAATGAGTTACTAAGTGCTTTGTTCCCCTCCATAGCACTTAAGAGTAACCATGGTTTTACATTTTTTTTGCGCAAATCAATAATATGTGTAAAAATAAGAAACTCAGTAATAAATCTTATCGGAGAAATCTGCTTCTCTCTCCTCCAGGACGGATCCTTCATTCTCAAGATTCTCAATTCACAGGTAAAATTCAGTGAATGCAAATTTTTCATTTACTGAGAGGAGATGACAGTTGGTGCTCATAAAGTTTTACGGAGAACTAGAAGTAACTAGAAGTATTTTGAGCTTTTGTTGCCTGCGTTGTTTATCACGGGGGTCCGCCTGCATCCTGCAGTGCATTGTGACCGTGTATTGGGAGGTATGGTGACGTTTTCCTAGATGGCAGGTGTACAATACGTCTTCAGTAAAGTCATGTACAGATCGTACTATAAGAGAAAGAGCGGTCCGTGAATGATGGCTCCAAAGTCCAAAGTGTTGGGCCCATCGGAGGGTCCGCTTGTGCTCTGGCGGGCTTCTCTGAGCCTGTGTGTAAGTTAAAAACATCGTCCACTTCTCACCCGGTGACAGCTCCTCTTTATTACTATTATGTGATTTTATTGTAAGTGTCAGTAATGGGGCTTCTTTTGTTTTGTTCTCCAGGTGCTGACCCTGCAGCTCTCTCCACAAGCCTCCATTGTGATGGTAATAGGACTTTTACAGTGAAATATTGGGCGATTGTAGTAGGAAACTAGTAATATATTTGTTATTCTGATGTTTTCTTTTGGTCCTGTTGGACCATGGAGCTGCACCAGAAAGCGCTGATACCTCATAGGAGAGCACTGACTCTGCCGCTATCTCCGGAGAAGAGACTGCTTCACCGCGTGCACTGGAAGAATAACATCCTAGGACTTTACATCCTGACACCAATCACAGGGAATGCACACCGAAGCCCCGACTCATCGAGCAATTCTCAACAGAATTCTGGAGTAAAACTGCTTGAAATGTGGCAAAGTTGAGCAAACTTGTTGCGACTTTTGGCATTTTTACACCAGCACTTGCCAGCTCCATCCACCAGTCCTTGCCAACTCAATCCACCAGTCCTCGCCAGCTCCACCCACCAGTCCTCGCCAGCTCAGTCCACCAGTCCTTGCCAGCTCAGCCCACCAGTCCTCGATAGATCCACCCACCAACCCTCGCCAGCTCCACCCACCAGTCCTTGCCAACTCAATCCACCAGTCCTCGCCAGCTCCACCCACCAGTTGTCGCCAGCTCCACCCACCAGTCCTCGCCAGCTCAGTCCACCAGTCCTCGCCAGCTCAGTCCACCAGTCCTCGCCAACTCAACTAACCAGTCCTCACCAGCTCCACCCACCAGTCCTCGCCAGCTCAATCCAACAGTCCTCACCAGCTCAACTCACCAGCCCTCGCCAGCTCCACCCACCAGCCCTCTACAGCTCCACCCACAAGTCCTCGCCAACTCAATCCACCAGTCCTCACCAGCTCCACCCACCAGTCCTCGCCAGCTCAGTCCACCAGTCCTCGCCAACTTAACCCACCAGTCCTCGCCAGCTCCACTCACCAGTCCTCGCCAGCTTCACCCACCAGTCCTCGCCAGCTCCACCCACCAGTCCTCGCCAACTCCACCCACCAGTCCTCGCCAGCTCCACTCACCAGTCCTCGCCAGCTCCACCCACCAGTCCTCGCCAGCTCCACCCACCAGTCCTCGCCAGCTCCACCCACCAGTCCTCGCCAGCTGCACTCACCAGTCCTCGCCAGCTCCACCCACAAGCCCTCGCCAGCTCCACTCATCAGTCCTCATCAGCTTCACCCACCAGTCCTCACCAACTCCACCCACCAGTCCTCGACAGCTCCACCCACCAGTCCTCGCCAACTCCACCCACCAGTCCTCGCCAGCTCCACCCACAAGTCCTCGCCAACTCCACCCACCAGTCCTCACCAGCTCCACCCACCAGTCCTTGCCAGCTCCACCCACCAGTCCTCGCCAGCTCCACCCACCAGCCCTCGCCAGCTCCACTCATCAGTCCTCGCCAGCTCCACTCACCAGTCCTAGCCAGCTCCACCCACCAGTCCTCACTAACTCCACCCACCAGTCCTCGCCAGCTCCACCCACCAGTCCTCGCCAGCTCCACCCATCAGCCCTTGCCAGCTCCACCCACCAGTCCTTGCCAACACAATCCACCAGTCCTCGCCAGCTCCACCCACCAATCCTCGCTAGCTCCACCCACCAGTCCTCGCCAGCTCCACCCACAAATCCTCGCCAGCTCCACCCACCAGTCCTCACCAGCTCCACCCACCAGCCCTCGCCAGCTCTACCCACCAGCCCTCGCCAGCTCCACCCACCAGCTCTCTCCAGCTCCACCCACAAGTCCTCGCCAGCTCAATCCACCAGTCCTCGCCAACTCCACCCACCAGTCCTCGCCAACTCCACCCACCAGTCCTCGCCAGCTCCACCCACCAGTCCTCACGAACTCCACCGACCAGTCCTCGCCAGCTCCACCCACCAGTCCTCACCAACTCCACCCACCAGTCCTCGCCAGCTCCACCCACCAGTCCTTGCCAGCTCCACCCACCAGTCCTCACGAACTCCACCGACCAGTCCTCGCCAGCTCCACCCACCAGTCCTCACCAACTCCACCCACCAGTCCTCGCCAGCTCCACCCACCAGCCAATTTTTGAAATGGATACGTTGTGTATTGTTTTATTCATGTGTAATTTCTTGTTTTCTTATAATATTTCAGATTTTACTGCAATATGATATTATTATTTATATAGAAAGGATTTTTCCCCCAAAACAAGTTATTCCCTATGAATTGGATAGGGGATCACTTGCTGACTGCTGGGGGTCTGACCACCCTCGAGTTCAGGTATCTGGTAACCCTCATGCTTGGCCTCCGCATCATTCATTGTCTATGGGACTGACAGAAATAGCCGAGCGCTGCCACCAGCGGTCTCCGGCCGTCCTGTAGAGAATGAATGGAGTGAAAGCCGAGCGGGCGAATTACCAGATACCTGAACTCATGATTGCAGGGGTCCCAGTGATCAGACCACTAGCAGTCAGCACTTGATCCCCTATTCTTGAGACATCATAACTTGTATTTTTAGGAATGACACTTTTAATGTTTTATTTTATGTTTTAATCTTTTTTGGGGGCATTTTAATTCTAAAAATACTAAAAAAAAGCTTGCGATGAAGTTGTGGTGTGACTGGGGTCCTGCTGCGGTGGTGGATGATCTCATGGCGCTTACGTTTCTATTGCAGGCCCTGACACTTCTTCTGCTCTTATCCGCCCTGTCTCCTGGGCTGTCAGGTAATGAGATCCCGCATCTAGACTTTCCATGTGATGTGGGGGTGCACAGATATTACAGCTACACACATAGATAAGTGTCTGCCAGGTATAGGTGTCTGCCAGGTATAGGTGTCTGCCAGGTATAGGTGTCTGCCAGGTATAGGTCATTAGGAAGTCAGAATATAAATATGGCGGTATGCGGTCTATATCCGGAGCCTCTACGATATCTAATACCATCCTAATAAGATGGGCTTGTAGCATCATCCACCGAGGTGGCACCGTCTGCCCGGAGTCAGCCCGAGAATCCTTTTCTTCAGTCCGGTGACACAATTGTACCGTCGTCTTTGTAGTATCGTCTGGTAGACATATCAATAATTACTTAGTTTCCTTAAATCAAGTTCTTCATTTTTGCCTGCTCGTTCCTGGGGGTTCCTGGCATCTATCGTAGGAGATAAAGACTTAAAAACCAGAGGATGACAGTGATGACACCCATAACCTCAGACCATTGCTGACCACCGCTGGCCCCTCAGCTTCTCCGTCTTGTATTTCCAACCATAAACCATAGAACCGGCTGCTGGTCACCATTAGACGGTAATGAAGCAATGGTGGTGCTCTGTAGATCCTGACCAGTCTCCTTGGCTCTATAAAGAGTAGTTATTGTCCTCTGCTCAGGGTTACAGCCCCGGACAAGGCTCCACGTGACAGCTTGTCCAGCCATTTACCCTAGAAGACATTTTTTACTTCACTCCTTAGACCACGGATTTGCAAAGCACATAAGGACTTAGTCAATGGAGAGATGGGAGAACTCCAAGATGGTGGAGACTAATGACGGGAAGATTTCAGAGTTTCCTTAACATCCATGTTCTTTGCAGGTGTCATTCCGTTGTCACAAAAAACCGTGTCCCCCTTCCTCTACGGCTCGGTCACGTTGCCCTGCGAAGCTTCTTTTGTGGACGGTGTCGCTGGTTTGACCATGATCTGGACGAAGAAAGAAAACCAAAAAAATCCAGTTCTTTACAAACTCCTCAGCGGCAAAGAAAATCTGGAGGAGCAGGATCCGCGATATAAAGGTCGCGTGACATTATCCACCGAGCTGTCACAAGGAAATCTAGACCTGACACTAAGAAACGTCTCGTACGAGGACGAGGGGATCTACTTCTGCCGAGCCGCCAACGCCAAGGCGCATGGAGACAAGATGGTGACTTTATCCATAGGAGGTAAGTTCTTTCTATCCACCTATGAGCAGTAATACGGAGACATCAGAGATGTTTGCTTGTCTTGTACGGCGGTGCTTGAAAGTTTGTGAACCCTTCAAAACTTTCCAAATATCTGCATTCATTTGACCTAAAACTTCATCAGTTTTTTACAAAAGTCCGAAAAGTGAATAAGGAGCCAAATCAAACAAATGAGCAAAACATGGGAGACTGTCATTTTTTAAATTAGCAAAATGAACCAATATCACTAGTCTGCGAGAGGTAAAAGTATGTGAACCTTTAGGTTTAGCAGAGTCTGGTGGCTTCAATCAATGGGATGACAATCAGATGTGACTTTTATTTAAAGAATAGGGATGTATCACAGTCCGTTAACCCCCTTGTCAGTTATAAGAAGTTCAGGAGGCGGAGTCTCGGGGAGATCTATGTCCGGCCCATAGATCTTAACAGCTCATTTACATATTAAGAAAAACAAGGATTTGTCAGATCGTAGATATCAAGGTGTCATTTTATTCAGCATCCTATGACTTAAATAACCATATAGACGGATGACTGACGGATTCCCTGTAATGAACGGCTCGCTGGAGTACGATGCTCTGAATTCATCAGGAGGTGCACGACACTGAATGAATTCGGTGCATCCTCCCTGTGGTGTGCGCCTCGCCATAAATGCTACTCTCCTCAGGGACCATAGTAGCACTTCTGGTGTAAGTTACACCCGTAAGGTGGCATCATTTAGGATGAATTTGGAGGGTGGGCTCCACCACGTCCCAACTCACCCGTACTACGCCCAATTTGAAAGATCTGGCCAGAATTAGCGTGAAATCTCCAAAAGTTGCACATTTTTCTGAGCAGCTTTACTGTGCGGAAAAAACATCGGCTTATCAAGGTGTTTACACCAGAATATTGGCACAAACACTTTCATGAATTGGACCCTTTTCTGGCTTGAGGTCAATTGGACAAAGGAGACAGATGGGGGGAGAGAAGTAATAATAATAATCTTTATTTATATAGCGCCAACATATTCCGCAGCGCTTTACAATTCAAAGCTTCATATACAACAGTCATAAGTAACACCGTTCCCAATGATCTCAAGAACTTCTTCTGGACTAGTCCAGCATCAAACTTCTCTTCCGCTTCTACATCTCTGGATGCAAACAACAGTCTATCCTTCAGTCCAATTACTCTGAACAAGAAACTTTGGGGTGATTCATTATTTTTCTGTGAGAGGTTAATGAGTCGGTGGAACAATTCTGAAGTACTCTCCTCTTTATAGTGCCCTTTTAAAATCATCTTCAGCTGTTGGAAGGTCAGTTGACTTTTCATTTCTAGCATACTACGGAGGTTCAGTCCTGGGCTGATCGCTTTCACCACCCCTCAACGATTTCATCTGGCTGGTAGCCTTTCTGTAAGCCAGCATCGATCTGGTGCAATAAGTTCATATAAGACAGTCTCTCTTTCTGTTCACACTCTCCAATCTGTCCCAGGATCTTGAATTCTTTCCTTGTGGTGATTTGTGGTGTTAGAGAGGACTGTCTCCCTGATTTATCTAACCCGAGCAGGTTAATGGTCATGTCTGAGTCTGTCACCCGTTCAGAGGTTTTGGTCGATTCCTGCAGGGCTGTTGTTCTCAATTCTTCACAGGTTAACTGAAGAAGCAGCTCACTAATTCTGTCCAATTGTATTTCCACATCCATTGCTGCTAGTGAATTTTCTTTACGGCTGGTCCCCTTTAACTGGTGTAGCAGAGTTGCATTGAGGTGCTGTGCTGCTGTGTTTTTCCAGACACTTTTCCTCTTCTCCCTCTACACACTAATTTCCACTCAGGATTCCCCGTACGGGCCACCAATGTTACACGCACGCCGCTAGGTTCAGATAGGGTGAGACGGGTTTCATGAATTCTTTGGAATCCTGGGGGAACCGTTACTCAGGGCGACCATAGGTTGCAGTTTCTCTCAGGCACACGATAGATTCAGTTCCTCACCAGACACATCTGACAAGAGTCTTTTTCAACAGTTTAACAGTGGAATTTAATCTGAACCACTACCAGTGCAATTCAGGGATATTACAGCACAATCTTCATTACAGTACAGTCTGAGTTTCTTGAGTAACCGGTGGCAGTAACAATAAAGTAGTTTCTTCACAAGACACAGTATTACAGTCTCTTCAGTGGCATAATTCAGCACAGATTAGATTTCTTTGCAGCACACTTCTATGCATAGTCAACCACAGGCTTTTCCTTCACAAGGACACAATAGTACACATCATTCTTTATCCTGCATGGAGATGGAGGGGGGAGGGTTTGATGAGGGAAATGATCCCTGTGACACAATTCCTTCCAGTCCTTATCTTCCTGCCCAATAATACTCTGCACTGTTAGTTCAGGGAGTTTATCTGACCTGTGTTTAGTTTCTCTCCTGATCTGAATCCTGTTCAGTTGCCTTCTGTCAGATCCAGATAACACACCACCTTTCTCTTCGGCTTCAGCCAGACTACAATAACAAGTTCCCCACAATCCCACTGGGGCTCTGCTAAAACACTCCCTGTCTCCTGTGACTGTGTTAACCCCTTCAGTTGCTGAATGCTTCTGAAGCACAACACTTCTTCTGCATGTCACAGAAGTGACGTCGATTAGGGAACGTGATTGTCCGCCATAAACAGATGTGTTTTTAGGAAGCGCTTAAAACTGTGCAAGTTGTGATTAGTCCTACTTTCTTGGGGCATCTAGCAGAAGGTTTATACATTCATAACACTGGCATAAGTCTTTAGAGGGAGTGAAGATAAGTAGTGAGTGCTGATCAGCGAAGCTTTTGGAATTACTTTTTCAAAAAAAATTAACTTGCAACGAATTGTAAGTTCTTCAAAGCCTCCAAATGCCTCCCATTGGCTTGAAAAGACTTGTGTAACACTCGGGGATCTCCTAGGACTGAATCTAACTTTCACGCTTTCTCACACAAACGCAAACTTAGTAATAAGTGACCTTCACATATCCGGCTGTGAACGGATAGGAGCTTCCTCCGCTCCGGTGCTGTCACACACTATGAACCCGATTCTTCATTGGCATTTTTTCGCTTTTCTTTTTTTATCTTGTGCCATTCGCTGAGCTTTATTGCGCCAAATTAATTAAAATGGCAAAGTAAAAAAAATGCTTTGTTTTCCTTTCTTAAACCATGTTTAGTTTTTTAGTGCAAAATCTCAAATCTTTTTCAAAATGTTGCAAATGATGAATCGGGTGAGAACATCTGCAACCCCTAAACCACGTCCACAGGGGAGAAGTAACAGAAAAAGACAAGTGCAAACATATAAAATATATTCTAAAAAGGCGCAAATAGAAAGATGAATTTGGTGCAAACAAAAAATAGGCACAAAGCACCAAAACGAGACAAAATACAGGCGCAAATGCAATAACGAATCGGGTCCCATCTGTATTGTGTGTTCAGTGTTTTATGGCTTTCTCTGCTCATGTTACTCGCATGCCTGCTAGGTTCAGATAGGGGCGAGACGGGTTTCATGAATTCTTAGAATCCTGGGGGAACCGTTACTCAGGGGGCGACCATAGACCATATGCTGCAGCTTCCTCAGGCACACAGGGGTACTCACTTGCTGGCGCAGACACACTTGACCGAGTCCTCATGAACAGTAGAATTTAATGTCACAGCACGTCCAGTACAGATCAAGTCTCTAAGGCTGTGTGCCCACGTAGCGTTTTTCAAGCGTTTTTGATGCGGAATTTCTGCAACAGAAACGCTTGTAAAACGCTTGGTAACCCGCACCCCATGGTCCCCAATGGGATTCCGCAAGTTCTATGCACATGCTGCGGATTTTTCCGCAGCGTTTATGCTGCGTTCAAAAATCCGCAGCATGTCATTTAATTTTGCGTTTCCGCATGCAGAATTGCCTTTGTCCAATGCATAAAAAACGCAAGGCAATTCCGCATGTGGAAAACGCGTGATAAACGCGCGACAAATGCGCGATAAACGCGTGCGGAATTCCGCATGCGTTTTTCCGGGAGAGGACTTGCATTTATGAAGCAGAAATTTTCTGCTTCATAAATGCAACGTGGGCACATAGCCTTACAGTCTCTTCTAGTTGCACAGCTCAGTGCACCCACGATCACAGTCTCTTCTAGTTGCACAGCTCAGTGCACCCACGATCACACAGTCTCTTCTAGTTGCACAGCTCAGTGCACCCACGATCACAGTCACTTCTAGTTGCACAGCTCACTGCACCCACGATCACAGTCACTTCTAGTTGCACAGCTCAGTGCACCCACGATCACACAGTCTCTTCTAGTTGCACAGCTCAGTGCACCCACGATCACAGTCTCTTCTAGTTGCACAGCTCAGTGCACCCACGATCACAGTCTCTTCTAGTTGCACAGCTCACTGCACCCACGATCACAGTCTCTTCTAGCTGCACAGCTCACTGCACCCACGATCACAGTCACTTCTAGTTGCACAGCTCACTGCACCCACGATCACAGTCTCTTCTAGTTGCACAGCTCAGTGCACCCACGATCACAGTCTCTTCTAGTTGCACAGCTCAGTGCACCCACGATCACAGTCTCTTCTAGCTGCACAGCTCACTGCACCCACGATCACAGTCACTTCTAGTTGCACAGCTCACTGCACCCACGATCACAGTCACTTCTAGTTGCACAGCTCAGTGCACGCACGATCACACAGTCTCTTCTAGTTGCACAGCTCAGTGCACCCACGATCACACAGTCTCTTCTAGTTGCACAGCTCAGTGCACCCACGATCACAGTCTCTTCTAGTTGCACAGCTCACTGCACCCACGATCACAGTCACTTCTAGTTGCACAGCTCAGTGCACCCACGATCACAGTCTCTTCTAGTTGCACAGCTCACTGCACCCACGATCACAGTCTCTTCTAGTAGCACAGCTCAGTGCACCCACGATCACAGTCTCTTCTAGTTGCACAGCTCAGTGCACCCACGATCACAGTCTCTTCTAGTAGCACAGCTCAGTGCACCCACGATCACAGTCTCTTCTAGTAGCACAGCTCAGTGCACCCACGATCACAGTCTCTTCTAGTTGCACAGCTCAGTGCACCCACGATCATAGTGTCTTCTAGTTGCACAGCTCAGTGCACCCACCATCACAGTCTCTTCTAGTGTTCAATACAAAGAAATAGTCGGCACTCCGTAGTCCTCGTTAGTAATAGTGGTGTACGTGGAGAGATTACGAGTAAAATGAAGAAATCCCGGCAGTCACGTGTATTCGATCAGTTCATTTATTCCACATGTAGGAAAACTACAACAAGACGTTTCAGCCCCTCTCAGGCTTTTTTCAATTGTCACAATTGAAAAAAAGCCTGCAAGGGGCTGAAACGTTTTGTTGTAGTTTTCCTACATGTGGAATAAATGAACTGATCGAATACACGTGAGTGCCGGGATTTCTTCATTTTTCTTCTAGTGTTCAATCCTTTCTTCTACTTAACAACAGTTAACTCCTGCTTCAACTTCCTTCTGACATAGATACTCCTAGCAACTAGAGGCAGTCAGAGTAAGATAGTTCCAGGACCCTCATCAGTCTGGTGAAGAGATCTGCATCCTTCCAGTTTGCTCTCCAGCTCAGCATTCACACTAGTGATGTGTTGGTCACGAACGATCCGGTACAAAGAGCCGGCCCCCTGCTGTGACTGATGGGAGCCGGCACCCCAGTGAGAACCACTAACTTCTCTAAATGGCTCTCACTGGTTGTAACCCCGTCCACTCTTCAATTTAATTGGCTACTTTTGAGTGGGCGGAGTTTTGGCAACGGGTGGGCGGAGTTTCATCGGCATCTACGTCATCTTAAACATGTGTTCACCTGTGGTGAACACATGGATCCAAAAGAGCCGGCTCTTTTTTGTGAGTGGAGCGAGAAGAACCAGATCACCAAAAAGAGCCGGACTGCCCATCACTGAGGCAGGCATGACGACTCCCCTTAGCTGCACCCTATTAACCCCTCTAGCTGCTGGATGCTTAACAACATCATGTACAATATCTACCCGTCACACTCACTATCCAGATTCACCCTACAATGGCTGCTGCATTCCCTGCGCAGCTTTTCTACAGTCTTCATGCTAGCTGGGCTATGCCATGTGATGTGAAAGCTGCAAGACATTATAGCGAATCCCACGCAGCCCGCGGTCACATGAGACTCCGCTGACTCATGACGCTGAGCGCCTCTGCTGACTCATGACGCTGAGCGCCTCCGCTGACTCATGACGCTGAGCGCCTCCGCTGCCTCATGACGCTGAGCGCCTCCGCTGCCTCATGACGCTGAGCGCCTCTGCTGACTCATGATGCTCAGCGCCTCTGCTGACTCATGACGCTGAGCGCCTCCGCTGCCTCATGACGCTGAGCGCCTCTGCTGACTCATGAAGCTGAGCGCCTCCGCTGCCTCATGACGCTGAGCGCCTCCGCTGACTCATGATGCTGAGCGCCTCTGCTGCCTCATGACGCTGAGCGCCTCTGCTGACTCATGATGCTGAGCGCCTCTGCTGACTCATGACGCTGAGCGCCTCCGCTGCCTCATGACGCTGAGCGCCTCCGCTGCCTCATGACGCTGAGCGCCTCTGCTGACTCATGAAGCTGAGCGCCTCCGCTGACTCATGACGCTGAGCGCCTCCGCTGACTCATGACGCTGAGCGCCTCCGCTGACTCATGACGCTGAGCGCCTCCGCTGACTCATGACGCTGAGCGCCTCCGCTGACTCATGACGCTGAGCGCCTCCGCTGACTCATGACGCTGAGCGCCTCCGCTGACTCATGACGCTGAGCGCCTCCTCTGACTCATGACGCTGAGCGCCTCCGCTGACTCATGACGCTGAGCGCCTCCGCTGACTCATGACGCTGAGCGCCTCCGCTGACTCATGACGCTGAGCGCCTCCGCTGACTCATGACGCTGAGCGCCTCCGCTGACTCATGACGCTGAGCGCCTCCGCTGACTCATGACGCTGAGCGCCTCCGCTGACTCATGACGCTGAGCGCCTCCTCTGACTCATGACGCTGAGCGCCTCCGCTGACTCATGACGCTGAGCGCCTCCGCTGACTCATGACGCTGAGCGCCTCCGCTGACTCATGACGCTGAGCGCCTCCGCTGACTCATGACGCTGAGCGCCTCCGCTGACTCATGACGCTGAGCGCCCCGGCTGACTCATGACGCTGAGCGCCTCCGCTGACTCATGACGCTGAGCGCCTCCGCTGACTCATGACGCTGAGCGCCTCTGCTGACTCATGACGCTGAGCGCCTCTGCTGACTCATGACGCTGAGCGCCTCCGCTGACTCATGACGCTGAGCGCCTCTGCTGACTCATGACGCTGAGCGCCTCCGCTGACTCATGACGCTGAGCGCCTCCGCTGACTCATGACGCTGAGCGCCTCCGCTGACTCATGACGCTGAGCGCCTCCGCTGACTCATGACGCTGAGCGCCTCCTCTGACTCATGACGCTGAGCGCCTCCGCTGACTCATGACGCTGAGCGCCTCCTCTGACTCATGACGCTGAGCGCCTCTGCTGACTCATGACGCTGAGCGCCTCCGCTGACTCATGACGCTGAGCGCCTCCGCTGACTCATGACGCTGAGCGCCTCTGCTGACTCATGACGCTGAGCGCCTCCGCTGACTCATGACGCTGAGCGCCCCGGCTGACTCATGACGCTGAGCGCCTCCGATGACTCATGACGCTGAGCGCCCCGGCTGACTCATGACGCTGAGCGCCTCCTCTGACTCATGACGCTGAGCGCCTCCGCTGACTCATGATGCTGAGCGCCTCCGCTGACTCATGACGCTGAGCGCCTCTGCTGACTCATGACGCTGAGCGCCTCCGCTGACTCATGACGCTGAGCGCCTCCGCTGACTCATGACGCTGAGCGCCTCTGCTGACTCATGACGCTGAGCGCCTCCGCTGACTCATGAAGCTGAGCGCCCCGGCTGACTCATGACGCTGAGCGCCTCCGCTGACTCATGACGCTGAGCGCCTCCGCTGACTCATGACGCTGAGCGCCTCCGCTGACTCATGACGCTGAGCGCCTCCGCTGACTCATGACGCTGAGCGCCTCTGCTGACTCATGACGCTGAGCGCCTCCGCTGGCAGAGACCAGGCCCGGGGATCGCAGAGGTGGAGCCTCCACCATTATGGCGCTAAATCCGAGGATGAGGGTAAAGTCACCGCACTGCAATGTGAACTGGTCTCTATTTATGACGCCATCTTCCTTGCTTTCAGACCTGTATGCAACTTCTCCAACAATTACTCTGGTGACCAAGAAGCGACAACTGAAATGCCTGAGCATTGGTGTTTACTACGCTCCTCAGATCCAGTGGATCACTCCATTCAGGAAGGATCTATCCAGATACGGAAGCCTCAGTGTCACGGATCTGGGTGACGGGAGGAAGATGGTGACGTCTGTCCTGGATTATGACATAAAGGCAGATGAACACGTGTTGTGTCACATCCAAGAGGGACGGCTGAGAAGATCCATCCGAGGCGTCATATCAGGTACCGTCCTCAGATAAGAGGTGATGGAAGGACGAGGAGACCACGAAAGACCGAGAAACTGCACAGTGTGAAAGAGGCCACGGATCCAACATTGCCAGAGGAAATAAACTGATAGAAGTGGTGTCTGCCCACTGGTGTTGTGGCTCTTACAGTAGAGAATCCACAGTGTGTCTGCTCTTACAGTAGAGAATCCACAGTGTGACCGCTCTTACAGTAGAGAATCCACAGTGTGACCGCTCTTACAGTAGAGAATCCACAGTGTGACCGCTCTTACAGTAGAGAATCCACAGTGTGACCGCTCTTACAGTAGAGAATCCACAGTGTGACCGCTCTTACAGTAGAGAATCCACAGTGTGTCTGCTCTTACAGTAGAGAGTCCACAGTGTGACCGCTCTTACAGTAGAGAATCCACAGTGTGACGGCTCTTACAGTAGAGAATCCACAGTGTGACCGCTCTTACAGTAGAGAATCCACAGTGTGACCGCTCTTACAGTAGAGAATCCACAGTGTGTCTGCTCTTACAGTAGAGAATCCACAGTGTGACCGCTCTTACAGTAGAGAATCCACAGTGTGACCGCTCTTACAGTAGAGAATCCACAGTGTGACCGCTCTTACAGTAGAGAATCCACAGTGTGTCTGCTCTTACAGTAGAGAATCCACAGTGTGACCGCTCTTACAGTAGAGAATCCACAGTGTGACCGCTCTTACAGTAGAGAATCCACAGTGTGACCGCTCTTACAGTAGAGAATCCACAGTGTGACCGCTCTTACAGTAGAGAATCCACAGTGTGACCGCTCTTACAGTAGAGAATCCACAGTGTGTCTGCTCTTACAGTAGAGAGTCCACAGTGTGACCGCTCTTACAGTAGAGAATCCACAGTGTGACGGCTCTTACAGTAGAGAATCCACAGTGTGACCGCTCTTACAGTAGAGAATCCACAGTGTGACCGCTCTTACAGTAGAGAATCCACAGTGTGACCGCTCTTACAGTAGAGAATCCACAGTGTGACCGCTCTTACAGTAGAGAGTCCACAGTGTGACCGCTCTTACAGTAGAGAATCCACAGTGTGACGGCTCTTACAGTAGAGAATCCACAGTGTGACGGCTCTTACAGTAGAGAATCCACAGTGTGACCGCTCTTACAGTAGAGAATCCACAGTGTGACCGCTCTTACAGTAGAGAATCCACAGTGTGTCTGCTCTTACAGTAGAGAATCCACAGTGTGACCGCTCTTACAGTAGAGAATCCACAGTGTGACCGCTCTTACAGTAGAGAATCCACAGTGTGACGGCTCTTACAGTAGAGAATCCACAGTGTGACCGCTCTTACAGTAGAGAATCCACAGTGTGGCGGCTCTTACAGTAGAGAATCCACAGTGTGACCGCTCTTACAGTAGAGAATCCACAGTGTGTCTGCTCTTACAGTAGAGAATCCACAGTGTGACCGCTCTTACAGTATAGAATCCACAGTGTGTCCGCTCTTACAGTAGAGAGTCCACAGTGTAACCGCTCTTACAGTTGAGAATCCACAGTGTGACGGCTCTTACAGTTGAGAATCCACAGTTTGACAGCTCGTACAATAGAGAATCCACAGTGTGACCGCTACTTACAGTAGAGAATCCACAGTGTGACCGCTCCTACAGTAGAGAATCCACAGTGTGATCGCTCTTACAGTAGAGAATCCACAGTGTGACCGCTCTTACAGTAGAGAATCCACAGTGTGTCCGCTCTTACAGTAGAGAATCCACAGTGTGACCGCTCTTACAGTAGAGAATACACAGTGTGACCGCTCTTACAGTTGAGAATCCACAGTGTGACGGCTCTTACAGTTGAGAATCCACAGTTTGACCGCTCGTACAATAGAGAATCCACAGTGTGACCGCTACTTACAGTAGAGAATCCACAGTGTGACCGCTCCTACAGTAGAGAATCCACAGTGTGATCGCTCTTACAGTAGAGAATCCACAGTGTGACCGCTCTTACAGTAGAGAATCCACAGTGTGTCCGCTCTTACAGTAGAGAATCCACAGTGTGACCGCTCTTACAGTAGAGAATCCACAGTGTGACCGCTCTTACAGTAGAGAATCCACAGTGTGTCTGCTCTTACAGTAGAGAATCCACAGTGTGACCGCTCTTACAGTAGAGAATCCACAGTGTGACCGCTCTTACAGTAGAGAATCCACAGTGTGACCGCTCTTACAGTAGAGAATCCACAGTGTGTCTGCTCTTACAGTAGAGAATCCACAGTGTGACCGCTCTTACAGTAGAGAGTCCACAGTGTGACCGCTCTTACAGTAGAGAATCCACAGTGTGACGGCTCTTACAGTAGAGAATCCACAGTGTGACTGCTCTTACAGTAGAGAATCCACAGTGTGACCGCTCTTACAGTAGAGAATCCACAGTGTGACCGCTCTTTCAGTAGAGAATCCACAGTGTGACCGCTCTTACAGTAGAGAATCCACAGTGTGATCGCTCTTACAGTAGAGAATCCACAGTGTGACCGCTCTTACAGTAGAGAGTCCACAGTGTGACCGCTCTTACAGTAGAGAATCCACAGTGTGACGGCTCTTACAGTAGAGAATCCACAGTGTGACCGCTCTTACAGTAGAGAATCCACAGTGTGACCGATCTTACAGTAGAGAATCCACAGTGTGACCGCTCTTACAGTAGAGAATCCACAGTGTGTCTGCTCTTACAGTAGAGAATCCACAGTGTGACCGCTCTTACAGTAGAGAATCCACAGTTTGACCGCTCGTACAATAGAGAATCCACAGTGTGACCGCTACTTACAGTAGAGAATCCACAGTGTGACCGCTCCTACAGTAGAGAATCCACAGTGTGATCGCTCTTACAGTAGAGAATCCACAGTGTGACCGCTCTTACAGTAGAGAATCCACAGTGTGTCCGCTCTTACAGTAGAGAATCCACAGTGTGACCGCTCTTACAGTAGAGAATCCACAGTGTGACCGCTCTTACAGTAGAGAATCCACAGTGTGTCTGCTCTTACAGTAGAGAATCCACAGTGTGACCGCTCTTACAGTAGAGAATCCACAGTGTGACCGCTCTTACAGTAGAGAATCCACAGTGTGACCGCTCTTACAGTAGAGAATCCAGTGTGACCGCTCTTACAGTAGAGAATCCACAGTGTGACCGCTCTTACAGTAGAGAATCCACAGTGTGACCGCTCTTACAGTAGAGAATCCACAGTGTGACCGCTCTACAGTATAGAATCCACAGTGTGAATGCTCTTACAGTATAGAATCCACAGTGTGTCTGCTCTTACAGTAGAGAATCCACAGTGTGACCGCTCTTACAGTAGAGAATCCAGTGTGTCTGCTCTTACAGTAGAGAATCCACAGTGTGACCGCTCTTACAGTAGAGAATCCACAGTGTGACCGCTCTTACAGTAGAGAATCCACAGTGTGACCGCTCTTACAGTAGAGAATCCACAGTGTGACGGCTCTTACAGTAGAGAATCCACAGTGTGTCTGCTCTTACAGTAGAGAATCCACAGTGTGACCACTCTTACAGTATAGAATCCACAGTGTGTCCGCTCTTACAGTAGAGAGTCCACAGTGTGACCGCTCTTACAGTTGAGAATCCACAGTGTGACGGCTCTTACAGTTGAGAATCCACAGTTTGACAGCTCATACAATAGAGAATCCACAGTGTGACCGCTACTTACAATAGAGAATCCACAGTGTGACCGCTCCTACAGTAGAGAATCCACAGTGTGACCGCTCTTACAGTAGAGAATCCACAGTGTGACCGCTCTTACAGTAGAGAATCCACAGTGTGACCGCTCTTACAGTTGAGAATCCACAGTGTGACGGCTCTTACAGTTGAGAATCCACAGTTTGACAGCTCGTACAATAGAGAATCCACAGTGTGACCGCTACTTACAGTAGAGAATCCACAGTGTGACCGCTCCTACAGTAGAGAATCCACAGTGTGATCGCTCTTACAGTAGAGAATCCACAGTGTGACCGCTCTTAAAGTAGAGAATCCACAGTGTGTCCGCTCTTACAGTAGAGAATCCACAGTGTGACCGCTCTTACAGTAGAGAATCCACAGTGTGACCGCTCTTACAGTAGAGAATCCACAGTGTGTCTGCTCTTACAGTAGAGAATCCACAGTGTGACCGCTCTTACAGTAGAGAATCCACAGTGTGACCGCTCTTACAGTAGAGAATCCACAGTGTGACCGCTCTTACAGTAGAGAATCCAGTGTGACCGCTCTTACAGTAGAGAATCCACAGTGTGACCGCTCTTACAGTAGAGAATCCACAGTGTGACCGCTCTTACAGTAGAGAATCCACAGTGTGACCGCTCTACAGTATAGAATCCACAGTGTGAATGCTCTTACAGTATAGAATCCACAGTGTGAATGCTCTTACAGTAGAGAATCCACAGTGTGTCCGCTCTTACAGTAGAGAATCCACAGTGTGTCTGCTCTTCCAGTAGAGAATCCACAGTGTGTCCGCTCTTACAGTAGAGAATCCACAGTGGTACCGCTCTTACAGTAGAGAATCCACAGTGGTACCGCTCTTACAGTAGAGAATCCACAGTGTGTCTGCTCTTGCAGTAGAGAATCCACAGTGTGACCGCTCTTGCAGTAGAGAATCCACAGTGTGACCGCTCTTACAGTAGAGAATCCACAGTGTAACCGCTCTTACAGTAGAGAATCCACAGTGTGACCGCTCTTACAGTAAAGAATCCACAGTGTGTCTGCTCTTACAGTAGAGAATCCACAGTGTGACTGCTCTTACAGTAGAGAATCCACAGTGTGACCGCTCTTACAGTAGAGAATCCACAGTGTGACCGCTCTTACAGTAGAGAATCCACAGTGTGACTGCTCTTACAGTAGAGAATCCACAGTGTGACCGCTCTTACAGTAGAGAATCCACAGTGTGTCCGCTCTTACAGTAGAGAATCCACAGTGTGTCCGCTCTTACAGTAGAGAATCCACAGTGTGTCCGCTCTTACAGTAGAGAATCCACAGTGTGTCCGCTCTTACAGTAGAGAATCCACAGTGTGACCGCTCTTACAGTAGAGAATCCACAGTGTCACCGCTCTTACAGTAGAGAATCCACAGTGTGACCGCTCTTACAGTAGAGAATCCACAGTGTGACCGCTCTTACAAGAGAGAATCCACAGTATGACCGCTCTTACAGTAGAGAATCCACAGTGTGACCGCTCTTACAGTAGAGAATCCACAGTGTGATCGCTCTTACAGTAGAGAATCCACAGTGTGACCGCTCTTACAGTAGAGAATCCACAGTGTGACCGCTCTTACAGTAGAGAATCCACAGTGTGACCGCTCTTACAGTAGAGAATCCACAGTGTGACCGCTCTTACAGTAGAGAATCCACAGTGTGACGGCTCTTACAGTATAGAATCCACAGTGTGACCGCTCTTACAGTAGAGAATCCACAGTGTGTCTGCTCTTACAGTAGAGAATCCACAGTGTGACCGCTCTTACAGTAGAGAATCCACAGTGTGACCGCTCTTACAGTAGAGAATCCACAGTGTGACGGCTCTTACAGTATAAAATCCACAGTGTGACCGCTCTTACAGTAGAGAATCCACAGTGTGACCGCTCTTACAGTAGAGAATCCACAGTGTGACCGCTCTTACAGTAGAGAATCCACAGTGTGACGGCTCTTACAGTAGAGAATCCACAGTGTGACCGCTCTTACAGTAGAGAATCCACAGTGTGACCGCTCTTACAGTAGAGAATCCACAGTATGACCGCTCTTACAGTAGAGAATCCACAGTGTGTCTGCTCTTACAGTAGAGAGTCCACAGTGTGACGGCTCTTACAGTTGAGAATCCACAGTGTGACGGCTCTTACAGTTGAGAATCCACACTGTGACCGCTCCTACAGTAGAGAATCCACAGTGTGACAGCTCTTACAGTAGAGAATCCACAGTGTGACCGCTCCTACAGTAGAGAATCCACAGTGTGATCGCTCTTACAGTAGAGAATCCACAGTGTGACCGCTCTTACAGTAGAGAATCCACAGTATGACCGCTCTTACAGTAGAGAATCCACAGTGTGACCGCTCTTACAGTTGAGAATCCACAGTGTGACCGCTCTTACAGTAGAGAATCCACAGTGTGACGGCTCTTACAGTAGAGAATCCACAGTGTGACGGCTCTTTCAGTAGAGAATCCACAGTGTGACGGCTCTTACAGTAGAGAATCCACAGTATGACGGCTCTTACAGTAGAGAATCCACAGTGTGACGGCTCTTACAGTAGAGAATGCACAGTGTGACCGCTCTTACAGTAGAGAATCCACAGTGTGACCGCTCTTACAGTAGAGAATCCACAGTGTGACCGCTCTACAGTATAGAATCCACAGTGTGAATGCTCTTACAGTATAGAATCCACAGTGTGAATGCTCTTACAGTAGAGAATCCACAGTGTGTCCGCTCTTACAGTAGAGAATCCACAGTGTGTCCGCTCTTACAGTAGAGAATCCACAGTGTGTCCGCTCTTACAGTAGAGAATCCACAGTGGTACCGCTCTTACAGTAGAGAATCCACAGTGGTACCGCTCTTACAGTAGAGAATCCACAGTGTGTCTGCTCTTGCAGTAGAGAATCCACAGTGTGACCGCTCTTGCAGTAGAGAATCCACAGTGTGACCGCTCTTACAGTAGAGAATCCACAGTGTAACCGCTCTTACAGTAGAGAATCCACAGTGTGACCGCTCTTACAGTAAAGAATCCACAGTGTGTCTGCTCTTACAGTAGAGAATCCACAGTGTGACTGCTCTTACAGTAGAGAATCCACAGTGTGACCGCTCTTACAGTAGAGAATCCACAGTGTGACTGCTCTTACAGTAGAGAATCCACAGTGTGACTGCTCTTACAGTAGAGAATCCACAGTGTGACCGCTCTTACAGTAGAGAATCCACAGTGTGTCCGCTCTTACAGTAGAGAATCCACAGTGTGTCCGCTCTTACAGTAGAGAATCCACAGTGTGTCCGCTCTTACAGTAGAGAATCCACAGTGTGTCCGCTCTTACAGTAGAGAATCCACAGTGTGACCGCTCTTACAGTAGAGAATCCACAGTGTGACCGCTCTTACAGTAGAGAATCCACAGTGTGACCGCTCTTACAGTAGAGAATCCACAGTGTGTCTGCTCTTACAGTAGAGAATCCACAGTGTGTCCGCTCTTACAGTAGAGAATCCACAGTGTGACCGCTCTTACAGTAGAGAATCCACAGTGTGACCGCTCTTACAGTAGAGAATCCACAGTGTGACCGCTCTTACAGTAGAGAATCCACAGTGTGACCGCTCTTACAAGAGAGAATCCACAGTATGACCGCTCTTACAGTAGAGAATCCACAGTGTGACCGCTCTTACAGTAGAGAATCCACAGTGTGATCGCTCTTACAGTACAGAATCCACAGTGTGACCGCTCTTACAGTAGAGAATCCACAGTGTGACCGCTCTTACAGTAGAGAATCCACAGTGTGACCGCTCTTACAGTAGAGAATCCACAGTGTGACCGCTCTTACAGTAGAGAATCCACAGTGTGACGGCTCTTACAGTATAGAATCCACAGTGTGACCGCTCTTACAGTAGAGAATCCACAGTGTGTCTGCTCTTACAGTAGAGAATCCACAGTGTGACCGCTCTTACAGTAGAGAATCCACAGTGTGACCGCTCTTACAGTATAGAATCCACAGTGTGACGGCTCTTACAGTATAGAATCCACAGTGTGACCGCTCTTACAGTAGAGAATCCACAGTGTGACCGCTCTTACAGTAGAGAATCCACAGTGTGACCGCTCTTACAGTAGAGAATCCACAGTGTGACGGCTCTTACAGTAGAGAATCCACAGTGTGACCGCTCTTACAGTAGAGAATCCACAGTGTGACCGCTCTTACAGTAGAGAATCCACAGTATGACCGCTCTTACAGTAGAGAATCCACAGTGTGTCTGCTCTTACAGTAGAGAGTCCACAGTGTGACGGCTCTTACAGTTGAGAATCCACAGTGTGACGGCTCTTACAGTTGAGAATCCACACTGTGACCGCTCCTACAGTAGAGAATCCACAGTGTGACAGCTCTTACAGTAGAGAATCCACAGTGTGACCGCTCCTACAGTAGAGAATCCACAGTGTGATTGCTCTTACAGTAGAGAATCCACAGTGTGACCGCTCTTACAGTAGAGAATCCACAGTATGACCGCTCTTACAGTAGAGAATCCACAGTGTGATTGCTCTTACAGTAGAGAATCCACAGTGTGACCGCTCTTACAGTAGAGAATCCACAGTGTGATTGCTCTTACAGTAGAGAATCCACAGTGTGACCGCTCTTACAGTAGAGAATCCACAGTATGACCGCTCTTACAGTAGAGAATCCACAGTGTGACCGCTCTTACAGTTGAGAATCCACAGTGTGACCGCTCTTACAGTAGAGAATCCACAGTGTGACGGCTCTTACAGTAGAGAATCCACAGTGTGACGGCTCTTTCAGTAGAGAATCCACAGTGTGACGGCTCTTACAGTAGAGAATCCACAGTATGACGGCTCTTACAGTAGAGAATCCACAGTGTGACGGCTCTTACAGTAGAGAATCCACAGTGTGACCGCTCTTACAGTAGAGAATCCACAGTGTGACCGCTCTTACAGTAGAGAATCCACAGTGTGACCGCTCTTACAGTAGAGAATCCACAGTGTGTCCACTCTTACAGTAGAGAATCCACAGTGTGACCGCTCTTACAGTAGAGAATCCACAGTGTGTCCACTCTTACAGTAGAGAATCCACAGTGTGACCGCTCTTACAGTAGAGAATCCACATTGTGACCGCTCTTACAGTAGAGAATCCACAGTGTGACCGCTCTACCAGTAGAGAATCCACAGTGTGACCGCTCTTACAGTAGAGAATCCACAGTGTGATCGCTCTTACAGTAGAGAATCCACAGTGTGACCGCTCTTACAGTAGAGAATCCACAGTGTGATCGCTCTTACAGTAGAGAATCCACAGTGTGACCGCTCTTACAGTAGAGAATCCACAGTGTGATCGCTCTTACAGTAGAGAATCCACAGTGTGACCGCTCTTACAGTAGAGAATCCACAGTGGTACCGCTCTTACAGTAGAGAATCCACAGTGGTACCGCTCTTACAGTAGAGAATCCACAGTATGACCGCTCTTACAGTAGAGAATCCACAGTGTGTCCGCTCTTACAGTAGAGAATCCACAGTGTGACCGCTCTTACAGTAGAGAATCCACAGTGTGACCGCTCCTACAGTAGAGAATACACAGTGTGACCGCTCTTACAGTAGAGAATCCACAGTGTGATTGCTCTTACAGTAGAGAATCCACAGTGTGACCGCTCTTACAGTAGAGAATCCACAGTGTGACCGCTCTTACAGTAGAGAATCCACAGTATGACCGCTCTTACAGTAGAGAATCCACAGTGTGTCTGCTCTTACAGTAGAGAGTCCACAGTGTGACGGCTCTTACAGTTGAGAATCCACAGTGTGACGGCTCTTACAGTTGAGAATCCACACTGTGACCGCTCCTACAGTAGAGAATCCACAGTGTGATTGCTCTTACAGTAGAGAATCCACAGTGTGACCGCTCTTACAGTAGAGAATCCACAGTATGACCGCTCTTACAGTAGAGAATCCACAGTGTGACCGCTCTTACAGTTGAGAATCCACAGTGTGACCGCTCTTACAGTAGAGAATCCACAGTGTGACGGCTCTTACAGTAGAGAATCCACAGTGTGACGGCTCTTTCAGTAGAGAATCCACAGTGTGACGGCTCTTACAGTAGAGAATCCACAGTATGACGGCTCTTACAGTAGAGAATCCACAGTGTGACGGCTCTTACAGTAGAGAATCCACAGTGTGACCGCTCTTACAGTAGAGAATCCACAGTGTGACCGCTCTTACAGTAGAGAATCCACAGTGTGACCGCTCTTACAGTAGAGAATCCACAGTGTGTCCACTCTTACAGTAGAGAATCCACAGTGTGACCGCTCTTACAGTAGAGAATCCACAGTGTGTCCACTCTTACAGTAGAGAATCCACAGTGTGACCGCTCTTACAGTAGAGAATCCACATTGTGACCGCTCTTACAGTAGAGAATCCACAGTGTGACCGCTCTACCAGTAGAGAATCCACAGTGTGACCGCTCTTACAGTAGAGAATCCACAGTGTGATCGCTCTTACAGTAGAGAATCCACAGTGTGATCGCTCTTACAGTAGAGAATCCACAGTGTGACCGCTCTTACAGTAGAGAATCCACAGTGTGATCGCTCTTACAGTAGAGAATCCACAGTGTGACCGCTCTTACAGTAGAGAATCCACAGTGGTACCGCTCTTACAGTAGAGAATCCACAGTGTGACCGCTCTTACAGTAGAGAATCCACATTGTGACCGCTCTTACAGTAGAGAATCCACAGTGTGACCGCTCTACCAGTAGAGAATCCACATTGTGACCGCTCTTACAGTAGAGAATCCACAGTGTGATCGCTCTTACAGTAGAGAATCCACAGTGTGACCGCTCTTACAGTAGAGAATCCACAGTGGTACCGCTCTTACAGTAGAGAATCCACAGTGTGATCGCTCTTACAGTAGAGAATCCACATTGTGACCGCTCTTACAGTAGAGAATCCACAGTGTGACCGCTCTACCAGTAGAGAATCCACAGTGTGACCGCTCTTACAGTAGAGAATCCACAGTGTGTCCACTCTTACAGTAGAGAATCCACAGTGTGACCGCTCTTACAGTAGAGAATCCACAGTGGTACCGCTCTTACAGTAGAGAATCCACAGTGGTACCGCTCTTACAGTAGAGAATCCACAGTGTGATCGCTCTTACAGTAGAGAATCCACAGTGTGACCGCTCTTACAGTAGAGACTCCAGAGTGGAGATTGGGGGTTAGTTCGGGATTCCTAGTTTGTGACGCTTTTTCTTTTTCTAGATGGGATCCACTCGGTCTCTGTAGACAATCTCTGACTGTCCAGGAGTAAAGAGAACAGATCTTCAGCCTCAGACATAGCTAATAAGTAAGTGAACCCCATTGACGCCTTTCTGAATCCTCCTGGAGCCGGACAATGTATCCGGGGATGTAGGAAGGTCACAATGAATATCAATAGTAACTGCAGGAAGAGCCGGCAGCCAAGTGGTGGGGAAGCACCGGGCGGGGGGGTGGAGGATGTGAAGGCAGGGGGTCACACCAGCCAAGATCTGCTGACTGAGGAGGAGGAGGATATAGGTGTTAGCGGCTGATGGACGCGGGGTCTGACACTCAGCGAATCCCCCACTATGATATCATCCACCTTCACCATTTATACAGTGTATGATCCACGTGCCACCGCCAGAGCGTCACCGAGCGCATCCACAGGGAGGAGCTACTGAGAGCTAGAAAGATCTACCGGGGCAGCGAGTGATGTCACAGGGGGCAGCAAGTGATGTCACAGGGCAGCGAGTGATGTCACAGGGGGCACCGAGTGATGTCACAGGACCAGCAAGTGATGTCACAGGGGATAGTGAGTGATGTCACAGGGGATAACGAGTGATGTCACAGGGGGCACCGAGTGATGTCACAGGGGGCAGCGAGTGATGTCACAGGGCAGCAAGTGATGTCACAGGGGGCAGCAAATGATGTCACAGGGGGCACCGAGTGATATCACAGGGAGCAGCGAGTGATGTCACAGTGGATAGCGAGTGATGTCACAGGGAGCAGAGAGTGATGTCACAGGGAGCAGCGAGTGATGTCACAGGGAGCAGCGAGTGATGTCACAGGGGATAACGAGTGATGTCACAGGGCAGCGAGTGATGTCACAGGGAGCAGCGAGTGATGTCACAGGGGGCGCGAGTGATGTCACAGGGAGCAGCGAGTGATGTCACAGGGGGCACCGAGTGATGTCACAGGGGGCAGCGAGTGATGTCACAGGGAGCAGCAAGTGATGTCACAGGGGGCAGCGAGTGATGTCATAGGGGGCAGCGAGTGATGTCACAGGGGGCACCGAGTGATGTCACAGGGGGCACCGAGTGATGTCACAGGGGGCAGCGAGTGATGTCACAGGGGGCAGCGAGTGATGTCACAGGGAGCAGCGAGTGATGTCACAGGGGATAACGAGTGATGTCACAGGGGATAGTGAGTGATGTCACAGGGGGCAGCGAGTGATGTAACAGGGGGCAGCGAGTGATGTCACAGGGGGCAGCGAGTGATGTCACAGGAGGCAGCGAGTGATGTCACAGGAGGCAGCGAGTGATGTCACAGGGGACACCGAGTGATGTCACAGGGGGCAGCAAGTGATGTCACAGGGGGCAGCGAGTGATGTCACAGGGGGCAGCGAGTGATGTCACAGGGGGCACCGAGTGATGTCACAGGGGGCACCGAGTGATGTCACAGGGGGCAGCGAGTGATGTCACAGGGGGCAGCGAGTGATGTCACAGGGAGCAGCGAGTGATGTCACAGGGGATAACGAGTGATGTCACAGGGGATAGTGAGTGATGTCACAGGGGGCAGCGAGTGATGTAACAGGGGATAGCGAGTGATGTCACAGGGAGCAGCAAGTGATGTCACAGGGAGCAGCGAGTGATGTCACAGGAGGCAGCGAGTGATGTCACAGGGGATAGCGAGTGATGTCACAGGGGGCAGCGAGTGATGTCACAGGGGGCAGCGAATGATGTCACAGGGGGCGCGAGTGATGTCACAGGGAGCAGCGAGTGATGGCACAGGGGGCAGCGAGTGATGTCACAGGGGGCAGCGAGTGATGTCACAGGGCAGCAAGTGATGTCACAGGGGGCAGCGAGTGATGTCACAGGGGGCAGCGAGTGATGTCACAGGGGGCACCGAGTGATGTCACAGGGGGCAGCGAGTGATGTCACAGGGGGCAGCGAGTGATGTCACAGGGAGCAGCGAGTGATGTCACAGGGGGCAGCGAGTGATGTCACAGGGGGCAGCGAGTGATGTCACAGGGGGCAGCGAGTGATGTCACAGGGCAGCAAGTGATGTCACAGAGAGCAGCGAGTGATGTCACAGGGAGCAGCGAGTGATGTCACAGGGGATAGTGAGTGATGTCACAGGGGGCAGCGAGTGATGTCACAGGGAGCAGAAAGTGATGTCACAGGGGGCAGCGAGTGATGTCACAGGGAGCAGCGAGTGATGTCACAGGGGGCAGCGAGTGATGTCGCAGGGCAGCGAGTGATGTCACAGGGGGCAGCGAGTGATGTCACAGGGGGCAGCGAGTGATGTCACAGGGAGCAGCGAGTGATGTCACAGGGGGCAGCGAGTGATGTCACAGGGGGCAGCGAGTGATGTCACAGGGGGCAGCGAGTGATGTCACAGGGCAGCAAGTGATGTCACAGAGAGCAGCGAGTGATGTCACAGGGAGCAGCGAGTGATGTCACAGGGGATAGTGAGTGATGTCACAGGGGGCAGCGAGTGATGTCACAGGGAGCAGCGAGTGATGTCACACGGAGCAGCGAGTGATGTCACAGGGGGCAGCGAGTGATGTCACGGGTCAGCGAGTGATGTCACAGGGCAGCGAGTGATGTCACAGGGGGCAGCGAGTGATGTCATGGATCAGCGAGTGATGTCACAGGGCAGCGAGTGATGTCACAGGGGATAGCGAGTGATGTCACAGGGGGCAGCGAGTGATGTCACAGGGGATAGCGAGTGATGTCACAGGGGATAGTGAGTGATGTCACAGGGAGCAGCAAGTGATGTCACAGGGGATAGCGAGTGATGTCACAGGGCAGCAAGTGATGTCACAGGGAGCAGCGAGTGATGTCACAGGGGGCAGCAAGTGATGTCACAGGGCAGCGAGTGATGTCACACGGGGCAGCGAGTGATGTCTCAGTGAGCAGCGAGTGATGTCACAGGGGGCACCGAGTGATGTCACAGGGCACCGAGTGATGTCACAGGGCAGCGAGTGATGTCACAGGGAGCAGCGAGTTATGTCACAGGGGGCAGCGAGTGATGTCACAGGGAGCAGCGAGTGATGTCACAGGGAGCAGCGAGTGATGTCACAGGGGATAACGAGTGATGTCACAGGGAGCAGCAAGTGATGTCACCGGGGGCACCGAGTGATGTCACCGGGGGCACCGAGTGATGTCACAGGGAGCAGCGAGTGATGTCACAGGGAGTAGCGAGTGATGTCACAGGGAGCAGCAAGTGATGTCACAGGGGGCAGCGAGTGATGTCACAGGGGGCAGCGAGTGATGTCACAGGGCAGCGAGTGATGTCACAGGGAGCAGCGAGTGATGTCACAGGGGGCAGCGAGTAATGTCACAGGGGATAGTGAGTGATGTCACAGGGAGCAGCTAGTGATGTCACAGGGGGCAGCGAGTGATGTCACAGGGAGCAGCGAGTGATGTCACAGGGAGCAGCGAGTGATGTCACAGGGGGCAGCGAGTGATGTCACAGGGGGAAGCGAGTGATGTCACAGGGAGCAGAAAGTGATGTCACAGGGGGCAGCGAGTGATGTCACAGGGAGCAGCGAGTGATGTCACAGGGGGCAGCGAGTGATGTCGCAGGGCAGCAAGTGATGTCACAGGGGGCAGCGAGTGATGTCACAGAGAGCAGCGAGTGATGTCACAGGGAGCAGCGAGTGATGTCACAGGGGATAGTGAGTGATGTCACAGGGGGCAGCGAGTGATGTCACAGGGAGCAGCGAGTGATGTCACAGGGGGCAGCGAGTGATGTCACAGGGAGCAGCGAGTGATGTCACAGGGAGCAGCGAGTGATGTCACGGGTCAGCGAGTGATGTCACAGGGCAGGGAGTGATGTCACAGGGGGCAGCGAGTGATGTCATGGGTCAGCGAGTGATGTCACAGGGCAGCGAGTGATGTCACAGGGGATAGCGAGTGATGTCACAGGGGGCAGCGAGTGATGTCACAGGGGATAGCGAGTGATGTCACAGTGGATAGTGAGTGATGTCACAGGGAGCAGCAAGTGATGTCACAGGGGATAGCGAGTGATGTCACAGGGGGCAGCGAGTGATGTCACAGGGCAGCGAGTGATGTCACAGGGAGCAGCGAGTGATGTCACAGGGAACAGCGAGTGATATCACAGGGGATAACGAGTGATGTCACAGGGCAGCGAGTGATGTCACAGGGAGCAGCAAGTGATGTCACCCGGGGGCACCGAGTGATGTCACCGGGGGCACCGAGTGATGTCACAGGGAGCAGCGAGTGATGTCACAGGGAGCAGGGAGTGATGTCACAGGGAGCAGGGAGTGATGTCACAGGGAGCAGCAAGTGATGTCACAGGGGCCAGCGAGTGATGTCACAGGGAGCAGCGAGTGATGTCACAGGGGGCAGCGAGTAATGTCACAGGGGATAGTGAGTGATGTCACAGGGGGCAGCGAGTAATGTCACAGGGGGCAGCGAGTAATGTCACAGGGGGCAGCGAGTAATGTCACAGGGGGCAGCGAGTGATGTCACAGGGAGCAGCAAGTGATGTCACAGGGGGCAGCGAGTGATGTCACAGGGGGCAGCGAGTGATGTCACAGGGGGCAGCGAGTGATGTCACAGGGGGCAGCGAGTTATGTCACAGGGGGCAGCGAGTGATGTCACAGGGGGCAGCGAGTGATGTCACAGGGGGCAGCGAGTGATGTCACAGGGCAGCAAGTGATGTCACAGAGAGCAGCGAGTGATGTCACAGGGAGCAGCGAGTGATGTCACAGGGGATAGTGAGTGATGTCACAGGGGGCAGCGAGTGATGTCACAGGAAGCAGCGAGTGATGTCACAGGGAGCAGCGAGTGATGTCACAGGGGGCAGCGAGTGATGTCACGGGTCAGCGAGTGATGTCACAGGGCAGCGAGTGATGTCACAGGGGGCAGCGAGTGATGTCATGGGTCAGCGAGTGATGTCACAGGGCAGCGAGTGATGTCACAGGGGATAGCGAGTGATGTCACAGGGGGCAGCGAGTGATGTCACAGGGGATAGCGAGTGATGTCACAGGGGATAGTGAGTGATGTCACAGGGAGCAGCAAGTGATGTCACAGGGGATAGCGAGTGATGTCACAGGGCAGCAAGTGATGTCACAGGGAGCAGCGAGTGATGTCACAGGGGGCAGCAAGTGATGTCACAGGGCAGCGAGTGATGTCACAGGGGGCAGCGAGTGATGTCACAGTGAGCAGCGAGTGATGTCACAGGGGGCACCGAGTGATGTCACAGGGCACCGAGTGATGTCACAGGGCAGCGAGTGATGTCACAGGGAGCAGCGAGTTATGTCACAGGGGGCAGCGAGTGATGTCACAGGGAGCAGCGAGTGATGTCACAGGGAGCAGCGAGTGATGTCACAGGGGATAACGAGTGATGTCACAGGGAGCAGCAAGTGATGTCACCGGGGGCACCGAGTGATGTCACCGGGGGCACCGAGTGATGTCACAGGGAGCAGCGAGTGATGTCACAGGGAGCAGCGAGTGATGTCGCAGGGAGCAGCAAGTGATATCACAGGGGGCAGCGAGTGATGTCACAGGGAGCAGCGAGTGATGTCACAGGGGGCAGCGAGTAATGTCACAGGGGATAGTGAGTGATGTCACAGGGAGCAGCTAGTGATGTCACAGGGGGCAGCGAGTGATGTCACAGGGAGCAGCGAGTGATGTCACAGGGAGCAGCGAGTGATGTCACAGGGGGCAGCGAGTGATGTCACAGGGGGAAGCGAGTGATGTCACAGGGAGCAGAAAGTGATGTCACAGGGGGCAGCGAGTGATGTCACAGGGAGCAGCGAGTGATGTCACAGGGGGCAGCGAGTGATGTCACAGGGGGCAGCGAGTGATGTCACAGGGAGCAGCGAGTGATGTCACAGGGGATAGTGAGTGATGTCACAGGGGGCAGCGAGTGATGTCACAGAGAGCAGCGAGTGATGTCACAGGGAGCAGCGAGTGATGTCACAGGGGATAGTGAGTGATGTCACAGGGGGCAGCGAGTGATGTCACAGGGAGCAGCGAGTGATGTCACAGGGGGCAGCGAGTGATGTCACGGGTCAGCGAGTGATGTCACAGGGCAGCGAGTGATGTCACAGGGGGCAGCGAGTGAAGTCATGGGTCAGCGAGTGATGTCACAGGGCAGCGAGTGATGTCACACGGGATAGCGAGTGATGTCACAGGGGGCAGCGAGTGATGTCACAGGGGATAGCGAGTGATGTCACAGGGGATAGTGAGTGATGTCACAGGGAGCAGCAAGTGATGTCACAGGGGATAGCGAGTGATGTCACAGGGGGCAGCGAGTGATGTCACAGGGCAGCGAGTGATGTCACAGGGAGCAGCGAGTGATGTCACAGGGGGCAGCAAGTGATGTCACAGGGCAGCGAGTGATGTCACAGGGGGCAGCGAGTGATGTCACAGGGAGCAGCGAGTGATGTCACAGGGGGCACCGAGTGATGTCACAGGGCAGCGAGTGATGTCACAGGGAGCAGCGAGTGATGTCACAGGGGGCAGCGAGTGATGTCACAGGGAGCAGCGAGTGATGTCACAGGGAACAGCGAGTGATGTCACAGGGGATAACGAGTGATGTCACAGGGCAGCGAGTGATGTCACAGGGAGCAGCAAGTGATGTCACCGGGGGCACCGAGTGATGTCACCGGGGGCACCGAGTGATGTCACAGGGAGCAGCGAGTGATGTCACAGGGAGCAGGGAGTGATGTCACAGGGAGCAGGAAGTGATGTCACAGGGGGCAGCGAGTGATGTCACAGGGCAGCGAGTGATGTCACAGGGCAGCGAGTGATGTCACAGGGAGCAGCGAGTGATGTCACAGGGGGCAGCGAGTAATGTCACAGGGGATAGTGAGTGATGTCATAGGGAGCAGCGAGTGATGTCACAGGGGGCAGCGAGTGATGTCACAGTGGGCAGCGAGTGATGTCACAGGGGGCAGCGAGTGATGTCACAGGGGGCAGCGAGTAATGTCACAGGGGATAGTGAGTGATGTCACAGGGGGCAGCGTGTAATGTCACAGGGGGCAGCGAGTAATGTCACAGGGGGCAGCGAGTGATGTCACAGGGAGCAGCGAGTGATGTCACAGGGGGCAGCGAGTGATGTCACAGGGGGCAGCGAGTGATGTCACAGGGGGCAGCGAGTGATGTCACAGGGAGCAGCGAGTGATGTCACAGGGAGCAGCGAGTGATGTCACAGGGGGCAGCGAGTGATGTCACAGGGGGCAGCGAGTGATGTCACAGGGGATAGTGAGTGATGTCACAGGGGGCAGCGAGTGATGTCACAGGGAGCAGCGAGTGATGTCACAGGGGATAGCGAGTGATGTCACAGGGGATAGTGAGTGATGTCACAGGGAGCAGCAAGTGATGTCACAGGGGATAGCGAGTGATGTCACAGGGCAGCGAGTGATGTCACAGGGCAGCGAGTGATGTCACAGGGGATAGCGAGTGATGTCACAGGGCAGCGAGTGATGTCACAGGGAGCAGCAAGTGATGTCACAGGGGTCAGCGAGTGATGTCACAGGGCAGCGAGTAATGTCACAGGGGGCAGCGAGTGATGTCACAGGGCAGCAAGTGATGTCACAGAGAGCAGCGAGTGATGTCACAGGGAGCAGCGAGTGATGTCACAGGGGATAGTGAGTGATGTCACAGGGGGCAGCGAGTGATGTCACAGGGAGCAGCGAGTGATGTCACAGGGAGCAGCGAGTGATGTCACAGGGGATAGTGAGTGATGTCACAGGGGGTAGCGAGTGATGTCACAGGGAGCAGCGAGTGATGTCACAGGGAGCAGCGAGTGATGTCACAGGGGGCAGCGAGTGATGTCACGGGTCAGCGAGTGATGTCACAGGGCAGCGAGTGATGTCACAGGGGGCAGCGAGTGATGTCATGGATCAGCGAGTGATGTCACAGGGCAGCGAGTGATGTCACAGGGGATAGCGAGTGATGTCACAGGGGGCAGCGAGTGATGTCACAGGGGATAGCGAGTGATGTCACAGGGGATAGTGAGTGATGTCACAGGGAGCAGCAAGTGATGTCACAGGGGATAGCGAGTGATGTCACAGGGCAGCAAGTGATGTCACAGGGAGCAGCGAGTGATGTCACAGGGGGCAGCGAGTGATGTCACATGGCAGCGAGTGATGTCACACGGGGCAGCGAGTGATGTCTCAGTGAGCAGCGAGTGATGTCACAGGGGGCACCGAGTGATGTCACAGGGCACCGAGTGATGTCACAGGGCAGCGAGTGATGTCACCCGGGGGCACCGAGTGATGTCACCGGGGGCACCGAGTGATGTCACAGGGAGCAGCGAGTGATGTCACAGGGAGCAGGGAGTGATGTCACAGGGAGCAGGGAGTGATGTCACAGGGAGCAGCAAGTGATGTCACAGGGGCCAGCGAGTGATGTCACAGGGAGCAGCGAGTGATGTCACAGGGGGCAGCGAGTAATGTCACAGGGGATAGTGAGTGATGTCACAGGGGGCAGCGAGTGATGTCACAGGGCAGCGAGTGATGTCACAGGGAGCAGCGAGTTATGTCACAGGGGGCAGCGAGTGATGTCACAGGGAGCAGCGAGTGATGTCACAGGGAGCAGCGAGTGATGTCACAGGGGATAACGAGTGATGTCACAGGGAGCAGCAAGTGATGTCACCGGGGGCACCGAGTGATGTCACCGGGGGCACCGAGTGATGTCACAGGGAGCAGCGAGTGATGTCACAGGGAGCAGCGAGTGATGTCACAGGGAGCAGCAAGTGATGTCACAGGGGGCAGCGAGTGATGTCACAGGGCAGCGAGTGATGTCACAGGGAGCAGCGAGTGATGTCACAGGGGGCAGCGAGTAATGTCACAGGGGATAGTGAGTGATGTCACAGGGAGCAGCTAGTGATGTCACAGGGGGCAGCGAGTGATGTCACAGGGAGCAGCGAGTGATGTCACAGGGAGCAGCGAGTGATGTCACAGGGGGCAGCGAGTGATGTCACAGGGGGAAGCGAGTGATGTCACAGGGAGCAGAAAGTGATGTCACAGGGGGCAGCGAGTGATGTCACAGGGAGCAGCGAGTGATGTCACAGGGGGCAGCGAGTGATGTCGCAGGGCAGCAAGTGATGTCACAGGGGGCAGCGAGTGATGTCACAGAGAGCAGCGAGTGATGTCACAGGGAGCAGCGAGTGATGTCACAGGGGATAGTGAGTGATGTCACAGGGGGCAGCGAGTGATGTCACAGGGAGCAGCGAGTGATGTCACAGGGGGCAGCGAGTGATGTCACAGGGAGCAGCGAGTGATGTCACAGGGAGCAGCGAGTGATGTCACGGGTCAGCGAGTGATGTCACAGGGCAGGGAGTGATGTCACAGGGGGCAGCGAGTGATGTCATGGGTCAGCGAGTGATGTCACAGGGCAGCGAGTGATGTCACAGGGGATAGCGAGTGATGTCACAGGGGGCAGCGAGTGATGTCACAGGGGATAGCGAGTGATGTCACAGTGGATAGTGAGTGATGTCACAGGGAGCAGCAAGTGATGTCACAGGGGATAGCGAGTGATGTCACAGGGGGCAGCGAGTGATGTCACAGGGCAGCGAGTGATGTCACAGGGAGCAGCGAGTGATGTCAGGGAACAGCGAGTGATATCACAGGGGATAACGAGTGATGTCACAGGGCAGCGAGTGATGTCACAGGGAGCAGCAAGTGATGTCACCCGGGGGCACTGAGTGATGTCACCGGGGGCACCGAGTGATGTCACAGGGAGCAGCGAGTGATGTCACAGGGAGCAGGGAGTGATGTCACAGGGAGCAGGGAGTGATATCACAGGGAGCAGCAAGTGATGTCACAGGGGCCAGCGAGTGATGTCACAGGGAGCAGCGAGTGATGTCACAGGGGGCAGCGAGTAATGTCACAGGGGATAGTGAGTGATGTCACAGGGGGCAGCGAGTAATGTCACAGGGGGCAGCGAGTAATGTCACAGGGGGCAGCGAGTAATGTCACAGGGGGCAGCGAGTAATGTCACAGGGGGCAGCGAGTGATGTCACAGGGAGCAGCAAGTGATGTCACAGGGGGCAGCGAGTGATGTCACAGGGGGCAGCGAGTGATGTCACAGGGGGCAGCAAGTGATGTCACAGGGGGCAGCGAGTTATGTCACAGGGGGCAGCGAGTGATGTCACAGGGGGCAGCGAGTGATGTCACAGGGGGCAGCGAGTGATGTCACAGGGCAGCAAGTGATGTCACAGAGAGCAGCGAGTGATGTCACAGGGAGCAGCGAGTGATGTCACAGGGGATAGTGAGTGATGTCACAGGGGGCAGCGAGTGATGTCACAGGAAGCAGCGAGTGATGTCACAGGGAGCAGCGAGTGATGTCACAGGGGGCAGCGAGTGATGTCACGGGTCAGCGAGTGATGTCACAGGGCAGCGAGTGATGTCACAGGGGGCAGCGAGTGATGTCATGGGTCAGCGAGTGATGTCACAGGGCAGCGAGTGATGTCACAGGGGATAGCGAGTGATGTCACAGGGGGCAGCGAGTGATGTCACAGGGGATAGCGAGTGATGTCTCAGGGGATAGTGAGTGATGTCACAGGGAGCAGCAAGTGATGTCACAGGGGATAGCGAGTGATGTCACAGGGCAGCAAGTGATGTCACAGGGAGCAGCGAGTGATGTCACAGGGGGCAGCAAGTGATGTCACAGGGCAGCGAGTGATGTCACAGGGGGCAGCGAGTGATGTCACAGTGAGCAGCGAGTGATGTCACAGGGGGCACCGAGTGATGTCACAGGGCACCGAGTGATGTCACAGGGCAGCGAGTGATGTCACAGGGAGCAGCGAGTTATGTCACAGGGGGCAGCGAGTGATGTCACAGGGAGCAGCGAGTGATGTCACAGGGAGCAGCGAGTGATGTCACAGGGGATAACGAGTGATGTCACAGGGAGCAGCAAGTGATGTCACCGGGGGCACCGAGTGATGTCACCGGGGGCACCGAGTGATGTCACAGGGAGCAGCGAGTGATGTCACAGGGAGCAGCGAGTGATGTCGCAGGGAGCAGCAAGTGATGTCACAGGGGGCAGCGAGTGATGTCACAGGGAGCAGCGAGTGATGTCACAGGGGGCAGCGAGTAATGTCACAGGGGATAGTGAGTGATGTCACAGGGAGCAGCTAGTGATGTCACAGGGGGCAGCGAGTGATGTCACAGGGAGCAGCGAGTGATGTCACAGGGAGCAGCGAGTGATGTCACAGGGGGCAGCGAGTGATGTCACAGGGGGAAGCGAGTGATGTCACAGGGAGCAGAAAGTGATGTCACAGGGGGCAGCGAGTGATGTCACAGGGAGCAGCGAGTGATGTCACAGGGGACAGCGAGTGATGTCACAGGGAGCAGCGAGTGATGTCACAGGGGATAGTGAGTGATGTCACAGGGGGCAGCGAGTGATGTCACAGAGAGCAGCGAGTGATGTCACAGGGAGCAGCGAGTGATGTCACAGTGGATAGTGAGTGATGTCACAGGGGGCAGCGAGTGATGTCACAGGGAGCAGCGAGTGATGTCACAGGGGGCAGCGAGTGATGTCACGGGTCAGCGAGTGATGTCACAGGGCAGCGAGTGATGTCACAGGGGGCAGCGAGTGAAGTCATGGGTCAGCGAGTGATGTCACAGGGCAGCGAGTGATGTCACACGGGATAGCGAGTGATGTCACAGGGGGCAGCGAGTGATGTCACAGGGGATAGCGAGTGATGTCACAGGGGATAGTGAGTGATGTCACAGGGAGCAGCAAGTGATGTCACAGGGGATAGCGAGTGATGTCACAGGGGGCAGCGAGTGATGTCACAGGGCAGCGAGTGATGTCACAGGGAGCAGCGAGTGATGTCACAGGGGGCAGCAAGTGATGTCACAGGGCAGCGAGTGATGTCACAGGGGGCAGCGAGTGATGTCACAGGGAGCAGCGAGTGATGTCACAGGGGGCACCGAGTGATGTCACAGGGCAGCGAGTGATGTCACAGGGAGCAGCGAGTGATGTCACAGGGGGCAGCGAGTGATGTCACAGGGGGCAGCGAGTGATGTCACAGGGAGCAGCGAGTGATGTCACAGGGAACAGCGAGTGATGTCACAGGGGATAACGAGTGATGTCACAGGGCAGCGAGTGATGTCACAGGGAGCAGCAAGTGATGTCACCGGGGGCACCGAGTGATGTCACCGGGGGCACCGAGTGATGTCACAGGGAGCAGCGAGTGATGTCACAGGGAGCAGGGAGTGATGTCACAGGGAGCAGCAAGTGATGTCACAGGGGGAAGCGAGTGATGTCACAGGGCAGCGAGTGATGTCACAGGGCAGCGAGTGATGTCACAGGGAGCAGCGAGTGATGTCACAGGGGGCAGCGAGTAATGTCACAGGGGATAGTGAGTGATGTCATAGGGAGCAGCGAGTGATGTCACAGGGGGCAGCGAGTGATGTCACAGTGGGCAGCGAGTGATGTCACAGGGGGCAGCGAGTGATGTCACAGGGGGCAGCGAGTAATGTCACAGGGGATAGTGAGTGATGTCACAGGGGGCAGCGAGTAATGTCACAGGGGGCAGCGAGTAATGTCACAGGGGGCAGCGAGTAATGTCACAGGGGGCAGCGAGTGATGTCACAGGGAGCAGCGAGTGATGTCACAGGGGGCAGCGAGTGATGTCACAGGGGGCAGCGAGTGATGTCACAGGGGGCAGCGAGTGATGTCACAGGGAGCAGCGAGTGATGTCACAGGGAGCAGCGAGTGATGTCACAGGGGGCAGCGAGTGATGTCACAGGGGGCAGCGAGTGATGTCACAGGGGGCAGCGAGTGATGTCACAGGGGGCAGCGAGTGATGTCACAGGGAGCAGCGAGTGATGTCACAGGGGATAGTGAGTGATGTCACACGGGGCAGCGAGTGATGTCACAGGGAGCAGCGAGTGATGTCACAGGGGATAGCGAGTGATGTCACAGGGGATAGTGAGTGATGTCACAGGGAGCAGCAAGTGATGTCACAGGGGATAGCGAGTGATGTCACAGGGCAGCGAGTGATGTCACAGGGCAGCGAGTGATGTCACAGGGGATAGCGAGTGATGTCACAGGGCAGCGAGTGATGTCACAGGGAGCAGCAAGTGATGTCACAGGGGTCAGCGAGTGATGTCACAGGGCAGCGAGTAATGTCACAGGGGGCAGCGAGTAATGTCACAGGGGGCAGCGAGTAATGTCACCGGGGATAGTGAGTGATGTCACAGGGAGCAGCGAGTGATGTCACAGGGGGCAGCGAGTGATGTCACAGGGGGCAGCGAGTGATGTCACAGGGAGCAGCGAGTGATGTCACAGGGGGCAGCGAGTGATGTCACAGGGGGCAGCGAGTGATGTCACAGGGGATAGCGAGTGATGTCACAGGGCAGCGAGTGATGTCACAGGGGATAGCGAGTGATGTCACAGGGGGCAGCGAGTGATGTCACAGGGGATAGCGAGTGATGTCACAGGGAGCAGCGAGTGATGTCACAGGGAGCAGCGAGTGATGTCACAGGGAGCAGCGAGTGATGTCACAGGGGGCAGCGAGTGATGTCACAGGGGATAGCGAGTGATGTCACAGGGAGCAGCGAGTGATGTCACAGGGAGCAGCGAGTGATGTCGCAGGGAGCAGCAAGTGATGTCACAGGGGGCAGCGAGTGATGTCACAGGGAGCAGCGAGTGATGTCACAGGGGGCAGCGAGTAATGTCACAGGGGATAGTGAGTGATGTCACAGGGAGCAGCTAGTGATGTCACAGGGGGCAGCGAGTGATGTCACAGGGAGCAGCGAGTGATGTCACAGGGAGCAGCGAGTGATGTCACAGGGGGCAGCGAGTGATGTCACAGGGGGAAGCGAGTGATGTCACAGGGAGCAGAAAGTGATGTCACAGGGGGCAGCGAGTGATGTCACAGGGAGCAGCGAGTGATGTCACAGGGGACAGCGAGTGATGTCACAGGGAGCAGCGAGTGATGTCACAGGGGATAGTGAGTGATGTCACAGGGGGCAGCGAGTGATGTCACAGAGAGCAGCGAGTGATGTCACAGGGAGCAGCGAGTGATGTCACAGGGGATAGTGAGTGATGTCACAGGGGGCAGCGAGTGATGTCACAGGGAGCAGCGAGTGATGTCACAGGGGGCAGCGAGTGATGTCACGGGTCAGCGAGTGATGTCACAGGGCAGCGAGTGATGTCACAGGGGGCAGCGAGTGAAGTCATGGGTCAGCGAGTGATGTCACAGGGCAGCGAGTGATGTCACACGGGATAGCGAGTGATGTCACAGGGGGCAGCGAGTGATGTCACAGGGGATAGCGAGTGATGTCACAGGGGATAGTGAGTGATGTCACAGGGAGCAGCAAGTGATGTCACAGGGGATAGCGAGTGATGTCACAGGGGGCAGCGAGTGATGTCACAGGGCAGCGAGTGATGTCACAGGGAGCAGCGAGTGATGTCACAGGGGGCAGCAAGTGATGTCACAGGGCAGCGAGTGATGTCACAGGGGGCAGCGAGTGATGTCACAGGGAGCAGCGAGTGATGTCACAGGGGGCACCGAGTGATGTCACAGGGCAGCGAGTGATGTCACAGGGAGCAGCGAGTGATGTCACAGGGGGCAGCGAGTGATGTCACAGGGGGCAGCGAGTGATGTCACAGGGAGCAGCGAGTGATGTCACAGGGAACAGCGAGTGATGTCACAGGGGATAACGAGTGATGTCACAGGGCAGCGAGTGATGTCACAGGGAGCAGCAAGTGATGTCACCGGGGGCACCGAGTGATGTCACCGGGGGCACCGAGTGATGTCACAGGGAGCAGCGAGTGATGTCACAGGGAGCAGGGAGTGATGTCACAGGGAGCAGCAAGTGATGTCACAGGGGGCAGCGAGTGATGTCACAGGGCAGCGAGTGATGTCACAGGGCAGCGAGTGATGTCACAGGGAGCAGCGAGTGATGTCACAGGGGGCAGCGAGTAATGTCACAGGGGATAGTGAGTGATGTCATAGGGAGCAGCGAGTGATGTCACAGGGGGCAGCGAGTGATGTCACAGTGGGCAGCGAGTGATGTCACAGGGGGCAGCGAGTGATGTCACAGGGGGCAGCGAGTAATGTCACAGGGGATAGTGAGTGATGTCACAGGGGGCAGCGAGTAATGTCACAGGGGGCAGCGAGTAATGTCACAGGGGGCAGCGAGTAATGTCACAGGGGGCAGCGAGTGATGTCACAGGGAGCAGCGAGTGATGTCACAGGGGGCAGCGAGTGATGTCACAGGGGGCAGCGAGTGATGTCACAGGGGGCAGCGAGTGATGTCACAGGGAGCAGCGAGTGATGTCACAGGGAGCAGCGAGTGATGTCACAGGGGGCAGCGAGTGATGTCACAGGGGGCAGCGAGTGATGTCACAGGGGGCAGCGAGTGATGTCACAGGGGGCAGCGAGTGATGTCACAGGGAGCAGCGAGTGATGTCACAGGGGATAGTGAGTGATGTCACACGGGGCAGCGAGTGATGTCACAGGGAGCAGCGAGTGATGTCACAGGGGATAGCGAGTGATGTCACAGGGGATAGTGAGTGATGTCACAGGGAGCAGCAAGTGATGTCACAGGGGATAGCGAGTGATGTCACAGGGCAGCGAGTGATGTCACAGGGCAGCGAGTGATGTCACAGGGGATAGCGAGTGATGTCACAGGGCAGCGAGTGATGTCACAGGGAGCAGCAAGTGATGTCACAGGGGTCAGCGAGTGATGTCACAGGGCAGCGAGTAATGTCACAGGGGGCAGCGAGTAATGTCACAGGGGGCAGCGAGTAATGTCACCGGGGATAGTGAGTGATGTCACAGGGAGCAGCGAGTGATGTCACAGGGGGCAGCGAGTGATGTCACAGGGGGCAGCGAGTGATGTCACAGGGAGCAGCGAGTGATGTCACAGGGGGCAGCGAGTGATGTCACAGGGGGCAGCGAGTGATGTCACAGGGGATAGCGAGTGATGTCACAGGGCAGCGAGTGATGTCACAGGGGATAGCGAGTGATGTCACAGGGGGCAGCGAGTGATGTCACAGGGGATAGCGAGTGATGTCACAGGGAGCAGCGAGTGATGTCACAGGGAGCAGCGAGTGATGTCACAGGGAGCAGCGAGTGATGTCACAGGGGGCAGCGAGTGATGTCACAGGGGATAGCGAGTGATGTCACAGGGAGCAGCGAGTGATGTCACAGGGAGCAGCGAGTGATGTCACAGGGAGCAGCGAGTGATGTCACAGCGGGCAGCGAGTGATGTCACAGGGGGCAGCGAGTGATGTCACAGGGGGCAGCGAGTGATGTCACAGGGAGCAGCGAGTGATGTCACAGGGGGCAGCGAGTGATGTCACAGGGGGCAGCGAGTGATGTCACAGGGAGCAGCGAGTGATGTCACAGGGTGCAGCGAGTGATGTCACAGGGGATAGTGAGTGATGTCACAGGGGGCAGCGAGTGATGTCACAGGGAGCAGCGAGTGATGTCACAGGGGATAGCGAGTGATGTCACAGGGGATAGTGAGTGATGTCACAGGGAGCAGCAAGTGATGTCACAGGGGATAGCGAGTGATGTCACAGGGCAGCGAGTGATTTCACAGGGCAGCGAGTGATGTCACAGGGGATAGCAAGTGATGTCACAGGGCAGCGAGTGATGTCACAGGGCAGCGAGTGATGTCACAGGGAGCAGCAAGTGATGTCACAGGGGGCAGCGAGTGATGTCACAGGGCAGCGAGTAATGTCACAGGGGGCAGCGAGTAATGTCACAGGGGGCAGCGAGTAATGTCACCGGGGATAGTGAGTGATGTCACAGGGAGCAGCGAGTGATGTCACAGGGGGCAGCGAGTGATGTCACAGGGGGCAGCGAGTGATGTCACAGGGAGCAGCGAGTGATGTCACGGGGCAGCCAGTGATGTCACAGGGGGCAGCGAGTGATGTCACAGGGGATAGCGAGTGATGTCACAGGGCAGCGAGTGATGTCACAGGGCAGCGAGTGATGTCACAGGGGCATAGCGAGTGATGTCACAGGGGGCAGCGAGTGATGTCACAGGGGATAGCGAGTGATGTCAGAGGGAGCAGCGAGTGATGTCACAGGGAGCAGCGAGTGATGTCACAGGGGGCAGCGAGTGATGTCACAGGGGATAGCGAGTGATGTCACAGGGAGCAGCGAGTGATGTCACAGGGAGCAGCGAGTGATGTCACAGCGGGCAGCGAGTGATGTCACAGGGGGCAGCGAGTGATGTCACAGGGGGCAGCGAGTGATGTCACAGGGAGCAGCGAGTGATGTCACAGGGGATAGCGAGTGATGTCACAGGGCAGCGAGTGATGTCACAGGGCAGCGAGTGATGTCACACGGGATAGCGAGTGATGTCACAGGGGGCAGCGAGTGATGTCACAGGGGATAGCGAGTGATGTCAGAGGGAGCAGCAAGTGATGTCACAAGGGATAGCAAGTGATGTCACGGGGCTGCGAGTGATGTCACGGGGCAGCGAGTGATGTCACAGGGCAGCGAGTGATGTCACAGGGGACAGCGAGTGATGTCACAGGGGATAGTGAGTGATGTCACAGGGGGCAGCGAGTGATGTCACAGGGGGCAGCGAGTGATGTCACAGGGGGCAGCGAGTGATGTCACAGGGGGCAGCGAGTGATGTCACAGGGAGCAGCGAGTGATGTCACAGGGCAGCAAGTGATGTCACAGGGGGCAGCGAGTGATGTCACAGAGAGCAGCGAGTGATGTCACAGGGAGCAGCGAGTGATGTCACAGGGGATAGTGAGTGATGTCACAGGGGGCAGCGAGTGATGTCACAGGGAGCAGCGAGTGATGTCACAGGGGGCAGCGAGTCATGTCACGGGTCAGCGAGTGATGTCACAGGGCAGCGAGTGATGTCACAGGGGGCAGCGAGTGATGTCATGGGGCAGCGAGTGATGTCACAGGGAGCAGCGAGTGATGTCACAGGGGATAGTGAGTGATGTCACAGGGGGCAGCGAGTGATGTCACAGGGGGCAGCGAGTGATGTCATGGGGCAGCGAGTGATGTCACAGGGAGCAGCGAGTGATGTCACAGGGGATAGTGAGTGATGTCACAGGGAGCAGCGAGTGATGTCACAGGGAGCAGCGAGTGATGTCACAGGGGGCAGCGAGTGATGTCACAGGGGGCAGCGAGTGATGTCACAGGGAGCAGCGAGTGATGTCACAGGGGATAGTGAGTGATGTCACAGGGGGCAGCGAGTGATGTCACAGGGAGCAGCGAGTGATGTCACAGGGGATAGCGAGTGATGTCACAGGGGATAGTGAGTGATGTCACAGGGAGCAGCAAGTGATGTCACAGGGGATAGCGAGTGATGTCACAGGGCAGCGAGTGATGTCACAGGGCAGCGAATGATGTCACAGGGGATAGCAAGTGATGTCACAGGGCAGCGAGTGATGTCACAGGGCAGCGAGTGATGTCACAGGGAGCAGCAAGTGATGTCACAGGGGGCAGCGAGTGATGTCACAGGGCAGCGAGTAATGTCACAGGGGGCAGCGAGTAATGTCACAGGGGGCAGCGAGTAATGTCACAGGGGGCAGCGAGTAATGTCACCGGGGATAGTGAGTGATGTCACAGGGAGCAGCGAGTGATGTCACAGGGGGCAGCGAGTGATGTCACAGGGGGCAGCGAGTGATGTCACAGGGAGCAGCGAGTGATGTCACAGGGGGCAGCGAGTGATGTCACAGGGGATAGCGAGTGATGTCACAGGGCAGCGAGTGATGTCACAGGGCAGCGAGTGATGTCACAGGGGGATAGCGAGTGATGTCACAGGGGGCAGCGAGTGATGTCACAGGGGATAGCGAGTGATGTCAGAGGGAGCAGCGAGTGATGTCACAGGGAGCAGCGAGTGATGTCACAGGGGGCAGCGAGTGATGTCACAGGGGATAGCGAGTGATGTCACAGGGAGCAGCGAGTGATGTCACAGGGAGCAGCGAGTGATGTCACAGCGGGCAGCGAGTGATGTCACAGGGGGCAGCGAGTGATGTCACAGGGGGCAGCGAGTGATGTCACAGGGAGCAGCGAGTGATGTCACAGGGGATAGCGAGTGATGTCACAGGGCAGCGAGTGATGTCACAGGGCAGCGAGTGATGTCACAGGGGATAGCGAGTGATGTCACAGGGGGCAGCGAGTGATGTCACAGGGGATAGCGAGTGATGTCAGAGGGAGCAGCAAGTGATGTCACAAGGGATAGCAAGTGATGTCACGGGGCTGCGAGTGATGTCACGGGGCAGCGAGTGATGTCACAGGGCAGCGAGTGATGTCACAGGGGACAGCGAGTGATGTCACAGGGGATAGTGAGTGATGTCACAGGGGGCAGCGAGTGATGTCACAGGGGGCAGCGAGTGATGTCACAGGGGGCAGCGAGTGATGTCACAGGGAGCAGCGAGTGATGTCACAGGGGGCAGCGAGTGATGTCACAGGGCAGCAAGTGATGTCACAGGGGGCAGCGAGTGATGTCACAGAGAGCAGCGAGTGATGTCACAGGGAGCAGCGAGTGATGTCACAGGGGATAGTGAGTGATGTCACAGGGGGCAGCGAGTGATATCACAGGGAGCAGCGAGTGATGTCACAGGGGGCAGCGAGTCATGTCACGGGTCAGCGAGTGATGTCACAGGGCAGCGAGTGATGTCACAGGGGGCAGCGAGTGATGTCATGGGGCAGCGAGTGATGTCACAGGGAGCAGCGAGTGATGTCACAGGGGATAGTGAGTGATGTCACAGGGGGCAGCGAGTGATGTCACAGGGGGCAGCGAGTGATGTCATGGGGCAGCGAGTGATGTCACAGGGAGCAGCGAGTGATGTCACAGGGGATAGTGAGTGATGTCACAGGGGGCAGCGAGTGATGTCACAGGGAGCAGCGACTGATGTCACAGGGAGCAGCGAGTGATGTCACAGGGGGCAGCGAGTGATGTCACGGGTCAGCGAGTGATGTCACAGGGCAGCGAGTGATGTCACAGGGGGCAGCGAGTGATGTCATGGGGCAGCGAGTGATGTCACAGGGCAGCGAGTGATGTCACAGGGGACAGCGAGTGATGTCACAGGGGATAGTGAGTGATGTCACACGGGATAGTGAGTGATGTCACAGGGGGCAGTGAGTGATGTCACAGGGGGCAGCGAGTGATGTCACAGGGGATAGTGAGTGATGTCACAGGGGCAGAGAAGATGTCATGGGGCAGCGAGTGATGTCACAGCGGGCAGCGAGTGATGTCACAGGGGGCAGCGAGTGATGTCACAGGGGGCAGCGAGTGATGTCACAGGTAGCAGCGAGTGATGTCACAGGGGATAGCGAGTGATGTCACAGGGCAGCGAGTGATGTCACAGGGCAGCGAGTGATGTCACAGGGGATAGCGAGTGATGTCACAGGGGGCAGCGAGTGATGTCACAGGGGATAGCGAGTGATGTCAGAGGGAGCAGCAAGTGATGTCACAAGGGATAGCAAGTGATGTCACGGGGCTGCGAGTGATGTCACGGGGCAGCGAGTGATGTCACAGGGCAGCGAGTGATGTCACAGGGGACAGCGAGTGATGTCACAGGGGATAGTGAGTGATGTCACAGGGGGCAGCGAGTGATGTCACAGGGGGCAGCGAGTGATGTCACAGGGAGCAGCGAGTGATGTCACAGGGGGCAGCGAGTGATGTCACAGGGCAGCAAGTGATGTCACAGGGGGCAGCGAGTGATGTCACAGAGAGCAGCGAGTGATGTCACAGGGAGCAGCGAGTGATGTCACAGGGGATAGTGAGTGATGTCACAAGGGGCAGCGAGTGATGTCACAGGGGGCAGCGAGTCATGTCACGGGTCAGCGAGTGATGTCACAGGGCAGCGAGTGATGTCACAGGGGGCAGCGAGTGATGTCATGGGGCAGCGAGTGATGTCACAGGGAGCAGCGAGTGATGTCACAGGGGATAGTGAGTGATGTCACAGGGGGCAGCGAGTGATGTCACAGGGGGCAGCGAGTGATGTCATGGGGCAGCGAGTGATGTCACAGGGAGCAGCGAGTGATGTCACAGGGGATAGTGAGTGATGTCACAGGGGGCAGCGAGTGATGTCACAGGGAGCAGCGACTGATGTCACAGGGAGCAGCGAGTGATGTCACAGGGGGCACCGAGTGATGTCACGGGTCAGCGAGTGATGTCACAGGGCAGCGAGTGATGTCACAGGGGGCAGCGAGTGATGTCATGGGGCAGCGAGTGATGTCACAGGGCAGCGAGTGATGTCACAGGGGACAGCGAGTGATGTCACAGGGGATAGTGAGTGATGTCACACGGGATAGTGAGTGATGTCACAGGGGGCAGTGAGTGATGTCACAGGGGGCAGCGAGTGATGTCACAGGGGATAGTGAGTGATGTCACAGGGGCAGAGAAGATGTCATGGGGCAGCGAGTGATGTCACAGGGCAGCAAGTGATGTCACAGGGGCAGTTAATGATATTCCTTTGTGCGGCGTGTGACCTCACTCCTTGTAGGACGTCTTTCTTGCACTGATTCCTTGTCTGTATTTGCAGGTACAATTCCTGGGATTCCGCTCGGACGGGATTCTCGTGTTACAGGAAATATTAGTCATCTGCATTCACTGATCCTCTGCTACATGTAATAACCAGCCCGGCCAAGCAATGAACCCCAAACATACTCTGCTACATGTGATAACCAGCCCGGCCAAGCAATGAACCCCAAAGATACTCTGCTACATGTGATAACCAGCCCGGCCAAGCAATGAACCCCAAAGATACTCTGCTACATGTGATAACCAGCCCGGCCAAGCAATGAACCCCAGAGATACTCTGCTACATGTGATAACCAGCCCGCCTGAGCAATGGACCCCAGAGCTGACAGTCTGCAGCAGCCCCCCAAGCTTATGTAATCAGGAGCAGAAGAGCCTCTGAAATAATGCAAACCTTAATCCAGACCCCAGACCAACTCAGCTAATTACAGACACCCTAAATAATACACAGTGTAGATACAGACCCCCACAATAGACCTCTTAAGTACAGGACCCCAATACAGTAGCAGCTCACAGTCCCCCTCTGCTTTGTAGAGCCTCCTCGTTGCTCTGTCTTCTGACCTTAGGACCTCCAGACATTTGATCTTAGGACCTCCAGACATTTGATCTTAGGACCTCCAGACATTTGATCTTAGGACCTCCAGACATTTGACCTTAGGACCTCCAGACATTTGACCTTAGGGCCTCCAGACATTTGACCTTAGGACCTCCAGACATTTGACCTTAGGGCCTCCAGACATTTGACCTTAGGACCTCCAGACGTTTGACCTTAGGACCTCCAGACATTTGGTCATGTGACCTAATCTGTGCCAGTCCAGGAGACATTGGAAGAAACACATGGAAAAAGTATATGTTCTGCAGATTAGTGAAAGGAGGAATTCCAGGACCTTTTTACTACTATTTCCGGAAATGTTTCCATTGCTGATATTCTGTGGGGTCTTCAGACTGCAGTTATGGGATCAGTCCTGAGCTTTGCACCCAGCACCGCACTTTATATAATACCACAACTGTGTATATGAGAGATCTGTGACTTCCTACTGAATATATTCTCCCTTGTGGAGTATATACGTATATAGCTTATGTCAGTTTTCTCTGCAACTATAGAAAGGTTTTGGGGAGAAGGTGGAGGAGACACTTCGATGTCCGGGGTCGGGTATTTACAAGGGTGAGATGACATGTCGCACACACTGGATAATATTGTCACTTCCGGTCCCCCCATGTAAATTACAGCGGCCACCTCAACTGCCTGATGGTGACAACCTGCTGACACTCTCCAGGGAGGGTCATCATATCATTGTAGTGTAGCACCCCGAGGACTCGGCTGCTACAGGGGTATTGCACCTCAGACCGGAGGTGGTGATATTCCACTCCCGGGTAAGGATGGAGTGTGGACCGGGGCTCAGTAGGCTGCATGCACCACACACACCCCATTTCCGAGGAACAGACCAACGGTGCTCCCACTAGACAGAGTGCAGGTACGACAGCTTCTGTTCCTGGCTGGAGTGGGGAGGGGGAGGAAAACCCAGTGGTGTAGGAGCAGATAGGGGTGGGTTTCTGGGCATAGGTAGGAGCCCATTGGTTGCTAGTCACCTGGGCTCACACATAGAAGGAGGTATATAAGGTGGGCACCATCATAGAACAGAGTTCAGTCCGGTTCAGTTCAGAGAGGAGGAGAAGAAGACAGGAGTTCAGCCAGAGAGGGCTGACAGGGAGCTGTGGCTCAGTCTGGGCCCAGCTCCAGAGGCAAGCCTGGAGTGGAGGCCTGAGACAGCAGAAAGAGAGAGGAGAAGGAACAGGAAGGAGAGTAAGAAAGGAACTGAAACAGAGGAGAAAGGAGGCGAGGAACACAGAGAAAGGCCCAGAGACACGAAGGCAGAAGGAACCCCATATTCCCAGAGGAGATACTGGGTGAAGGGTTGGCAGAGCAGGGTACCGGAACCCGAATTGGTGGAGGCGAATAATCCTCAGCCAAAACCGGAGGTCGTGACCACATCTTGGTGCGACCCCTCACTACATCCACCAGAAAGGCATACCGCATAGGGTCAGGGAAACCGGAGATAGGTTTCACCAACAGAAGGCCCGAGGAAGCTGGACAAAGGTGGGTCACTGGTGGGGACGGACAGTAGAAAGGAAGAGAGGGGAGCTTTCAGCCACACTCTGGAATTGCTTGGGAGTTGACCGAGTCCCTCACCTGGTGGACGCAGCACGGCTCGGGCGGTCACTGCTGGCCGAAGTGACCGGAGCAACAACTGTGAGTAAAGCTTTGGAAACTGCACCACACGTCTCTGTGATTCCTTGCCGCTCCAGCACCACTAGCACTGGGACCCTCACACCATCACTCCCATCATCTTCCACATTAGCTGCCCTGAGGCAATACTTCTCCCGTGGGGAGTCATCCCATACTCAGCTGCGCAAACAACATCAGCATCAGCGGTCTGCAGCGCAGCGGCGGTCCCCACTGACCGCAATCCACGGGTGGCGTAGTCGGACAATTACAATACCAATAGACTGCCACTGGTTTGACCACCCTGGGCACGGACCGGGTCACCGCCACACGGAGACTACAACCCCCAGCATTCTACAACAGGCCCGGTTCCGGGTTCCCCAGCAGCAGCACAGGCCCAGGGGGCGCGTCAGTAGTTCACTGTGGGGGGCAAGCAGAATATCTTGGCCTCCCACTAGTGGATCTCTGGCTACCGAGACCCCCACTGATGGCTACAAGAATGGTGCTGCTGAGCACTGCGGTCCTCCGAGACCAGAGACTGACCCCGAGCAGCACTCGGTTGGGGGGTAGGGAGAGCGTCTCAGCACCAATCAAAAGTTTTGACAAGTTTTTATGAGTTTTCCAAAGTTTTACGAACGGAAAGTAACATTTAAAATGTGATGGTCATAAACTATTATCAGTGCAATAAATAGAAACTTCTAAAATAAATAATAACAAAAAAATTATAAAAAGGTAGAAATAAAAAAAAACAAAAACAAAACAAAACTCCTTACCCCGGCTACCACTGAAAATAAAGCTCTCGGCGGATGATGGTGTATAACTATAGGGAGGTCTCCTCCGAGCCCTAGAGGGAGATCATAAAGGTTTCAGCTCGGATCTGCAGTTTTCTTTGTGTCACCAAATCTCATGACTGCACCCACAGGATAGAAGAGCTGACAATCCAGTCTGTGCGCAGGAAGCCTTGTGAACAGAAGATCTGGGCGTGATGTCTGTGCACGATATAGAAGCATTGTAATCAAAAAGATTAATAAAAGCAAACTATGATCTGTGTAATCGGTGTCATGTATTCTATCGATGGCATCATTACTGAGATACAGGAACGTCTACCGCTGCTTTGTGGACTTTAAAAGGCCTTTGAGTCAATATGGCACCCGGGCCTGTTCCTGAAACTGCTGGAGAGCGAAATAGGCGCAAACGTGGCGCCCCTGAGGGTTCGGTCGCCACAGGGGTACTGCATCTCTTTGATGAAGTGAGGTATCTCTCCTTCGAGGTAAGGATGGTGCAACTGTCAGGACCCCACCTCTGCATCCAACACCACACCTCTCCCACCTGAGGGGGGCTTATATGCACCAGGGTGCTGCCCCAGCCGGGATAAGTGGAGATGGGGGAACCAAAGATAGGGGGAACCTAGTAGTGGGTGAGGGTGGAGGACACACTTCGAGGTTACACAGCAAAAATTGATACTTAATAGCCAGCCATTTTGGGCTTATGGTCTTTCATTGTGATCTTCATCACTGAACGTGGCTTTCTGTGTGAACCTGCAGCTGATTGGAGATACACGGTCCTCGTACTCTGGCCTTGAGTCGAGGAGCGGGCAAGAGTTAACGGTTGTCTCTACCCGGTCAAGGTCCCTACCTAAGAAGGCCTGGAGCTGAGGAGTGTAGTCAAGCTCCACAGGCAAAAGGATCCCAGGGGGATGCAGACGGAGCGGTATACGCCACCAGTCCTCACTATTCTGGCCTAGTCAGAGGGATTCCTGCTGCAAAAGGGGTACCGGCCCCCAAAATCTGACTTTGTTACTCTATGTCTCAGTCGGAGAGGCCCGGAGGCTCAGTGGATCCCACCGAGTAACGGAGCGGAGTCGCCACCCATACCCTTGTTCTGTGTATAGTCCAGAGGGAGACCCGGCCTTAGTACACGCACCACATACGGACAGGAGAGGACCTAGTGGAAAGTCTAGGAACACTCTACCCGGAGGTTGTCGGACCCCCGGTCCTGGTGGCCGCAGCGCGCCGTGAGGAGCAGGAAGAAGCCTTGCAGCTGTGCATACTACCGTGAGTAAAGCTTGGAAGACTACCCCTATGGCCTTCGGTTTCTTATTGCAACGCGGCACCGCACTACACCGTACCACATCTTCCATTACGACTCCCATCCTCCTGTCCTCTCTGCCCTGAGGCCCTGCTCCGCCTGTGGGGAGTAGCATCATCTCCGGCTGCCACTACATCCTGCCTCAGAGAACTGTACGCAGCGCTGGTGGAGGATCACCAGAAACCACAGGTGGCGTAGTCAATAGAACCACTCAATTAAACACCAACTCTGAAAGCCCATTACACCCTTTTTTAAGTGTGACGGCCCTGGGCACGGAGCGGGTCCAGGCCACGGCTACATCCCCCAATATCTGACCCGGCTCCGAGTACCCCCATCTCTCAGGGTTGGGCTGCGATCGTCACACAACTTGGCGTAGTCGGCAGGATTGCATGCCCGCAGCAACGGAAGAAGATTGCCCATTGCTACCGGATACTGTGCGCCTTTTACCTCAGACTGTCGTTTTCCACTTAAAATGGCGCCCGCCCAAGAAGAACGGACGCCATAATGTGCAGAAAGGACAGCGTCCTAGCACCTCCTATCGTGGGTCTGACTCCCACATGGCGCCAAAAGAGCAGACTGCCCCTTCCATTGGAGACTGTCCGCGGGGTAGTGCCCGTCAAAACGGATGGGATGTCTGAAGGAGTGCCTGTCAGCCTACCGCCCTGGAGCTGCCCCGAATAGAGGAGGGAACGAAGGAAACCACAAGGTGCGGCCATAACAGTCCGAGACTCACCATACTCAGGAGCAGTCATGGACGCTGCTGAGGGAAGTCCATCCGAGGCTTCCGAAGTCGGCCCAAGTTCTACTCCTGTCGGAGAGGAGGGAGGCATGATCCTGACCCTGGCGGATACTGAATTCCTCCGCAGGGAAACCCCGGACCTTGCCCGAAGGGTTGCTGAGGCCCAGCAAGCGGCGTCCGCCGCGTGGCGGAAAGAGATGTTGCAAAAGATCCGGGCCCGTCGCCAAGGAGCAGCAACCCAGGAGGAAGAAGCATCGAAGGTCGCGTGCAGCCCGGGATCGGGTAAGAGTGAAACCCCCGTCCCGGCTGCTGAGCCCACTGTCCCCCTCCTGGATCTGATGACCAAGTACCTGCTACCTGGTGCGGTAACCTGGGAGCAAATCTTTGCCCCGGAGCTGGAAGCCTGCAATGCATCCCGCCTCCCGTCTCGGAGGAACTTTTGCCAGCTGGGGAACCTACCGACCCCAACCAGGACTGGTTCGCACTGACCGAGGACCAGCAGCAGCCCCTGCTGTCACCGCTACCCGCACCTCCAGTTGCCTGGCCAGCAGCGGAAGAGTTGGACTGGGACAACCAGGGGGGGGACCTGATGGGCTTCCCCCAGGAGACCCGGGCTGAAGTGCGGAGGAGGAGTGAGATGTGTAGGCAGCAGATCCTCCAGCTTGACAGGGAGCAGTAGCAGAGGGAGATCCGCTGCGAGCGCCTGGAGGTGCGCGCCAAGGCCGCAAAATCCAGGGCCCGCCAGGAGGAGGCAGCCTGTCCAAGCCCCCGTGAGGAAGGGCAAGTTGTCCGCTTCCACCAGGAGGCGGGATGGGGCTTCATTAGAAGTTTCCAGTCTGAGCAAGACGTCTTTGTCAGCCGGCAGAACGTCGAGCCGCGGCTGAAGAAGGGACACCCTGGCCGGAACCTCATCCCGGGTGACTTTGTGTCGTACACCCACCACCTCGGGGTGCGGGGGTGGTACGCCCTGGATGTTCACAAGGTGTCCAGGAGCGACGCCCCCTCACGCTCGACAGTGGAGGACCGACCAGCCTCCGTTGGGAGGAATGAGCATTTTCCCCGGTGGGGATATCTGGAGTAAGCGGCCCCGGCTGCTGTAACCTTTTGAAGTTTACTTGTTATTGTTTATGTTGACCATGTTTTTGTGTCACCCTGGCCTGGATGCCACAAGTATATTAAAGCTGTGTCTGAGAGCAAGGGGGAGGTTCTCTAGTCAGGGGAACATTAGCATGCAGTACCTCCTGTCTCAGGCCAGTAGGGGGAGCGGGCTGCCCCTATAAAAGCTGGTGCTGGGGGCAGGGTTAGTGAGAACTGGACGACCTGTCTCAGGACTGAGACTTGTCCCAGAGCAGAGCAGGGACAGAAAGTTGTATTGCACCTAAGAGGAAGTGTGGCAGGAGGAGAGCCACAAGCCAGAGACAAGAGAGCCTGTCTTAGCAGATAAAGGACTTACTTTACCAGACTTTGGTGTCTGAGGCTGTGAGGATTCCACATCCTACAGCAGATAACCAGTCCGCAGGGGACTGTATATTCCTTGGCCTAAGAAGCCTGGAGGCTCTGCCACAACAGAAGGGACCAGTAAAGCCGTACAAGGCTGGGAGCAGAAAGGAACCCACGTCGCAGGCCATACAGGCGAGAGTACACGGAGAGCTCGGAAACGTGGGCTGTTACCCTATAAGGAAGAGATAGCCAGAAGGAGCGCAGAAAGCACGGTAGGCCTACACCCTCACCCTGACCAGGGCCAATCTCCCAATTGCTCTCAGACATCCAGGTCCCCTCCTAGCCGGGACTGTTTATGGGTCAGTTTACCTGTTTTAGTAAAGACCCTGGACTGCAACCTGTTGTCTGTGTGCTCCTTCGAGCCTCCAGCACTACCTGTACTGGGACTCTCACCACCATCACTCCCACCATCCATTATACTGCCCTGGGGCCGCACTCTTCCCGTGGGGAGTCACACTACCCTAGTTGCACACCTCATCAGCCCCAGCGGTCTGCCTTGCAGCAGCAGTTCCTAATGACCGCAAATCCACGGGTGGCGTAGTCGGACATAATCAACAGCACATAACGGACTACCACTGGCCTGACCACCCTGAGCCACGGAACCGGGTTGCCACTACTACCCCCATCGTTCCCCTATTGCCCGGATCCGAGTGCCCCACGGCCCAGGGGGCGAGTCAGCTTTGGCGTAGTCGGCAGGATAGCAACCAACCCGCCACAAACGGGTATTGCGTGCCTGAAAAAGACTGTACACGTACCTGAAGAAGAGGTTTCCCGCCATCCGGAGCCGTTTCCCGCCATTTTCAGCCGTCCCCCGCCATCTTCTGTCGGTTCCCGCCATCTTCAGCCGTTTTCCCGCCATCGGACGCCATCTTCAGGACACCGCGCGGGAAGAAGAGGGGTGTGGATGCCCAAACCGCGCGAGACCCGAAGCTCCGCCCCACGCACCGACGCTGCGCAAGGTCCTGGAAGGGAGCGAGAGCGACGCTGACGTCACCAGGACGCGACGCAAGGTCCTCGTCTGGAGCAGCATCAGCGGAGCCGCGTCCTACAGAAGAGGATCGTCGGAAGGTAGGCCGCGCTTAACTAGGGGGGTGGAAGATGTTGGACACGGAGGCGCCCACTACCACCAGCGCAGCTGCAGCAGCGGTGATGCCATTTTCCCTGCCCTACATCCCTGGAGCGGCCTGGCTGCCCAAGTACTCAGGGGAGCCCCATGCCCTAACTGACTTTAAGGAAAGGCTGTACAGTTTGTTCCAAGTTTACCCCCTGACAGAGGAACAGAAGGTCAGTATACTAACAGGGCAGTTAACTGGTGCAGCCCAGCGGGAGGTAAAATCATGGCCCACTGAGGAGAAAAGGACCGTGAAGGGTATTCTGGCCCGGCTGCGGGGTACCTTTGACACACGTACCTCCCCTGAAATTAAAATGAGGTTCTATGGATGTAAGCAGCGGGCACAGGACAGCATCAGAGACTATGCCCTAAATCTGCAGGAAGCCTTGAGGGCTATCCAACAAACTGACCCTGGCAGCGTGCAAGATACGGATAAGCTACTAACAGAACAGTTTATAGAAGGTCTGCTGTCTAGCGCCCACAGGGCCCAACTGCGCCTCATGTTCTTTCAGAACCCTGATCTGACCTTTGCCCAATTTAAGGACAGGGCCATAAGGGTGCTCCGTGGACCCGCAACAAGTGGCGCTATAAACCCCCGGCGCCCTGTTCTCACCTACCACCAGGAGGCGGCGCCCTCCTCTATGGACTCCGTGGGGGCTGATGCACAGGCCCTGAACCAAGCCCCGTCGAAAGATCTGCACCACCAAGTCCAGGAGCTGACCAGGAGCGTCGCGGCGTTGACCAGGACCGTCCAGGCAATACAAGTGGACCCGTCAAGACCCATCGAGCTGGCTTCAAGTCCGGAGGTTGTCCCATGGCGTCGACAGAGGAGGATCCCGTCGTTCCGAGGGAGGCCCACAGACCGCTACTCAGAGGATGGACAGCCCATTTGCCGTCGATGCAACCAGCCCGGACACATTTCCAGGTACTGTAATTTAAACGGGTCCAACCTGGGGCAGAGGGCCAACCCCCAGGCATAAGATCACCAGGCCCTTATAATTGGCGTAATAAGTACATTGGGGGGTGCCCGGTTTTACCCGTGGTGCTGGACGGTATCCCCATGAGCGCCTTGCTGGATACTGGGTCGCAAGTAACCACTATCCCTTATGTACTTTTTAAGCAGTATTGGACTGATGCTGATATAACACGGTATCCAGACAGTAACTTGAGCATCATCGCCAGTAATGGCTTACCCGTGCCGCAGATGGGGTTCAAGGAGATGACCATTAAAATTGGTAAAGTTGAACTACCGGCACAGGGAGTAATTATTGTGGACATTGACCGTTGTGAAAGTCACCCTAAAATAACTGTGGGTACTAATGTAATTGAAAATTGTCTTTCAGAGGTAATTGTAATTCTACAACAGGTGGCGGTGAATGCTAGTTCCAGCCAACAGAGAGTCCTCAACAAAGAGATAAAAGCCCTGATGAGACGGCAGCAGGTAGAACTGTCTGGTGGTGAGATCGGTAGCGTAAGACTGAGTGACCCATTCCCCATTTCCATGCCTCCCAAAAGTGAAATTATGATCTGGTGTCGGACTGCAATCGGGTTGAGAGGTAGAAACTACCAAGCCATGGTAGAACCCGTGTACTCAGACAGCAGGCCCACCATTTTGACAGCCCGGGGGGTGGTTAATGTCCGTCATGGGAGGGTGCCCGTTCGCATTCTCAACATTGGGGAGAGGGAGGTACACTTACCCAGGTACGCTACACTCGTCAAGCTGTTTGTTGTCGAACACCAAGCTATCAGGGCCGTGGAGCCTTTGCCTCCATCTCCACAGGCGGAGGGTAATGGCTCCCAGAAACAAAAGGAGGACTGGTGCCAGAAACTCCATGTGGGTGCTGACTCCACTCCCCTGCACCAAAAACAAGGAGTCTACCGGGTGGTACAGGAGTACGAGAGAGTCTTTAGTAAGCACCCGCTAGATTTCGGCAGAGTAAAAGGGATAGAACACCACATCCCCACAGGGAGCCACCCACCAATAAAAGAGAGACACAGACCTGTACCCCGTGCACATTATCAGAACACCAAGGGTATGCTGCGGGAAATGAAAGAAGCTGGGGTCATTAGAGATATCTGTAGCCCCTGGGCAGCCCCCCTGGTTCTGGTAAAAAAGAAAGACGGCACCATGAGAATGTGCGTGGACTATAGACAAATCAACCGTATCACCCACAAAGACGCATATCCGCTGCCTAGAATAGAGGAGTCTTTAGCCGCACTAAAATCAGCTAACTTCTTTTCTACTTTGGACCTTACTAGCGGGTACTGGCAGGTTCCTGTGGCAGAGGCTGACAAGGAGAAGACCGCCTTCACCACCCCGATGGGACTGAGTGAGTTCAACTGTATGCCCTTCGGGCTCTGCAACGCACCAGGGACCTTCCAGAGGCTGATGGAATGCTGTCTAGGGCACCGAAACTTCGAGACGGTCCTCCTTTACCTGGACGACGTGATCGTCTATTCAAAGACCTACGAGGACCATCTAAAGCACCTGGCCGAGGTGTTCGAAGCCCTGGCAGGCTACGGCCTGAAGGTGAAACCATCGAAGTGTCACCTGCTGAAACCGAAGGTCCAGTACCTAGGGCACGTGGTAAGTGCGGAAGGAGTAGCCCCCGACCCTGACAAGGTCACGGCAATCAAGAGCTGGCCAAGCCCCTCGAACATCAAAGAGGTGAGACAGTTCCTCGGGTTGGTAGGCTACTACCGAAGGTTCATCCCCGGGTTCACTAAGATGGCAGCTCCTATGCAGGACCTCCTGATTGGACAGTCTAAGTCCCGAAGTCAAAAGCCACCCTTCAAGTGGGATAAACCGGAAGAGGAGTCCTTCTGCCAGTTGAAGATGGCCCTCACGGGGGATGAGATCCTGGCCTACCCTGACTATGGCCAGCCTTTTATTCTCCACACAGACGCCAGTAATGTGGGACTGGGAGCCGTACTGTCCCAAAACCAACAGGGCAGAGAAAGGGTGATCGCGTACGCCAGCCGGAAGCTGAGACCCACCAAGAGGAACCCGGAGAATTACAGCTCCTTCAAGCTAGAATTCTTGGCGGTGGTGTGGGCCATGATGGAACGCTTCAAGCATTACCTGGCCTCCGCAAAGTTCACCGTGTACACGGACAACAACCCGTTGACACACCTGGACAATGCGAGACTGGGTGCCCTGGAACAGCGGTGGATGGCCCGTCTCTCCAACTATGACTTCGTGATCAAGTACCGGGCAGGCAAAACCAATGCCAACGCTGACGCCCTATCGAGAATGCCTCACTTACCTGAAGGTGACGAAGACCCAGAAGAGCTGGAGGAGTTGGAACTCCCTGCGTTTCACCGGTATGGAGCCGCTCAATACTCCCACCGCGTGAAGGAGGAGGATCTAACAACCGTGATGATCAATCCCCTACCTCACCACAGCTGGGCCGAGACCCAAGATAGTGACCCTGCCATCCGCCTAGTGAAAGATCTGCTGACCCAGGAAGACGCCCGCATGGATCCGGATGCTCCAGAGGAAGCCAAGCAGCTATGGAAAGAGAAGAGCAAGCTGTTCCTCTACGAAGGCAAGCTGTGCAGAAGGATTGTCAACCACCGGACGCACGAGCTGACCTGGCAAGTCGTGGTTCCTAGGCGGGATGCAGCTATGGTCCTGGGGGCTTACCATGACAGAGCGGGGCACTTCGGTTGGAAGAAACTGGAGTTCCTGCTAAGAGGACGGTTCTTTTGGGTCGGCATGAGAGGGGCTGTAGAGAAGTGGTGCAGAGACTGTGGCCCTTGTCACCTAAGGAGGAAGGACCGTGCCAGCCAGAAGACACCCTTGAGGCCCATCGTCACCACGCAGCCTCTTGAGCTGGTAGCTCTGGACCATGTCAAATTGGCTCCAAGCCGGTCAGGATACATCTACGCCCTGACAATCGTGGACCACTATTCCCATTTTCTAGTGGTGGTCCCGGTGAAAGATTTGACAGCCCAAACGGCGGCCAGAGCCTTCCAGCAATACTTCTGCCGTCCACACGGGTATCCAGAACAGGTCCTGACGGACCAGGGTCCAGCGTTCGAAGCTGAAATCTTCCAGGAGTTCTGCAACCTCTATGGCTGTAAGAAGATTCGTACAACGCCTTACCACCCACAAACCAACGGGATGTGTGAGAAAATGAACATCATAGTCATTGATCTCCTAAAGACGTTGCCCCTGGAGGAATGCAGCCTGTGGCCAGAAAAACTGCCGGATCTGATAGACTTATACAATCATATCCCGGTGAATGCTACAAACTGCACCCCGGCTTACCTGATGCGAGCCAGACCAGGTAAGCTGCCCGTAGACCTGGAGATGGGAGTCCTAACACCTGAGGACACCTCCCTGGATGCGGACTGGGATACGGAAAGGCAACTGCAGTACAAGAAGGTACAGGAGAGTGTGGAGAAGAGCCTGGCCCAGGTGAGAGAAAGGCAAGAAAGACTCTTCAACCAACACGCCTCTGCTGGTCCCCTAGAACCTGGTGAGCAGGTCCTGAAGCGGAAGAGAAGGCTACATAAGTTGGACGACCAGTGGGAAAGGGAACCCTACACCGTACTGCAGTCTGACCACGACAACCCGAAGGTGTGCGTGATCCCCAAGGACGGAGGAGAAACCACTAGTACCGTCTCCAGAGACCACTTAAAAAGGTGCCCCGAGCAACTCCGTAGCGCAGAAGAGGATCAAAGTGACCTTGAACCCGCAGAGGACAAGGAAGAAATGATCAGCACCGTTCTCGGAGAGTTCCCTCAGTCCTGGACTCGAATAAACGATGCAATAGTGGTACCCGTCCTGCATTTCCTGCAACCGACTGCACAACAACCTGCACCAGAGCCGGAAGGTGAAGAGGAGCAAGCAGTTTCAGAGGCAGAAGAGCCTGTACCAGCAGCCCAGGAGAGTCAACCCTCTGCTGACAGTGAGCCTGCCATGCCTGCGGTAAGCCAAAGGACCCGCAGACAGCTGCCTGCCCTACCTGTACACCAAGCTGGTAGCTGTACCCCTAACGCTAGTGGGGAAAGCCAGGTCAGTCCACCACCAGACAGTGGGTTAAGGAGGTCAACCAGGAGCACAAAGGGGCAGATACCCGCTCGCTGGAGAATATAGAGTGCACTAAGATTGTAAATAACCCTGTTGCCAAATGTTGAAATGTTTGCAAAGTTACATGCATGTTTGGTAATTCTGTGTTTCAGTTTCTTGCAGTTACCGTAAGGACTCAAAGGTTATGGACTTTTTATAACCGGGACCTTGTATGGACTGCGTTCGGAGCCTAGCCAAGGAATGAACTAAGACTGTAAAGGACTTGGGGTAGGACAGACCCCCACCTGGTTAAGGCTCCCCGTTGTATTGGTGATATGGACACTCGGTCACAGACCACACTGTGACCTTAAGAACTCAATCTGTGCGTCGTCTGTCTGTTAATGTTTTACGGTTATGCATATTGTCTTTGTTTATTGTTTAGTCCCGGAGTACTAAATTTTACTAGGGGGGAATGTGTCACCCTGGCCTGGATGCGACAAGTATATTAAAGCTGTGTCTGAGAGCAAGGGGGAGGTTCTCTAGTCAGGAGAACATTATCATGCAGTACCTCTTGTCTCAGGCCAGTAGGGGGAGCAGGCTGCCCCTATAAAAGCTGGTGCTGGGGGCAGGGTTAGTGAGAACTGGACGACCTGTCTCAGGACTGAGACTTGTCCCAGAGCAGAGCAGGGACAGAAAGTTGTATTGCACCTAAGAGGAAGTGTGGCAGTAGGAGAGCCACAAGCCAGAGACAAAAGGCGAAGTACGCCTGTCCTGGCAGATAAAGGACTTAATTTACCAGACTTTGGTGTCTGAGGCTGGGAGGATTCCACATCCTACAGCAGATAACCAGTCCGCAGGGGACTGTATATTCCTTGGCCTAAGAAGCCTGGAGGCTCTGCCACAACAGAAGGGACCAGTAAAGCCGTACCAGGCCGGGAGCAGAAAGGAACCCACGTTGCAGGCCATACAGGCGAGAGTACACGGAGAGCTCGGAAACGTGGGCTGTTACCCTATAAGGAGGAGATAGCCAGAAGGAGCGCAGAAAGCACGGTAGGCCTACACCCTCACCCTGACCAGGGCCAATCTCCCAATTGCTCTCAGACATCCAGGTCCCCTCCTAGCCGGGACTGTTTATGGGTCAGTTTACCTGTTTTAGTAAAGACCCTGGACTGCAACCTGTTGTCTGTGTGCTCCTTCGCGCCTCCAGCACTACCGGTACTCGGACTCTCACCACCATTACTCCCACCATCCATTATACTGCCCTGGGGCCGCACTCTTCCCGTGGGGAGTCACACTACCCTAGCTGCACACCTCATCAGCCCCAGCGGTCTGCCTTGCAGCAGCGGTTCCTAATGACCGCAAATCCACGGGTGGCGTAGTCGCACATAATCAACAGCACATAACGGACTACCACTGGTCTGACCACCCTGAGCCACGGAACCGGGTTGCCACTACTACCCCCATCATTCCCCTATTGCCCGGATCCGAGTGCCCCACGGCCCAGGGGGCGAGTCATTTTCCTCCCGTATTATAGAGACATTTGTCCCTGCGAACTAGCAGTAGACAGACTCTTCCATTGTATATAGTTTGCATCTTTTTAGGTGCTCCCTATTGGTTTTATGTAAAACCACTCTCCTACTACCTCAGACCTCAGAAGAAAAACCTGTCTGGCGTGGCTCTCCTGGAGGTCCAACTCGGGATCTTCATGCCCTGCAGCCACCCCAGGGCCTGCGTTGAGGGTTTGGGACAGGTCCCTCTTGCTTCTGAACTGACTCTTGCGTACTGCACTTTAATCGGTCTGTCTACATGCATAATGTCTCTGTGATGTTTTTATACTTTTGTATTCTTTTATACTATTTAAAGTTTGCAACGTTTAAGAAGAAGTGCCTCCCATAATGGGAAGATTGTTATAATGTTATACAAAAATTTAAAAAATCTGTACCAGGTTTTGCTCTCTTTGCAGCCCGCGGACGTGCTGTGTTTCACCAGGGGGGAATGTGGCGCCCCTGAGGGTTCGGTTGCTACAGGGGTACTGCATCTCTTTAATGAGGTGTGGTATCGCTCCTTCGAGGTAAGGATGGTGCAACTGTCATGACCTCACCTCTGCATCCAACATCACACCTCTCCCACCTGAGGGGGGCTTATAGGCACCAGGGTGCTGCCCCAGCCAGGATAAGTGGAGATGGGGGAACCAAAGTAAGGGGGAACCTAGTAGTGGGTGAGGGTGGAGGACACACTTCGAGGTTACACAGCAAAAATTGATATTTAATAGCCAGCCATTTTGGGCTTATGGTCTTTGATTGTGATCTTCATCACTGAACGTGGCTTTCTGTGTGAACCTGCAGTTGATGGGGACACGGTCCTCGTGCTCTGGCCTTGAGTCGAGGAGCGGGCAAGAGTTAATGGCTGTCTCTACCCGGTCAAGGTCCCTACCCAAGAAGGCCTGGAGGGGAGCAGAGTAGTCAAGCTCCACAGGCAAAAGGATCCCAGGGGGATGCAGACGGAGCGGTATACGCCACCTGTCCTCACTATTCTGGCCTAGTCAGAGGGATTCCTGCTGCAAAAGGGGTACCGGCCCCCAAAATCTGACTTTGTTACTCTTTGTCTCAGTCGGAGAAGCCCGGAGGCTCAGTGGATCCCACCGGGTAACGGAGAGGAGTCGCCACCCGTACCCTTGTTCTGTGCATAGTCCAGAGGGAGACCCGGCCTTAGTACATGCACCACATATGGAAAGGAGAGGACCTAGTGGAAAGTCTAGGAACACTCTGGTGCGGGGTCCTGACCAAAGCACCTGAACTACCCGGAGGTTGTCGGACCCCCGGTCCTGGTGGCCGCAGCGCGCTGTGAGGAGCAGGGAGAAGCCTTGCAGCTGTGCATACTACCGTGAGTAAAGCTCGGAAGACTACCCCTATGGCCTTCGGTTTCTTATTGCAACGCGGCACCGCACTACACCATACCACATCTTCCACTATGACTCCCATCCTCCTGTCCTCTCTGCCCTGAGGCCCTGCTCCACCTGTGGGGAGTAGCATCATCTCCGGCTGCCACTACATCCCGCCTCAGAGGACTGAATGCAGCGATGGTGGGGAATCACCAGAAACCACAGGTGGCGTAGTCAATATAACCACTCTATTAAACACCAACTCTGAAAGCCCATTACACCCTTGTTTAAGTGTGACGGCCCTGGGCACGGAACGGGTCCAGGCCACGGCTACAACCCACCAAACATCTGACCGAGCTCTGAGTACCCCCATCTCTCAGGGTTGGGCTGTGAGCGTCACACACAAAGACCTAGGACGTCATCAAAAGCTCCGACACCGAGAACCGCAGCAGCGTGAGGCTGAACGGGAAAAGAACGGCTGATTTCCAGCAGAGCCGAGGAGTCAAACAGGGCTGCAGCCTAAGTCCAACGCATTTACATCAATGAGCGGCTACCGCCCTGGAATCCCCCCAACACCAGGTTTCACATTCCATCACATCAATGAGCAGCCACCGCCCTGGAATCCTCCCAACACCAGGTCTCACACCCCATGACATCAATGAGCGGCCACCACCCTGAAATCCTCCCAACACCAGGTCTCACACTCCATCACATCAATGAGCAGCCACCGCTCTGGAATCCTCCGAACACTAGGTCTCACACTCCATGACATCAATGAGCGGCCACCACCCTGGAATCCTCCCAATACCAGGTCTCACGCTCCATGACATCAATGAGCGGCCACCACCCCGGAATCCTCCCAACACCAGGTCTCACACTCCATGACATCAATGAGCGGCCACCACCCTGGAATCCTCCCAACACTAGGTCTCACACTCCATCACATCAATGAGTGGCCACCACCCTGGAATCCTCCCAACACCAGATCTCACGCTCCATAACATCAATGAGCGGCCACCACCCTGGAATCCTCCCAACAGTAGGACTCACACTCCATCACATCAATGAGTGGCCACCGCCCTGGAATCCTCCAAACACCAGGTCTCACACTCCATGGCATCAATGAGCAGCCACCACCCTGGAATCCTCCCAACACTAGGTCTCACACTCCATGACATCAATAAGTGGCCACCGCCCTGGAATCCTCCCAACACCAGGTCTCACACCACATGACATCAATGAGCGGCCACCACCCTGAAATCCTCCCAACACCAGGTCTCACACTCCATCACATCAATGAGCAGCCACCGCTCTGGAATCCTCCGAACACTAGGTCTCACACTCCATGACATCAATGAGCGGCCACCACCCTGGAATCCTCCCAATACCAGGTCTCACGCTCCATGACATCAATGAGCGGCCACCACCCCGGAATCCTCCCAACACCAGGTCTCACACTCCATGACATCAATGAGCGGCCACCACCCTGGAATCCTCCCAACACTAGGTCTCACACTCCATCACATCAATGAGTGGCCACCACCCTGGAATCCTCCCAACACCAGATCTCACGCTCCATGACATCAATGAGCGGCCACCACCCTGGAATCCTCCCAACAGTAGGACTCACACTCCATCACATCAATGAGTGGCCACCGCCCTGGAATCCTCCAAACACCAGGTCTCACACTCCATGGCATCAATGAGCAGCCACCACCCTGGAATCCTCCCAACACTAGGTCTCACACTCCATGACATCAATAAGTGGCCACCACCCTGGAATCCTCCCAACACCAGGTCTCACACTCCATGATATCAATGAGCGGCCACCACCCTGGAATCCTCCCAACACGAGGTCTCACACTCCATCACATCAATGAGTGGCCACCGCCCAGGAATCCTCCCAACACCAGGTCTCACACTCCATGACATCAATGAGCGGCCACCACCCTGGAATCCTCCCAACACTAGGTCTCACATTCCATCACATCAATGAGTGGCCACCACCCTGGAATCCTGGCAACACCAAGTCTCACACTCCATGACATCAATGAGCGGCCACCACCCTGGAATCCTCCCAACACTAGGTCTCACACTCCATCACATCAATGAGTGGCCACCACACTGGAATCCTCCCAACACCAGATCTCATGCTCCATGACATCAATGAGCGGCCACCACCCTGGAATCCTCCCAACACTGGGACTCACACTCCATCACATCAATGAGTGGCCACCGCCCTGGAATCCTCCCAACACCAGGTCTCACACTCCATGACATTAATGAGTGGCCACCACCCTGGAATTCTCCCAACACCAGGTCTCACTCTCCATGACATCAATGAGCGGCCACCACCCTGGAATTCTCCCAACACTAGGTCTCACACTCCATCACATCAATGAGTGGCCACCACCCTGGAATCCTCCCAACACCAGATCTCACGCTCCATGATATCAATGAGCGGCCACCACCCTGGAATCCTCCCAACAGTAGGACTCACACTCCATCACATCAATGAGTGGCCACCGCCCTGGAATCCTCCAAACACCAGGTCTCACACTCCATGGCATCAATGAGCAGCCACCACCCTGGAATCCTCCCAACACTAGGTCTCACACTCCATGACATCAATAAGTGGCCACCACCCTGGAATCCTCCCAACACCAGGTCTCACACTCCATGATATCAATGAGCGGCCACCACCCTGGAATCCTCCCAACACGAGATCTCACACTCCATCACATCAATGAGTGGCCACCGCCCAGGAATCCTCCCAACACCAGGTCTCACACTCCATGACATCAATGAGCGGCCACCACCCTGGAATCCTCCCAACACTAGGTCTCACATTCCATCACATCAATGAGTGGCCACCACCCTGGAATCCTGGCAACACCAAGTCTCACACTCCATGACATCAATGAGCGGCCACCACCCTGGAATCCTCCCAACACTAGGTCTCACACTCCATCACATCAATGAGTGGCCACCACACTGGAATCCTCCCAACACCAGATCTCATGCTCCATGACATCAATGAGCGGCCACCACCCTGGAATCCTCCCAACACTGGGACTCACACTCCATCACATCAATGAGTGGCCACCGCCCTGGAATCCTCCCAACACCAGGTCTCACACTCCATGACATTAATGAGTGGCCACCACCCTGGAATTCTCCCAACACCAGGTCTCACTCTCCATGACATCAATGAGCGGCCACCACCCTGGAATTCTCCCAACACTAGGTCTCACACTCCATCACATCAATGAGTGGCCACCACCATGGAATCCTCCTAACACCAGGTCTCACACTCCATGACATCAATGAGCGGCCACCACCCTGGAATCCTCCCAACACTAGGTCTCACACTCCATCACATCAATGAGTGGCCACCGCCCTGGAATCCTCCCAATACCAGGTATCACACTCCATCACATCAATGAGTGGCCACCGCCCTGGAATCCTCCCAACACCAGGTCTCACACTCCATGACATCAATGAGTGGCCACCACCCTGGAATCCTCCCAGCACCAGGTTTCACACTCCATGACATCAATGAGTGGCCACCACCCTGGAATCCTCCCAACACCAGGTTTCACACTCCATGACATCAATGAGTGGCCACCACCCTGGAATCCTCCCAACACCAGGTCTCACACTCCATGACATCAATGAGTGGCCACCACCCTGGAATCCTCCCAACACCAGGTCTCACACTCCATGACATCAATGAGCGGCCACCGCCCTGGAATCCTCCCAACACTAGGTCTCACACTCCATCACATCAATGAGTGGCCACCACCCTGGAATCCTCCCAACACCAGGTCTCACACTCCATGACATCAATGAGCGGCCACCGCCCTGGAATCCTCCCAACACCAGATCTCACACTCCATGACATCAATGAGCGGCCACCACCCTGGAATCCTCCCAACAGTAGGACTCACACTCCATCACATCAATGAGTGGCCACCGCCCTGGAATCCTCCAAACACCAGGTCTCACACTCCATGGCATCAATGAGCAGCCACCACCCTGGAATCCTCCCAACACTAGGTCTCACACTCCATGACATCAATACGTGGCCACCACCCTGGAATCCTCCCAACACCAGGTCTCACACTCCATGATATCAATGAGTGGCCACCACCCTGGAATCCTCCCAACATGAGGTCTCACACTCCATCACATCAATGAGTGGCCACCGCCCAGGAATCCTCCCAACACCAGGTCTCACACTCCATGACATCAATGAGCGGCCACCACCCTGGAATGCTCCCAACACTAGGTCTCACATTCCATCACATCAATGAGTGGCCACCACCCTGGAATCCTGGCTACACCAGGTCTCACACTCCATGACATCAATGAGCGGCCACCACCCTGGAATCCTCCCAACACTAGGTCTCACACTCCATGACATTAATGAGTGGCCACCGCCCTGGAATTCTCCCAACACCAGGTCTCACTCTCCATGACATCAATGAGCGGCCACCACCCTGGAATTCTCCCAACACTAGGTCTCACACTCCATCACATCAATGAGTGGCCACCACCATGGAATCCTCCTAACACCAGGTCTCACACTCCATGACATCAATGAGCGGCCACCACCCTGGAATCCTCCCAACACTAGGTCTCACTGTCACGCTGTCTCTGTGTACTGGAGGTAGGGGGCCTAAGCTGACCCTAAGCTGGGGCCCTGACTAATCCCTCTACCTGGAGGTACTGTTAAAGGTACAGAGGTCCAGGCCGCCAGCGTAACCCCTACCTCCTGAGGATCCCTGCACCTAAGTAATCTAGTCCTGAGAAGGACCCCGATCACAACAAAAGGGGACAAGTAATAATATGCCAACACTCAGTACTTAGACGAACGAGACAGTACAAGGGTAAAACCAAAACCACCTTGCATACAAAAACTACACAACTACAACAGAGGGAACACCAACGGGAAAGGAGATAAATGATAAAGCGAGGAAGGGAAAAAACACTCCGAATACACTTATCTCTGAAACTCCAAATACCACGATCCGCTCTGTAAGTCTGCATGAAATGCTTTCACCGACACTTCCCTAACAGACCGGCAGGCATTTGAAGGAGTCTCACTACAGCAGCATTGATTGCAGCTGGGCGAGGCTGGACCTCGTCTAGCACAGAGAGAGAGAGAATTAACTCCCTCACTGCCGAAAAACACAAAGCACCAAAAACTCAGCTGCGAGAAGTCAGGCTGTGTAATCGTGACGATCTTCGTGGTGACACACCCGTGACACTCACACTCCATCACATCAATGAGTGGCCACCGCCCTGGAATCCTCCCAATACTAGGTATCACACTCCATCACATCAATGAGTGGCCACCGCCCTGGAATCCTCCCAACACCAGGTCTCACACTCCATGACATCAATGAGTGGCCACCACCCTGGAATCCTCCCAGCACCAGGTTTCACACTCCATGACATCAATGAGCGGCCACCACCCTGGAATCCTCCCAACACCAGGTCTCACACTCCATGACATCAATGAGCGGCCACCGCCCTGGAATCCTCCCAACACTAGGTCTCACACTCCATCACATCAATGAGTGGCCACCACCCTGGAATCCTCCCAACACCAGGTCTCACACTCCATGACATCAATGAGCGGCCACCGCCCTGGAATCCTCCCAACACCAGATCTTACACTCCATCACATCAATGAGTGGCCACCACCCTGGAATCCTCAAAACACCAGATCTCACACTCCATGACATCAATGAGCGGCCACCACCCTGGAATCCTCCACACAAGGTCTCACACTCCATCACATCAATGAGCGGCCACCGCCCTAGAATCTTCCCAACACCATATCTCACTCTCCATGACATCAATGAGCGGCCACCGCTCTGAAATCCTCCCAACACCAGGTCTCACACGCCATCACATCAATGAGTGGCCACCGCCCTGGAATCCTCCCAACACCAGGTCTCACACTCCATGACATCAATGAGTGGCCACCGCTCTGAAATCCTCCCAATGCCAGGTCTCAGACTCCATGACACCACTGAGCGGCCACCGCTCTGAAATCCTCCCAACATCAGGTCTTACTATCCATGACACCCAGGTGAAATTCATGCTGTATGGACTAAGATGCGGATAATGATGTGGACTGTGCTGTGGACTTTGATGTGGACTGTGATGTGGAAGGTGATGTGGACGGTGATGGGGATGGTTATGTGGACGGTGATGTAGACGGTGATGTAGACAGTGATGTAGACAGTGATGTGGACAGTGATGTGGACAGTGGTGTAGACAGTGATGTGGACAGTGATGTGGACAGTGATGGGGATGTGGACGGTGATGTAGATGGTGATGTGGACGGTGATATGGACGGTGATGTAGACGGTGATGTGGACGGTGATGAGGACTGTGACGGTGATGTGGACGGTGATGTGGACGGTGATGTGGACGGTGATGTGGATGGTGATGTGGACGGTGATGTGGACGGTGATGTGGACGGTGATGTGGATGGTGATGTAGACGGTGATGTGGACGGTGATATGGACGGTGATGTGGATGGTGATGTGGACAGTGATGTGGACGGTGATGTGGATGGTGATATGGACTGTGATGTGGACAGTGATGTGGACGGTGATGTGGACGGTGATGTGGACGGTGATATGGACGGTGATGTGGATGGTGATGTGGACGGTGATGTGGACAGTGATGTGGACGGTGATGTGGATGGTGATGTGGACGGTGATGTAGATGGTGATACGGACTGTGATGTGGACAGTGATGTGGACAGTGATGTGGACGGTGATGTGGACAGTGATGTGGACTGTGATGTGGACAGTGATGTGGACAGTGATGTGGATGGTGATGTGGATGGTAATGTGGACAGTGATGTGGACGGTGATGTAGATGGTGATATGGACGGTGATGTGGACAGTGATGTGGACGGTGATGTGGACGATGATGTGGACTGTGATGTAGACGGTGATGTGGATGGTGATGTGGACAGTGATGTGGACTGTGATGTAAACGGTGATGTGGATGGTGATGTGGACAGTGATGTGGACTGTGATGTAGACGGTGATGTGGATGGTGAGGTAGACGGTGATGTGGACTGTGATGTGGACAGTGATGTGGACAGTGATGTGGACGGTGATGTGGACGGTGATGTGGATGGTGATGTAGATGGTGATGTGGACGGTGATGTACATGGTGATATGGACAGTGATGTAGACGGTGATGTGGATGGTGATGTGGACAGTGATGTGGATGGTGATGTAGACGGTGATGTGGATGGTGATGTGGACAGTGATGTGGACTGTGATGTAGACAGTGATGTGGATGGTGAGGTAGACGGTGATGTGGACTGTGATGTGGACGGTGATGTAGATGGTGATGTGGACGGTGATGTAGACAGTGATGTGGACAGTGATGTGGACGGTGATGTGGACGATGATGTGGACAGTGATGTGGACTGTGATGTGGACAGTGATGTGGACGGTGATGTAGATGGTGATATGGACGGTGATGTGGACAGTGATGTGGACGGTGATGTGGACGATGATGTGGACTGTGATGTGGACAGTGATGTGGACGGTGATGTAGATGGTGATGTAGATGGTGATGTAGACGGTGATGTGGACAGTGATGTGGACAGTGATGTGGACTGTGATGTAGACGGTGATGTAGACGGTGATGTGGATGGTGATGTAGACGGTGATGTGGACTGTGATGTGGACGGTGATGTGACTTAGATCTATAATCTGTTATTTATTCTTGACTCCTTAGGCCATCATTGGTCTTTCCTTGCTGCTCCGCACCTTAGGGCGCCATTAGCCGCAGGGTCCGGTCACTTTATAGTATAGCAGTTCTCACATACATAACATGTCAGACATTTGCAGCTCCATCGTATAAGGAGCATAAGAAGAAGATCTACTTGGCACATACAAAGTTCCGGCACAACCGTGGCCCGATCCATAATGGAGGAGCAATCTGAGACATGGAGTGTTCGTGTGCACACGGCCTTTGGTGAGGAGACGTTTTATTACTGGATTCCTGGATATTTGGTTATTGTCCTCCCCTGTCCTGACGTGCAGCCGTGTTCAGTCTGCTCATGTTTATCAGTGCGGTATCCAGTGCGGTCAAGGCGGGCTCCAGGTATTCGCGGGCCCCGGGCGAAAGAGTCTCAGTGGCCCCTATACACACGTGGGCAAAATTGTTGGTCCCCCTCGTTTAATGAGAGAAAAATCCACAATAATCACAAAAATAACTTGAATCTGACAAAAGTAATAATAAATTAAAAATCTATGAAAATGAACAAATGAAAGTCAGACATTGCTGCTCTGCATCCACAGAATTTTTAAAACAATTAAACTCATTAAATCGGCCTGGACAGAAATGATGGGACCCCTGAAAATAATGTGACAAAAGGGACATGATAAATCAAGTTGTGTCCAGTAATTATCATCACAGGGGTCTACAATCCTGTAATCAGTCAGTGGCCTGTATATAGGACTACAGATACTCACTGTGCCTGTATATAGGACTACAGATACTCACTGTGCCTGTATATAGGACTACAGATACTCACTGTGCCTGTATATAGGACTACAGATACTCACTGTGCCTGTATATAGGACTACAGATACTCACTGTGCCTGTATATAGGACTACAGATACTCACTGTGCCTGTATATAGGACTACAGATACTCACTGTGCCTGTATATAGGACTACAGATACTCACTGTGCCTGTATATAGAGCTACAGATACTCACTGTGCCTGTATATAGGGCTACAGATACTCACTGTGCCTGTATATAGGACTACAGATACTCACTGTGCCTGTATATAGGGCTACAGATACTCACTGTGCCTGTATATAGAGCTACAGATACTCACTGTGCTGTATATAGAGCTACAGATACTCACTGTGCTGTATATAGAGCTACAGATACTCACTGTGCCTGTATATAGGGCTACAGATACTCACTGTGCTGTATATAGAGCTACAGATACTCACTGTGCTGTATATAGAGCTACAGATACTCACTGTGCCTGTATATAGGGCTACAGATACTCACTGTGCTGTATATAGAGCTACAGATACTCACTGTGCTGTATATAGAGCTACAGATACTCACTGTGCCTGTATATAGAGCTACAGATACTCACTGTGCCTGTATATAGAGCTACAGATACTCACTGTGCTGTATATAGAGCTACAGATACTCACTGTGCAGTATATAGAGCTACAGATACTCACTGTGCCTGTATATAGGACTACAGATACTCACTGTGCTGTATATAGAGCTACAGATACTCACTGTGCCTGTATATAGGACTACAGATACTCACTGTGCTGTATATAGAGCTACAGATACTCACTGTGCTGTATATAGAGCTACAGATACTCACTGTGCCTGTATATAGAGCTACAGATACTCACTGTGCTGTATATAGAGCTACAGATACTCACTGTGCTGTATATAGAGCTACAGATACTCACTGTGCAGTATATAGAGCTACAGATACTCACTGTGCCTGTATATAGGACTACAGATACTCACTGTGCTGTATATAGAGCTACAGATACTCACTGTGCCTGTATATAGGACTACAGATACTCACTGTGCTGTATATAGGGCTACAGATACTCACTGTGCTGTATATAGGGCTACAGATACTCACTGTGCTGTATATAGAGCTACAGATACTCACTGTGCCTGTATATAGGACTACAGATACTCACTGTGCTGTATATAGGGCTACAGATACTCACTGTGCTGTATATAGAGCTACAGATACTCACTGTGCTGTATATAGAGCTACAGATACTCACTGTGCCTGTATATAGAGCTACAGATACTCACTGTGCCTGTATATAGAGCTACAGATACTCACTGTGCCTGTATATAGGACTACAGATACTCACTGTGCCTGTATATAGAGCTACAGATACTCACTGTGCCTGTATATAGAGCTACAGATACTCACTGTGCTGTATATAGAGCTACAGATACTCACTGTGCCTGTATATAGGGCTACAGATACTCACTGTGCCTGTATATAGGACTACAGATACTCACTGTGCTGTATATAGAGCTACAGATACTCACTGTGCCTGTATATAGAGCTACAGATACTCACTGTGCCTGTATATAGGACTACAGATACTCACTGTGCTGTATATAGGGCTACAGATACTCACTGTGCTGTATATAGGGCTACAGATACTCACTGTGCTGTATATAGGGCTACAGATACTCACTGTGCTGTATATAGAGCTACAGATACTCACTGTGCTGTATATAGAGCTACAGATACTCACTGTGCTGTATATAGAGCTACAGATACTCACTGTGCTGTATATAGAGCTACAGATACTCACTGTGCCTGTATATAGAGCTACAGATACTCACTGTGCCTGTATATAGAGCTACAGATACTCACTGTGCTGTATATAGAGCTACAGATACTCACTGTGCTGTATATAGAGCTACAGATACTCACTGTGCTGTATATAGAGCTACAGATACTCACTGTGCCTGTATATAGAGCTACAGATACTCACTGTGCTGTATATAGAGCTACAGATACTCACTGTGCTGTATATAGAGCTACAGATACTCACTGTGCTGTATATAGAGCTACAGATACTCACTGTGCTGTATATAGAGCTACAGATACTCACTGTGCTGTATATAGGGCTACAGATACTCACTGTCCTGTATATAGGGCTACAGATACTCACTGTGCCTGTATATAGAGCTACAGATACTCACTGTGCCTGTATATAGAGCTACAGATACTCACTGTGCTGTATATAGAGCTACAGATACTCACTGTGCTGTATATAGAGCTACAGATACTCACTGTGCTGTATATAGAGCTACAGATACTCACTGTGCTGTATATAGAGCTACAGATACTCACTGTGCTGTATATAGAGCTACAGATACTCACTGTGCTGTATATAGAGCTACAGATACTCACTGTGCTGTATATAGAGCTACAGATACTCACTGTGCTGTATATAGGGCTACAGATACTCACTGTCCTGTATATAGGGCTACAGATACTCACTGTGCCTGTATATAGAGCTACAGATACTCACTGTGCCTGTATATAGAGCTACAGATACTCACTGTGCCTGTATATAGAGCTACAGATACTCACTGTGCTGTATATAGAGCTACAGATACTCACTGTGCTGTATATAGAGCTACAGATACTCACTGTGCTGTATATAGGACTACAGATACTCACTGTGCTGTATATAGGACTACAGATACTCACTGTGCTGTATATAGGGCTACAGATACTCACTGTGCTGTATATAGGACTACAGATACTCACTGTGCTGTATATAGAGCTACAGATACTCACTGTGCTGTATATAGAGCTACAGATACTCACTGTGCCTGTATATAGAGCTACAGATACTCACTGTGCCTGTATATAGAGCTACAGATACTCACTGTGCTGTATATAGAGCTACAGATACTCACTGTGCTGTATATAGGACTACAGATACTCACTGTGCTGTATATAGAGCTACAGATACTCACTGTGCCTGTATATAGAGCTACAGATACTCACTGTGCCTGTATATAGAGCTACAGATACTCACTGTGCCTGTATATAGAGCTACAGATACTCACTGTGCCTGTATATAGAGCTACAGATACTCACTGTGCCTGTATATAGGGCTACAGATACTCACTGTGTCTGTATATAGGGCTACAGATACTCACTGTGCTGTATATAGGACTACAGATACTCACTGTGCCTGTATATAGGACTACAGATACTCACTGTGCTGTATATAGGGCTACAGATACTCACTGTGCTGTATATAGAGCTACAGATACTCACTGTGCTGTATATAGAGCTACAGATACTCACTGTGCTGTATATAGAGCTACAGATACTCACTGTGCCTGTATATAGAGCTACAGATACTCACTGTGCTGTATATAGAGCCACAGATACTCACTGTGCTGTATATAGGACTACAGATACTCACTGTGCTGTATATAGGGCTACAGATACTCACTGTGCTGTATATAGAGCTACAGATACTCACTGTGCCTGTATATAGAGCTACAGATACTCACTGTGCCTGTATATAGGGCTACAGATACTCACTGTGCTGTATATAGGACTACAGATACTCACTGTGCCTGTATATAGGGCTACAGATACTCACTGTGCCTGTATATAGGACTACAGATACTCACTGTGCCTGTATATAGGACTACAGATACTCACTGTGCTGTATATAGAGCTACAGATACTCACTGTGCCTGTATATAGGACTACAGATACTCACTGTGCTGTATATAGGGCTACAGATACTCACTGTGCCTGTATATAGAGCTACAGATACTCACTGTGCTGTATATAGAGCTACAGATACTCACTGTGCCTGTATATAGAGCTACAGATACTCACTGTGCCTGTATATAGGGCTACAGATACTCACTGTGCTGTATATAGAGCTACAGATACTCACTGTGCCTGTATATAGGACTACAGATACTCACTGTGCCTGTATATAGGGCTACAGATACTCACTGTGCTGTATATAGGACTACAGATACTCACTGTGCCTGTATATAGAGCTACAGATACTCACTGTGCTGTATATAGAGCTACAGATACTCACTGTGCTGTATATATAGCTACAGATACTCACTGTGCTGTATATAGGGCTACAGATACTCACTGTGCTGTATATAGAGCTACAGATACTCACTGTGCTGTATATAGAGCTACAGATACTCACTGTGCTGTATATAGAGCTACAGATACTCATTGTGCCTGTATATAGGGCTACAGATACTCACTGTGCTGTATATAGAGCTACAGATACTCACTGTGCTGTATATAGAGCTACAGATACTCACTGTGCTGTATATAGAGCTACAGATACTCACTGTGCTGTATATAGGGCTACAGATACTCACTGTGCTGTATATAGAGCTACAGATACTCACTGTGCTGTATATAGGGCTAGAGATACTCACTGTGCAGTATATAGGACTACAGATACTCACTGTGCTGTATATAGAGCTACAGATACTCAATGTGCTGTATATAGGACTACAGATACTCACTGTGCCTGTATATAGGGCTACAGATACTCACTGTGCTGTATATAGAGCTACAGATACTCACTGTGCCTGTATATAGGGCTACAGATATTCACTGTGCTGTATATAGAGTTACAGATACTCACTGTGCCTGTATATAGAGCTACAGATACTCACTGTGCTGTATATAGAGCTACAGATACTCACTGTGCCTGTATATAGAGCTACAGATACTCACTGTGCCTGTATATAGGGCTACAGATACTCACTGTGCTGTATATAGGACTACAGATACTCACTGTGCTGTATATAGAGCTACAGATACTCACTGTGCTGTATATAGAGCTACAGATACTCACTGTGCTGTATATAGAGCTACAGATACTCACTGTGCTGTATATAGGACTACAGATACTCACTGTGCTGTATATAGAGCTACAGATACTCACTGTGCTGTATATAGGACTACAGATACTCACTGTGCTGTATATAGGGCTACAGATACTCACTGTGCTGTATATAGGGCTACAGATACTCACTGTGCTGTATATAGAGCTAGAGATACTCACTGTGCCTGTATATAGAGCTACAGATACTCACTGTGCTGTATATAGAGCTACAGATACTCACTGTGCCTGTATATGGAGCTACAGATACTCACTGTGCTGTATATAGAGCTACAGATACTCACTGTGCTGTATATAGGGCTACAGATACTCACTGTGCTGTATATAGGACTACAGATACTCACTGTGCTGTATATAGGGCTACAGATACTCACTGTGCCTGTATATAGAGCTACAGATACTCACTGTGCTGTATATAGAGCTACAGATACTCACTGTGCCTGTATATAGAGCTACAGATACTCACTGTGCTGTATATAGAGCTACAGATACTCACTGTGCTGTATATAGAGCTACAGATACTCACTGTGCTGTATATAGGGCTACAGATACTCACTGTGCTGTATATAGGACTACAGATACTCACTGTGCTGTATATAGAGCTACAGATACTCACTGTGCTGTATATAGGACTACAGATACTCACTGTGCTGTATATAGGACTACAGATACTCACTGTGCTGTATATAGAGCTACAGATACTCACTGTGCTGTATATAGGACTACAGATACTCACTGTGCTGTATATAGGGCTACAGATACTCACTGTGCTGTATATAGGGCTACAGATACTCACTGTGCTGTATATAGAGCTACAGATACTCACTGTGCTGTATATAGAGCTACAGATACTCACTGTGCTGTATATAGAGCTACAGATACTCACTGTGCTGAATATAGAGCTACAGATACTCACTGTGCCTGTATATAGAGCTACAGATACTCACTGTGCTGTATATAGAGCTACAGATACTCAATGTGCCTGTATATAGAGCTACAGATACTCACTGTGCTGTATATAGGACTACAGATACTCACTGTGCCTGTATATAGGACTACAGATACTCACTGTGCCTGTATATAGAGCTACAGATACTCACTGTGCTGTATATAGGACTACAGATACTCACTGTGCCTGTATATAGAGCTACAGATACTCACTGTGCTGTATATAGGACTACAGATACTCACTGTGCCTGTATATAGAGCTACAGATACTCACTGTGCTGTATATAGAGCTACAGATACTCACTGTGCTGTATATAGAGCTACAGATACTCACTGTGCTGTATATAGAGCTACAGATACTCACTGTGCCTGTATATAGAGCTACAGATACTCACTGTGCTGTATATAGAGCTACAGATACTCACTGTGCCTGTATATAGAGCTACAGATACTCACTGTGCCTGTATATAGAGCTACAGATACTCACTGTGCCTGTATATAGAGCTACAGATACTCACTGTGCTGTATATAGAGCTACAGATACTCACTGTGCCTGTATATAGAGCTACAGATACTCACTGTGCCTGTATATAGAGCTACAGATACTCAATGTGCCTGTATATAGGACTACAGATACTCACTGTGCTGTATATAGAGCTACAGATACTCACTGTGCCTGTATATAGAGCTACAGATACTCACTGTGCCTGTATATAGAGCTACAGATACTCACTGTGCTGTATATAGGACTACAGATACTCACTGTGCCTGTATATAGAGCTACAGATACTCACTGTGCTGTATATAGAGCTACAGATACTCACTGTGCTGTATATAGAGCTACAGATACTCAATGTGCCTGTATATAGACTACAGATACTCACTGTGCTGTATATAGAGCTACAGATACTCACTGTGCTGTATATAGAGCTACAGATACTCACTGTGCTGTATATAGAGCTACAGATACTCACTGTGCCTGTATATAGAGCTACAGATACTCACTGTGCTGTATATAGAGCTACAGATACTCACTGTGCTGTATATAGAGCTACAGATACTCACTGTGCTGTATATAGAGCTACAGATACTCACTGTGCTGTATATAGAGCTACAGATACTCACTGTGCCTGTATATAGAGCTACAGATACTCACTGTGCTGTATATAGAGCTACAGATACTCACTGTGCCTGTATATAGAGCTACAGATACTCACTGTGCCTGTATATAGAGCTACAGATACTCACTGTGCTGTATATAGAGCTACAGATACTCACTGTGCTGTATATAGAGCTACAGATACTCACTGTGCTGTATATAGAGCTACAGATACTCACTGTGCTGTATATAGGGCTACAGATACTCACTGTGCTGTATATAGGGCTACAGATACTCACTGTGCCCTGTATATAGAGCTACAGATACTCACTGTGCTGTATATAGGGCTACAGATACTCACTGTGCTGTATATAGAGCTACAGATACTCACTGTGCTGTATATAGAGCTACAGATACTCACTGTGCTGTATATAGAGCTACAGATACTCACTGTGCCTGTATATAGAGCTACAGATACTCACTGTGCTGTATATAGAGCTACAGATACTCACTGTGCTGTATATAGAGCTACAGATACTCACTGTGCTGTATATAGAGCTACAGATACTCACTGTGCTGTATATAGAGCTACAGATACTCACTGTGCTGTATATAGAGCTACAGATACTCACTGTGCCTGTATATAGAGCTACAGATACTCACTGTGCTGTATATAGGGTTACAGATACTCACTGTGCTGTATACAGAGCTACAGATACTCACTGTGCCTGTATATAGAGCTACAGATACTCACTGTGCCTGTATATAGGACTACAGATACTCACTGTGCTGTATATAGAGCTACAGATACTCACTGTGCTGTATATAGAGCTACAGATACTCACTGTGCTGTATATAGAGCTACAGATACTCACTGTGCTGTATATAGAGCTACAGATACTCACTGTGCTGTATATAGAGCTACAGATACTCAATGTGCCTGTATATAGGACTACAGATACTCACTGTGCTGTATATAGAGCTACAGATACTCACTGTGCTGTATATAGAGCTACAGATACTCAATGTGCCTGTATATAGGACTACAGATACTCACTGTGCTGTATATAGGGCTACAGATACTCACTGTGCTGTATATAGAGTTACAGATACTCACTGTGCCTGTATATAGAGCTACAGATACTCACTGTGCCTGTATATAGAGCTACAGATACTCACTGTGCTGTATATAGGGCTACAGATACTCACTGTGCTGTATATAGAGCTACAGATACTCACTGTGCTGTATATAGAGCTACAGATACTCACTGTGCCTGTATATAGAGCTACAGATACTCACTGTGCCTTTATATAGAGCTACAGATACTCACTGTGCTGTATATAGAGCTACAGATACTCACTGTGCTGTATATAGAGCTACAGATACTCACTGTGCTGTATATAGAGCTACAGATACTCACTGTGCCTGTATATAGAGCTACAGATACTCACTGTGCTGTATATAGAGCTACAGATACCCACTGTGCTGTATATAGAGCTACAGATACTCACTGTGCTGTATATAGAGCTACAGATACTCACTGTGCTGTATATAGAGCTACAGATACTCACTGTGCTGTATATAGGGCTACAGATACTCACTGTGCCTGTATATAGAGCTACAGATACTCACTGTGCTGTATATAGAGCTACAGATACTCACTGTGCTGTATATAGTGCTACAGATACTCACTGTGCTGTATATAGGGCTACAGATACTCACTGTGCTGTATATAGGGCTACAGATACTCACTGTGCTGTATATAGAGCTACAGATACTCACTGTGCTGTATATAGGCTACAGATACTCACTGTGCTGTATATAGGGCTACAGATACTCACTGTGCTGTATATAGTGCTACAGATACTCACTGTGCTGTATATAGGGCTACAGATACTCACTGTGCCTGTATATAGGGCTACAGATACTCACTGTGCTGTATATAGAGCTACAGATACTCACTGTGCCTGTATATAGGGCTACAGATACTCACTGTGCTGTATATAGAGCTACAGATACTCACTGTGCTGTATATAGGGCTACAGATACTCACTGTGCTGTATATAGGGCTACAGATACTCACTGTGCTGTATATAGAGCTACAGATACTCACTGTGCTGTATATAGGGCTACAGATACTCACTGTGCTGTATATAGGGCTACAGATACTCACTGTGCTGTATATAGAGCTACAGATACTCACTGTGCTGTATATAGAGCTACAGATACTCACTGTGCTGTATATAGGGCTACAGATACTCACTGTGCTGTATATAGGGCTACAGATACTCACTGTGCTGTATATAGAGCTACAGATACTCACTGTGCTGTATATAGGGCTTACAGATACTCACTGTGCCTGTATATAGGGCTACAGATACTCACTGTGCCTGTATATAGAGCTACAGATACTCACTGTGCCTGTATATAGAGCTACAGATACTCACTGTGCTGTATATAGAGCTACAGATACTCACTGTGCTGTATATAGGGCTACAGATACTCACTGTGCTGTATATAGGGCTACAGATACTCACTGTGCTGTATATAGAGCTACAGATACTCACTGTGCTGTATATAGAGCTACAGATACTCACTGTGCTGTATATAGGGCTACAGATACTCACTGTGCTGTATATAGGGCTACAGATACTCACTGTGCTGTATATAGAGCTACAGATACTCACTGTGCTGTATATAGGGCTACAGATACTCACTGTGCCTGTATATAGGGCTACAGATACTCACTGTGCCTGTATATAGAGCTACAGATACTCACTGTGCCTGTATATAGAGCTACAGATACTCACTGTGCTGTATATAGAGCTACAGATACTCACTGTGCTGTATATAGAGCTACAGATACTCACTGTGCTGTATATAGGGCTACAGATACTCACTGTGCCTGTATATAGAGCTACAGATACTCACTGTGCCTGTATATAGAGCTACAGATACTCACTGTGCTGTATATAGAGCTACAGATACTCACTGTGCCTGTATATAGAGCTACAGATACTCACTGTGCCTGTATATAGGGCTACAGATACTCACTGTGCTGTATATAGAGCTACAGTACTCACTGTGCTGTATATAGGGCTACAGATACTCACTGTGCTGTATATAGAGCTACAGATACTCACTGTGCTGTATATAGGCTACAGATACTCACTGTGCTGTATATAGGGCTACAGATACTCACTGTGCCTGTATATAGGCTACAGATACTCACTGTGCTGTATATAGAGCTACAGATACTCACTGTGCTGTATATAGGGCTACAGATACTCACTGTGCTGTATATAGGGCTACAGATACTCACTGTGCTGTATATAGAGCTACAGATACTCACTGTGCCTGTATATAGGACTACAGATACTCACTGTGCCTGTATATAGGGCTACAGATACTCACTGTGCTGTATATAGGGCTACAGATACTCACTGTGCTGTATATAGAGCTACAGATACTCACTGTGCTGTATATAGGGCTACAGATACTCACTGTGCCTGTATATAGGGCTACAGATACTCACTGTGCTGTATATAGAGCTACAGATACTCACTGTGCCTGTATATAGGACTACAGATACTCACTGTGCCTGTATATAGGGCTACAGATACTCTCTGTGCTGTATATAGAGCTACAGATACTCACTGTGCTGTATATAGAGCTACAGATACTCACTGTGCCTGTATATAGGACTACAGATACTCACTGTGCCTGTATATAGGGCTACAGATACTCACTGTGCTGTATATAGAGCTACAGATACTCACTGTGCTGTATATAGGGCTACAGATACTCACTGTGCCTGTATATAGGGCTACAGATACTCACTGTGCTGTATATAGAGCTACAGATACTCACTGTGCTGTATATAGGACTACAGATACTCACTGTGCCTGTATATAGGGCTACAGATACTCACTGTGCTGTATATAGAGCTACAGATACTCACTGTGCTGTATATAGAGCTACAGATACTCACTGTGCCTGTATATAGAGCTACAGATACTCACTGTGCCTGTATATAGAGCTACAGATACTCACTGTGCCTGTATATAGGGCTACAGATACTCACTGTGCTGTATATAGAGCTACAGATACTCACTGTGCTGTATATAGAGCTACAGATACTCACTGTGCCTGTATATAGAGCTACAGATACTCACTGTGCTGTATATAGAGCTACAGATACTCACTGTGCCTGTATATAGGACTACAGATACTCACTGTGCCTGTATATAGGGCTACAGATACTCACTGTGCTGTATATAGAGCTACAGATACTCACTGTGCCTGTATATAGAGCTACAGATACTCACTGTGCCTGTATATAGAGCTACAGATACTCACTGTGCCTGTATATAGGCCTACAGATACTCACTGTGCCTGTATATAGAGCTACAGATACTCACTGTGCTGTATATAGGGCTACAGATACTCACTGTGCAGTATATAGGGCTACAGATACTCACTGTGCCTGTATATAGGACTACAGATACTCACTGTGCCTGTATATAGGGCTACAGATACTCACTGTGCCTGTATATAGAGCTACAGATACTCACTGTGCCTGTATATAGAGCTACAGATACTCACTGTGCCTGTATATAGAGCTACAGATACTCACTGTGCCTGTATATAGAGCTACAGATACTCACTGTGCTGTATATAGAGCTACAGATACTCACTGTGCTGTATATAGGGCTACAGATACTCACTGTGCTGTATATAGGGCTACAGATACTCACTGTGCTGTATATAGAGCTACAGATACTCACTGTGCCTGTATATAGGCTACAGATACTCACTGTGCTGTATATAGAGCTACAGATACTCACTGTGCTGTATATAGGGCTACAGATACTCACTGTGCCTGTATATAGGGCTACAGATACTCACTGTGCTGTATATAGAGCTACAGATACTCACTGTGCTGTATATAGGGCTACAGATACTCACTGTGCTGTATATAGGGCTACAGATACTCACTGTGCTGTATATAGAGCTACAGATACTCACTGTGCCTGTATATAGGACTACAGATACTCACTGTGCCTGTATATAGGGCTACAGATACTCACTGTGCTGTATATAGGGCTACAGATACTCACTGTGCTGTATATAGAGCTACAGATACTCACTGTGCTGTATATAGGGCTACAGATACTCACTGTGCCTGTATATAGGGCTACAGATACTCACTGTGCTGTATATAGAGCTACAGATACTCACTGTGCTGTATATAGGACTACAGATACTCACTGTGCCTGTATATAGGGCTACAGATACTCACTGTGCTGTAATAGGACTACAGATACTCACTGTGCCTGTATATAGGGCTACAGATACTCACTGTGCTGTATATAGGACTACAGATACTCACTGTGCCTGTATATAGGGCTACAGATACTCACTGTGCTGTATATAGAGCTACAGATACTCACTGTGCTGTATATAGGACTACAGATACTCACTGTGCCTGTATATAGAGCTACAGATACTCACTGTGCTGTATATAGGACTACAGATACTCACTGTGCCTGTATATAGGGCTACAGATACTCACTGTGCTGTATATAGAGCTACAGATACTCACTGTGCTGTATATAGGGGCTACAGATACCTCACTGTGCTGTATATAGGGCTACAGATACTCACTGTGCTGTATATAGAGCTACAGATACTCACTGTGCCTGTATATAGGGCTACAGATACTCACTGTGCTGTATATAGAGCTACAGATACTCACTGTGCTGTATATAGACTACAGATACTCACTGTGCTGTATATAGGACTACAGATACTCACTGTGCCTGTATATAGGGCTACAGATACTCACTGTGCCTGTATATAGAGCTACAGATACTCACTGTGCTGTATATAGAGCTACAGATACTCACTGTGCCTGTATATAGAGCTACAGATACTCACTGTGCCTGTATATAGAGCTACAGATACTCACTGTGCCTGTATATAGAGCTACAGATACTCACTGTGCCTGTATATAGAGCTACAGATACTCACTGTGCTGTATATAGAGCTACAGATACTCACTGTGCTGTATATAGAGCTACAGATACTCACTGTGCTGTATATAGAGCTACAGATACTCACTGTGCTGTATATAGAGCTACAGATACTCACTGTGCTGTATATAGGGCTACAGATACTCACTGTGCTGTATATAGAGCTACAGATACTCACTGTGCCTGTATATAGAGCTACAGATACTCACTGTGCTGTATATAGAGCTACAGATACTCACTGTGCTGTATATAGAGCTACAGATACTCACTGTGCCTGTATATAGAGCTACAGATACTCACTGTGCTGTATATAGGACTACAGATACTCACTGTGCCTGTATATAGAGCTACAGATACTCACTGTGCTGTATATAGGGCTACAGATACTCACTGTGCTGTATATAGAGCTACAGATACTCACTGTGCTGTATATAGAGCTACAGATACTCACTGTGCCTGTATATAGAGCTACAGATACTCACTGTGCCTTTATATAGAGCTACAGATACTCACTGTGCTGTATATAGAGCTACAGATACTCACTGTGCTGTATATAGAGCTACAGATACTCACTGTGCTGTATATAGAGCTACAGATACTCACTGTGCCTGTATATAGAGCTACAGATACTCACTGTGCTGTATATAGAGCTACAGATACTCACTGTGCTGTATATAGAGCTACAGATACTCACTGTGCTGTATATAGAGCTACAGATACTCACTGTGCTGTATATAGAGCTACAGATACTCACTGTGCTGTATATAGGGCTACAGATACTCACTGTGCCTGTATATAGAGCTACAGATACTCACTGTGCCTGTATATAGAGCTACAGATACTCACTGTGCTGTATATAGAGCTACAGATACTCACTGTGCTGTATATAGAGCTACAGATACTCACTGTGCTGTATATAGGGCTACAGATACTCACTGTGCCTGTATATAGGCTACAGATACTCACTGTGCTGTATATAGAGCTACAGATACTCACTGTGCTGTATATAGAGCTACAGATACTCACTGTGCTGTATATAGAGCTACAGATACTCACTGTGCTGTATATAGGGCTACAGATACTCACTGTGCCTGTATATAGAGCTACAGATACTCACTGTGCTGTATATAGAGCTACAGATACTCACTGTGCTGTATTTAGGGCTACAGATACTCACTGTGCTGTATATAGGGCTACAGATACTCACTGTGCTGTATATAGGAGCTACAGATACTCACTGTGCTGTATATAGGGCTACAGATACTCACTGTGCTGTATATAGAGCTACAGATACTCACTGTGCCTGTATATAGAGCTACAGATACTCACTGTGCCTGTATATAGAGCTACAGATACTCACTGTGCCTGTATATAGAGCTACAGATACTCACTGTGCCTGTATATAGAGCTACAGATACTCACTGTGCCTGTATATAGAGCTACAGATACTCACTGTGCCTGTATATAGAGCTACAGATACTCACTGTGCTGTATATAGGAGCTACAGATACTCACTGTGCTGTATATAGAGCTACAGATACTCACTGTGCTGTATATAGGGCTACAGATACTCACTGTGCCTGTATATAGAGCTACAGATACTCACTGTGCCTGTATATAGAGCTACAGATACTCACTGTGCCTGTATATAGAGCTACAGATACTCACTGTGCCTGTATATAGAGCTACAGATACTCACTGTGCTGTATATAGGGCTACAGATACTCACTTGTGCCTGTATATAGAGCTACAGATACTCACTGTGCCTGTATATAGAGCTACAGATACTCACTGTGCTGTATATAGAGCTACAGATACTCACTGTGCCTGTATATAGAGCTACAGATACTCACTGTGCTGTATATAGGGCTACAGATACTCACTGTGCTGTATATAGAGCTACAGATACTCACTGTGCCTGTATATAGGGCTACAGATACTCACTGTGCTGTATATAGGCTACAGATACTCACTGTGCCTGTATATAGGGCTACAGATACTCACTGTGCTGTATATAGAGCTACAGATACTCACTGTGCTGTATATAGGGCTACAGATACTCACTGTGCTGTATATAGGGCTACAGATACTCACTGTGCTGTATATAGAGCTACAGATACTCACTGTGCCTGTATATAGGACTACAGATACTCACTGTGCCTGTATATAGGGCTACAGATACTCACTGTGCTGTATATAGGGCTACAGATACTCACTGTGCTGTATATAGAGCTACAGATACTCACTGTGCTGTATATAGGGCTACAGATACTCACTGTGCCTGTATATAGGCTACAGATACTCACTGTGCTGTATATAGAGCTACAGATACTCACTGTGCCTGTATATAGGACTACAGATACTCACTGTGCCTGTATATAGGGCTACAGATACTCACTGTGCTGTATATAGAGCTACAGATACTCACTGTGCTGTATATAGAGCTACAGATACTCACTGTGCCTGTATATAGGACTACAGATACTCACTGTGCCTGTATATAGGGCTACAGATACTCACTGTGCTGTATATAGAGCTACAGATACTCACTGTGCTGTATATAGGGCTACAGATACTCACTGTGCCTGTATATAGGGCTACAGATACTCACTGTGCTGTATATAGAGCTACAGATACTCACTGTGCTGTATATAGGACTACAGATACTCACTGTGCCTGTATATAGGGCTACAGATACTCACTGTGCTGTATATAGAGCTACAGATACTCACTGTGCTGTATATAGAGCTACAGATACTCACTGTGCTGTATATAGAGCTACAGATACTCACTGTGCTGTATATAGGCTACAGATACTCACTGTGCCTGTATATAGAGCTACAGATACTCACTGTGCCTGTATATAGAGCTACAGATACTCACTGTGCTGTATATAGGCTACAGATACTCACTGTGCTGTATATAGAGCTACAGATACTCACTGTGCCTGTATATAGGCTACAGATACTCACTGTGCCTGTATATAGGGTTACAGATACTCACTGTGCTGTATATAGAGCTACAGATACTCACTGTGCCTGTATATAGGGCTACAGATACTCACTGTGCTGTATATAGAGCTACAGATACTCACTGTGCCTGTATATAGAGC